>NC_087513.1:181413447-182091947 GCF_963921805.1 Phalacrocorax carbo | reverse complement strand
TTTTTTTAGATATTTAAGTAATACTAAGATTATCATTAAGCAGATAGCAAAACCATAAGAATTAGACCTGGACCCTGATGCAAGACTGGAGGTCCTCACTGTTAGTTTACAGCTCTTCTTAGCTGTTTGAAAAACCTTTACGGACCTGATGATCTTTGCCCGATAAGAAGTTATCTGAAGTTGAGCAGCACTGATCAAGAACTTCTATGTTCTTGATAAAGAATTTCAGAATTCTTTTAATATATTTTCAATATGTATGATTTCCTAAGGATTGTTGTCTCTTGCTACATTCATTCCTTCCTCATCAAGAGAAAAAAATTTGTTCCCATATTTATATAATCTGGTAATATTTGAATTACTAGTAAACTCTTTGCTTTCAAATGCAACCCCAGAATTACTCAGAACATCAGAAAAACGAAAAGATGCTATATAGTGTTTACAGAAATCAAATATAACAAGCAAAACTAGTATGAAGTTTGGAAACACACTCTGATAGATAGTTCTTCATTCCTGAAGAGGCCATTGCTGGCAACATTTATAACAATAAGAAACAGCACAAAGTTCTCCAAAGAAGAGTTCAAGATTTCACCACAAGGCTTAGAGATTTCAAACTGTCAAAGATTTCTGTATTTTTCCTTTTCTTTTAATGCCAGAACATCTAAATTTCCTTTTTTCTTCTATGTTAGATCCAGAGGTATCTGTAAGGAAGCTTTATAGAAAGAATAAATTTTGAACATGAAGTTTAGCATGCAGGATTTCAGGCCAAGCAAAACAATGTAGAACTTAAAAACCTCAAGTAACAGGGTCTTATGGGGAAATATCAAGACACATTAATAACTGCTGGCACTGTTATATGGTCTTTACTGTAGTAAAGTCTTTTAAGTAGTGGCTGTTCCTAAGTATGTATTTGTACAGTGTTTGCACAATAGATCCCTTTCATTATTGGAGTCTGAATAAATTTCTGTAATACAATAAACAAACAAATAATAACAAATAAGGAGTTTGCAGGGAGGAAAACAAATATAAAGTCCTGTGATGTTATTTTTAATCCTAAGATATCTAAAATTGCTTTTTAAACAGTGCTGTAACATTCAGGAAATGTATAAAAATCATTTAAAGGCTGATGAGATTCTCAAGGGTGAATTGTACACGAGTATTCTGTTTGCTGTGGGAGAATCTATCAAAGACTATGCAAGCATATTTAAACTTGCAAGGTGAAAAATAACAGTATTCTGTGCAAATGAGCTTACAATCCTTAAATTCAGTTTTAATGGTAAGATGTAATTGAACTCTATTTTCTATATTTTATTTGCACTGCTGATGATCCTCAATGACCACTTCTGGCATAGATTAGGTTTCCTGTAAAAGATGAGCATCTGAAATTAAGTCAGCAATATCAAATGCTGTAATTTGGTTTTATCCCATTATTAAACATATAACAAGGATTATATTACATGCTATTATTCCTTTATGACATGTTATAGAACATTATGTTCCATCGGTGCATGAGTAATCTTTATCAGGAAAGGACATAGTAATGGTAATGTACAGCTGGGCAAGCAACCAGCTTTGGGAATATCTTGAAGACCAAAACTTCGTCAAGAAATTTTTGACAGCTGGAAAAATACAACAAAAATGTTCAGGTAGATATAATGGCAAGAAATTTTCCTGATTTTCCTCATTTTCAAAAGGGGAAGAAAAGAAAGCTTTTACAAATTCAAACCTTGGGTTTGTTTTTTATCCTACAAAATATTTTATGGAGGCACAGAATTCAAAACTGAGCTAATGAAATGTTTTAACTGACTCCTCAGTTGGGTCCTTCTCTTACATTTGTTGAAATGTGCACTTACCAACACCCTGCTTGCCAGGATGCTACTAAGTCACTAAAAGAAACCACATATACTGGGAAAAGAGAAATGGAAGGGAAAGAAAAAGGGAGATTTAAGGTAAAATGAATAAAAATTAAGATGGGCTTGTGAGATGCACATTACCTAAACAACTCATTTTTGGAACTGAATCCTGCAATGCAAATGTAGTCAGAGGATGAACTCTGTCAAGGAAACACTTGACACCTTCCTACCTGTAATATATGGCTTTATAAATGGTGTTCGTACTTAGGGATAGAAAGATAGAAATTACATTTATGAGTTATCCATGTTAGAAATCAAACAATACATATTTAAGCTGAAAAATTTTAATACTTTCATTATCACAAACCCTGTGAATAACTACACAGCTAGACATACAAGTTTTAAGTTCATAGTGATTAAGCTTTCATTTGATAAGAGACAACCATAACAGTTTATAGAGTTTTTTTCTCACTGGAGATATTAAAAATTAATATAAAGAAAACAGATTACATGTATTACTAAGATACCAGTCTTCAGATCTCTCAGAAGTATGACTAGGAGCTAGGAATAACAATTACTGTAGGCACCAGCCCCAGGGACAAAGAGGCAGCATTTGATATAACTGAGTTTAAACAGGATCTAGTATTTTAACCTTTCTCATATTTATGCTTACAACAAAAGTTGGAAGAATTATTGGGCAAGACTTGACACAGAAAGGGCAGGGACTGAAGTAATGCCCAGGCGTATCTCAAATGGCAGTGATAGGACATGTATATTTTGCCCCATTGTATAGTACACTGTGCTTGATTTATCGACTAAAATTAGATATTTAGTACCATTTTGGTCTCGCCTCATATCCGAGTCTTTTTCGTGCGGCTGACACCTATGTCTCAGGTCCTCCAGGAGGCACACTTGACGCATGGCAGCCAAAAGCCGGATGGGGTACCCCAGGTTTAGACAGCTGAGCCAAGTCCGTATGTTGCAAGTAGAAACTTACAACTGGCTGCAACCTGGAACTGAATTTCATCCCTGCTACTCTTCCTGTTCCCTTACATCTACAACGAGATTACTGAAGATAAACCGTAAGAAACACGTTAGCACTTAGAGGGTTATCAAGAACTCTGTTGCTCCAAAAATGTTCATAGACTGGGATTTTTCTACTGATGTAACTGAAATATAGCTTACGTTGAAAGCAAAATTATGTAAAAATTAAATTATATGGATTATAAGACAAAAGGTGTAGAAAAGAAGGATCAGGAAGTCACTTTGAGCAAAGAATTTAAAAAGATAATAAAAGAGGATGCTAGCTCACAGGGGTCTCTACGAGGCCATGATAGCAACAAAGATGAGATCCATAGAGAAAGATTAAAATTCAGATTGCTGCTGTGGAAAGAAGAACAAGGGATGAAAAGGTGAAGCAAACAACATGACTGGAGCTGTTCAGCAGCCATTCCACCAGGCAGATTTGCCCCTGATCAAAGCAGTCTGGAACAGCAAAATAAAATGGTTTTATTAACCACACTAAATAGTGCCTGACTTGCCCTGGTGTTGACAAGGGAACATCTTGAAGGAGGCAGTGGACAGATTAAAGTTCCTATAACAAAGCCTCCTCTTCTTTTTTTTTTTTTTTTTTTAAATCCTTAGAGGAAAGTATAAAAGAGATAAAATTACTAGATCTGTAAAGACTCTCAGTTGAAATATAACCAGTGACAGGTTGCTAAAAGAAAGAAAAATAAAATGCAACCACTATAGCCAAAACTAACTGGTCAGCAGAGCTGAATTTAAAAAAAAAAAAGAAAAAAAAAGATTAGTCTTTCTGTGTGAGGAAAGTAATGGAAGAGACCCACTGCTTGAGAGGCTTCATTCAGAGAGATGAGGAAGTTCACAGGTGCAAATATCTCTGTAACTATGACAACAGTCAGAAGCTCCTTTGGGGAAGTAGAAAGCCAGGAGCTTGGCTACCTATCACTGCCTCCAGCAAAATTAGTCTCAAAGCTGAGTGTAGAACTGATTTTTTAAAAAATTTATTTGTTGCACATCGAAACGTATTTCAAGCCAATTCAAAGAAAAAATTAATCAAAATTTCAGTGAAAAGACTAGAGAAAAATGCTTTAGGTCAATTTTCTTTCTTTCTCTTTTTTGTTTTTAACATCAAAGGCAACATTTTCTCTTGATCTTGACTATTTGAATGTTATTGAAATTAAAAAAGAAAAATAATACATATACATAAAAAATCTAAGCATAGGGTGGTTTTTCTCGTTGTGGGGTACATTTGTTTTTCCTGGTATAAATACGTCTATACGCATTTAGAAATAGTTAGTTTTCATTTTCTAAAAGCTATATTTTTCAGGAGAAAAAGTTTTGTTCAGAGTTTTTCATGTACTTCTAGCTTGAAGTGTATTTCTAGTTCACAAAACTACAGAAATAAATTACCCCTGCCACCCCTAATAAAAAATAACCGATTTTTAATCTTTATTTGTCCACTTACAACTGCTCTAGCCTAAACTGGATTTAGTGATAGTCAGACAAAAGGACTCAAAAATAATGCAATTCACTTCTGATTTCATAGGTCTGCACCTGGAAAGAAAGAACTAACAGTGTACATTAAAATAGCCTGATTCATCATCTTCAAAGAGAGTAGTTGCAAACAGAGACAGAGTAAATGGTAAGTTTCATTATATATATGATTTTGTGTTTCCTAAGTTGTGCTTTAGATTTTCCTGTATGTCGACAATTCTACTTTGTTTGTGTGATGAATAGGCATATGTTATCAAATTTTAGAAAGCCAGTATTTGATCTCATTACAGTAGAAAGCTGGAAAAAAGGACTGTTTTCCTAATACCACAGATAACCTGTTTTATGATAATTTATTAATGTAAGGGTTTATTTTAATTGTTTATTTTAAACCACTAGAAAAAATGTTTGTTTAATGAAAAGTTTACTGGGCATTTAATAAAATGCTTTTTGTTCTATGTAAAGAAAATTTTATGAGTCGTGGTATGAAAATATGTGTGTACATATAACATAAAAGTTATAATAATGACCAAAACCTTCCATCAATAAATGTATTAAATTATTTTAAAGGTAAAATAATTTTGGAGACCATAAAACTAGTGGGTTTTTTTAATGTTTTCTTTCTAATTATAAACCTTTCATGAGAAATGTCAGTCAAATTGTGCAGCTTGCTTGAAGAAAATAATTGACATTGCTGTGTGTACTCAATAAGCAAGATAATAATCAACATGCCCAAACATCACAAAAGCTATTTCACTATTAGGGTTAACATCATGATCTCCTCTTTCTTGAACTAAAGTCCTAGGCCACTAATTTGCAGGATTAGATTCTCTAAATTTGCAGCCCTGTCTGTTGGTGGGGATGGAAACTCTTTCTCTAGAGATGAGGGTCTCAAAACAAAACTTACTCTGTGAGGAATTTAAATATCCCCACATTAATGTACAGATGGGAATGTACCTATATATTTCATAATACTTTTCTGTATGGAGGAACAGGCAAGTTTTTTAGTAACAGCAAAGTTTGTTTCAAAGCACATCCCAATTATATTAATATTAAATCATATGCCTAGTCATTTGGTATAATGTGCGGTCTAATGTTTCATCCCCCTTTTTTCCCTCCTTCTTCTACCCCTAAATATGAGGCAGGATTTAAAAGACAGATAATTGATCTTGTTGAAACCAAACATTTTTAGTAGTACTGTACATTCCTTCAGTAGTAGTCACCTACAAATAGTTGTTTGTTTCAACAGTTTTCAACTCTGGACTCTAAATGTTTCAGTCATTTTTCCTTGGGTTTTTCTTTTTTCCTGAATGTAGAATTTTTCTCTTTTGAGGCACACTGCCACTCATTTGACTGTTTTTAGCACTCAGCTAATCTAAAGAGGCATACAACACGGGTATTCATACTTTTCCTATTTTCTTCTTGTTCTACTTACATTTCTCATTTTTCTGTTCAAATCTAATATGATTCAACCCTTAATATTATGTTCCCTTCATTCATTGTACTGGTAATGATCTTTTACAGTTTGCACATTTAGGGCTTTTTTATGGATCTGGTTCTCAAGGTGCATTTCTCAAGGTCTGATACCTCAGGTGTACTCTCAGAAGTAGTACACTGTGAAAGGAGAGATTTTTTTTTTTAATTTCATGAAATTGGCACTACAAATGCAGATATAGAAGACATAATGTGTAAAATATATATAAAGTATGTATAAAGTTTAATGATGATACCTGGGGTTGTTCCTCCCCACAGGCAGGACTTCGCACTTCTCCTTGTTGAACTGCATGAGGTTCAGCCCATTTCTTCAGCCTGTTGAGATCCTTCTGGATGGCAACACAGCCACTCTCCCAGTTTTGTGTCATCACCAAACTTGCTGAGGTGCACCCTTCCCCTTCATCCAGATCATGTAACAATATGTTTGTAAACTGCTCATTTGAACACTTGGAACAATGTTTTTTTCTTTAGATTTACTGATGAATCTAAATTTTTTAGATATTTGGTTTAAGACAGACAAAAGACATTTAAAAAAAGACATATTGAAGGCAGGAGAGTTTATTTCACAGTATTACAAACTCTCTGTTATGCCAAAAGAAATAGATTACTGTCCTTGCCTTGCAGAAATCAATGTGAAGTAAGAGTCATGTGGTTCCATGATGACATGATGTATTCATTGTTCAACTTCAGGATAGTGGATAATCCACCTTCCAAAACAAAGGTGCCAAAGTAATTTTCTTCATAATACAGCCTTTCTCTATGTATACCTTGAGACCACATTGTTGCAAGCATCCATGAGATTAAAAAAAAGGAAATAGGATCTGATGATTTAACATGGGAGGGTTTTGCTATATTTTAAGGTGTTTAGCATTACTATAGGAAATAAAAAGCTGAAAAGCACAGAAGATGGTTAGAAAGAAAGAAATAGTGGGAAGAGAGACCTATCTAAAAAGAATTTCAGGGGGGTAATGAGTATTGCTTTTAGAGAAAAACAGCCTTGGAAAAAGGGATGAAAAAGATGAGCAGAAATAGAAACTGTTATGAAAAGAGATTACATATTAACAGCAAGAAAGATAAACAGGTATGTGATGGTTAGTTTCTGATTCCAAGAGAAGATGGAAAAGGAAAATCTAAATACCTTTGTTCCCTCTAAGGGCAACTAAAGAAATACTGGAAACTTGTTCTCCAGGATCAAAACTAGATCTTAATTTGATTTGATTTGATGTGACTTTCCTCAGAGGCCAAATTCACTGTTACATTCCAGCTTTGCTTCTTGATGGGTAAAACTGGATATATGAATACCTTTCATTATCATTGTAAGGCGAGCTAGTGAAAAAATACCATGGGTAGCTTCATTATGAAGATTCACTTTGTGCAAAGGTGTACTGATCCAATTTATTTAAATATTCAACCTTCTTACCTTTTTCAAACTGAATATTAAACAATAGGACAAATTTAACACTTGTCTACTCTTCATATATAGCTCTATTAATCTTGCCATCTTCAATGGGATATGCAGAATGCAAATCAGATATGATTTTGGCTTAATGGATAAAGTCCCATAATTCTTCAGAGATAGTTCCAATCCTTCATGTGGAAATGTTCTTTGCAAGCTGGTGCAGCTTTAACTGTTTATAGCAAGAATGAAATGAGGACCACACGCCTCATAATCTGTAAAAGATTATTACATTTAAGTATTTTTTATTGTATGTGCTCTATGTTTTGTTAAAGAGTCCCTTAGAATCTCCTACCAAGGAGAAATTAATTTTTTTTCTTTCTAGATATTACAGGAATGCATAAGAATAATCACTCCTTTAGGAAGTCTGCAGTCGCAATAGACCCACACACAGACAAGCAGCAAAGAAATGTCTTAAAAGGAAGGCATTTTGTATCTAGCTTATTTTTATTCTTTGTTTAAATATTTCTATAAACTATTTCCTGACATCACTTTCAGTATGTGTACTTCCTAGATGTAAAGAAAGCAAAGCTCTTAGATAATCCTAAAAGAAATCTTTCAAGACACTGAAAATTTTACCATATTATCAGCAGGTCTTTTTGCTTTGAAAAACTATTTGAACTCCTTTCTTATTTTTGTATCATTCAAATAATCCACTGATTATTTTAGATTGCATATTGTTATTTTACTCCTTTCTATTGAGGCTTACAGGGATTTTAAAAATCTTTAATAGCATTTAATTAAAATGAAAAAGGTTAATTTAATTAGCATAAAGCTTAAAGTTAATGTATCAAAGGGGTATTAAAAATATCACATTTTAGTCTAAGCATTTACATTTAAATAAGAGGGACAAATCTAAATGTCCTGTATTTCTCTCAGCTTGGAATATAGACAGAGCTGAGATGCTAAGACCCCAGGCAGAAACTCAGACTTCTTGCCAGACAATGAAGGCATTCAAAAATCAAGAGGCCCTTCCTTTGGTAAGTGAAAATGTTCTTCAGGACCACTAAAGATACATATTATTACATTCTTTTTTTTTTTTTTTTTAATCCTCCTGAGGAGCCTATCTCACTCTCACACTCGATTACAATCTATATTTAGTCACAGACTTTCTTAGACATTGATTGCATCTCCAGTATAGCCTGAATCACTAGTCTTTCTCTAAGCATGATGAACGCAAATATGATTGCACTGAAACTCATTAGAAGTAGAGATGGCCACTTTTTTTTTGCATAATATGCTCATGATTAAAGTGTTTGCCCCTCAGTCAGAAAAGTGAATGCCTGTAGAACACAATATCCACCATGTTACAGGACATACTGGAAAGAAATATCTTCCTGCTGAAGTTATGGCTGTTCAGCCAGGACTCTGGTGTCCGTAAAGCCAGAAGGAGAAAATTTAAGAGGTTAGGGCTGTGAGACAAAAGACAGGAAAGCTCTTCTGTTATGATTCCTCTTCTAGAATGATACTGATTCCTAAGCAGTGCTGGTCCATTGTGGGATACATAAAATGTTGTTTGGTAGAACAGAATGGTAATAAAGAATCTCTTGCAGTTTTGAAAAGCGGTTGAAACCATCTAACTTCTATAGATGCTTATTTTATGCACTGAAAATTCAAGTTGTCTTTTTTTTAATACTTTTCGTGTGTTTCAATGTTACGTGTTTTAAAATTATTTAACATTATTTCTTTCTAGTTTATTTGTTTGAAAAACTATTTTCTGTGCTCAGAAACCTTTGAAAACTTTGGATGTTATTCCTATTCCATTACACAATATCACATGCATGCATATGCACACAGATTCCTACCCGTACACAAAACTATGTGTATTGAGAACTGGAAAGGAGTCAGTGTGTGTTTATCAACCTACTTAAATACACATATATATATATAAATAGTCTTGGGGTATTGAAATTTGGCTCACTACTGCAGCATCCAGTCCCATAGTGGGGAGTCCTTCTGTCACAGCCCTGTAGATACCAGGTTGTTTCAGCTCCACGTGCCCGGATGCAGTCAGTGTTAAGGCCGAGCACATATTTCCATGACTCTTTTTGGTGACTTTAGCTCCAGAGGCAATGATGTGATCACTCTTCTTGATTTGCTTAGGAGTAATAGGGTCAGACTACTCTGCTTCACAAGTTAGGTTTCTTTGTTCCTCTGTCAAGCATTGCTCATTTGATCCTCACGAAGTTTTCTAGTTAATTTGATTAGCTTTTAGTCAGTTACTTTATATATATATATAATATATAAAAATATAAACCATATATACACAATATGCACATAAATATAGACATAAACTCTCAAAAACTCACTGTAATGTCTTGGATGATGTGTTCAGGACTGACCTTTCACTTTAAAAAGGATTCATTAGAAGTATGAAAAGGTTAACAAAAATGATCAAATATATGCAATAGCTTCTGCAGAAGGACTGATTAAGTAAACAAAGAGTTTTCAGCCTGGAAAAATAGAAGACTAGGAGGGTATACCTATAAAGTTATGATTGTCATGGAGGAGGTGAAGAGAAATTGCTCACTTCCTTTAAAACAAGTAGTAGATATCAAATGAATATGACAGGTGGCAGGTTCAAAAGATGCAGAAATGGGTGTTTCCATGAGCAGTGTGTTGTTAAATTACAGAGCTCAGAGCTGTAGATACTAAAAGTTTATGTGGATTCAGAAAGGAATTGGGCAAAATAATGGGAAAAACCCAACAGCTGTTAAACACAAATATACTGAGCTGCTGGAGGCTGGAAGGGTGTTGTGGGAAACAACCACCTAACGCTTGCCCTGCTTTTTTACCCTTTTCTGATGTTTTTGCATTCTTTTACGAAGTATTTGAACTCTACAACTGAGAGGAGTACTGGCCTATGTGGGTATTTGATGTCAACCAATTTGCTGTTTCTATGTTTTAAAATTTATTTCAAAATTGAGACATAAATTAATTGTAGACATTATATTGTTCTTGCACATCTTGAATATGCACTAAAAATAAACAACCAAATGTTTGTATTTGATTCTTTTTATCTTAGCCTAAATTATGTGGCGCATCCATATTACCAGGTTTCTTACCAGATTACCATACTTCTACAATAGCTTATCAAGCTGTATTAAAATATATTTATTTAATTATTTTAATATTCCACATCATTTTAGATAAATAAATCCACCAAATATCTTTCTTAATAATCAGTTTAAAGGTGACTGTTACAATATATTTTTATTTTAAGATTCAAATAAGGTTATAGAATAATGACATTAACAAAAAATAGTTGGCACATGTTTGAAATATATTAATGCTCAACAAATTAAAGAATGAGATGGAGTTGAAATAGTATGTTCCTGTTACACTAGTTTTTCCATTTTCCCATCTTTCTATTTCTCTCAGACATATAAACATATCCAGCTGTTTACTCAGCTGTTGCACAAAGTCTGTAAGACACAACCCTCCCGACTCTAGAACAGAAGTTCTAGAAAAAACATCTGGAACAGCTAGAACAAAACCCCCATATGACGTTAATAGTGACCTGGAAATACAAGGTAAGATTCGCCCTTCACAGTCTTCTTATTTCCACTCTGAAGTGGTGACTGCCCTCTGTTAAACTGATAGAAGCTCTTGATTACATATGGTGCTGAGTGTGTGAGCGGCACCGGCAGGACTCAGGGACAACCGCAAAACCACAGATGAAATGCAGAGTAAATTTATTTTTGTTACCTTCCCAACTGGGGGATCCCCAAAGCAGCACCGGGGCAGAGGCACACAGGCGGGAACACAGGCACTGCAGAGCTCAGTCCTTGCTAGAGGATCATTGAACCTGCTGTTTTTGTCTGTATTTCAGAGATTTGCACAGGCGTAATTTACCACTGTGGCTTGATCTTTCCCACAGCAGGGCAGGAATCTCAAGCATGTTCAGTAGAGTGCCTCTAAGTTTCTCACAGGCCTGTGTTACCTAAACACAAATGTTCTCCTTGTCCAACACACAGGCCAAACAAAAAATAGTATCATCTATGTGTTTTTCAATACCCCAGCTGCAAGTCACTTAAGTGTGTTTACAGTCCTCCTCACCAATCTTCCATTATTTTCCCATACTGAGGCACAATAAAACATATTTAATTGCAGAAGTTTATTCGATCATGTTCAGTGACTTACTGTGATTATATCTAAAGGTACAGATCACATCCAAAGAATTACTGAAAATATCTAAAAGTATAAATCATCTTGCAGGTTTTGAAGGTCATTGTGTATGATCCATGACACCTAAAGATATTTCTTTTTAGGTAATTTTTACTTCTTTGCCTTATTCTTTTTCTCTTTTTTTTTTTTTTTTTCTTGAGCGTGCTTGTCTCCATGGAAAACCAATCAGTTAATTATTAAGTCAGAGCCTATACACTGCTAACACTGATTTAAAGATCATGCTTCCTAGTTTCACTGAGGGGAACACCTAGTTTTACATCTGAAAATCTGAATCAATTAGGTAAATGTTTAGGTTATTTAGCTGTCTGCAAGTGTTGTATCTTCTTTTTTCCTTTTGTCTGAACTGAACTGTACAGTCGTGTAAAGATTGCAAAGCATGTCCATGTTTTATGTGCAGCTTCTGAAAGACTTTCTGTTCTGACGTGTGGAAGAGACTAAAAATGTATTAAATCCTACTTAAAGGGGATAAAACCATTATAGGGACCAACCTACGCAGTTTATTAGGCTAAAGTCAGTGGTATTTCATGAGAATCTAATAACTTTTTATGAAAGGTTAGGAATTTCTGAGCCTTACCAAAAGTTCACACGCTGGGATAAAATTCCTGTAGGAAATTATTTTTTATGAAATGCTGTGGTGTTCATGTGTTCCATGGTACACATGTACAAGCTAGGGGTATATTATGGGCTTAGGTACAAGTGATACTAATTAGGTAGGAAGGTTGAAAGATCATAAATCTTTTTCCTAACTTCTTATTTCAAATACCAGGTAGTAGAGGTTGCTGTTGAGGCTCATTGTAATTGTACCTTTTCTGAGAAATGCAAAGCTATAGGAAAACTAATTACAAGGCACCATTCTATTCTGCTGATTGTCATAGCAGAATATGTGTCTCTGTTTTATACAAATTAAGGAACTAGAGATCATTGGGACAAGAATCTTCAGAAGACTGACAAGTGGGGCCAGTTTTAAACATTAAAACAGAACTTTACTAAATTAATTAATTAACAGCACCCTTCGTGCTTCTTATACGTCATTAATAATTATTACTATGCAGGTGAAATTTTTAGCCTTTAGCATCTCAAATTACCTATGAGTACAAAATGCCACAGATGTGATGCTGCGTAGTTGGTGCTGATGACTGCAGTCCTCGGTGGTCTTTGGTCACCAAGGTCAGGGTGATCAGACTTGAGAACTCATTGACGAGGGAAGCCAAAACTGAAGTGGCCTTGTGTTCTTTCTTTTCTGCTCTTCATTCCTTATGCCTGTTGTTTTTATGCTATTCCCCTGCCCAACCCTGCCAAAAAAATAAAGGGAAGGCTCATCTGCTCCTCCTGCTGCTTACCCTCTTTGTAGTTTTGTGAGCCAATATCCTAATGTTGGAAGGATGCTCTGCTCATTCTCAGTCCTTGTAGTCATCTTGTCCTTGGTCTGGCAATGTTTTAACACTTGGAGGGAACAATTTCTTACTTGTCAGTCTCCTTCATCTGACCACACAAGTCTTTCTTTGCCCCTTTAGCAACCAAATTGCTCACATGTTTCTGCCAAATGCTTATATGTTGTATCTGACCCTGCCGCCACAGGTATTACAACATATGTATGCACTGTTGCTATTTACACTATTTTAGTACACTTATATATAGGTCCAACATAAACTAATATATCCTGATTAACAGTTTTAAAATGTATAAACCTCTGATCTGGTTACATGATATTTTTTGATCTGTCCAGCTTCCTTCTCAGGGTTCATCCAGGATGCAGCAACATCAATCAATGTTTTAATCCACATCAGGTGTATGCCACTGAAATGAGTATTCTAATTATTTCCTTTTTTTTTTTTTTCTGGTTTGGTTCATAAAATGTAGCAATCTGTCATGCATGAACTGGATTGCTTTGAGACAAAACTACATGAAAGTGCATTCCAGGAGCACACCTAATGCACTATGGTTAGAAATGGTCATTCAGTCCCTCAGACCTGGCTAACATCATAGTATGATACAGGCTGGAGGGGACCTCTGGATGTCATCTGGTCCAGACCCCTGCTCAAAGGAGGAACAACTTAGATCTGGTTACTTAGTGCCTTGTCCAGTGAATAGCTCCAAGGATGGAGATCCAAACCTGTTTCAGTGTAAGACTACCCTTGTTGTTGGGGGGGGCAGAGGGTGGGAGTCAACAAAAGAAAAAGTCCTTCATAACTAATCAGAATTACCCTTGCTGCATCTTGTGTCTGCTGCCTCCTGCCCTGTCACTATTAACCTCTGTGAAGGGTTTCGCTCTGCCTTTTCTGTACTATTCCATTAAATAGTTGAAAACAAACATGAGATTTCCCCTAATACTATTTTCTTAAAAATCAACAAATTCAGTTCTCTCAGCTTTTGCTTTCATGCACTAGAGCTAATCAAACTGCTATATCTGAATTTTAGATCATTTACACTAGTAGTTTGCTCTGCAGATCATCACCTTTTTGGTCTATAATGCCAGTTTCAAGAATCCAATCTGGACCTAGTCCTTAGGATTTTTGAAGTATGTAGCTATACCTCTTGTACTAAATGGTTTTAAATTTTGAATTCCAAAATACCTAATGGAGTAGAGAAAGACCATTAACCATTTTCTACCACTACACCCTGCCTAATATTGTAAAGGCCTTTCTCCAACCATACCGAATTCTGAAAGAGAATAATTTCAGAGTTCTTTAAGAATATAATACCACTGCTTAGAATTTTGTAGTTCATCAGTGTTTGAGTCCTTTTTCACCTTTTTGCAACTATTTTTTTCTTCAAATCAGTAAAATTATATTATTTGAAGAAAAATATTTATGTCTTGATTATTGCTGCATGATACAGCCCCAGCTGGTTCAATGTTTTCTATTCAGTTTTTGGTTCTACTCAAAATAGATCAGAACTACAGGAATGACCACAGAAAAATAAAAATCTTTGACAGCCTCTTATGTTCAGCCTTCCTTCCTGTACCTCTGATTTTTAAAAGAGGGCTAAATTAATAAGTGCAACATGATTATTACAATTCATGAATAATAAATAAGTGGAAGGATTTGTCATTCATTTGTATATGCTAAGAAATCTGGTGCACAAACTACTGTCTTCTAAAGCATAAGTAATAAAGCCAAAGGCCAGCTTTTTGTAACTGCTCCAAGATGAACCGCTCCATGATGAATTGTGTATAAAGCAAAATCTTTCCCATGTGTAGCTATGTGCAGTGCTGCCACAGTTAAAGTGAATTCATTTGACTTTACAACAAAATCTTTTTAATTTTAAAGGGAATTAACCACTGGCTCATCTTTTAAATGGATCTGATAAATTTTGCACACCTAAAAACCTCTGAATCACAAATAAATACATTTCTGTAAGACTGCCTAAGGAGTAGTTTGTTGCTGGTTAAAAGTTCAAAAGAGGTGATCTTTCTGTCAGTTTAAAACTGTGGGATTTGGAGGGTTTATGTTTGTTTGTTTGTTTCCATATCCCCAAAATATCTGTTTCAGTACTGTGAATAAAAGTTTGCTCCCAACATAATGACTTTGTTTTCACTTTGGGAAAGGGAACTCATGAGACTTAGCCGTGGTTTTAAAGTAAAATAGGAAAGTTCGTTTTCCTGTAAGAATATTCAGTGTAAAGATTTTACAAAGGGATACAGATTTCTTCAAGCTAAAGGTCAACATCAAGCAGGAAGGACGGACACTGAATTGCATGACTAAATCATTAAAGGAATTAAAATGTTACTATACTTAAAATATTCTATATTACAGTTTTAGTACATTATAATACCAATAGCATCAGTTTCTAACAGTTATCACATGCAGTATCACATGCGCACTAGAAGCAGTATGACCTTTTATCACTCCACAAAAGTCTTGTAGGCACTGGCCCCACTACCTTTACCAATGTGACATTTTCTTGTGCCCTAGTATTTTAACTGACCCCAATCTGTGTTCATGCAGAATAAGAATTATTTCACTGGGACTGTTAGTACATTCAGCATCCTGCTTAGAGTAAATTTTGTGCAAGATCAGGACCTCACCAAAGAAGGTAATAGAAACAATGTCACATTTTTGAAGGTTATGCATGTACCATTAAAACTGGGGGAGAAAGGATTGAGTACCTTTAGAAATTTTACTATTTAAAATTATGTAGGGAAGAGGAATTAGCCAAGAGATATAACTCTGATCACTGACAAAAAACACTAATTAGCCTATATGCTAAGGCCTCAGTTGTAGTACTCTTTCACAGTATTTGCATTCTGACTTTAAAGAAATAATTTTATAAGGTGGCAAGTTTCTTTAATGTATAATTATTTAAAAAATATATTTAAGAGTTTTAATAAGTTTGTCAAACTTGGTACTTTTCCCTGTTTCTACTACATAATGAAGTCTTTCCTGTGACTGCAGCACACACAAGCAGAATTTTTAAATGAGAGAGATAATTTTGGCAGGTCTAGGTCTAAGTCCCCTGGTTCTCAAGAGTTTTCTTTATTTCAGGTTTTATTAGCAACGTACGATGCTAACTCATGTCCAAGCATATCCTAGAAATCCCTCCTGAGATATTTAGCCATGTCACTTTGAAGAATACTGAAATGAGCAAGAACAGGGCCTTTCTCTATTTTTCCTTTGATTCTTTTAAATTCATTGCTCTGACATAACCTTTGAAACAGATATACCCATATGAAGGGATTGAAGAAAAAAAATAGGCAAGTTTTATGAAAAATGAAAGCAATTATAATTATATTCAAATCCTGCTAAGAACAAAATCCCACTAATTTTAACGGGATCAGAACTGGGCCCCACATCTCATCTAGTTAAACCTCAATATTGCAACAAAGAATGGTCATTGTTTTGAGACCGGTTTAATACTTCAAGTGGGGTCATGCATGCATAGCATGATGAGCTTCATTCTAAGCTCTGAATTTCTTTGCTTTAAGTCAGGTAATTTATGGTATTTGAACAGTGTCTGCAGTTGAAATGAATCTCTCCTTTTAACATTTAAATGAATGGTAGGAATAGGAATAGTTGGGTACTGAAGAATGTACAGTAAACTATTGAGCAAAGGATAGAAATAAAAGAATAAATGGGTTTTGCAAACTGATCCTTTAGTCTAATGAAGGATTAAAAAATATAAAAAAAAGGAATGTTTCACATGTATTCATGCTGCTCATAATTTCTGACTGAATTCCACTTCACATTTCTTCTACGTTGTTCTGTAGAAAAAAATACCATCACCGAAGTTGCATCAGAAGCTAGTGGCTGGGTGCTAAGAGGCAAGATGTGGAAGTAGCACTTGATAAAGAAGAAGTAAAATCCACCTGGTGTATCAAAGAAGTCACGCTAAGTAATAGGGTTGCATACAGATGAGCCTTCTGCCTCCCAAGAAGACAGGTGTTGCTCCAGTATCTTTTATTTTGGATTTCACAAATATCACTTGAAAGAAGAGCTCTACAGATAAACTTGATTTATTCCCTTGTGTTCTCGTATTTGAGATTAAGCCAGAGTGGGCAGATGGGTATTGAGAAACAGTCTTCCAATTCAGTCTCATCTGAACATGTCCTTTCATAAATTTCACATTTACCAAGAGGGAAAAAATACCTAACATGTAGACAGGCATACACAGAATTTTGGTTCTGACAGTCTAGAACATGAAAGATAACCATGCCATGGAACTACTGAGACCTCTATAAGGAAACAGGGAAATGATGTTCATGGAGATCAGACAAAAATGTGGAAATAAGAGTGATGATGTGGATCACAGTTTTTCATTTACTTAAACTAGTTCTTGTTCTACTACCACACAGAAACACCATTGTTTAGGATGGAATTGCTTAAAACAAGTGGCATGGGAGGAAAAAAAGAAAAAGGAAGAAGAAAAAAAGATGTTTCCAGACATTTTCAAACACAACTGGAGTGTTTAATTATTCAAGGTAAAGTCATTGCTTTATTTTGTCTTGGTGTTGCCATTAAGCAAATGTTCTGTCTTGAAATATGCTTAGTTAGGCTGTCATAGTTTACACATTACCTTTGTCTTCAGTCGTTAGATACTTTTTATCTTGCATGAAAAGAAACAATAATTTCAAACAATTTTTAGGATAGTATTTAGCAACTATTATTTTAGTGCTCTAAAAACATTGTAATGAAAATTAACTTAAGAAATCTGTAATAAATGATGGAAAGGGATAGTCATAATCATTGAGGATAACTTCACTCATGTTTATTCTCTGTGAAATCAATAGGATAAAATCATGAGCATGCATAACTATTTGCTTATATCTATAAGTCGTAGTTAGCAACCTTGATGTTAAAAAGAAGTGTTGCTGTTGCAGGAATATCTGTGTGAGTTAGACTTAATCTCTATAGCATTAAAATTTATCTTACAAATACATTTTCTAATACTACCCTCCTTCAGAAACCTTACATGTTAGTGATTGTAATTTTATTTGAATATGTGAGGCTGGAAATACTAACTGGATAAAGTAATGCACATACACAGTCAATAACAAAATGGAACTTCCAGAGAGCTTCAAATCCTAATGGACAACTCAGGTCTTATCAAGATCAAGATAAATAGAGGAGATTAGAATGTGCATCCAAACATGTTTTAATAGTTCCATTTTCATCCATCTTATCCATCACATAGATTTACACATTTGCTAGTACAGAGTTTTCATAGCCAATAAATAATAATAATGCTTCAAAAGGCTTTATTTCAGAGGTTTTAATGTGTTATTGACAAAGAAAAAACTTTTAAGTGTCTTCTATGATGATGTGTTAGAGCACAGTCTTCTAAGACAGTGAACACTAGAAATTGAGGGTGTTCTCTTAACTCGAATATTAATGGTCTATATTTTCTGAAGCAGAAAGTTACACATTCTGTTCCTGTGATGAATTAAGGGTGTTCAGAAGATCACTGTGCGGGATGCATATATGTTGCCATGGATCATTACAGCAGTCTATCATGTGAATGTGTGCTTAAATAAGTTTTGCAACACTTTATTTAGCAGGTTATAGCAAATAATGAACCTTATGGACCTTGTATGAGATATTACACTACTAATGACTTACTTATATTTATAGAAAACTGGAACTTCTGTAGATAAAAGCTCATTTCAATATTTTTAAGATTCTTCTTTCAAATCTGCAACTATTACTTAATTACTTTCTATCAGTAACAGAATTTGATGATTAACCTAAACCATTTATTATTTATCTTCTTCCTATTTTAATGCATAAAAGTAACATTTATGCTTTACTATATGAAAACATAAGGATTTCTCTATTTCAGCCAATAATATGAAATTGTTAAGGTAACTGTGGTCTTAATAGTAGCTATTGAGTAAGGTTGCTGTAGCAATAGTATTTTTTCCATTTAATTATTAAGAAGTAAGGGAAATTTATTGATTTTCCTATTTATTGCCTCCCCTCCCCAATCTATACTTTTAGTCAGGTTTAATCTAACTTATTATCATATATCTATAAAAGGTGTGTCCCTTTCTTTTCATAATAGCATATTTTAACAGAGTTAGATAGGCAAAAATCCATTGCAGTTTTTAAGGAGTATCCACTCCAAATGAAAATGCATCTAGAAATGCATAAATACAATTTAATTACTATTTTCATTTATGTCATATTACCATTCAAATGCATTACTGCCAAATTCCTACAATGATTTCAAGTAGATCCCAAGTAGACATGCATCACGTTCTACACATAAGGTCTTATTCCTCTATTATTTAATCTTTGAATCTAAAAATTAATCTGTATTGTTTATAATATAATATGTATTTGTAATATAAAACTAATAATTATATTTGGGGAAAAAAGCAAAATAATTTAGTGCTATGATGTGTGCTGTCTCGATAGAGCCCCAGAGAAGTCATCAGGGTTCAGGGTGGGTAAATGAACATGCTTATATACAGCCTTAGGTGTCTGGAAAATTATTTGCTAAGTATATTATATTAAAATTCTGGCAAGTATCAGTTCTTTATCATATCAGCATCAGAGTTCCGTAAAAGTTCATAATTTATCTCTTGAGGGGGAGTAATTTTTGACTATAGTAATGTATTTCATCATCATTTTAATAAACGAATATTTCATTCCCCTCAAATTATTGTATAATTTATGAGAGTAAGATACCACCAAGTGCACATCTACAGGTACTAACTCATACTTCAAAATCTCCCGTTTATTACATTGTGTTCTAAGTCTGTCAAGTTAAATAAAAATCATATGCTTTAACCTCACAGATACTGCTCTATCTCTATCCCAAGTAAAGAAAAAAAAAGATAAAATAACATTTATTTTTATCTTTTTTTGGACATAATAAGTATTGAAATCACTTCATCTACTATAAATGACATGACCCTTACAAAATCATCCAAAGACTTCAAGACAAGCTGATTTGTTTCAATTGTAAATCACCAAGGCTACTCCCATTTATAGGTAAGAAACACACAAAAAGTTAAGCTGGCCTTTGGCTGGAATTTCAGGTTACTTCTGCTGCTACAGACAGAGCTCTCAATATGATTGGTACGGTTTCTTACCTCGACCAGGGATGACAATATTTTAAAATATATGTACAAATATATGTTTGTATCTTTCCATATTGAAAACAAAACGTAAAAAAAAAAAAATTACATCTAGGTTTGATCCCACTGGAAACTGATAGAGGTTGTTAACAGAAAGGGAAATAAATATTGTTGCAGTTTCTCAGTGCTCTACAGATACTAAAAACCTAAGCATAGAAAATGCAGCTGGCTTGTAGGCTGAGAACATCATGCCCAGTTTACATTATACAGCATTTGTTAACTTTTAAATGATAGCAATATAGCACTGACAGTTGGCTAAATAACACAAACAACTTCTTCCACACATAACAACAATATGTAATGAGGTAGTTGGAAAAATGCTCCATTTTTTTTCTTTTTTTTTCTTACAGCTTTTGGAAATAGAATGTTAACTGTAACCTATTCCACAAATCAATGCAATCAAGTAATAACTTGATTTTTTATAAATCTTTTCTTATAGCAGCACAGGATTAATGTTTTCTGGATTTTTAAAAAATCCTTTTCCATACCACTGTTGAGGAGAACATTTATTATGGATAAGGTTTTGAAATGATTGATGCTGAACTTACCAGATCTGTGATTCTGTTTTGTTTCTCTTTCTGTTCTCTCTTGGTTTTAACAACAATAAAATCTCTCTATTATTCAGCTGCTGATATTTTTTACCATTTATTTGGCACGCATGGAATTCTAGGCACATCAATCTCTTTAATATCACAAATAATTCACTTAGTAGTAATAGCCAGCTTTTCTACACATTTTCTTCAAAATCATTAGACAATTTACCACACATCTTCGACATTCCCTTGGAAGTCTGGTTAGAGACAGAAAGTATTTCATTTGGACATTTATTATCCAACATCCTCTATTTTTATTCAGTTTATTTTGCATCCTTTGAGAGCACTAAAAAATATCCAACTTCTTTACTATTTCTTAACAGTGGGGGTGGAAATGTCATTAATAGTACTGTAATATTTCAGTGTTTGCATAATTTCTCATCTTTTTTACTACTTGTAGTTTTCTAATTTCTAAGCCATTCCTTTGTTTTCCTGCCAGAGGCTTGAATACAAAAATATGTAGAAGCATAGGCAAGTGACATCCATGTTCCTTATCCCATTTGAAGGTATTAATGTAACTTCTCTGAAATTGCCTGCGTGTGGTAATTCTACACAGCACATTAAAAAAGACAAACCTGCCTTATAACTTTGTGAAAGCTTTTCAGAATCCTATAGATGTACCACAAAAAACCCACAAAACAACCCAGGTATCCATGAGATAGTTGCACAGCATTTGAATATTTACTATTCCACTTAATGTAGTCTAAAAGCACTGTACACAATAGCCAAAATACAGATTAAATGTATACGATAGTTCTGAAATTTGTTTAAGCTATTATAACTAAAATCTGGACTTGAATATTTAAGGTATTTCACAAGTTTATTTCCCAGAATCACAGAGTCACAGGTTGGAAGGGACCTCAGGGATCATCTAGTCCAACCTTTTCTAGGAAGAGCAGAGTCTAGACAAGACGGCCCAGCACCCTGTCCAGACGACTCTTGAAGGTGTCCAATGTGGCCGAGTCAACCACTTCCCTGGGGAGATCATTCCAATGGTTGACTGTTCTTACTTTGAAAACTTGTAACTCCTTGTAAAAAGGGAGTCTCCATCTTCTTTGTAGCTACCCTTAAGTACTGGTACATGGTGATGAGATCCCTCTAAGCCTTCTTTTCTCAAGGCTGAACAAACCCAGTTCTCCCGGCCTACCCTGCTATGGCAGCTTCCCAGTCCTTTGGTCATCTTGGTAGTCCTTCTCTGGACCCCCTCCAGCCTGTCCACATCTGTTTTGTGTATTTGCAGGTATATATATCTTTTTTTGTATATTTGCAGGTTTTTGTAAGTTTTGTTAGCTTAGCTCGATGTATCTGTGGCTGTGCTTTTCTATCTGCTTCTGCACAGATTGTTGTACCTCACTACTACTTTTCTATTTGATTGAAATTTGCATTTCCATAAATAAAAGTTTATTTGCTATTTAGAAACTATTACATACACATAATGTCATATAGCACTAGATATAGGTTTTTAAGTGACTTGACCACATTCAGCCTAATGAAAATGTAAAGTAAACAGAACATTTATGGAGATTTCATGGTGAATTATTTCAGCATGCTTTTCTATTCTAGGAAAGAATAAGAAATATTTTTCAAACATTTTAAAAATGTGTCCCCCATTTTTTATTATCTTGTTTCATGTCATTTTATGAGGCCACGAATAGTGAGTTTGTCTTTGGGGTTTTTGGTTGTTTGGCTGGTTGCTTGCTTGCTTTTATTTTTTAATTTTTTTTACCCTAAGTATTTCTTATGCTAACTTAACGTTTTGTGGCTTATGCTGGAGAATTTGAGAACCTTCATAACCTTCAATATAGTGGTAACTGTCTATGTTAGGGAGCACAGTACAGAAGTAAGATAGTAGCGTTTCTATTTAACAAGCACTATACTGCAAAACACAGTTTTCAAAATAAAGTGGAAAAGGATATAATATTATTTTTGTCTTAAATGTTATTTGAATTTATAATACAATAATTATATGCAATGTAAAATCTACCCCTAACATCCTTTAGAGTATATAAAATAAATTTTAAAAATATGTGAACTGAGGGTCTTTCTATGATGATTGAGTAACTTTTCAAACTTTAAGCACATGAAATTCCCAGTTGGGATTTAAGGTAAGCCCATGCATAAGTCTTTTTACAGAAAGAGCATTAAGTGACTCTGTGAAATAAGTAAGAATTGCTATGCCTGTATTACTGCTAGAAAGACTCATACAGAAATTGAATAAATGACCTGTCTGAGGAAGCTCTTGAAATAGAACCTTCTTTCCACTTCATGTCTTGTGTTCCAGCTACAACACTATCTTACCTCTGCAGGAAAGCAAACATTGTTTTGAGCAAAATATCGTTAACTTGTTAAATTCACTGCTGTAGAAGACTGACCCAAATAGCTCACTGAAATTCAAAATGAGACTGGATACTAACAAAACAGAGACCTCCAGCATTGATCCTCTTGTTCCATCTCCTTTTAGCAAAATATCAGGGGTGGTGCTTTAGGTGCCTAAACCTCCTCCTGAGTTTTCAAGAGCAACTCAAGCTGCTTACTTTCGAGCACTGTTTCACCCCCAAAGCAATTAAACTTATTGAGAGTGGTATTCAGCTTGACATTAAGAAATTACATTTAGCTGCCCACAGCGCCTTTTGATCAAACTCTTGAGTATCCTAAATGCATCAGTTGGGCTGACAGATACAACAAAAAATGTATAGGAGATCTGTGTCTTTGAGGAGTGTTCTTTAGGGTCTTCTTGGACATTTTAGGTATCTCAAATGCCAATAGACATCAGCGCATTGGGTGTCTAAATGCAGAGGTCTGCTATGTGTCAGTGTTTACTGCATATCAGTGTCTTCATGTAAATCAGGTGTCTAAATTTCTGTTATAGTCAGTGTACATCTAGAGCTCCAAGAGCAGTTGTTCCAGGAAGTTATGAGATCATCATGACTCCCCTGACATGTCTTCCTGCCCTGTGTGGATGGCCTTATAGCCTAGGCTGCTTTAAATTACAAAATGTGCCACAGTATAGGAACCCAGATGAAGTCCTGGAAGTTTTCTCTGATTGTCTGAAAGTCTCCCGTGTATGCGACTTTAGTAATCTATACGCATACAGGCACTTCTCTGCTACCAGGCACTTGTCTACTACCAAACACTCCTTTGCCATGGAGTTTAAGTTTTTTTCTCCTTGTCCCCTTTTCCAGCTACTCTTACAGTCTTGTTTTTACAGTAGTGTCCAGCTTTGAAGATACCCTAAAGAACATAGGTTCACACCGCTTTAGGATGGGAGGCACCGGGAACTCACATATTATACTGAATGGACAGCATTCAAATCATGTCTGTATTGCACAAACACTATACAGGATGCTGCTTATGGTATCTTCTGTTTCAATATGTTTCTGTCCTTCAAAAAAATAATGGAAAAGTGCTTTTGAGTGGAAGCTGGTATTTAGCATTTCCCTTCACAGCCAGCAAAGAGACATGAATATATACTGTGGATGGGTTTCTGCCTGCAAAGGTACTTCTCTGTTTTCTTTATTGCTGATGTAAGAGCTTGTAATCTCTTAAAGCGGGTATCATTTCTCTTTTGTTAGACAGTTCATGTAGGTATATCTATGTATTCTTTTAAAGCTGGCACGGTAAGTCCCATACAAGTTTTTTACATTTTATCAGCTATAATTAGCATTGAAAATAATGATAGGTGGATGGTTCATTCATTCTAATGTGCAGGTCAGCTTTAAAAAGTGGGAAAAAAAATCCTTACCTTATTTAACAGCTAGATTACTGTATTGTACAGATGACACTAGTTACCCTGTACTGCATTATTTCAATGACATGACCTTTAGATTCTTCATCCTCTTTGAAAGGATCTTCCAAAGAGCAATGAAACATATTACTGTCTACTGTTCTGTCTCCGAGGGAAAAATGAGTTTCTTTAATTTATTGAGATCATTTTCCCTGTGAAGCTCTCATGGCAAGTTTCTGGTCCTTTGTAAAAATGCATTTGTTCTTGATTAATTGCAATTTGGGGAGTAAAGTCATGTACTCTGTTCTGTGGCTCTGAATTCCTATTCTGCTACTTAAATCCACAGATTTATTTTATCTAGATGGACACTAGGAGTCTTAATTTTATTTTGTGTGTGTGTGTATGTATGCGTAGACATTTTTCCATATTTTTTCTATGTAATAAAATAGTGATGTTTCTTAGAATTATTTTTTTAAATGTTACTCTCCAAATTATTTTGCCTGAAGCCTATGTATAGTAAGCATGACTGATGAATAAAGACATTATCTGGGTATATACTGCTGTGACTTAACTCTGATATTAGTCTTTTATTTTTATTTATTTATTTATTTATATTAGCCCTTTTTACTTCATGTTTGTGATATACTATTTGGGAAAAAAAATCACTACTACTAAATTTTCACATTTTCCTAGAACAAATCCATTTTTAATATTCTGAAGAATTTTTATTTTTTTAAAATTTTGCTTGCAGATAAGAAGTAGAGCTCACATACCATGGTAATACTGTTATAATTCAGAAATTACTTCTGTGACTGCTATATATTTTTAATTAACTAGGGGAAGGTATCCTCCAGCCTATTTTATTTGCACCAGTGCATCAATTTCTTTATCTGTAGGGTTATAATCATTGCTAATACAAATGGGAAATAACCTATTCTTAATTTTAATTTAATTAATTTTATATCTATATTTTAGCAAAACTGATTTTACTATAAACATAACTAAAGAAGATAAATAGGATTGGAGAAAAGAGGTTATGTATGTCTGCAGTTATGTGTAGGAGTATTCCATTTCCATGTCTAGTCCTATGATGGGTGTGTACATTCAAGCTGGCCTACATGAAAAGACATTGAACATTAATTGGAAAAAAGATTCATTGTCAAGCCACAAAGTATTCTAAATCTTCTTCAAATCCTTAATCTGAAATTCAGAGATGAAAATTAATTTTTTAAAAAATGAATAAAATTAAAACCAACACTGACCCAAGCCAAACAAAAGCAACCAACTGAACAAACAAAAAATCAACCAACCAACCAATGAAAACAAACAGCCAAACACCAAACCACTGTTCTTTTCTAGGAGAAAATTATTTTGTAGTCCTACAATAGTGGATCAGGAAATGTTGACAGGTTACTAGCTCTGAAGGTTAATAATCTTCTTCCTTTATCTTCTTTTCTCTTGCGTTGCTGAGTCTGTACCAGAATATAATTTGGTACTAGAAAAACCAGAATTTGGAGAGGCAAATCTTTGAAAACAGGAAAGCAAAATGAAAACGCTGTCCTTAACAGTGACTAAAGTTAAGTTTCATCTGCTTTTTTTTGTGTCATTGAAAGTTGTAGAGGATATTGTTTGAATAGAAACATAGGTGGTTTTCTGAGGTTATCTGGAATAATCATTTTGATCTACTGACACAAAATCATCCCTTGTACAGGGGTGATTGTATGATACTTTGATTTAGATTTTAAAGGTAGAGTATATCATACTTCATAATACATAAGTGTATAATTACTGATTGCATAACATGAACAGTTTTTTTCATTTTGTTTTCTCCAGTTCTTTTCCACCAAAAAATGAGAAATTTGACCTTTGTGATTCCTTATCCTTCCTAATTTTTTTAACGTGTTCTCTTTAATTACACGTCCTTGGTTAAGAGAATAGTTATCAAGGAAATGTCTAAAATTGCAGTCTTACTTCACAAATATTTTCTTCTGTCCATCATATCATTGTCTCTGAGAACCAGCAAAACTTTCATAAAATACTTCTGACTAGTGCCTCAAAATCCTGCAAAATAAATAAGTACGTAAAACAAGCCATGCAAGAGAAATAATAAATATGTCAAGCCTCTTGGTGCCACAGAAAAAACGTGTTGTGTTATTATCATACTATTGTAGTAATTGGCCAGTGGAGCTGAATAATGCCTGCGGTCTACATGTAACATATCAGATTTTAGACTTGATTTTAAGGCTAGCAAGAGACGTTGATGTATAGTAGGGAATAAAGTCTTGAGTGAAAGGGAATAATATACAGCTCAAGGAAGGTTTAGAAAGATCAAAGGAGAAATTACTGGGCCTGCATTCAAACAGCAGGAAGGGAAATATGGTGTTCGTAATTCTCCCAGATATTGTGGAAAAAGCCAGTAAAGGGATTTATAATGCAAAGCAAAAATCTTAAAATCAATAGGATGCTTTGCTGGTATTCACAGTAGTGCCTGTAAAGTATGAGGTGGAGAGGTTAATTAATCCATTTAAGAGTCTGTATTTTGAATTCATTTGAGGTTTTCTGCATTAAGCTGGAGACCAGTTTACAAATCTCTGTTTGGGAGATAACAGAAACAGGTATCAATAGCTTTGAACTGGTGCATAAGTGGATCAATTGCTATCTGGAAATCTGCATTTAATGACAGTCAGAAAACTTTGGTGATGTTATTTAAGTGCTTTTGAATGGCAGAACAGATTTAGATATGTACTATCAACCTAATATACTACTTCAGAATGACACTGATTTGAAACAAAATTAAAACAAAAAGAAAAGTTTGGGAAAATACTTTCATGTTCATTGTAAAGATTTCAGACATCTTTAAATGCAAGAAGGTATTATACAATTTATAAATCTACCATAGCATAATTAATGTATTTTTGTATAATGCACTGAATGCTATATATGTTTATTTCTTTTTTTTCAGTAAATAAAATATTATTATCAGAAATTCTTAATAAACTAAAAATATACGAACAAAGGTTATACTCAAACAGCCACCAAGAAACCATCACATTAATCACAGTCACTCAAGCAAGCAATAATCATAGTTTGATAATAATAAAATGCCATTTAATTACTGTTTGCACTCTGTCTGAAAAGATCAAGGATGAAATATGTCATTTTTCCAGGTGATTTAAAATATTCTAAGCCTGGTTTTACCACAATGGAGAGATGGATGTTCTCTCATGAGTAAACATCTTCCTAGACAGCCTTTTCTGTTTATGAGAAAGGAAATATATTTATTCATATAAATCAGCATTTCAGAGAGGGAGACACTGCCGTCTAAGTCAGCTACTGTGTGCTAAGAGAAACACTGAATTGCAGAATCTGACTTTTTATTTGTTTGTGAGTGTGTGCATACTCTTAGAAAAGCAGAAGGTGATTGATGGTCAGCTTGCCTTTCTGACAGCATCAACAGGTAGGGATGTCCAGCACTGCTGCTCAACACCAACACCAGAAAATTATGAAATAAGGTAAGATAACAAAAGAGATAGCAAATTTAAAAAAAAAACAACAAACAAAAAACAAAACAAAACAAAACAAAAACCAAAGTGGATGAAAGACTGTCTTTATCTTTAGGGGCCAAACACTTTCATTCTAAATTATTCACATTTTCAACCATTACTTTGCAGTTTTGCGGGGTGAGGAATGTTTTTCCTTTTCAGGAAAAGCTAAGTTTTCACTGGAGGTTTAAGCAAAATATATTTGAAAAATCTCCCAGACTCTGAGATTCACCTAACAGTATATGGCAACAATTGGTTAGCGAGCAATTAGTGCAAAGAGAAAGTATATCATTTTTCTACTTTATAGGCTAAACCCTGACCATGCTATTTCAAAAATTTCTTCAGTCTTCAGATGTCTTAATCATACTGAGAAGCAGCCAGCAGGAACCTAAAAGTCCCTGCAAAAACCTTGACTTATTATTTTCTTTTGAGTTTGCATGTATGAATGTTGATATTTTGCTATATTAGTTCTAGCTAACCCCCTTTCCCTTCCTGCTCATTCTGTGCTACCTGAAATATCTAAATAATGTCAGATTCTTCAAGATTTTGTTAAACTTCTACTTGGTCTTTGCTTTAAAAAAAACAACCCAGTGTTATTCCAGGCTGCTTTTTAATTAAATAAAGATTTATTGTTTCTTCTTTTCTGATAAATTAGAGATCTGAGTGGATTTATTTACTTAGTGAATAAGGAAAAGAGGTCTTATGAATTTTGTTTTTGCAGGCAGAGAAGAACAAACTAAATTTTGTCCAGGGTTTTTGGCTGTACTGGAAGTAGTAAGCTACATTCTTTCAAAAGGAAAAAATGTCCCTTCTTGCATAAAATCACAGCAAAATGCTTTGGGAAGAATTCTTTTTCGGAGGTCAAAATATATTGATTCTTCCATCCTGAAGCTGTGGAATGCCAAAAGAACTGACTGCAAAATGTCATAGCAGTCCTTGGGCTTTCATAGACTGCACAGCTGCTGCTCCATACTGTTTTCAGAGGGTTTGATCAGTGAATAAATTCATAGATTTGCTTTCTATTTCACAACAGTCTTCCACTCTTTATCTCAAATTAGAAATGAGTTCATGTGTTCATGTATTACAGAATAAGGAAAAGTCAAGGCAATGACTTCTGAATGGCTCTGCATTCTTGAAATGGTGATTTTGCACTGATTCTGAAGCAGAAAGAGTGCTGAGTCAATAGAGCAGAATGAGTAAAAAACAAAAACCCTCCACATTTCCTGGCGGTTTCCAGTTTCATTCACACATGCAGCGCTATTAGTCCTAATGAACATCATACACATGTAAGCATCAGTATCAGTCAGAGGAACAAAATGATTATCAGGACAGCAAACATCGAGTCTCTGATCAACTGCACTGCCAGTGGCTTGCAACTGAACATAGCCAAAGCATAACAAACAGGAATGATCATTAAGACGCATTCCTCTAAGCATGCAGATGGCAAGCATGGAGGTCATAAAACAGTGAAGTCTGACTTCTTATGGTCTGGATCAAAGAGAAGAGTGAGCAAATACTTAGAGAATATAGCTGCCCAAGCTCTTGGTCAGGGGTGACATTTGTTCAGAAGTTAACAGAAATCAGCAAACCCTCCAAATTTTGTTACAATTAAAAAAAAAAAAAATTGGTTTATGCTTAGCAGAAGATTATGTACAGAAGTGAGGACTCCAGACAGATCAGTTTGGAAAAATGCAATTTTCTTTTCTCTAAGGAAAATATAAAAATTAGTAAGCATATTAAATTGCATGGGGTGCAGGAAATAGTAACTAATACAAATAATCCTCAGTCCTTTAGCTGTTTCATTTCAAAAACTACGGAGTAGAAAGTGTTATGCACAATAGTCTTCAGTTTACTTGGTGTTCGTTTTCACAGAATGAATAGTGCTTTTGTCTTTTATTTATTCCATGATTTTTTTGCTTGGATTTTTGAGGAGATAACTTTGGAGTAATTGTGCAAGGTAGAGACATAACTTTTCTTCCTCACTGATAACATGAAGCAGAAACTGAAATGGCACCACATTTGGTTTTATGTTGACAGAACAATTCCACATAGAGTTTTCAAAATCTTCCATTTTCTGCTTTGCTACATGTTTGAGCACAGAAGCCATACTGTAGGAATAGTTAAGCAGGAGTACAAGGAAATTCTCCAGGGGAATTTGAAGTTTTTGGAATATCTCTAATATACCTGCAAGCTAACCTGTGGCTCAGTATTTATTTTTATTTACTGTCCTGAGATATAATTTCTTCAATCAAATTAAAATTTTTTGAGTAAGAATAATTATTTGCTGTGAAATGTTTCTAGAGCTATATTAAAACATTACTGAACAGGGCATGCTTATATGGGGAGGCAAATATAAACCAAAGCAGAGTTTTTGTTCTGTGGTGAATTCTAGTAATATAACACTCTCATGAGCGTACTATGTGCATTCGGGATGTTGCACTATACACCAGTAAGGACAGTAACGTTGTAGTCCCAGGTTCTCTAACAGCGCAGAAATAGCTGAATTTGAATCTTTCTTGTACATTGCTGAAGGCTCAAACAAAGCTTTGACACTCAGGCTATCATTCTATTTTCTGTTTTCTTGTAACTTTATGTTTCTTTCTGTGAATATAGACTATTGGCATATTTCTAAACCCTTTCCCTTGCTTCCAAGCCTAGAGGGTCAAAGGACTCATTTCCAGTAATATGAAAGGATGTTTAATTACCTTCTGACATGGCACAGAGGCTTAGAAATGTTATAGCCACCTTAGCAAGTGATCAGCAACATCTCTGTTTCTCATAACAGACCTCAAAACCATTCCTAAGACTGTAAATAAGCTTACCACTTTTCATTTTCTTCCTTCCAAAATCCTGTTTCACAAGATGGATGTCCCTACTTTTGGAGGCACAAAACAAACTCTCCACCTGGATATCCTGAAATGGATGTAGTATTGCCCCAGCCTTCCTACTGGAAGTTATTCCAAACCAATGGGACTATCTGGCTTCTAAATTCTGAGACAGTAAAGCTGTTTGCTGAATCACATGTGTAATGGCAGTATTTTCTGCACTCCACCATACCCTCTATAAGCAGAAACAAAAACTGGAAAATATCTATATACTTTCAGGATGGACAAAACCCAGCACTGTTCCAGAATGCAGGATAGTCTGGAAAGCAGCAGGCAGACCTACATCAGCATCTTCATCATCCTCCTCCTCCTCCCCTTTATTAATATTGCTGCATCCTTTTCCTAGAGTAAGTACCTGACCCCAAGCAGGTTTCTCTCTTCACACTCACATGATGAAAATTCAGAATAGCAAGCTTTCCTGTTTTCCCTCTCCAGCTTTCTTTTTTTTCTTTTTCTTTTTTATCAGCAAACAGCCAGTAAGCAGCCTGATACTGAGACGTCCCAGCCTCAGTATAATTCTCCAAATGAAGTTTTGGTAAATGTATCATCACCTTAATGTTTTCATGAGTAATATCAAGAACAGGGTTTATCTCATTTTCTTTTTTTTTTTTTTTTTTATTTTTATTTTTGGGGTCTGGGATGGGTGTAGAGAGGGAGATGGTTATTGCAAGGATGAAGTGAAACTGATGTATAATTGTTGCCTCATAAAAACATTACAGCCAGCCAGTGAAAGGACACTGAGGGAGACAGCCTGACTGTCCAGCTGTGCCAGACTGGCTGCTGCTTTCTGTGTGCTTTCACTGAAGGTGAGTAATGCTCTGCTCAGGGACTGTGGACAACATCAAACAGATAAAGAAAAGTTCAGTCACACAGAGAAGCCAACAATGACTTCAAAGGTGGCACTCATCTCACCTACTGGAGCCATCTGAAGGTTGGACCACTGGACTAAGCTGAACTAATCTGAACAGCTTCAAAAGTTAGCAGAAAATGAGTGAACTGAATAAGTCAAGCACAATGATCTACATGTGTGAGAAATTGAATTTTTCAACACCAGCCTAAAATTAGACAGTCAAGCTAAATCTGTAAGATACATGTGAAATAAGATGGTTGCTTCAATTTTTGAGAACTTAACTAAACCCTGAAAAATATTTTTCATAAAAAGGTTTATGCAATTCGTAAAAATTCAGGAAAGTATTTTATATGAGCAAACTAACACATAATACTTTGTTTAGAGAAAAAATACTTCTTAATTAATTCTGAATTATTTTTCACTAGCTCTAACTGCAATTGCTAATACTTAAAAATTACAACTTTAGTTTTAAAAAATAAAAAAGAGGTATAATTTTTATATATATGAAGTATTAGCTGTGAACTGAAAATATGTGAAAAAAATAAAGCAAAGATCACAACTCTAACTTGTTTCTCTAAGTGTAAATTGTCATACAAGTGCTTTTTCACCTCAGATGTTTTTGTTTTTTAAGATACAAAGTGCAGCAGTTTATCCTAAGTCAAGAGTCACATATTCCATGCTCTTTTAGATCAAGTCTGTAAAACATGGAGGGTTTTAACAATGAAAGAGTTCAATAACTATTACTGAGATAGCCAAAACAAATAGTGGCAATACTGAAGCTAGAAATAAAGTTCTTTCTGGTATTGAAGATAAAGATTAATTGAAACAGACTGTGAGGGATGGGGGCAGAGCAATTGGGGATTTCTCACCTATCCAGAAGAGCTTAGCAGACATGATCTTGCTTTAGGGTTTGGGATGGAAAAAATGACCAGTCAAGATCACATCTAATCTTACTTTTTGTTATTCCATTTTTAACAAGAGTTAAGTAAAAACTTTCCTGTCCTCTCCTTCATCACTCCCCATCCTCCCTGAAAATTCATATTCTTGAAATGTGTTCTTCCAGTGCCTGGAGTTAGTGGTGGATGTTTAAGCTTAAAAGATTAGAAACACAATGGAAGAGTCGAGCTAAATACGGATAAGAAACAATTAATAGACTCTCAAACAGAGGCTGGATAGATGAGTAATTTCAAAAACTGTTTTCACTGAGCAAACATCCAGGCACTGTTTGGTGTACTGGATTGATTGGGATTAGAAGTCAAGGTGGCCTGACTGAGCTACAGGCTGATAGCTAATAGCAAACATTCATATTCACTGGGATGGTAGGAACAGATGAAACATCAGAATCCGAAAGAAGCTACTTGAAAGTATCTTGTGTATGTCTTTGACCTCTGCTTAGTAGTAAGTGGAGAATCCACAGTGGCATATTTAGATATCAAATAATCACATTTAGTTACTGTTTACAATACAAAAGTCAGTTGTGAACATACACTGCTGCCTGTATAGAGTCTGACAGTTTTAGCACTTCTTATCTAACCCTCTGTTCCTGACTTGCAACGTGAGGATTTAAAGATGGAAGAGGTACTGCTTGGATCATCTAATTTGTCTGCACTCATTACAAATTTCCTTTCCTGCCTCTGAAAGCACTCAGTCCACTTTAAAAAGGGAATCTTTGAAGCACTGAGGCTTATCAAGGAGACTGAAGGAGACTAAAGCAACATCCTTCAGTAGTTGCAGTCCCTCAGTTCTGCATCCTTCCCTTTAAACTAAACAGTAGATCTTGTTCTTGCTCAGGTGAGGAATTAATGAATATATAGTTCTATTTTTCAACAGTGTAGCTGCATCTGTTATCTTTTGTAGGTATTTAAATACTTATTTTTATATAATTTGTAGTTTATTTATAAGTATGAACTGTAAATACATATTGTATATTTATCTTTATAAACTATATATAGCCAGACTACCACTAATGGTTTCCACTTGTACTTTAAATAGAGTATCTGATATTTTGAGTGCAAATTTGCATATTCTGGAAGGTTATGATCAGGACACAGTGCTGAGTAATGGTTCTTTTATTACTACTGACCAAGCTTTCAGCAATGACTCTTGTAAGGTGGTATATGCTTTCTCCTCTCTTAGCCTGATGCCTTATGGAAATACAGTGATGATCTGAGAGAGGAAGGGAGGAAGGGAGGAAGGGAGGAAGGGAGGAATACACAAACAACTATTGCATAATGCTTTGCATTACATCCATGTAGTGAAGGTGAAAATTTGTTTTATTATCCTGGATTAGCAATTTTCCACACACACACAAAATCTATTTAATATTTTAATCCATGTTTAAGTAAAAACACCTTTTAAAACATTTTTTCTAACAAAATATACATCTTTAAGGAAACCATTACCAGTAATATCATGATGCTTTTTGCTTTGATGTTCTTAGCATTAATTCTCTCATGTCTAAATGCTTCAGAGAAGGAGATAACTAAAACATTGCTAATTATTGGTGATTTTCTGCTCTTGATGGGTTCTACAGTCTTCCTTATTTTTGGAGGCTTGGGGTTTTTTTTTCCAGTTATTTATACTTGCCAGCACATAGAAGTACTTCAGACTAAAAGAGCAAAGGAAGACTGACGAGCTAGTTACAAGGTCAGATAAATGGGCAAAAATATGTCTTTTCTGATATACAGCTGCAGAAAACACACTTACTTTAGAACTGTTCATACGGAACTAACGGGCAAGAGTTTCTAGTAGGTAACTTTAGTACAGTTCTGTTGACTTATGTAGCACATCAGGTTTTTTACCCTGTCATTATGGTATACAAACAGTGACACAATATAGAGCCGCAGACACTGATAACTCAGACCTGACTCAATATGCCAGCGTCATTCCTGGAACTGCTCTTGCTGGGAGGCTTAGTGTAGGCCTTTTAACCATCTCCATGTTAACCAGCTCAGATACTGTCCCACAAAAATACCTATCAGGGCCTGTCTGATGTAAAATTGTGATTGTGAAAGCAAATTAAGAAGCTCAGAGTTGTTCAGATGGTGCATTTTTTCATGGAGACCTCATTGTTTGCTTCAAGGCCTCTGGATATAGGGTTGGGCAGCATATATAGGATCATCAGCTCTAGGCTGCTTCGTGCCTTTTTTATCCATTCTGTTAATAGGGCAGATTGTGGTAATTAGCTTTTCTTGGTTATGTCAAAGCCTGTCCTGCCTGAAGAGAACCCGGGAGAATCAGGAGTTGGACAGCAGAAGGAAGAAAGATTTAAAGAAGACTCAGAGGATGAGGTTTATTTTAAAGTCTACCTTAAAAAGAACAAGTGTTAGTAACTAAAAAAGAAAAAAAAAAAGTCTTTCATACTTTATTCACACATTCCCAAATCTTGTACCCAGTAACATAAAATTTAAAACATGCTATGCAGAATACTTTCTCCGTTAGTTATTGTAATTTTAATAATTTTTTTTATTTATGGATTTCTCTGGTAATAAGGTTTAAATGGTTAAGTGAATGACAAGGATTTAAAAGTTTCTAGTGCACTTGAAAAAATCTTGTAATAACCTCACACAGACCGTTAAAGCTATAAAACAGACTTTTTGATAAAACTTGCCTAAGAATCAATGCTTTTACAAAGTCCATAAAGTCACATTGCCACTCTTCCCCCAAGAGAATGATGAATGAAAAGACCCTTTGAATTCTGCTGTTTTGTATTCGCTATCACCGATCAGCAAAAGGAGGCAATCTAAATTAGCTATTCATGAACAGCTATTCCAGAGTAACTATTCCTGAACAAACGCACGTGAAAACATTTCTAGAATAGCTGTATTTTATTTCTACTTGGAATAATCTGCCTTTGATCTAAATGGGAACAAATTACTCATGCTGAAATAAAGTCTATGACTTGGACTGTTTGAAAATTGTTACTAGCTTTACAGCTTAATGGGAAACATCTTTAAACATAAACATGTTAATATTGCAATAGCTGTAGGTGGTGTTTTAGCCCAACAGATCCAAAGCAGTGAAAAGGTTCAAAGCCGGAGAGCAGTTATAGCATACAGTTTCTAATCAATGTAAATGAGTTCAAGCTGTGGTCCAGAAATGGTCATCAGAATGTAAAAGAAAGGGAAAAGGAACAGATTCCAGCCTCTAAAACAGGACATTCAGTTTTACACACTTTACCAGACACTAAAGCCAGTGAAGCCAAGGAGCCTCTGTATGAGGAATGTCAAAGCCATATTGTTTGTTGTACAACATTAATTCAGAAGGTATTGGACCTACCACAAGACACCTTTCTCAGTCTGGGTTTTTTAATTGCAATTTCAGACATCCAAGCTGAACTAAAGCCATCATTTTTCATGTTCACATTGATTGCTAATGGCTAACAAAAAGGGGCAATGCTTCCTAAGTCACCCATATAGCTCCAGAGCAATTATCTTTTTTTTCTCCAAAGTATGTGGAACAGTATCAGAATTACACTATTGATACTTTTAAGAGAAGCTGTTAAAAATATTTGAAAAAGAGAAATTTATGAACTTTACGTACTCTAGGGTGTTAAAAATCAGTCAAAGATATGCCTGATTAATTAGAGTTCTACATTTCCTTTCACATTAGCTGTCTTTGTGACTAATCTATGTCCAGTGAGCAACGGGAAGTCTGTGAAGTTGAGATTATTTTCTTTAAAATAAAATAAAATCATAAAAAAAGGCCTTACTTTCAGAAAACAAAATTGCTCTAATTTGCATAATCATCCCTCTAGGTAGTCAGCTATTACTTCTAACTGTGAAACCACATTATGTCTTGGTAATACAAATACTCATTTTCTTGATTCAGAAGTCCTCTGATTGCAACTACCAAAGCCTGTCTGTGTTAGTTCAAGAGCTGGCATCACTTCATATCACCCTGCAATTTGATTCTCCTCTCAAGAAATAGCTTGGAACCTTCTAAATTACTTGAAATTTTTTCTTATTATTTTAAAACATCAAAACTGTACCTGATTAAACTGATCTGTTACAAAAGAGCTGTTACCTTTTGCGTTTGACTTCTCCCTGTTGTACCTTCACTTGAAAACATATCAATATATTTTAAGAGATAATAGCCCCAAGGTACAACAACATTGGAAAGAGCTATGCTTATCAAACTACAGTAAAACAAGGAAAATTAGCTACTGTTTACATAAAAGAAATTGGATTAAGAGATTTGATATGGTCCATTTTGTTTAGAGAAAGTAGTTACTAAGAAATAAACTAGGTTAAGTTCAAAAACAGTGAAAACAAAGGCAAAGAGAGTTTACAACACAATTTAAAACAGCAAACAAAAAAAAAAGAAAAACCAAACACAAATCCCATAAACTTTCATAAGGTTAAGTTTTGCTTTTGAAGTTGATGAGGTATATAAAGAACATTAGAAATCTAAAGCTTTGGGGTATTCACCGATAAATATACTTTTTGGTCTTTCTGAAGCTTAATCTATGACTATTTGGTTACTTTCTTCAGTAAACTCTGTGCTAGATAGATCTTCCAAAGAGATAATCAGAATTCCTTAATGGATGTGATGAAAGAATGGGGGAATGAAAGTCATTATATTGAATAATAGGTGTTGTAATTTTCAATGAGATTGAATTACCTTTCTCACTTAGATCCTGCCACTCACTAGTATCTTTCAGAGAGTCCAGAGACAGAATGCAAACAGTATACAGTATGCTAGATACCTTTTTGCCCGTAAGAGGGCCACTGCTGTTAATTTAGAGTTTATTGCCCCTGACAGCAATGCATCTGATTAAGCTTTTGGAAACTTTTTAAGAGTAGACATAAAACTTTTTTTTTGTTCCTCCAACAAGTTCTTTTACGTCCCTTTATTTTTATTAACATTACAGTCTTTTTGCACAAAGTCTTTATGTAAGCATACTGGTTTCATTAAAGGTATTTTTATCCTTTGGTTTTGTTGGGTTTTTCTGTGGTTTGTTTTTTTTTTAATAATACATGCTTTCAACAAAGTCTGAGTTCTGAATTACTGGATACACTTTTGTGCACAATCATGTGGAATAATTTTCTCTTGTAAGGATGGCATCGCATTTAGTAGAGAAAAATTAATCAATACAGAATACAGAGCAAAACTCCTTCATGAAGTTTAGTAATAGAACAGAATTATTACTAGAGAGAAGAAATTTGGTTGAATAGCTGATCTTCCATAACAGAAAAAAAAATAGTTCAATCACCTCTAAACTGCATAAATATGTAAAAAGTAGCTAGGACAAGTATTTCCAAACAATAAGACTTAAAATGCTTTATGGGCAAAATGAAATAACCTGTGTGGATGCACCTCCAGTCTTTACTTTATCCTAACAACCCAGAATTACAAAACCCTAGATAGTTCATACTTGACAGCCATTATTTAAAGATTACAAATTGCCAGAGGAAAGCCTACTTACTCCTCTTTAGGAAGATAAGTAGGCTGCGAAAGACAGAACAACTCAGAGGGTAAACTTCCATTCAGACCTACATCCAAGGATATGAGGTACATGTTTCTGAGTGCTCTTCCACCACAGTAGGAGAGGGTGTGAGGGGTGACTGGAGTCATCTTTCTGGTTTATTGCCTATGACATATTATAAACTCCAAGGAAGTTCTGACTGGAGGTGTTGCTGACTTGCAAGTCAAAAAACATCATTAGTAACTTCACTCTATTTAAATTAGTTCTCTTATGCATTTTTTGCAGTGCTTTTCTTGTCTTTAATAAAGAAAATTAAGAAAATTTAAGTCAAAATAGCAATGAAAGAGTCTGAACTTACATCTGAGTCCTATTTCCTTCAGAATTTTTAGCTATCATGTATTGCTGACATTTAATTTTTAGGAATAACTGGGATAAAATCTGAAAGATGTCTTGTTTTAGACCAGCTCCAGAAAAATCAATTAATGGTAGTGCCATGGACCAATTGATATAGAATTATATCCATAAAGCCTTTTTAAAAAGCTATGTTTCTCTTCTGATTAATCTTTTTTTGTTCTTTTCTTCTGAAATAAAACACAAACCCTCCCAAATTATCATACACAACTTCCTATGTAAACCACTACTGAAAAAGTACATTCTTTGGTTATTCATAATGTACCAATGCATGGCTACATGATAGTTTTTTTAAAAATAATAAGAAATACATTCCAAATTACTTTTTAGCTCCATGTGTATGCATTTTAACATTTATGAAGGTAAAGATGAAAAATTTGGTGTTGATTTGCTGTGTTTTGATAAGAAAATAATAAAAAAGTTATTTCAGTTTGACACAAATCTTCAGTAGTTTATTTACTCACACATAAATAATACTGTGTGTATCTTAGCCCATAAAAACAGCATCTCTTAATCTGTTTGGACTAATAGGGGCACACCACAGGGTCCTTGTATAGAGACATACCCCAAAACTTTGTGAGCCAAATCAGTCTGAATGAAGGAATGATCGTGCATAGCTAGTCTTCTCCATGAAATTTTATTCCGGGTTCTTCTGTCAGCAGTTCGCTTAAAATACAACTCATCCAGTTACAACACATCTTCTTATGCAAAGGCACAATCTGCATTTGTGCTCTTGGTCTCTGTGCATAAGGAAAGGGGCACTCATGAGATCTTCAAAATCCTGTGCAACAACAGGATCAAAAGAAAATAAAAAGCTGAAACTGAAGCTGATAGGGAATGCAGAGTTTCCAGTGTTGCACAGTACAGTTACTAGCAGGAAAAAGATTTTGTGCCTACCTAATTCGACAATCGAGTAACTATCACTGTTGTACACGTGGAAGTACAGTTCTGACTTAAAAAGGGAAAGTAAAGCATTTAATTTTTCAACCTTTTCACATTTATGTGTAAATTCTTAATGAATTGAGAAGAGATAAGTCCAGAACTTCCTCAGATTTGGAAAAAAGACTGTTCAAACAAGAGATTTAAAGAATTCTTTAACATTTTCCCCACTGCCTGTAAGTATAAAGAAGACATTTGACAGAGTAGTTTGTGTTTAAGTTTATGAGCAACATTAGACATAATCAAAAGATTATGTATAAAAAAGATTACGTATAACTACTGTATTGAAAACTCTCAAAATTTCCTAATGTATAGATTGGACTCCCTCCCAGCTTCCCCACCCCACCATCCTTCACAATAGGCTCTTTATTAATTTGGGATTCAGAAATATGTTTTGCTTTTCAGTCGAAAAATGAATGCAATTTATGAAGTACTTTAGGATAAGAAAAAAGAAAATAGTTTAATATGATATCAAACTCTGTTTTTCCAGGAAAAAAAAAAAAAAAGAGCTTGCCATGTATTCCAGGAACAATATTTTAGTCTGTTCCAGACAGATGGATCCCTGTTGGTTAGATCAGATTTTTGATGCCTAAATAAGTAAGGATGATATTCAGTTTTGTGTACCACTGAATTAATTAGCAAAAATAATAAAGTATTGCTTTACTATTATCAGCAGTCATGAGGTCTTCTAAACTAAGAAAATTTCTACAGTTAATTGTATGATATATGCAGGGAATCTCCTTAATAAACACTCAAAATTATTATGAAAGACAATATTTACCCCTTTGTACTACTGCTGTGAAACAGCATAATAAATTGGAACAGGTTGCAGTTCACTAGGTGAGGTAGACTGAAAATCCATTAGATTAATTACTTCTCATAAGTATAATTATGTTTACAGTATGCTACATTTCTAGATGTCTAATGGGCTTCAAAGAAGTGCAAGGTATAATTAAAAACTTTATCTGGGAAGGCAAATCACTAAGCTTAAAAAGAAAAATTCTTCCAGCCAAGACAGGCAACAGCAGGCTTCATTTTCCCTAATTTGTAACTGTTATCTAAATAAAGAGCTTATATTCTGCAAACCATAGCTAACAGTGAAATCACACTATGGTTTAACAGTGAATAATATGTGTTTGAGAAAATCTATAATCCTTTAAAGCAGACGGTTTCTTAGTGGGTCTAAGCTGAGGGTGCTGCTGTTGTTTATACTGAGTAAATATCTGGTTCAGCAGTTTTAGCCTATTGAAAGTGCAATGATGTGCAATGATATGTTGTACTGAGTTTATGTATAGCGAGCAGTCATGAAAAGCAGATAGACTTGCATTGAAGGACAAAATATAAGTTTGATTGGTCCTGAAAACTGATTTAAAATAATGTAAAAATATAAAACAGGGCTAGAAGGGAGTTTGAAAGGTCACCTAGAGAAGGAGGCTTACTCTGCCTTATGTTTTATGTCTAAAATTTCATAATCTGAATTACATATGTTAAAATTCCTCTGTTATTAGCAGAATAAAATATAGGCTCATAATGAATTATATTTTAAGAAAAAAAAAAATCAGGTAAATAATAAATATGTTTCTCCATCTCATTAAATATGTTTCTCCTCAGGGTGACTGCTTGATGTATTTTAGATATCTAACATTAAACAAGATGAATCTCACCTCAAAATATTACATCTTATCATACTGCTGACCAAATACATAAAAACAGGTTTTGTCACATATTCGTCTAAACTTTCCTTAAAAATCTCCATTTCTTTCTGACTTGTAATAATGATATAATGGCTCTGGTAACCTGTTACTTTAGGCAATTCCATTTTGTTTCTTCACCTCCCTCTGTCCACTGGAAAATACCATTTCAAGGTTCTGGTATACTCAGATGCAGTCTCACATAAAGACTCCAAAAACTTCCTCAGAAATCCCTTTTATAATCTTTTCAGTCTCCCATTTACACTATTTTTTTTTCATAGCATCTGACTTAACATGTCCTTAGAGTGTGCAGTTCTCTACATGTTACATATCTGATAGATACACTTCACTGGATGAAGCTAGAGTTCAGCTCACTAGATTTGGATCAAGAAAGAGAGGAATTTTGCATACAGTGATACAGGATACTATCAGCTCTACACCCACTTGAATTTCGTCATACTTGAGGTAATAGTTTCCTTGAATCAGAGTAGATTTCTAGAAAAATGGGACAGGAAACAAGAAAGCCTGACTTCCAATGATGGCAGATTGTTCTTGAAGCCAATGCAGATGACTGTGTACAGATCTACATCTAAATCATTGGATCCAGGAGTGCTTCCAATCTCCAGGAAACAAGTGATTAGAACAAAAAATGATCCTTAGTATTTTTCAAAGGAAATTTGTTAGTCTCTGGACACTTTCTTTTCCATCCCCAGTCTGCTTAGACTTGTTTCTACTGGAAGAGAAACAAGTGAAAGGGCAAGAAAGTAGATGTGAATTACTCTTGCTGCTTCATTGTTGTAGAAGATTGGATGGTTGGACTGTACAAAACATTATAGATCATATTGTTCCTGCAGTTAGATGCAACTTTCTAGGTTTATATTAAGATCTTTGCAACTGTAAATACAAATGGATGCCTGCAAAATGATCAAACACTTCCCTAGATCTGGCAAACAAGATCTCACTACTTTGCAACATTAAGTCTTGGAAAAAAAACCTAGAATACTCCAGGGACCCAGGTAGGGAATCTTAGGTCTCACTATGCCAAACCAATCTTTAACTAACATACTATTTTTTCAGTCACAGAATCACAGAATAGTTGTGGTTGTAAGGGATCTCTGGAGATCATATTGTCCAACCCCCTGATTGAGCAGGGACACCTAGAGCAGGAGGCACAGGAACATATCCAGGTAGGTTTTGAATGTCTCCAGGGAAGGAGACTCCACAACCTCCCTGGGCAGCCTGTGCCACTGCTCTAGCACCCTCACAGGAAAGAAGCTTTTTCTCATATTGAGGTGGAATTTCCTGTGTTCCAACTTGTGCCCATTGCCCCTTGTCCTGTCTCTGGGCACCACTGAAAAGAGTCCAGTCCCATCATCCTGACACCCAGCCTTTAGATATTTATAGGTATTGATGAAATCCCCCCTCCATCTTCTCTTCTGAAGGCTGAACCAACCCAAGTATCTCAGCCTTTCCCCATAAGGCAGATGCTCCAGTCCCCTGATCATCGATGTAGCTCTCTGCTGGACTTGCTCAAGCAGTTCCACATCCTTCTTAAACTGGGGTGCCCAGAACTGGACACAGTGCTCCAGATGTGGTCTCACTAGGGCAGAGTAGAGGTGGAGGATAACCTCCCTCAACCTGCTGGCCACACTTCTTTTAATGCAGCCCAGGATACCATTGGCCTTCTTGGCCACAAGGGCACAGTGCTGGCTCATGGTCAGCTTGTTGTCCTCCAGCACTCCCAGGTCCTTCTCAACAGAGCTGCACAGAGCTGAACAGTAGTTCAGCCCCCTAGTCTGTACTGGTGCATGGGGTTGTTCCTCCCCAGGTGCAGGACCTCGTACTTGCTCTAGTTGAATTATATGAGGTTCCCCTCGGCCCAGCTCTCCAGCCTGTCCAGGTCTTGTTGGATGGCAGCACAGCCTTCTGGTGTATCAGCTACTCCTCCCAGCTTGGTATCATCAGCAAACTTGCTGAGGTCACACTCTATCCAATTGTCCATGTCATTGATCAATATATCAAACACAGCTGGACCCAGCACAGACCTCTGGGGAACATGGCTAGTGACAGACCTCCATCCAGACTCTGACTTTTGATCACGACTCACTGAGTTCTGTTGTTGAGCCAGTTCTCAATCCACCTCACTGTCCACTCATCCAACCCACACTTCCTTAGCTTGCCTATGAGAAGGCTATGGGAGACGGTGTTGAATGACTTACTGAAGTCAAGATAGACAACATCCACTGCTCTCCCTTCATCAACACAGCATAGACGGCTATCAGGTTGATCAAGCACAATCTTCACTTGGTGAATCCATGTTGACTACTTCTGATAACCTTCTTTTCCTCTACATGCCTGGAGATGACCTCCAGGATGAACTGCTCCATCACCTTTCCAGGGATGGAGGTGAGACTGACTGGCCTATAGTTTCCCAGGTCCTCCTTCTTGCCCTTGGAGTGACATTTGCTTTCCTCCAGTCCTCGGGCACCTCTCCTGTCCTCATGGCCTTGCAAAGATGATGAGTGGCTCAGCAAGAACATCTGCCAGCTCCCTCAACACTGGCGGGTATATCCCACCCATGGATTTGTGAAGATCCAATTTGCACAGGTGATCTCTGACCCAGTCCTTGTCAACCGATGGTAAGTCTTCCTTTCTCCAGAAGTTTCCTCTCTCTTCTGGGGGCTGAGATGCCTGAGGGCCAGCCTTAGCAGTAAAGACCAAAACAAAGAATGCATTGAGTAACTCCACCTTCTCTGCATCCTGTGTCGCCAGGGCCCGTTCCTTGTTCAGCAGTGGGCCCACTGTATCCCCAGTCTTCCTTTTACTACTGATATATTTAAAGAAGCCCTTCTTGTTACCTTTGACATGCATTGCCAGATTTAGTTGCAAGTGGGCCTTGGCCTTCCTCGTCACATCTCTGCACATCCTGACAACATTCCTATATTCCTCCCAAGTGGCCAGTCCCTTTTTCCACATACTGTGAACCTCCTTCTTCCATTTGAGTTTCTCTAGAAGCTCTTTGCTCATCCATGCATGTCTCCTGGCTCCTCTGCCTGACTTCTTCCTCCTGGGGATGCACCGATCTTGAGCTCAGAGGAAGTAGTCCTTGAATACTGTCCAGCTCTCTTGTGCCCCCCTGCCTGCCAGAGCCCTATCCATGGGATTCCTCATAGCAGGTCTTTGAAGAGGCCAAAGTTGGCCCTGTTGAAGTCCAAGGTTGCAACCCGAGTCATAGCCCTGCTTCTACCATGCAGGTTCCTAAATTCAACCATCTCACGGTCACTGCAGCCAAGGCTACCCCCAAGTCTCACATCCTCAACCAGCCCTTCCTTGTTTGTTAGGACAAAGTCGAGCAGCACATCTCACCTCGTTGGCTCCTCCACCACCTGCATCAAAATGTTGTCCTCGATGCTCTGCAGGAACCTTCTGGCTCATGCATGGCTCGCCGAGTTGCTTTTCTAGCAAATATCAGGGTGGTTGATGTTGGTGTACAGGCATTTCAGATAGGTAATTGAGCACACAGGTTTCCCCGGTGGGGTGTACGAGGACCCACCATAGCCATGCAAACCCTTGAGGTGGTTGGTCTCTTGGTTGCCATCGCATGAGGCTGCTACGGCACATTTATCACTGCGCAGGTTGTCCTGTCTTATTCCCCCATTGTGTGTGATGGCTTTAGCATTGCTAGTTTGCCTCCCTCCCCCCGAGTTCCTCAGTTTAAAGCCCTCCTCACCAGGTTTACCAGCCTGCTGCCAAAGATTCCCTTGCCCCTTCCAGACAGGTCGAGATCATCCCTCCCTAGCAGCCTATGGATGTTGAAGAACGTCCCATTGTGATAAAAGCTAAAACTCTCATGTGACACCAACCACGTAACCAGGAGTTGATTTTCATTATTTGCCTATTTCTCGTTGCCCATTTCTCTCCATCAGGTAGTATGGAGGAGAAGATAACTGGGCACCAATATTTTTCACTTGCTTTCCCAGAGCTTTCCAGTCTTGCCTAGTTCTGCCCAGACTCTGGCTTGCAGCGTCATTTGTGCCTACACGGAAGAGTAACATAGGACAGTAATCTATGCTTTATGACAAGTTGTGGCATTCTCTCAGCCACGCCTCGGATCTTGGCTCCTGGAAGACAGCAAACCTCTCGTGACTCCCTGTCAGAACGGCAGATGGGCCCCTCAGTGCCTTTTAAGAGAGTCACCCACTACAAGCACTCATCTCTTCTTTTTACGGTATCCACTCTGTGCTGATGGTACAGTTGCACCTTGTGGACCTTGCTCGTGGGTGGCTGCAGCCACTAAATCTACAAATCTGTTGGTGGTGGTGATACTGGGAGGTGGGGGCTGAGGCAGAGCCCTGCTTCTGCGGGTCACCAGGGTCCAAGGTGCCGCCTCCTTCTCAGCGGCATCTGCTACAGGAGCGTGGTTCTGAAACCACCTATCCATCTCTGCCTCAGTTCTACCAATACTGTGCAGCCTTCTAACTGCCTCCTGCAACTCAGCCACCTGGCACAACAGGTCTTCAACCTGTGCACACCTTGTGCAGGTACTTACCTTCACATCAGGAGAAGGGTCAGGGCACTCGTTGCAACCTACCGCCTGTACTGAAGCCTCCTCCCTTACCAGCTCCCTCTGGGTGGGTGCGTCAGACCTCCCTGGAGCTTTTGCCGTAATAACACTGGTATTCGCTCTGCGGCGAGCGCTCACCAACCCGGCAGAGGCCTAGAGAGCTTCGCCCCCCCTGCTCGCCCTGCCTGCGCGAACCGCCGCGCCGCGCCGCGCCCTGGCCGCCCGTCCCGTTCGAGCGCTCCTGGTCGCTCGCGCTCCCTGGGGCCGTTTAAACCTCCCGCGGTTGCTCGTGGCAACGGCCAGGCCGCGTCAGCCTCCCTCGCGAGAGCTGCCGGGCCGCCCCGCGCTTCCTCGGGCCGCCCTTGTGCCGCGAGCCCCCTCGCCCGCCCCGGCCCAGCGCCCGGCCGCGGCGCTGACCGTGGCCGCAGCTGCGTTCGTCGCCGACTGACCAGGCTGAATGGCAGTCACAGGTACAGTGATATTTCTGAACGTAGTGCAAGTAATCTCATATTTTAGCTTGACCACAACTAAATCTTGGGTCTCATCTAGAGACTTTTGAAGTTGAATAGTTACTTGTCTTTTCATTCACGTCTTTTCATTCAGATTCCTAGCTCCCCTTACAGAATACTGCTTTAAAGGAGGTTGGAGATGACGTATGAGATGTGGTAATCTAAAATGGAGAAATGGAGGCAACTTTTTTTTTTCCCCCCTTTTTTCTATATAAATACTCAACAGATGACTGAAAAGCAGGCAGACTGAAGGGAAAAAAAAAAAAGAAAGACCAGTTCAGGTGGCTTTTATTTCTAAACTTATCACTATTACTTATCACCATTCTCCTAGTCTCTAATGGGAGTATGATAACATTCAATATGTTTATTGGTATTATAATCAGGCCATTCTCTTGTTTAGAGCTGCTGAATGTGTTTATATTCTGAAAATAAATTTATCAATTTAATTTAACTAGAGACAAAGCAGGCCTTTGATGATGCTCCTTCTCATAAAACTGTCTGTTAGTAGCAGTCTAAATTGACAAGTAATTGACCTCCTTGTGTCCCTCTCAGGAAAAATCTGAAAACTGACTTAACCAGGTTAAAATATGCGCTCATATTGATGTGAGGGTATATTTTATCATCTGATTGCACATGAATGTCAGATGCGTTTAGGATGAGCATCAAAGAATAAAAGATACAGAAAAAGAATATCCTTCACATAAAAAATATTTGTTAGTCTTAGATTTTCAAAGTCAATAAGAATGCTACAGACAAGTGTCAGGTTATACTTCTGAGCAAAATGCTGCTGTAGTATTAATTCATTAAAATACACTGAGTTCATCACTGATTATTAAAACAAACATTCAAATCTTGCTGAATTCTACTAAGGTCCCTCCCTAGGATATTTTCATAAGAAACAACAGTGTCTTAGATTCTTCTTCTGCCTTGTCTCCATATGTTTAAGGCGTAGTCTCCTCCAAGCCAAATTAAGGGATATTTACTAATACTGAATTAGGTTTATTACATCAGATTGTGGGGTCTGTTGTCATTGAGAATACCTTATTTTCAATAGTAAGGAATCTTTAAGGAACTAATCCTGTCATGTTCGTTTCATATTTAGATATTGGTATTCTAATATATAATGCTTAACTTTGAAAACAGGCATCTGAAGAAGGCTATGATTAACTTCAGTATAAAACATGGACCATGGAATGAAAGCCATTGGTATGGATTGAGAAAACGTCTTAATCTGATAGTGATACATGTGTGAAAAATATGAATTCTAGACCTAGTCAAATTGTCCACAGAAATATTCTTGATTAAAACATTTCTTCAAATATGTCTCTTCTAGAGTAGAATAGACTTCCTTCAGTTGGAAGAGACCTACAATAATCATCTAGTCCAACTGCCTGACCAATTCAGGGCTGACCAAGTTAAAGCATGTTATTAAGGTCCTTGTCCAAATGCCTCTTAAACACTGACAGGCTTGGGGCATCGACCACTTCTTTAAAATGCCTGTTCAGTGTTTGACCAGCCATTTGGTAAAGAAATGCTTCCTAATGTCCAGTCTAAATCTCCCCATGTGAAGCTTTGAACCATTCCCATGCGTCCTATCATTGGATACCAGGGAGGATACCAGGATCAGCACTTTCCTCTCCACTTCCCTTCCTCAGGAAGCTGTAAAGAGCAATGAGGTCACCCCTCAGCCTCCTTTTCTCCAAACTAGGCAGGCCCAAAGTCCTTAACTGTTCCTCATAGCACATTTCTTCCAGCCCTTTCACCGGCTTCCTTACCCTCCTCTGGACACATTCAAGGACCTTCACATCCTTTTTAAATTGTGGGACCCACACACTACTCGAGTTGAGGCCACACCAGTGCTGAATACAGCAGGATAATCACCTCTTTTAACCAGCTGGTTTTGTTGTGCTTGATGCACACCAGCCTGCCCTTTTGGCTGCCAGGGCACACTGCTGACTCAGATTGAGCCTGCTGTCAACCAGCACCCCCAGATCCCTTTCTGCAGGACTGCTCTCCAGCCACTCTTCTCCCAAGTTATACTTGTGCCCAGTGTTACTCTGTCCTAAGTGCAGAATCCAGCATTTTGACTTGTTAAATTTAATCCCCATTAATCATAGCCCAAAACGCCAATCTATCCAGAACCCTCTGCTAACCCTCTTGCCCCTCAAAAGAGTCAACAGAACCTACCAGTTTGGTATTATCCGCAAACTTGCAAATGGTGCATTCAACTCCTGCATCCAGTTCGTTGATAAATACATTGAGCAGGACTGGCGCTAGAATTGAATCCTGAGGAACACCACTGGTGAATGGTCATCAGCCAGATATAGCCCCATTCGCTACAACCCTGCTGAGCTACAAAGCTCTGCTTTTCAGCCAGTTCTTCATCCAGCGCACCATGAACCCGCTCATCCCACAGTTGGACAACCTGTGCAGAAGGATGCTGTGAGGGACAGTATCAAAAGCCTCACTAAAATCCAGAAAAACTACATCCACCTCCTTCCCTTCATCCACTAGGCAGGTGGTCGTATTATAGAAGGATATCAAATTGGTTAAATGGGAATTTCCCTTTGTGAATCCATGTTGACTGTACCTGACAATTGCGTTATTCTTTAAATGCTTTTCAACGGTAGCCAGTATAATCAGCTCTGTAATTTTTCCAGAAACTGAGGTTAGCCTAACAGGTCTGTAGTCCCCTGGGTCTTCCCTCACGCCCCTTTTGTAGATTGGAATTAGATTGGCTAGCTTCCAGTCAGCGGGACCTCGCCAGACTCCTAAGACCTAGGTGATCGAGAGGAGTCCTGCCATGACATCCGTTATTTCCTTCAGTGCTTTGGGATGAATCCTACCAGGCCCCATTGACTTTTGAACACTGAGCTGATACAGCTGGTCCCTTACAGTTTCAGCGTTCACAAATGGGAAGTCACTGTTCCCACACTCATGTTTCTCTGACTCAGGGGACCAGACAGACCAAGATCTATCAATATTATTAAAGAATGAGGTAAAAAATGCATTGAATGCCTCCACTTTTTCTTCAACCCTATTAGTCAGAAGACCGTCTTCAACATGTGTCGGTCCGATGTTTAAAATACTTTTAAAAGCCCTTCTTGTTATCTGAAACAACACTGGCCAGTTTCAACTGTAATTGAGCTTTGGCTTTTTGTGTCTTCTCACCACACAAAATAAATACAGCTCTGTATTCTTCCTGCAAAGCCTGACATCACTTCCAGAGATCATACAATTTCATTTTCCTCTGGAGCTCCATGAGGAGTTCCTTGTTCAGCCAAGCTGGTCTTCTGCCCCGGTTTCTTGACTTACAGCACAGTGGAATTGCCTGCTCACTCAGTGGAATTGCCTGATAGACAAAAGTAGATCTTGGTGAATAAAAGACAACTTTTGGTCATCTCTTCCACACATTGGCCAGGGTTCAGATTGCTTAGGCTTCTCTGGTTCATACGGCCACAAAATAATTTTCCCAAAGTAAAGGATCCTGCTAAAAATTAATATACTTTATGGTCAAACAGTAAGTGCTGTGACCAGGATATCTTAAGTGCTTTATAAATATGCTGACCACTACTTACATGAGTAAGGTCAATAGAATTGTTGTTCAAGGTGGAAGAAAGACACTGGAACAGAATAATGTTACAATTAAGACCCTCAAATGCAGGCAAAAAAGTTTAAAGCCAAAGTATATATGATTTATTTCCTTTTACTTGAAAACTCCTATCTTAAGTAATGTATCTAGAATTATAGTATTGCTGAGAAAGGTGTAGAATACAAAGCATTTAAGATCTGGTTGTTTTAACACCATCTGCAAAAGACTTCACTGTAGTCCTCATTAAATGGCATCAGAATTTTCTTCAGACTGTTTAAAAACACTGTCTTGGTCTTGTTTATTTTATACTATTTTATCATCTTGCAGTATAAAACAAAAGACTGTGATTTTCTAATTATAAAACTAATTATCTCTCACAAAGTAAAGGACCTGGACTTTAGCTCTTGAACTATTTTTGTAGGTGTAGAGCACAAAGCAATTCACTATCTAATCTCAACCCCAAATTGCGTATTTAGAGAACAGGGACCTCCCCTTACTGGCCTAATTATAAAGTTTTATAAAATATAAAAATAACTGTGTTTGTTTATGTAGATATAGATTTCCTGCATGGTTTTCAGGTTTTTGTTCATTATTTTTAATAAAGAAAATAATTAAAATGTGTCTTGCTCATATATAAAAAATTTATTATTGCAACCACAGATTTGAATGTTCTGTCCTCAAAATGATAATATTAAAACAGTAGTGAGAATTGTTGTGTTTTGGTTTGTTGTGCTGACTTTCTGATAATTTTGTCAATTTTTCTGTCTCCTCTTTTTTTTTTTTTAAGTTGCAAGGGCTTGGTCATACTTTAAAAAATACAAAGTCCTATGAATGTCACACTTGATCAATACATCCAGTGCAGAAAGATTTTTATTGGCTGTCTATAAATGTACAGTTTCATATTCTTTCTCATAACTCCCATCCTTGCTTTCTTCTCCTTCACTGACTATTCACTTTATAATTTTCCTTTTGCACTGTTTTAGATTTTATAATTGAGTCTATGAACAATGTTGGATTAATAAATGCCTTGGAGACAGAAATCTGTTTTTTTTTTTTTTCCAGAAGAGCAGTATATCCTTAGTGTACAGTTTTTATGGGATTACTGTAATCTTTCTTCCCCCTTTATTTCCTTGTTTTAGTCTCTGAAAATCACTTTAAGGAGTCTTAAGAGATTGCCTCTTCACATAGATATCAGGAATATTTCTTAACACTTGACACAACCTGTTCTAAATGAAGCACACTGAAATCTACACATAGAAACCTAGGCACATCTGAGTAGCGCTCAACAAGAAAAAACTGGGGGCAAAAGAAACCTGAATTATTTTTAATTTAAAAGTAATCTGTCATTTTAAGGAGAAATGCATGAAATTTTAAGAGTTCACTTTTTAAAAAAACAATGGAATGGTAGAGGAAGGGTTGGATTGATAAAAGAATGTCATGTAAAAGCAGCCATAAAAATATACAGTTGTATGGAAATAGCAAGTTTTGGTCTACTTTTTAGCTTTTCTAAACAATGTAAAAGTAGTTAGAATGAACAGTCTTGTGTGTCGGGACTGTAGAGAAGACCAAACATTAGCATAGTTTAAGAAATGGAAACATGGAGGAAATTGGAATAGATTTCTGAGAAAAAGATGAGAAAAGTTGAAAAAGATTAGTGGTTGCAAAGATAAGTGGTTGCAAAGAAGTAGTAAAACCTGCCTTAGCTATAAAATGCACCTCTTATGATGTCGTGGTTTAGCCGGCAGCGCAGCCCCACACAGCCGGTCGCTCACTCCCCCACCGGTAGATGGGGGAGAGAATCAGAAGGGTAACGCTCGTGGGTTGGGATAAGAACAGTTTAATAATTAAAATTATTAGAAACAACAATAGAAATGCAATGTAAAGGAGAACAACGAGAGGCGCAAAGCCCCGGGGGAGGAGGAAGGGAGGGGAGGGGAGAGGGGGAACGAACCACCGAAACAAACCGCACGCGCCGCAGCCGCTCGCCACCCACCGACCCGATGCTGCGCCGCCCCCGAGCCGCAACTGCCCCCCCTCAATATACTGGTCATGGTGTCACGTGGTATGGAATGAACCTGCCATTGGCCAGTCGGGGTCAGCTGCCCCCACCATGGCCCTGCCCCTCCCAGCCCCGCCCCGCCACGCGGCAGAGCGCGGGAAGCTGGAAAGGTAGTCGACCCCCACAGTGAGGAGAATTAACCCCTTCTCAGCCAAAACCAGCACATATGACCTACAGATTTTCCTATTCTAAATGTCAGTTATAGAATATTCCACATGCCACACTAACAACTTTTTATAAAGCCTGGTAAAACGCAAACATAAAAAACTTTCTTTTTGCTAAGTTTTCAGTGAAACATGGGGTGGGGTGGAAGGGGGAAGAAAACAAAATAAAAGGCTTGAGGTTTCATTATTCTGGTTTTCCTAGTAAATGTTTCATCATTTTCTGTATTACTACTTAAAAAAAATGTTTGGAGTGCAGAACCTGCTGAAATGTCAAACTCTTTTGATTTATTAAGTAATCTGAAAAAGATGTGCTGCAGTCATGACATTTGCGTTTGATTAGCAAAGACAACATAATCCAGTATGACATTCTCTTAAGAAGGATTAAATATTATTACATAGAGAAGGTGGTCAAACAATTTACAAGAATTTGTGTTTACTTCTGTGCAGGTGAAAAGTGTCATTTTGAAACTAAATATTTAAAATAAGATAACGGAGAACCTTTCTCCAGTTTCTCGGTAGCAGGTATTTCCATTCCTTTGTCTCTAAGAAATTACTGTAGCCATTTACAGTTTCATTTTTAGACAACTGAGCCACTAAATCACTTTTAAGTGTAGGTCAGTTCTCTGTATAGACTTACTCAAAGCTTAATCTATAGATGGCAGAAGTGAACAGCTGGGCCATCAGTTTTAGACCAGTTAGGAGAAAGGTAAAGTGAAACTACTTAAAGCAAGACCACTGTCGAAAAAGAAGCCTTCAGATTTAACAAAAGCCAAGTTATGGCTTCCCATAGCCATACAAGAAACAAGTAGAAATCAGAAATTATCACAGTGTAAAGCATTTTTTCCAGGACTCCATGCGACATAAGCATATATCATAGAGTAAAGCATGTAACTGAACTAGAAACACAAAGGAGGAACAAACAAAAGTGAGATGGAAAAAATATATATGTACAGAAGAAGGTAAGATTAGTAGTATAGACCATAATTTTATATCAAAAAAGGTTGATTTGAGAGTAGCACATCCCAGCTTGATCACATCACAGTACTTGAGATGGTCAGTAAGACCTGTTATTTAGGTGACCTAAGCATTATTTTATGCCATCTAAAAAATTCTGCTCCCTATTTCAATTTTGTTTAGAAAATAAAAAGCAAAAGTATGTAGCAGTGGCAGCAAATTGTTAGAGAAGAAAACTTCTGACTGACGACTAAAACATATACTTTTCAACAGTGATCCTGAGATACAATTATCTTTTACGTTCAGCTACAACTTTAATGAATATCCTTTGTTTCAATAATGTAAAAAAATAGGAGAGGCAGGGGAAGTAGGACCTGTCATCTCATGTCACAACATCTACAGTGAAGAGGTAAAACCTGGACTCAGAAAGTAATATGCATTAGCCTCTTCAGAACAATCAGATGGCAGAAAATATGGCATTTGGAATTAGTTGGAACATTTTGTAACTTACTCTCTCAATCACCCAACCACTGCCTGGTGCCTACTTTCAAGGTACTGGAGAGGCTGAGATGGCGGCCTGAAATAGGCAGCCTGAACTGAACTTGGATTTCAAGATGGAGATTTCTGTTCTCATGGAATTTCACAGCTTCTAATATCACTAAATGAGAAATTAAAGCCTTTTTTTCACCTGAACCACCAAGGAAATAATAAAAGAAGAAAGATAAAACTTAAAACAAAAAACAATAGGGAAAAGAGTGCTAAAATCAATTAGTATGTTAAGGTCAAATGTCCATTCAGAAGTTAATTTTTAAGCCAAAATTTTGATGCGGAGAAATACCATGGATGTCAGTGTGCATGCCTACATCTCTACAGTCAGTTTAAACAAGACATTTCCTAGTAATTCCCCTGTCTTAACGTATTGTTTCCAATATGAACAGTTTCAGCAGTATTATACTACTAAAATACCACAATGTATTAAAAAAAGAGAAAATGTTCCTTTCCTGCACTTCAAGGTATCACTTAAAATAAACCACACAAAAACCCCTCAAGAACCCTTCACAGTCTCTAATCCACTCCATGGAAAGAAAGTAATGGGATTAGATCACTATCAGACTTTCTTTCATTGAGTTAAATGAGCTGAGTGTTACTGAAAACGACTATGCTCTTCAATACAGCAGAACATGGAAACACTTCTGTTGGTGTTAAAGTTAGATGTCCTCATTGTGCTCATTGTGTTTAGTCATGTCATTATCAAAACCTTTCCTCCACCTAGGCTCAGAAATCCTCGTATTAACAGCTGCTTAAGACTATATAAAGAACCAGCAGTCTGAACTGCTGTCCAGAATTTTAAATTGTTGGCTTCATTATTAAGTGACAGCCTCTAATTTTGATCCGCATTTCACAGCAGTGTTTCTACCCTATCTGAGAAAGTTCTTTTATGTCTTCATTTTACAGTTCAGCCATTTCACAGATATGCAGTTCAGCTGGTTTAGATGTCCACTGCTGTACAGTGACAATACATAATTCATCAAAATATGTTAAATCTAGTAGGATTATTTCAAATGTATGAAAGTATTTATGAATTCCTTTCTAGAAGGATAATTTATCTTTAATCTGATTAAAACAGAACATTTAAATAAATCAGCTGTATTAGCTTTAGGCATATCTATTCTCTGTAGCTTAGTTTTAGCTTATAGTTTTATCACACATACAGGATCACTGAAAATGTAATATGGCAGGAATTTTTATAGAAAAAGAAGACTCATCAACATGGAAAGAAGCTACCATTGAAAAGTTGATGATCTCAAGTGTAACTTTTCACTTTATACACCTTTTACATGTATATCTAGATATGAAAAGTCATAAACATACTCTTTCATATTAATTTATGATGAAAGTAAAACTATGAATTGCAAGACATTAATACGTAACATTTTTGTAGATTATTTTAAAATAAACTTCAGTTTCCATGTAAACTTCCTCCTAGTGTTTCTGTAAGATTCTTTCTTTTTTTACAAAGACTTTTAAGAAGGGATTTAGATTTGATCGAGCTGACAATATCAAAATTAAATATTTTAATCTTTATGTAATGTCTTCCTTATTTTTCTACATTGGCTTTGCATTTCCTATAAATTGCATATCCTGCAGTATCATGGCTCTCCTCCTTTGCCTAATTGCTGAAAGGTGACAGTTTAAAGTAAATTTTATTAGGTATAAAGATAGCTAGAAAGCAGGATATCTATGGTTAAACCTCTACTGGTTTATAGTTTTCTGTCTTACCAGGAAAATTTAGATATCATGTTACCAAGAAAATAACAACAATTTGGCAGAAGTCAGGGAAAAGAAGAAAAAGTGATATTGGGAGCTGGAGGAAATTACTTCAGAGTAATAATGAATAGAGCTAAAAATAAAAGAGTTTAGCTAAACAGTAACTAAGGAGGATAAGAGAGACAATGAGACAGAGAGGGAGAGAAAAAGAGACAAATTATTTTACAGAAAACAGGCTACCCTAGAATTAATGAGGTGAGACTATCTGTCGTGGTTTAACCCCAGCCATCAGCTAAGCACCACACATATTCTCGCTCAATACCCACCCCCAGTGGGGTGGGGGAGAGAATTGGAAAAGTGAGAAAACTCATGGGTTGAGATAAAGATGTTTTAACAAGTAAAGGAAAAGCTGCGCACACAAGCAAAGCAAAACAAAGAAATCATTCACTACTTCCCTTGGACTAGATGACCTTTAAAGGTCCCTTCCAGCCTAAACCATTCTATGATTCTATGATTCCCATTGGCAGGCAGGTGTTCAGCCATCTCCAGGAAAACAGGGCTCCATCATACTTAATGGTTACTTAGGAAGACAACTACAGTCACTCCAAAAGTCCTCCCCCTTCCTTCTTCTTCTCCCTCAGCTTTATATGCTCAGCATGATGTCGTAAGTTGTGGAATATCCCTTTGGTCAGTTGGGGTCAGCTGTCCTGGCTGTGTCCCCTCCCAACTTCTTGTGCACCCCCAGCCTGCTTGCTGGTGGGGTGGTGTGAGAAGCAGGAAAAGGCCTTGGGTCTGTGTGAGCACTGCTCAGCAGTAACTAAAACATCCCTGTGTTATCAACATTGTTTTCAGCACAAATCCGAAACACAGCCCCATACTAGCTACAGTGAAAAAAAATTAACACTATCCCAGCCAAAACCAACACAATGACAAATGGAAAGTTTAGACTGAGTATCAGTAGATATCCCGACAGGGAGATGTATTAAGTTTTGGAATAGTCTCCTAAGGATAGTGGTAGAAGATTCATCATCTGGCATTTTCAACACTAGACAGGACAAAGCACAGGAAAAATACAGTTGGAGAAAATCCTGCCATGACAGAGAGATTAAATGAATAATCTAATAGGCCTTTTCGATCTAACTTGTTGCTATGAAACTGCCAGAAAAGACTAAATTTAATCTTCTCAGTGTCTTTTATTCTTTTATACATAAATTATCTTAATCTTTTCTGCACATTTTCTGCCTCTTCTGTCTCCTTTAACACAGATTTAGAAGGGGTATTTAAAGTGTTTTCATTCTATTTCCTCTTCTTCAGCTGTTGCAGGTTAATTTTAGTTCTCATATGAACGAAACACGAAAATGAATAGTGGTTAGCTGGGTACTAGAGATGAGCAGGAATTTTTCATTTAAATGTTTTCTTTTGGAATTGTCAGGATTTTCACTAAGCTTTTGTAAAATTTAAGGCTGCAGTTCCAATTCAGACAAAATTAAAAACTATCTCTAATGACCTGCCATGTTTTGAACGTTTTATTTAGAAATTATAGTTAGAAAATTGTTCAGGCATACGTTTTAAAAAATCCAAGAGTGATACTGCTGAAGGAAATATGTGTTACTGAAATCTTTCAGGCAGTACATTTTACTGTTCTCTTACTCTTCTTTATTTTGTTTGCATTTATACATGCTGGTTTCTTTCAGCAAAGGAGAATAGCAATGGATGCTTTATTCTCAATGGATCATATAGACATATGTTTCAGTGAAGTTACCAAGCAAGTGTACCATTTCTTCTCTGAAATAGTATCAGAGAGCCAAATGCCACAGGAGGCTTCAAAGTGACATGCCACAAGAGACAGACCACAACCTTCAGAGAAGGTGCTGTGAGAATCATAGCTTTGTCACCCATGTCAAAATGGAAAACCACAAGGAGAGGAAAAATTTATTCTTATGATGTACCAGATATACAAGCAGAATTAACAGTGCAATTCATGAAAAATAAAAAAGCCAAAAAAACCTACAGTGTGGTTTCACTATTTGCTTTTAATTACTTAATTTTCTGAAAAACTCCGTTTGCTCTTGGAGGCGAGAAATCCAGGTGAGCTTGGCAGGTTTTGCTGTTGACTTACTGAGCCTGAGATAAGCAAAGGTCATAATCCATGGAGGGAATAATTATTGCTAAATTGATGATACACTGATTTATTGCAAGACTGACAGTACACTTTTATTTTAACAGCAATAGTAAAAATAGCTGAAAGTTCTTTAGCTATAAAGGTTTGTTGCCATTTCAGTTCATGTCATTGTTAAATAGCTAGGAGAGCCAAAAAATTCTGAATTTACTTAGGATTTGTATCTTCACTTTTTCATCATATTTTGAAGAGTTAACAACTTGCTCAAAATATTGTGTCTAACATGCTGTGTAAATCATTTAGCTCTGGCAAGAGATACTGCTGTCTACATACACACAAAAAAATACCTGAAAGCTGTGGGTTTGATTCTATGTTTTATAACTTTTCTCTTGTAATTGAAGAACAGAATTCCAAATCTCTTTAAGAACTTAGACAATATCAACATGACATATCCTAAGATATACTCCAGGCATGAAGAAGGGTGAATAGACTAAATAAATACTGTTCATAGTTCTACAAATTTGCAGCCGTTTGTAATGGCTACATTCATAGTAGAAGATAAAATACAGAAGAACCTTTTATCTGCTCCTGAAGACAAGTGGCAGAGCATTTCTCTCTAATTGCTGCCTACAGTTTAACTCTCTTCTCCCCTTAAATAGAATTACTGCTCTTCTGACACCTGGGAACAATATGGCTCAACCATGGCTATCTCCCATTCTGTTCCTAAGCAGTGTCTGGAGAGCATTAGCTGTCATGAAACAAAACTTATAAAGTTGTCAGGGAGTGTGCTTGACTACTTTCCACTCTGCAAATATTCAAGATGTCCTACATTTTTGGGTAACCAGCTTGAAATACCTTGGCTGTTACTAAGATTTTGAAAATGCTAAGCAGTGGAGCCCTCACCTCCTTCGGATTATCCTCAGGATATTTGAGACTGGGCACTTAAAAGCACTCAGTTCTCTGAAACCTGATTTGCTTTTATTTTGATAGGTTTTAACACATATCCAAGTTTTCTCCTAAAGACAATCATTTGATATTTTGTGCCTTTTCTTTCAAATAAAAAAACAGAATACAATGGAGAAAAAAAAGAGGTTTAAAAATAAATAAACAAAAAAAGCAAAGCATGAACATCAGAGAAAAATCTCAAAAGAATGCCTGCTGTAATAACACTTGACACTCAATTAGTCTGTAATTCTAGGAGATCCACTACTGCATTGCTATCTACACATATGCATAAGTAGCTACCCTGATTAATGTTAGCACATGAATGTGAAAAGAAATAATGATGATTTGTAACTTCTTATAAAGGCCTGCCACAGAAACTTGCTAAAAATATATGAAAATTGCTGGTTGTTTAAGTGAGGATGGCACTTTAAAATGATAGCCTAATCATTATTAATTCTTTTGATATTTACTGTATTGTCATTAATCCAGAAGAGTTCTTCTGGAATTAGTGAAGATGTCATACAAATTTCTAACATTAATTCAACTTTAATTATTTGGAGCATTTCTAACAAATAAACTTAAGAATGCAGTATTGTGTTTCAAATTTCAGTGCGTATTATGATTATAAGTAATGGTAAATTTTTTTTCTTCTGGAAGTAATAAGAAAATGAGTAGGAAGCTAAATGGGAATAGTACTCTAGCTCTAAGCTACAGAAGGTCTAAGTCATGTCCTCTTTACTGGTAAGATGTTCAGAATGGTGGTGTGAGAACCATCTCCAAACATGCTGTTGGTAACAGAATGTCTCTTGTCTAAACACTCCATTCCTGTTTTCACTAGGTACATTAGTGAAGGGAGGCTGTAAAAGTTCTGGCAACTTGTCTTGAATAATGATAGATACAAAGATCACTTCAGGAATATGTATGTAACTTCCCAGTTGGGGTTATCTTGCTATAACATATGTGTGACTGGTCTGAAGATCTTTTTAAGGAAGATAGGCACAGACCTCATAACAAACTCTCCTGGGATGCTGGGAGAAGTCTTGTATCATTGACTTTCATTCAGAGACACTTTATCAAACAGCCAAATTCCTGATATTTTCACACAGAAAAGAATGGACATTGAAAGAGATGCAATTTTGCCTTCAGGTACTCACTTCATTCACAAGAGGATTCACACTCAGAATTTACATGTTTTCTTATGTGGAAAGAAAAGCAGCTAAGATAGCTAAGTCAGTTTGGAAATATACCATGAATTCTTATGGTTGTGTAATTGCACTAATAACAATAATAAAGACCCATTTAAAAATTAGTAAATATCAATTTGTTACAGAAATTTTTGGGATATATAACCAAATGAAGAAAATCATGAGTCCCATTGCATTCAGCACCTATTATTTAATTAAAAACCCAAGATATTTTCCTGACTCCATTCTTAAAGCTTATATTGAATTAGCAGTATGAAAAAAAAATAGCCAAAACCACACCATACTGCAAAGAATAGAATGTTCTTTACATTATTAAAATCTAGGAGTAATAAATACTGATAAATAGCTTCCTAAGAGTAAAGAGGAAATTAATTGCTTTTCAATTAAAACAAAAAAAGAAAAAAAAAAAGATGGATGGTGTAAAAGAATGACCGCAGTGGTCAAAGATAGGGAAGAAAAAAAAAAAAAAAAGAGTTCCATGGAACAAAGTGGAATTATGAATGGAGTACCATGACTACTATACATGGCTAGTGCTCACCAGTGAGAAAGATTAGGTGTTAGTAAGCATTTTGTTTGAGGATGAATCAGGATGCCCTGATGAATCTGTGGAAGGCAGTCATATCTGAAAGTGTACAAAACATTATTTCATATAAGAGTAAATGTGTTGCAAGTCTATATAGTATTATGCCCATGGAGAGGTGCATGAAGAGAGGTTGAGGGAACTGGGGTTATTTAGCCTGGAGAAGAGGAGGCTGAGTGGAGACCTTATCACTCTCTACAACTACCTGAAAGGAGGTTGTAGTGAGGTTGATGTTGGTCTCTTCTCCCAATTTACTAGCAATAGAACGAGAGGAAACAGCCTCAAGCTACGTCAGGGGAGGTTTAGATTGGATATTAGGAAAAAAATTCTTTAATGAAAAAGTGGCCAGGCATTGGAACAGGCTTCCCAGAGAGGTGGTGGAGTCACCATCCCTGGAGGTGTTGGGACTATGGGACATGATTTAGGAGGCAGGGTGGTGTTGATTGATGGTTGGACTTGATGATCCTAGAGGTCTTTTCCAACCTCAATGATTCTATGATTCTATATTTTTCAAAATATTCAGTTGAGATTCAGTTGAAGGTTAAGATTACTAGGGTAAAATTCTGAAGCTCTTGTTTCCTGTGCAGATTTTGAATGTTTAGAGTGACAATGTCCACAATTATGGCTTGTTTTTAATTCTAACTTAAAACAGCTGAAAATAGCTTATAAACTATTAAGTTCAAAACATCTAATGCCAAATAGCTTATAAACTATTAAGTTCAAAACATCTAATGCCAAGTAAAACTGTATTTGTAAAGAAGAAAATTAAGATATATGGATTCACCTTGAAATTAAGATAACTAAACATAGATGTCTAAATGTAGGTGTGATCATTTCAACTAAGGATCTAATGTGCTATTTAAATCAATTGACTGCAATCAGATATAGATAAATCTACATCTAAATATAGATGTCCATGCTCTTTGAGATCATGTAGAGTACTCAAGATACTTCCATGGTCCTGGAATTATAAAACAGGACTTAATTTTTAATGGGGCATCTGAAGACTAGTAGGTACTCCACAACACCTAAAAATACCACTAAAAATGTATGTTTACTAAATTAATCCTGGCCACAGTCAATACTACCGATGTAACCTTGTGAGAAATTCAGCTCACCATAAAGTAGACACTGAGGACCCAAGTCCATACAAGCATCTAGCAATCTTAAATGTCCTAAGGTATGTCAGACATTTTGATGGAGTTGACAGAGACAATATACAACCCATGAGATATTCAGGCCCTTCTGGAGTGACAAATGGAAGGTAGGCAGAGCACTGTAAGAGTTCCCAGATGGCACTAGGTTCATGTAAGCTGTTGACAAAAGAATCTAATTCCTGATGTCTGGTTATCTGAATCATATTCTAAGGTTTTTGGATGGTTTTGGCAAGTCACTCAGTGAAGTTCTTTAAATATAGAGACTTACTGCCATCTCACATACTGTAACTTCTGCCTCCCAACCTCCATTAATATGAGATCTATCAATTTATCAACTGCTTTAGCTTCAGTCATAAACTTTCATTAAACTGTTTCAATTATTTTTTTTACTTACAAGAAACAAAAGATATTATGGAATTAGTTGGAATTTCTATATTTATTTTTAACTTTTTATTTTCCTTTTCACATTCCATTTAACTTCGCTCTCACCTGTATAGAGCTTAATTGTCTTTTCAGATGCACTTATAGAAGATGTAAGACATTCATTTGGAAAGAAATAAAAAAATAGTCAGTGGAAATGATCCTGCCTGATCTAACATGTTAAAAACAGATCTTAATTTTTTAAGAACAGCACAGGCAAACTCTCTCAAGGATAGAAAGGGCAAGGAAGAGAGAAAACATGGCCTTTGACACCAACTTTTTTTTATAGCCTAAGAGACAAAAAAAGTGACTGAACATACTTAACGCAATTTGTGCTCACAAACCCTTAGGACCTTTTTGAGCCAAGATCTGCCATCCTTAGGAAACTCAACTGTATTTACACATAAATCATGTGGGGTTTTAGGGTTTTTTGTTTGTTTTGGGGTTGGTTTTTTTTTTTTTTTGTCCCTTATAAAACAAAGAATTGAATCTGAAAATATTTCTGGAACTACAACCATATAGCAGTTTATCTGAAAGTATGAGGGTGTTAGATAACACAGGCTAATTGGAATTCTTAACCCACTTGCCACACTACAGCACAACCACCTATCTGAGGAGCACTAGTAACTGATGACAGGACTTGGTGTGACTTTTGAGAATTTTATGGCTGCTTACCTCTAATTGCTGAATTAATAGAATCTATTTTTCCTCAGCTCTCACCACAGAAGCAGCTGTGGGTCTCAGAATACCTGGAAGTCTAGTTTACTGAAGCTTGCCTAGGGAGCTGAGCTATTCCCAGTGGATGTATAAATCACAGACTTTGTAAAACAGAGCTGAGAGCCTGGAACTTGGAAACTGGATATCCTATTATTTACTTTTTCCCAGAGCACAAGTCAGAGAGCTTTAAGACTGCCTTTTTAATTAGGAGTTCAGTGCTGGCTGAGCAAAGAGCAAGAAAACAGGGGAGCCAGTTGGCTATGGGAGTCTAGAAGCTTTAGGGTTCCTAATCTAAAGGCATTTAGATAATGGGGAACTGCAACAATATACACCATAGCAGTCAAACAGTTAGGTAACTTAGAGCAATTTTGGCAGCTACTTCAGAAATCCAAATAAAAAAATTATGGGAATGAAAATCCCCCCAAAATGGTAAGTATTTTCTATTAATATTATGCTACTAAAATACATTTGGCAATTCCATCCATAAATATTTCCAGGTTTATATTTGTTTTATGTCATGCTAACCTGTGATTTTACTAAGAAGAGCGTTCCTTGTTACAAAACTTTTAATTTAAAGATACTAATGTGTACTACCTTTTCTTACAGTTTTTAAATATTTCTACTCATCATTTTAAATACAAGGATTGAGTTAAATTTTATTACTATCGATCATTAAAAAAATGTTATCTTTATCCAGCTGCCATTTACTTTCATGTGTGATGAAATCTAGAGCAAAAATATTTGGTTATATTATTTGCTGGGAAGAACAGCATTCTGCTAGTGTACTTTGTCAAAGGACAGTGCATGAAACAGAATAAAATAAACCCAAAGCTGTCCTGATGTTATAACTTTCTCATGTACCATTGCATTTTGAATGTATTTAAACACAGTTTTAGAGAAGGCAAGTCCCAATATGGTCATGTCACAGTATCCTATGATGTCACTATATTCTTTTCTTGACCTCACTTACTGGCACTGAAAATGATATAGCCAGACAATCATTTTGCACCTGGAGATAATGAACTAGTTCATGTTAAGGTAATGCATTTCATATGGTACTTTCAAGCTTATGAAAAACAGAGAAAATAGATTATTCTGCTGTTTGGTCTCTAAAGAAAATATAATTTTTTAAAGACATGAATAGCTTGAAAATTATGTGATAAGATTTTCTTTAAAAATGCAATTTCCTGGCTTGATTAGTAACACAAAAATAATATTAAATATCTATGAAAAAATTATCTTCAAAATAGAGATCATAAGACAATCGTTGAACTGTCAAACAACCTCTGGAGAATCATTTACAAAAACTGAAGATCTGAAGAGACTGAGTGGAGGAGATACTTCTCCCTATCAGTTTTAGCAATCTAAAAGTTAGACTTTGTACTAGCCTGCCTAGGTCTTCTCTATCACTAGGACAGAAAGAATTTCTAAGAAAATTAATGTATCCAATCCTAAGAAAAAGAGTCTAAGATGTGATGAAGTATCTTGCATATATTTTTTTTTCCCTAATGATTAGAAAACATGCCTCTATAGCTAGAGCAGACACCTAACATTTGGATTGTTAAAGATAAGTGAAACAAATCCTATACTTCATTTGAAATACTTTCAAGCATTTTTTGAGCATGAATAATTTGGAGTACCCAAAAGAAACTATGAGTGGATGGTACCTTATAGCTATCGAAGCCAAAGAATGTCCTTTTTAAACTTGATATGTACATAATTTTTTCAACTTATTTAAGTGTAAGATGCTCCATCAGAAGATCAGGCTGGGATGTGAGTGGATTGAGAACAGCCCTGCAGAGAAGGACTTGGGGGTATTGGTGCATGAAAAACTGAATATGAGCCAGCAATATGCGCTCACAGCCCAGAAAGCCAGTTGTATCCCCAGCTGCTTCAAAAGAAGTGTGGCCAGCAGGTCAAGGCAGGTGATTCTGCCCCTCTGCTCTCATAAGACCCCACCTGGAGTGCTGTGTTCAGCTCTGGGGCCCACAACATAACAAGGTCATGCACCTGCTTGAGTGTGTCCAGAGGAATGCCATGAAGATGATCGGGGCTTGGAGCAACTCCCCTATGAGGACAGGCTGAGAGAGATGGGGTTGTTTAGACTAGAGAAGTGAAGGCTCTGGGGAGACCTTATAGTGGCCTTTCAATACTTAAAGGGGCCTACAGGAAAGATGGGGAGGGAATCTTTATTAGGGAGTGTAGTAATTAGATGAGGGGTAACAGTTTTAAACTGAAAGAGCGTAGATTTAGATTTAGATTTAGATTTAGATATTAGGAAGAAATTCTTTCTTGTGAAGGTGGTGAGGCACTGGAACAGATTGTCCAGAGAACTATGGGTGCCCCATCCCTGGAAGTGTTCAAAGCTAGGTTGGATGGGGCTTTGAGCAACCTGGTCTGGTGGACGGTGTCCCTGCCTGTGGCAGGGGGGTTGGAACTAGATGATATTTACAATCCCTTCCAACCCAAACCATCCTGTGATACTTTGATTCTATGATTTCTTCTGTTGGTTCAGAAGGCAACCCTTAAAAAGTAATTTTAACCTACAGTATGGAGATAATTTGGATCCTACATTCCATTGTCAGTGAAAAGAAAACAACGATTGACAGTACATTTCTCAGTGAGAGTACTCATGTATAAAATCTCTGGGCTTGTTTGCTTAACTGAGTGAAGTGATTTTGATGAAAGTGATGAAAATGTTGAAACCAGTATCTCTGAAAAACAAAACAAAAAAAGATTCACAATACTGCCTGTTTCCCTTTAATATGGTTGCTGCTGAAAGAGACACTCCTATTTTGCCCTTCCGTTCCCAGCTATGTGCTCTCAGTGCCTTTGTTATGCAGATTTGAGTATTTGGATGGCCTTGAGAGGATCAAGAGGCAATTGATTTGCTTCATAAGTAACTATGTTTTTTGCATTGTGTGTCTTGAGGTAGGTGCCCTGATTGATCACCATTCGACCTCATGATTGCTGAGGAAGCAGAGCAAATGTGAAATAGGGGAAAAGAGGGAAAGAAGCAGCTCCTTTTCCTAATAGTCTACACTCATACCAGGTTAACTGATGATGCAACTATATCTAAAATTAATATTTCAGATCCAGTTCCATGCATATCATCATCTTACATGATACTTTTAGAACACAAGCATCTCAGGATTTAAAGTATTATATCCTGAACAGTCTCAGTAGGATGGAGAAAAAGTCTGAAAAGAAGTAAAAAAAGTATGTTAGGATCCTGGAGACAGAGAGTAGTTGACTGGGAGAGATTAATGGGAAAAGTTGTAATATGTTCATCAGCAGACCCTTTCAAAGAATTGCTTAATCTGCCATGTTATTGGTATTTATGAAGTTTACACAGGTGTCCACAGTTTGTGGATTTTAAAAAAATCCTCATAAGTTGAGGGCAAAGGTATTTTAATGCCAGCAGGACAGATTTTATTTTTCTAATGAAAAACAGTTAAAAGTAGTAAGATATCAAAAATTCTCAGTGACTAGATAACACATTGACCAACCAGATAATTAGTGTCAAGCAGTGTCAGGCAGATTTGAAAGGCTAAAGCAAGCCATGGTGAATCAAACATCAGATTTCCTGCCACTTAGGAAAGTACAATGTATGAAGCACTGAAGGCAAGATGACACACTTCAACCAATGATAAACACTTTTTTATTCAGAAGTGCAGGAACAGAAAAATTTTGTTTTTAAAAAAACAATTTCTTCCCAATTCCAAGTTACTTATATAGACACAGTTATAAAATTACAGAATAAGCCCCCAAAAACCTAGTGTGGTTGCGGTTTTTGTGGATGAGGCAGTCAACTGTTTTCTTCTTGATAGGAATATATAATCCAGTTGGAGTACAGACTTTGGTAAGACTGAAGTAGAGGATAGGTAAGATTATTTCAGAGCAGTTTTGGAAGTATGCTGCTGGAATTCACTGACCAGTTTGAAGACCAGTTAGTGCTATGAATAACAATATCAGTTTATTATTGAAATTTGGAAGAAGCCCTTTTCATGCTGGAGATGAGTTCTATATAAAGAAAGAATTTCTTTTATAGTTAATGGAAAGAATTACCTTTTCCTGGAGTTTTCCTCCTATCATCAGACCTTAAAAGCAAGGAAGATAGATTTCACCCTAAATACTGTGATGAAGAGGCATTTTCTAGCATGTTTTCTGCTGTGGAAGGTACAAGTGAATTAGCTATCCAGACTTTTGCCAACACAGGATTTTTTTTATCTCTGCTTCTGATACTGTTGTGACTCTGTGTGTGCTGACTCTTTATTCACAGCAAATGTCAGTTGCAGGTTGTGGCAGTGTATGCTATTCCCCATTAGTACATTTTTTAGACAGTTTTGGAGCATGAATTAATACTTGTTTTTTTTTAAAAAATCTACCATGATATCTGAAACATTTGTTTATAGTCTTAATGACTTGGCATGTCCTGCTTTTGAGAAGGATGAAATTACTTGTGTAGTTTATTTTCCAGTATTTTAGTAGGGGAAAAAAAAAAAAGTAAATTCTTCAAGCTTTAAATAATCTTTCACCACAGAATTTTCATTATCCATACAAACGTTCTCTCCTACTAAAACACATCAGAAGAATTACTGATTATTTGACATGGAAAAGTGTGCTAATTTATACAATATTTTCACTACAATTTTAAAAGCTTATTTATTAGATTATTGAAATTAAGGGATGATAAGATATGGTAAGAAATTCAGACATGATATTTTTCTCTTTGATTTCAATAATTACCTGTCTATATCTATTAGGCATAGCCCATCCTTAGTGGCAAAGACCCTAAACATTTTCCTTTCACTACAAGTCAGTCTTTTTCCCCCCTTCCCTATTAATACTCCTGATCTAGACTTCTCTGAAGACAAGGCATTCACTTTTACTACTCCATTAGCCTAATTTGTAAAATGATCTCCTACCAAATCTCTAGTTATGAATATCACATTCTGAATTTAAGTTTCTTTTAAACATGTAGCTATTCAGTCATCCATTTAATGATGCACAATTGCCTACATTATTGAGTTAGAATATGAAATCTCTATGTAAAGGGTTTTTTAGATTTTTATTTTGAATATATTTACTTTGTATGGCATGCTGTGATAACTTAATTGAATAGGCTAAATAATTTGTGCAGTAATATACTGTGTGAAACAAAAGTGTCACAGCAGAATATTTTCTTTAAATGATGGGCAGTTAACTCTATCAAAATAATTTATGCCTAGAAGCATAAAGGGAAAGATTACCAAAGGCAAATCACATTACCTTTCTCTGCATACAACAAAAGAGTTTGCACGCAACTAGGAAGATATTCCCTAAAGTACCAAAGATACTGAAACTACACAGAGAAACGTCAAAGACGTTAGAAGTAATTTTTATTGCCATATAGAAGCTGAAGGAAAGAGTAATAGTCAAGTCTTCCAATACTACCTCTGTCTTTCAAATAAATAACCCATTCTTCTCCTTTGAGAAGCACACACGGGAGAGACGAAAGCTTAAATAAAGCTTCTTTCCTGCTGACAGAAGTATTTTTTTGTATAAAAATTAACCTAAAAAAGAATGTGCATGCACTATGTAGATTTGAATGTTACAGATTGTTACTGAGCAGTAATGTTGAATTAAGAGCAGTGTTATCAATAATAAGAGGAAATAATTGGATGGTTAACCACAGAGGCTAGACTTAACACTTAAAAGAAAAGATAACATCAAAAATAATAACTATTAATATTAATAAAGGCAAAGGTTTTCTTAATTAGGATCTAAATATCCTAAAAAATATCCTATTAATCTGATAAATATGGATTACTTTTAACTTCATGTAGTGACTATTATAGTATCAGGAATGAGTGCTCTGTTATTTGCTTGAGCATCCACTGGATAAGATTGCCTTTTTGATCTTTTTCATGATTATAACAAAGCATGGACAGTGTACTTGGCAGTAGATTTGATCTAAAAAGCTGTTTAGTCATTTAAAGTCTTTTCATTGACCTAAAATTGACATTTTAGAGGACAAAACAAATATAGTCCTTGTTCAAAAGATTCTACCATCCAAAATGCAAGCATAATCAGGAGGAGACATTGCTGATTACTAAACTAATTTGGCTAATTTGCTTGAATTTCAAGGCAGGGTGGGGGTCCAGCCAGAGAATCATGGGACTCAGTATGGTCTCCTATACTTATATACATGGTCTCATAGTACGGTCTTCCTGGACATGTTTTCAGAACAGGTATATCATAAGCCTGACCTAAATGGTGAAATTTCCCCTGGTATGTCTAAATTATGCAAATGTAAGCCCACAGACATCATTCAAATACTGTAAGCATGTAAATTCAGTCTTTAAGCATGGCCAGAGTGCAGCCTCTACAGCATGAAAGGTCTCATGTTCATACACAGCTGATTGAGCACTGAAGTTTAGTCAAGTCTTTTCAGAGATGATCATTTTGTAATGGGCAGAAAGAACCCTGTATGGTTGAACATATTTTTTTTTTCCTATAGTTTTACCTTATTCCTAATCTTTTCACTGACAATGACTGATATAGGCACTGTTTTCAGCCAGTAGTATGGCTACTTGTTTGTAGAGGAGGAAATATTTATCCTAAACTGTTCTGGACTGAGTGTTTTTATGCCGTTTAGTCTTATAGCTGAAGAACATGGCCTCTTTTAATTTAGAAGTACAGATCTAGGCTTAGATAACCAGATGCTATTCAATATTAAAGTGAGGTAGAAAGCATTTGAATTTATGGAAATTAATCTGTTCCCATGACTTCATAATAAGATTGATAAGAAGTGTGATGAGAATAATTCAGGTGAATTTTGAAAATAACTGGAAGGTGTAAAATTCAAATTATTATAGTAATTCAAATTATAGTAACTCTCAAAGAAATCTCATTTTAGACCGAACTTTTTATTTTTAACACTTATCACATTTTAGTGCTGAGATTTCCAAGTACTTACTATTGGCTTAAACCTATCTCTGGAATTCAATGCAAACTTTACCTTTTTACATCATGTGAAAGTCAGGAACAATGTGGAACACTGTCGTGTTTAGCCCCAGTCAGCATCCAAGCACCATGCAGCCACTTGCTCACTCCCCACCCTGGATGGGATGGGGGGGAGAATCAGAAGAGTGAAAGGGAGGTAACTCATGGGTTGAGATAAAGACAGTTTAATAAGTAAAGCAAAAGCTGCATGCGGAAGCAAAGCAAAACAAGGAATTCAATCACTACTCCCCATGGGCAGGCAGGTGCTCAGCCATCTCCAGGAAAGCAGGGCTCCATCACGCGTAACGGTTACTTGGGAAGACAAATGCCATCACTCTGAACGATCCACCCTTCCTTCTTCTTCCCCCAGCTTTATATACTGATCATGACACCATATGGTATGGAATATCCTGTTGGTCAGTTGGGGTCAGCTGTCCTGGCTGTGTCCCCTCCCAGCTTCTTGTGCACCCGGCAGAGCACGGGGAGCTGAAAAAGTCCTTGACCAGTGTAAGCGCTACTTAGAGACAACTAAAATATCTCTGCATTATCACCACCATTTCCCGCAAAAAAACAAAATACAGCCCCATACTAGCTACTATGAAGAAAATTAACTCTATCCCAGCTGAAATCAGGACAAGCACTCTTGACAACTCCACTCTAAATGCATCCTTAAACCTGTTTACACCATGAGTATGTCCTTGCTGAAACAATAAAATTCTTAATGTGGTAAATAACCCGGCTTCATAACATTTCTTTCTGGAGCCAGGGCCCAGAAGTAAGTTTGATCAAATTTCTGAACGTATAATTCGTAATTTGGACAGACCATTCCATTTTTGAGAATGGATTAGCAATAATCTGAAAGGCTCAGCATTCATTAATCTTAATTATCTGTCGGTTCTTTCTTCAGGTTAAATATAGCACCAATTTCTTTAAGCCAGCACTCTGACTTTCTTGGCCCATTTGGAAGTAGAAAAAAATTATGCTTATTTTACTAGTATGTCTGTTTGTGTATGTGTGGATAAGGAAATAATCCGAAACCACATCTGCAGTGGAAATAATCTCTTAGATGCAAAACTAGCCCTCTTAAGTTACCTAGTCTGCAGAGAAAAATAGGAACTTTAACAGCAAGGGTATTTAAATCTGAAGCAGTTGTCTGAGCTAAGTCATACAAATAGTTGCCTTAAATTTACTTATTTCTCTTCATCTGCCTGGTAGGAAGGTTTGGGTTGCCCATCACATACATGTCTACAACATAGCCATGTAAAGCTTGAATCCTGCCATTCTCATAATACAAATATTTTTCAGCATAGTCTTAAATTGACTAAGGTTTCTGAAAACTCAAAAATAGTAAATATTACATTCTTTAATGCTGGTGTTGTTTCCCTGTTGCTTAAAATTATTTTCAACATATCCATACCTGTTTAGAGCTAGGTTAGATATGCCTGTACTATGCAATATGGGCCTGCTCTGAGTGGAGAGGTAGGTTCTTTTAGAATACTGTTTTGGACTTGGATAAGGCCAAATGTGAAACCCAGATGTTAGCATTGTCAAAATAGCGTAATTTTTTGAGCAGATGAAAACAGAAAGTGCCCTATGCTCAGCTTGTTGGTCCAAAGCCCTGAAAACCTAGTATGACTGCCATCATGAGACATTATAACACATGGGCTATGGCTATGCCTATGGGCAAAGGCAGTCACTGCTCCCTGCTCTGCTAATCTTCTAGGTGGCACAAAGGAAAATTATCATGTCTGAATCCTCAGAGATTTTTTCTTAGATATTACTACACCAGTTCCATCATCTTTCTCCTTCCTTAGACAGGTGTAGCCAGCTACCTTAGCCAGGAGTGCAGAAACATTCAGCTTTGGCTACATAGCTGTCAGGACCTGCCTGGGATTACCCAGCCTACAGATGCAGAGAGAATGGACCCTGGGGTCACAGGACTCCATAACACACTGACACAGAGGAGTTTACCTTTAAATTTCTCCACTTTATTACATTATGTGCAGCATGGGAAGTTCTTAGTAAGAGAAAGTCCATTTGGGACAAAAATTAAGTCACCTTGATATCACAGAGACATAAAAGGGCATTGAACACCACAACTGTTAATTTCTGTTTTTCACCTGGGACAACCAATAGATTATTTTGTTTTCTATTCTCTCAGACGGGTTTTTATGTTTCCAGGCTTTTTTCCTGTTCTTGCAGTTACCAATAGCTACAGACTGTTATTTCTCAGGATGTTTTCCCCTTCTTCCAGACTACTTTTTTCCTTTTCAAACGGAAAGTTACCCTTATAGTTCCTCTTTTTATGCTTATCAGTGTTATCCCAGGATGTCTCCAGTTTCTCGGTACCCAGCTGTACTTCAAAGGCACCAGCTGCACTGTTCAAGGATGGTTCTGGTTCACAGGCCTAGTTCCCAGGCTGTCAGGCATTTTTTCTCTTAGTATTTCAGCAGACATTTTCTTCTATTCACTAACTTTCCCCTTCAAACCAGGTCACCTTTTGGGCCGCTCACCTCCATAGCTTAAAAGTCTTGGTCAAGTTATACTGAAACAGAGGTTTCACCTGTTGTTTCTTGCCACCTGTACAGAAGTACTGAGGACTTGTGCACAGCTGACAAATAAATCTGTAGGAGGATATATGATTTTATATAATTTCTGTTCCAAATAGGAGGCTAACTTGCAAAGCCTTAAGCTCTTCTTGCTGCTCAGCAAAGGAGTAAAAGCATGCTGGCTTGGGAAAGAATGTGAAGAATGGTGTATAAATTTATGACATTCTCATTTAAGTAGTTTTGATGAAGAATCATGCCTCAGAAAGACATAATGGAGTTCTGCTCCAGAGAGGAGCCTTTATCAGGAGGCAAGAATTTGCTTGACTCATTGCAAATTATCTTCCTTTCCCACTGTGCTTAGGTCAGCCCAGGCTGTGCCCACACTCTTTTAGTGCCCACGGGTATAGGTAAGGAAAAAAGGAAGAGCTATTACTTACCCTGGGCAACTGGTCCCTGAGGCAAAAACTGCTCTTTAAGGTGAATCATCCTCAGTCCTCACTTTCAAATAATAAAGCAAACAAATTTCAGTGCCTATAAGGATCAGTGGTTTCCATCAGTGTTAAGAAGAAATTATCAGCATTTGATAGAAGATTGAGCTGTTCCATAAATCTGATAGAAAAAAAAATATCCAAGAAAAATGAACTTCAGAAATTCATACCAATGCAACAAATAAATAAAAAATCAGCATATTCACTGGTTAATTCCAGAAACTATGCATATATAAATTTTAATAAAAAGCAGGCAAAATCATCAAGTGATATTTTGTTATGCTCCGTGACAAAAGTGCTTTAAGTGTGTCCTTTAGGTACAGGTTAATTTTAGTCAATAATGATAATGATAATAATGCACAACAACCTCTACTATCAAAGTAAAACACAATAGGAAAAAAAAAAAAAAAAGACCTCACACATTTTCAGTGGCAAAATTTTTGCAGTTTTTTCCTTTTATCATGTAAATTTCATATGGTATTTCAGTACCCTGTGGTATCCTTGCAACTGCTAAAATATTAAAACTTAGTCAATTTAAAATAGCTGTTATTCCTTATAGCTTTTATGATCAAAAGACATGATCATTAGAAAATGGCCTCGCCTAAAACAAGCTAAAAACAGCTTAGGCCTAAACAAGCCACAAAAAAGCCCTGAGGTTGCCAGATCAACATGAAACCTATGCCTTTTTATAAGTAATGGTAAATTTATATTTAGAGGGCTACAAAAGAAAAGTGTCTACTGAGTTTGAGGAGTCTATGACAGGGTAGGCAGAAATGACACAGACGCCTTTCTGGAGTACATCAGAATCCATACAAGACACCCTAGCATGCTTAATATGGCTAAATATATCTGCTGAAAAAATTGAATGTCACCTTTACATTTGTTCAGCTGAGCATCTCTTTACTCTATGCTCCATGGTAGCATGGGAGCATACTCTGAAGGTAAAATTATAGCAGAAATTTTTGTGTTTTATTATCATTATCAACTGAAGTCCAGTGTCTTGGGCTTTGCTTATAATTGGAGCTTTTGAATACCAAACTTACATCTAGACCTCTGTAATAGTTGCCTGCATGTAGGTATCCTCTTTTCAAACCAAATTGCATTACTGAACTTAGAGTAACTACTAATACTTCAAAGTGTGTAGCTGTCTCACAAGTGCTGTGTCATATTCCCTGGCTTTGTGGAAAAGTCTTGTAAATTCCAGGCAGTTCTATTGCTGCAGTCTAGAGCAGGCAAACTAGAACCTACACATTATGTCTAGCAAGGATTTCAACCTATCTTTCACAAGTAGATTATTGTCACATTGAAAGAGGCCAAACACATAAAACTAAGAACCTTTAAAATTTCCATAAAAAGGTATCAAAAGAGGGCTTTTATTTGTATTTATAAATAATTAATTCTTCATAAGCAGTCTCATGCCTAAATACTTACACAGAATTTAGCAAATGTATGCATTTATGCACCTCTGCCCAAGTATAATAAACATATGATGTTGGTTTAAATCTAAAACTTTAAGTGCTCTGAAGTTTTCAAGTCTAAAAATTTCAAGTCGTCTTAACTCCAGCTTACACTGATTGAGATCGTTGATAGAACTTTCCAAAGCAGGCAGTAATCCTGGGTGGCCTCTTGGAGAAGTTTACCTATAGCTGGTTTCTAGATGACACTTTCTGAGAAAGCACTTTCCAAGGCACTTTCTGAGAAGGTGCTCCATTTGATACATCCCACGACATAGCCCCTGGAATCTTTCTTTTTGTGTTGGAAAACCAGAACACTTTCTGACCGTTGGGTCTTTTTCCTTACCAGAGCTGTTGGTGTTTAGCATCTTCTGCCTGTGTCTGTCTATTCTATTTGAAGCAGTACTGCATGTCTTTAGGATAGACAAGAGTTATGTGTCAGTCCTTCTGCTTTTGCAAAGGAGGTAGGAGTAGGTGGGAAAAGTATTTCTAATCTACACCTCTAAAATTACTACACCTATTAAAAAGAATGGTTAGGAAGTGTGTTTCCTAATGCATACACCATTCTGTCTGGAAACAACGACATTTGGTAACAGATACACTAATGAAAGGTCCTATTTAGTATTTTTGTCTAGGTGACATTGTTGATTCACAGGCAGAACAAGTTTCTCACTAGTATTAGAAGGAGAAAGCAGTTTTAGCATTTAGAGGTTGAAAAATACACAACAAAGGCCATTGTAGAACCATTTTTGCTCACTTGCTCTTTTATCTGCTCTCTTTACACCTCTGCTTTCTTTGGGAGTTTTTTGAAATTTGTTTGGTTAGTTGGCTTGTTTTCATCATATTATGGCAGTATTGCTGAATGCTAACAAAATATTGTATTTTGTAAATAAGCCCAGGCTATCACTTGCTGGCCTATGGAAACTCTGTCTCTGGACTCTGTCACCAAGGTTCATCCACTTTCTCCCTGTCCCCTAACAAGAGAGAAATTTTCCACTTTGACCACTGCTTTGGCTGGATCAAACAGGCCCTTCTAACCCTCACAGCAGTGTCACAGGGAGACCTGCAGAAAGATGGTGGGACCAACTGCAGATGGCACCATCACGGGCATGAAGCATCCAGGGAAGCATCCACACATACTTGTGACAAAAACCAGCTAGCAAGCTGAACAGGAGCCAGCAAGCTGTTCTTGCCACAAAGGCAGCAAGTGGCACCCTGGGCTGCACCAGGCAAAGCATTGCCCATCGCTGGAGGGAGGCGACCATTACCCTCTGCTCAGTGCTGTGCACAGATATGGGGAAACCACTATGGACACACTGGGAAGAGCCCTGCAGTGCTCCTCCCCCCACCCCATCACCCACAGTGCAACAGTTGGGGTCAGAATGGGATGCTGTGTTGACCCGGCACTGCCCCTGCAACAGCTCCAGCGCCTGAAGGGATGGCGCTGTGCCGGCATGGATCTGCACTGGGGTGAGTCAGGCTTTTGCCAGGCAGCACTGCCCAGCACTGGGACGCCCCTTTGCAGCCTCGCTCAGGCTGACTAGACAGTACCTTGAGCACAAAAGTGAAGGTCAGGAGTGGGAAAGGCTGTTTGATCCGTTTTCAGGCATTCATCTTGAACCCAACGGTTTAATGTGTGCAGGTGACGGGCCTGGTGCAGTTCCTCATTGAGAATAGTGAGGAACTCTTTAGAGAAGAGATGGCTGGACTTTCCAGTGTACCAGCACCGATAGTTGAAGCAGAAACAGCAGAGGTATGTCGGGTCCACAAACACTGTGGCAACATGCCTCATGCATGAGGCTATAGATCCTGATATAAAGCTGAGGCTGAAATGTACAGGGTCTTCTCCTCACACAGAGCAGAGGTCCTATACATTTATGTCTTTTAGGAGAGAAATTCTTTCTGGCTGTGGACTCAAACCCTGTGAAGGGGGGAGCAAGGTCATCCATCAGCCTGCAGCTCCACAAGAGTTGAAAGAAAGGCTGATGCAGGTTGGCCTGCATTCTTTGTGCAATGATCTCATTAACATTTGCTCAGCTGAGTTGTCCTGTCAGTAGCAGACACCTTGAGAAAAGTTGAGCTGAGATCCTCCTTCATCAGAGCTTCATGAAGTCTATTTTTGGGGTGGGGACTGTGTGAAACATGGACAATGCGAAACAATCTAGGCAATCTGATTTTAAGTGCCAAAGTAGCACTTTGGCAAACAGTAGTTTCTTCCTCTAGGTAGGCCCTTGCCACCTGTTCACTTCTACATGTCCATTGTAGGTGCTTGCACAGAATTTTTGCATGATGTCTTGCTAGATAGAAAAAAGTTTTGTGCTTATGTTATCTACCCTAAAGAGTGAGGACTCCACATAATATACAACATGACTACTTCAACCTGTGGCAGTTAGCCAGTCATACCCTCAGCTTGCTGTTGTTCTTCCATGCAATGCAAGAGAAACAAACAAAAAAAAGCTAATAATTTCTTGTATTGTGACATAACTACTGTGGGTTAAATATGAGCTATACAGAATGCTAAAATGACTATCGATTGCAAAATGGAGCTTGCAAAAGCAGTAACACTCAGTGCTAATTATTCAACAGTCCATACAAAAATTGTGACATAAGCAATCTCTACCTACAGCCTACTGCCTTTAAAGATTTAATCTTTTTTTAAAAGTAAAAAAGTAAAAACAAACAAGAAAAAAATTAAGCTGATGCTATTCAGTGTTCTCCTGGAAATCATTCCTCTTGAAAAGTAGAGGCAGGAGTGTTGGCCACAGACTTTGACAGTCAAACTTCAATGTACAAAAGTCCTCTGTGACAACATCAACATATTACATTCCTTATTATACTTCCAAGTACTTCATCCTGAAATTGTTAACATACTGCATAATTTAGTCTGTATTTCCAGTAAGTAGTGCCCTGTTCACCTGGGAAAATTGGACTCATTGTCCTTCCCCCCACCCCAACCCCCCAATATGATCGGACAGATATTCTGGGGCAAAAAATATTAACATATATTGGTTGTTTCAGAGTTCACAAAGAAATCTATTAGGGTGCTTTTGGTATTCTTAGCTTCCAAAATAACCTTCCACTTTCTTTACAGCAAGGTTGCCAGTTTTGTCATTGAACTGCATCTGTAGTTCAATGCTCATTGTAATTGCAAGATCCCGAGAAATAAATGACAGCTGTATCAAGAGATCAGTAAACTACTCTTCCAACAGTTTCTGTGGCACTTCCATTGATGTACCAAATTTAGAGAGAAAAATCTCACATATGGTCCTGGCTAGAGAGGCAAGCTGCTGCTGACAGTTTAGTTACAGAACAGGAGTGTGAGGGGCATTAACTTCCTTTTGACCTTGAAACCTCAAGATCAAAGTGCAGACTTTTCTTTTTGGAAGCCTTGACAGAACATTATTCATATCCTAATATTGATCCTGTAGCTCTAGGCCTGTTTATTTAAAGGAGGAGTTCATTTTTGAATAAACATGAAACCAACAACTTATTTGTCTTTCTGTTTTTCTGAATTCTCTGAAGAAAAAGAAAAAAAAGATTATTTTTTTGTTCCCCACATGTGCTTTACTTGAGATTGAAAGAGAATGATACATCAAACCCATGAGGATTGATAGTTTGCTGCTGGGTTTTTTGTTTTTTTTTAATGGAAAAGAAAAGCCTTTTTTTTATGTGAGAAGTGTCTAGCCTTGAGTCAGTCATTCTGTAAATATTTTTTCTCAGTTATAAGCATCATAAGGGTTGGTCTCACAGACTTATCTTAGTATTATAAAGGTAAACAGCCTGGCTGTACCATGTGCCCTTGTATCACAGTATTTGTTCAGCCAGATTGAGAAACTGAACAAAGTGCAAAAAACTGTCTTCCAGCTCATACTCTTTTCTTACTTCAGAAGTCATGGTATGTAGTGAAGTGGAGGGACGGTGCTGCTGTAGCCCTGGACTTGCCCTGGGATTGAGCTGAGACAATCAAAGAGTTCGGAATTGCTTCATATCTGCCAGTAAATGCCTGCCCATAGATAACTTTGAACCTCAGACTAGTGACCTTGAAATGGAAACTCTGCTTAAAGGATCGCAGACATGCATAATGCTCCCTAACTTGATATGCTTCACAGTGTCTTCTACCACTTACAGCTTGCTTCAGAGGGAACAGGTTTGTGTCAGTGATTTGGTATAAATCTGAAGCTGCCAGTACAGACGCAACAAAGGATTGATAGTATGATTCACAGACTGGGTCTATCAGCTGCAAACTAAACTGGGGATTGACCTTCAATATTGTTGAATACAGAAATGCTTTATTTGGCCCCTACCTAAAACAAACAACCAAAAACAAAAGGAAAAACAAAAAATAAAGCAGGAAAATCAAAGAAGGGTGGGGGGAGAACAAGCTTCATCTCTGAAAGATGGAAAACAAAAGTACTAGTGGTAGCAATGACAGATTTGTGAGATTATGGAAGAAGTAGTATGATCTGGGCTCCTACAAAAACATCTCCCTTTGGGCATTACATTTATATGCATGAGCACTATTTTATTTTCAGTAGCAGACAGGTGTCTAATAGAACATTTTAATAATTTCTAAGAACGTGAATCCTGCAAGTGATTGAAAATAGAGCTTTTTACATTAGTGATATTGTGACATGCCAGAAAAATCATAGAAAATTTAAGTTTTATAAATATAGGAGTGATTATGAATGTATTTGAACAAGATCCCAATAATAAGCACACTATGCAAAATAAATCTGTTCCAAATATGCATGAAGCAGAAAACTGTCACCAGTTTAACCATTCTTTTTACATGCTTTACTTTACATAAAGATTGATTTACAGCACACATAACATACAGTTTTGGACTACCAGTTGTTCATTTGCAGAACTGTCAATTCTGTAGGTCTTGAAAGCTGATATCTCACAAAAACTATGTAAGAGGAAAACTGCAATACTCTTCTTACATCTTTCATCCAAAAAATAAGTTCCTTTTACATGACTCATCAAAATGGCAGACAACTTATATACTAGTTTTCTGCATTATTTTTTTTTTCTGTTGTAAGGAAACCAAACAGTTCTGAGAAGTAACTGATGAGCAACAGAAACTTGCACAGGTTAGGCACTGTGAGGAGCTATGATGGAATGCAGGACCAGGATCTTCCCCTTTTCAGCTGACTTAAAATTTTTCATCAGTTTTTTGTAAGTACACTTCATCTCATGTGACTACTTTAAGGGTAAATTGTATAAAGATCTTTGAAAAATCCTTCTTTCACACAAACAGGTCAAACAGATAAACACTGACTTTTCAGTAAAACAGTTACTGCGAGGCATCTGAGTTAACACTTAAGTATTCTGAGGGTTGAGGATTACTTTTACTTTTCTGATACATTTGCATCCTTTCATGTCATTAATAACCAACATATTAAAAGTAGTCTACCAGGAAAAAAGAAAGCAAGAAAAGGAGTTTTGATCAGTAAGGAAGCCTTTGATACAAGGACATCTGCAGCCATATTAGTTCATCTTCCCTTCACATCAAAGTGGAGATGGCCTGCAGGTCATAAAATTGGACCACTAGTGAAGACTTAACTCCTAACTTTGGGGAGAGTTGAAGTTCAGAGATTAATACATCCTCTCTGTCTGCAGCTAATCTATTTAAACTACTGTTAATTCTTGGCTGCTCCCAATCAGATGCCTCCTCCAAGGAGTTGCTTTGAAACGGCAGGTTTCTCTTTTTCAGGAAGATTTTTCCTCCAGAATTTTGTGCTGTTGTTTTTTTCTGATATGCATACCAACAATATATAGTCTTCAGTCTAACTTTTCAATACTGAGGGCAAGAAAATGCAGCTGTTGTGTCTCACAGGTGATTGCATATTTAATGGGGCTTACATCTCAAATCTAGCAGAGTGTTGGCTGTTGGCATTATGTTGACAAACCAGAATATATAATCTTCTTTTCCCTTATTCAGATCATACTGTTTAATGTTACTCTTTATAGAATGATAGGATTATTTAGTTTGGAAAAGACCTTTAAGTTCATCGAGTCCAAACGTAAACCTAACACTGCAAAATCCGCCACTAAACCTGTCTCTAAGCACCACATTTACACAACTTTTAAATACCTTCAGGGATGGTCACTCAGCCACTTCCCTGGGCAGGCTGTCCCAGTGCTTGACAACCCTTTTTGTGAAGAAATTTTTCCTAATATCCAATCTAAACCTCCCCTGGTGCAACTTAAGGCTGTTTCCTCTCGTCCTATCACTTGTTAGCTGGGAAAAGAGACTGACACCCACCTCACTACAACCTACTTCAGGTAGTTGTAGAGGGCGATAAGGTCTTTCCTCATCCTCCTTTTCTGCAGGCTAAACAACCCCAGTTCCCTCAGCCGCTCCTCATGGGACTTGTGCTCTAGACCCTTCACCAGCTTCATTGCTCTTCTGTGAACAAAGACGTCTGTTTGCCAAGTTAAAAACAAGAAAACAAACAAACATGAAGCTATTGCTATTTTCAAGTCTACAGAACAATAACTGTTGTGGCTATATGGTAAATCATTAACCTTTTGGCTAACAAGATGTACTTGCCTTTTAAAAAGGAATACCTTTATTGTGAAATTTGTAAATAACTTAACAAATTACTCCAAACAACATTCTAATTTTGAAGATACTTTAAATGTCAGTAGTTTCAGAACAGCTCTGATTACTGACATCTCCTTTCAAACTTTTAGAAAAAAATTAAAATCCTGTTGTTACCAAGAACTATGATTTTTCATTGGTGTTGCTAATTGTTTCACTTGTGTCCAAAGGCATTTATTTTGTTTTGTCCACACTGAGGCACGAAGCAAGTTTTAGTACAATACTTTGAATTTTATACAATACTGCAGATGAAGAGACAATATGGTCCTCTGTGAAGACAATACATTCCCAACTCAGAAGTTAAACTACTATTTAATTTATTAAGCACTTAAAGTCACATGGAAAATAAATGGTAGTAACTTTGAGATTTTTAAAATTACTCTTCTAACAGAAGTGTCTATCCAAGACAAAAAAAAAAAAAAGAGTGAAAATTCAGCTACATTAATAGGAAATTGTAAATTCACAATTTCCATGGTAAAGCAGGAAGCATTCAAATCATTAGCTGCAAGTGAGCTGCAAGTCCTTAATGATCTGTTTTACATTCCCATGGGGTCAATGTTATACAAAGTTTAAAAAGCGTAAGAGTGGCAGTTTACATAAATTCTGTTACTGTAGATTTTAATTTTCTGTTTGATCCACATAAATTTAATCTTCCCTTTCAGTTCAGCATCTTAGTACCCCAATAAAAGCATATTAACTGAACAGTATAATCCTAAACTCAATATAAAAGTGATATTTCTGTAATTAGAAATTGAAATATATCAATAGCCTAACTCTCAAACAGTTTCTGAACAGCAGCGCTATAAATTAAGTTAATTTTATTCATATTTGTCTTGTCAGTTCTCAAACTTGGATGTCTAAAACTAGGAAAACATGTTCTCCCTTTAGAGACCTCTCAAGGAATCAGCCTCTCTCTACAGACTGTGGGGACCTGAAATAGTTATCTCAGGATGGCCAGATCTCCACCTTAAATCAGTATTTATATTCAGTTTGAGGTTAGATCTCAATAAGTTTATCTGAATCCAGAAATTAGGATAGCACCTTCAGTTTCTAAAAATGTACATTTTCATATCCTATGGCCCTTTGCAGACTCTATCACTACTGTGCCAAGTGTTCCTATTAAAGCCTAATGGGCTAAGAACCTCTCCTGTCAAGACTATACGTCACTAACCATGCTTTTTATTAAAACAAACAAACAAACAAACAAGCAAACCATCCCACTGTAATAATAATGGCCTAATGCATTCACAATGCAATTTAAACTTGTAATAATGCATCCAATTCGCAATGGTGGTTTTGAAAGAATGCTTAAAAGCTTATTCAGACTTCCTATTCCAGATACCCACCTGAGGAATCACAATAGCTGAGAAGTGAGCATTAAAGAGTTAAATTTATTGGCTAACCACTTACTCATATAAAAATATTTAATGGTGTCACACTGCATAATAAAGTCTACTGCTAAAACATGCAACTTATAAATTTGTCTGAGAACCACTAGCTCTACTCACTCAGGTCACACCTATTCATTGCAAATGGTTATGAACCTGCTATGCTGAATTCCTGTAAAAGTGTCCCAAGTTTGAAGTGGTACTCTTACATTTCTGTTAGAGTTGAGGCATCATTATGCAGAAAGAAATTCAAGACTGAGGATTGCTTATCGCCTTTGCTTGAAGGAATCTATGGCTAAAATGTGCAGAGGGACCTGCAGAGAGAGAAACCTGAATGCAGAGAATTTCCATGACAAGGGGTTCCTTCACTTATTTTCAATCTGTGTCTGAAAAAAACCAACCAACCAACCAAACAAACAATATTGCAGAGAAATAGAAAAGTGGTTGTTTGATTTGGGCCATGTTGATTATTTTAGGTTTTTTGTGAATTCTCTTTGTTAAGAAATAAATAAAACCTGAATGTTTTACTGAAATAATATTTTTTAAATAAAAACTTATTTCTTGGGGTTTATTTGGACGAGGTAATTGGAGGATGTAGGCATTTGGTTTTTGAAGAAATATTTCAATTCCTCAATAATAAACATATCCACAAAGAAATAAAAGTTAATCTGAAAGACAAAAGTCCTTCTTTTTTTTCAAAGTCAGTGGAATTTTTGAGAAACAGCTGTAAAATTAATTGCAAACACGTATTTTAAGCATGCACAGGACCGATCACACAGTATGGAGAGAATTTATGGGTGCTGCCCAACATTTTTGTTTATGTGCTAAATGAGACAGGAAAATTTAACAAGACTTGGTTGAATTATTATTACCAACAACTTAGATGTCATATTGAGGATCTTTTTATTTTCTTCTGTGAAATGGTACATTCTCATTCAAAAAAAGGAACTAACTAGATAAAGTTTTGTAATCAGTGCTGTACAGGCAGAAATGAACTATTTTATAGCTTTATAATCTGTCCATCTCTCTTCTGAGGTTCTGAAGATCACTATCATAGTTCTACCTGAATGAAATATAGCCTTGGACACCTTTCATGAAAATAAGAATAGAACCTACATGTTCTGTGCCCTAAACTTAAAATTATATGTTGCCTTCTTGAATATAAAATTAAATGTCATTATTTCTCTAACTGAGCAGGTTAAAATAGTTGTCAAATGAGTGCAGAAGAGAGGTCTATAGACCAGCGTGACGGTGAGATGTCCAGTCTTTTGATTTGACAGCACACATAAGTTGAATAAAGTCACTGACAAAAGCGGTCTTTAAAAAGACACCACATTGTTAAAGTATGACTGCATTTAACATTGCCATACTGGAGTGACTAATATGTGATAGGGAGAAGTCATTATATTTTAAAAATATTTAAAAGACTTGATAACACATAAAAGACAAAGAATTACTTTATTCTCTTGTAACATCCTGGGGACTCAATTCATTTTTGCAGGGCATATCCAACATAGGATATAAACAATAGAGGAAGTCTGCTTCATCATTTCTGGGCAGCTGTCAGTAACTGCTCATAGCACATATATTAAAAAGTCCTACTTCCAAAACTAAATATTTGTGATATAATTAAGGGTTTGTTTTTTGTCAAAATTAATTTTCTGTGGTTTTTTGCAGTATGGAGCCTTTGGTGACTTTCCATAATTCTGCTCCAATGGAGCTTAGTCCTGATACTACTTAATACATTGCTTTATGTTAAATACCCAGTAGTAAGGTCCAGAAAACTAAAACTAAAAAAATGACTATGTTAAACATAGGAACCTAAAACATACTTTTTCTTTAGCTAAACTTTTGCTTAATAAAAAACAAAGACAACGGAAGAATTTCTTCTATCTGGAAAAAAAAATTAATTATAATAGAAATGGAAAAAAGATAAAATTCAGGACATAATGTTTATTTTCTCCTCCTTGCAAACTTGGCAACCTTTACAAAACATTACTAAAAGAGGAAAAGATGGACAATATTGTAACATGCTTTTAATGCATTGTCCCAAGCTACAAATGCACAAAACACTTCTGGATCACTTCATAGATCTTCAAAATGCTTAAGTGTTAAGAAATCTTGTACCAATGCATTGCAAAATTCCAGTCCTATTCTTCTGCTCTGACTGACCTCTCTTGAGCATGTTGATGCCTTTTGAATTACCTTATATGCTCATGTGAATAATTTCTAGAAAAGGATTGCAAATAATCTAAGTGTAATGAGGTAAGTAGTGTGTGGATAAGGTGCTTCTGGTGAATCCTGGTAATTACACCTGTTTGCTTGGCTCTTGGCTTTCAGATACCTGTGATTATCTATATTTGCTCTTCCTACATGTTAGAGGACTAGCAACTGGCTCAGTATTTCTCCTCTTTCTATATTGCTTTTAGCTTCCTGAGAGGAATTTATGTTTCTTGTGTCTTTCCTGCCCACCATGAAACCACCCTACTTTATATCAAATAGTTCCTTTACTTCTTGGAAGCCTACTTTTATGACTCATTGCCATTTCATTTTAGTTGCTTATAGACCAAACTTCTACCCTGCTTAGTCTAGGAATATTACTTGTGGGAAGATAAATGAAAACCGATCTTTGATTCTCTTTTGGCCACAATGGATATTTAGGTGGGAGACCACGGGGTGCATTTTCCAGGGCAGATTCAACACATATTATTGCTGGTTTATAAAGAACAGACCATTTCCCTGAAACACATTTTAAATGTTGCCACCATAACCTCAGAAGATCTCCAAGTTTCAGGCCCCTCTAAGTTATAATGCAACGAGCTGAAGTCACACTGCCTAACACAAGTTTACAAGAAGGTGCCACAACTTTTGCCATCTTCCTTATATCCTTTGCAACCTCATGGAAGACGAGGGGTGCATTTTGTTGACATACAGGACACAAAAAAGTATTCTGCATACAAGCGTCATGCCAGAGCAGTGCCTCGGTTTGCATTATCTCTCCACATGAAATGAAAGACCTGTGATTTCCCTAAAAATATTTTTAAAAAATCCAAACCAAACCAAAACAAAAAACTTTCTTAGCTTTAAAGAAACCTAAACCTTAAAAAAAAGAAGCAAAACAATGAAAACTCAAAAACTTATTATACTAAAATTTGAAGCTTATTAACTCTGATACTAGATTTTGAAGTGGACACAGGGAAATAATAGTATAACACCGATAATTCCTGGCTGCCCTTCTAGTTTACATATATGCTTTTTTTCATTCACTTCCTTCAGTCAGCAAACTTTAAGGTCACATAGTTTGATAAAGTTGGGATTCAGCTTGGTTCTGAATACAAATGAGTTTCACTGCATAGTTGTTTGTGTTTTACCAACAAATAATTTTGGAATTATTTATTCCAAATATACATACATAGAAATTGGCATAGAATATGTAATTCATTATCTGTTCTTAAAAAAGGTTGTAACAGACAGATATTTTTCTGATTGACATTGTGTTAGAATTGACCCCAAAATACAAGTGGCTGGAATAAGAAGGGCAAGTCTGATTCTTTTTTTATATCCACATACACCTCATTCTGCTTGGTTTTCTTTGTGCATCAGACCAGGCTGTTAATAATTGGTGTTCTTTTCCTCTCACACAATGTGAGGATGTTAGTTAAGCTATTGGACTTACCACAAAGATGTCTGATTGAAATCTCCTGAAGTCAAAGTGCCTCTCTCTCACAATATAGCCAAGTACAAAAAAGAAAAATGACAAAATAGAATGCAACGCATTTCTTCTTTGTAAGGATTTTCATTCATTTCTATTTCCAAGATCTCTCTCCTCACTTTAAAGGGTTTAGTTGCTGCAAAACTAAGTGCTCCATCTTAATGGCCACCACACAGTTGTGATTCCATATCCCCTGGAAAAAATTATCATGCTCTCACCAGTCAGAAAAGAACAGGATCTGCCTCCATCCTTATTTCACTAGAGAGTCACCATTGCTTGTGATATAAAATTTCTGCTACTGCTCATGATGTAACATTTGTTCCAAAATATTTTTTCAGGTTCAGGCAGACATATGAATGCAATGGTTTGGTATAATTATACATCTACCGAGTGTCAACCATACTTCACATTGTTTGTGCCAAATATTTTCCCATACAAAAAGGTATGTATATACATATTTATACAAATATACACACAAAGACAAATACAAGCGTAGTATACATATTAATTGCAAATATTCAGAATAATTAAAAAAAAAGAAAGAAAACATTGTTGACTAGCGCAACTTCAATTAGTAGTTTCACAAAATGTGAGAAGGGCAGCTCCATCACCTAATCGAGCAGGGTCTTAAAGACCCCAAGGGTCAGGTTTGTTCACAATGTGGTTTCTAAGGTTTAGATTGTATTTGGCAGTTTAGCAATCAGAAATTGATCCCAAACACCCCTTCCAGCATGTTTTGGACCAGAAGAGTCAAGTTGCTGTAAGTAATAGAGAGATATTGGCAGACCTACTTGCAAAAGCCTGTATAGCCTCTTGCTTCCATGTATCTGGCCCAGCTAAGGCTATTACTGCCTATTGATTCCCTTCATAAGCAGTGCATTTCATCAAAATCATCCCCACACATGAAATCGGTACAACACATGAGGAACATTTATTGTACAGTCTATTATTGTCCCAGTTCAGTGAACCATTAAGAATGAAGTGAGTCACTGAAGCAAAGTGAGTTGAACTACAAAAACCTGAAATTAGTAAAAAAATGAAAAGATGTTTAGGCTAAGGGATTTTTATTTATTTTTTCTACTTTTGTGATCCTTCTGACTAATAACAAATCATTTTTCTGTGCTTTCTTCACTTTCGTCTTATCTTCACATTTTTAACTTTTGGATGGCTTGGGTATTTAGGGCTCTTTCCAAAGGCTGTTACAGGGTGTCTGCTCTGTTTTGATGCATGTAGTGTTGCAAAACAGATTATCTTGATTATCAACAACAGGTGGGATAAGCTAGGACCTGTCTGTTCTCGCTTTAGGGAGCTGGCTGCCATAGCAGTGCACAGGCTGGGGGCTCCCTGAGGGAGGGGAGGTTAGGATGGGGGTGCTCACCATAAGGCCTGGCAGGGGCAGGGACTGGCAGCCAGGGTGCATCCCACCACCCCAGCCAGAAGCAGGGCAGCTGGGAGGTACTGGGGTAGCTTCAGCCCAAACATTGGGCACCTCCTTGGGGATGGGGACAGGGTGAGGCTAGGCTGGGACGTGGGTCCATGGGTGGGGGATCAGGCCCATGGCTGGGCAAAGCAATGGCTGCGACACGACAGGGGTGGGAGCTCAGGTGGGCACCGAGCACAGGAGCCTGAGCTTAAACGCACCTCCCAAGGAAGGAGTGGGGAGCCCCTCTGAGGCTTCCTGGCAGAGATATTTGGTGAAGCCTCCAACGAAGCACCTTCTAGCTCACTCTTTCATGGCTACCAGCAACACTGTCTCTAGATTGGTGCTAGGCCCAGACAGCTGTACCCTGGGGAGGAGAGGACTCAGGGGTGTGACACTGACCCTTATTTCCAGAAAAATAAAACCATCTTGCTTTTACGAGTAATCTGACCACAGAGCACCTGAAATAAGATACTCTGGATAATCAAGTGAGTTTAAGAGGACTGCAGCCTCTAATGGCTCCATTAAAAAAGAAAACCTTCCAAAGCAGTAAAAGCTTAAATAATATATGAATTCCACAGCATCAAATATGTAAATATATAAAACTATTTAGCACTCACCACAAGCTAATTTAGTACAATTTACCATAAAGCTGATAAATGACTTCAGAAATAATTTATGAAGGACTTGATTATGAACTGCAAGCCACGTATATGGCCAGAAAGGTGAAGCAAACTGCCCAAGGTATCAGATGTAGCTAGCAGATCAGAAAAAAAATCCCATATTAAATGAGTTAAACGGAGATAATATCTGGCATGGTGAAAGGAAATATATGAGAATGTAGTAGGTATGCTTTCCACACCTTGAACAAGGCTGACAGATGCTGAAGGATTTTTCTAATCAGACACACAGCCTCTTGCTTCCAGTGCTCAAAATAATGTGTGGATATCAGGAATTTCTTATGTATTGTAAAGGGGAACAAACCTGCTCAGAGGCAGTTTAAGTCTAATGTCCCAAAAGCTGTAAGTGTAGAAGAGTAGTGTAAAAACTGCAAGTGTCACAAAGAGAAGAATATTGGAAACAAAGGTGAATTTTGAATATTTTATGTAACACAGGACAGATAGTATCATATATGTGGTCTGGGGTTGCCATAGATGAACTTACAAAACTGAAGCTGAACACAAGGCAAAAAAGGCCAGGCAGAACATTGTATAAAAACCCCATCAGTTGTATCAGGACAGAAACAGGGGAAAAAAAAACATCCTCTGTGTGGCAATCTGACTCAAAAGCAATCAGGAAATGCAAGTACTTACCAATCAGTAAAGTGCAGTCGAACAGTGAAAAGGAACTTCTGGCAGGTAAATGCTTCAGCCTCCTCTACAAGGACTTAGTAACTTTGCACCAGGCTCTTCCACCCTTCCTCAGTGTTAAGCATCATTCTCCACTACAAATAAAGCATGATTCTGTGTAGGTCGGAACGGCAGAATGGGAATCTGAATGATTTGTGCCGCTGAAACAAAGAACACTTTACCCTAGTCACTGGTGGAAATACCATTCAAGTAATCACGGTCTGTTACAGGAAAAATCAGTTGAGATGGAATTGATCAGATTTAAATGTATGCTTTTCAGAGTTAGATGTCTATTGTTAGTGACTTACTGGAGGTGGCTTTACAGGCGATATAGAAAAGTAGGCACCTCCAGAGGGTGATTCTTTCACCTATTTTAGACACCGATGTTAGAACAGATTAATCACTCTGTGGTGATGCCAATTCCTCTCCATTTACTCTAGAAAGAAACTATGTGATGACTGTAGACTAAAATGAATGAATTTTAGATTCCCTAAAGTTAGTGAGATGAATCTTACATTAGATGAGCAAATTAAAAAAATAGGAATTTTGCCCTCCCCCTCTGCACATAAAGTAAGTTAATGGATTAGCCAGAAAATCACAGAGGAAAAAAAGCTAGATCTTCAGGAAAGACCTTTGAAAAGAAATGTGTTGCTTTTCTTAAAAAATAATTAAAAATTAAGATTTTTTTTTCTACTATGTCCTGTCAAAGCTTTCTTCCTACATTTATTTTCAGATCACATCCTTCCCATGAACCTAAGATGCTTTGCATGTGACAACAATATTGATACTGACAATATTGCTCAGTCAGGAATCAGCTGCTGTCCTGGTTGCGTAATTTAATGGTGGTACAAAAAGATTGTCTCGATGTGTGAGTTCATATATTTCTGTATTTGTCTATCGGTTGTCTGTAGTAATGTTTTTAACTTGATTATAAATTTAGACCACATCTGACAATGGTGATCTCTATTTATATTGCTAAATTTGAAAAGAAAAAGAGCCAGAATTCAATCCATTGCTGTAAGACCAAGTGGCCCTGACTCATGTATACATGTGTTTACAACTAACCTCATCAGGAGCAGATCTGTATAGCTAGGAGATCTAGTTGGATCAATGCAAACCAGAGCCTTTGGGAGAGCTAATATTTAACTAATCAGGGATCTGATACTTGAACATATTCCCAGAATAATTACAAGTATAGACCTGAAGTTCCTCCAGGTTTTATGAAAGGAAGCATCTGTTGGAGGGGAGATCTAAATCAGTGTTTTTAGTAACAGAAAACTTCTAATTCAAATTTTAAAAGCTGGAAAGTCACAAGATATAAGCCTTCACATATTCTGTTTCTCACAATAATACTTGATTTATTTGATGACTGATCATGTTTTCTGCACACACCTTGGGTTTACTGGGTTTATTAGCCTTGCTCATATTCAGTGAAAGGCAAATAAAAAATAAATATGTTCTGGTAACCATGTGGTGTAACTTCATTCGCATCTCACATTTTTGTTCATGCTGAGGTTGTATTCTATCTGAATAGTCCCTGAGATTTCAGATGGGACAAACTGCTTTACAGTACTATCATTTTTATCTGTAGATCTCAAAATACTTTTCAAGGGGTAAAATCATTGTCAGTTTGACTATACTTATCACACTGAGAGTTTATGTGACTTGTCCAGAGTCAATAATGCCAACAACAACATCAATGGCCTCTCAGTAACAGTAAATCCACTGGGAGAAACACATTGGAGTCCAGATGATCTGTTCAGTGTATCCTCTATGACAGAAATTCCTGGAGAAGCCTGCTCTGTATATGTCTATGAATACATCTAAGCATGTGTATGAATGCTGTATAGTACAGTAATAAATAAATATTATGCAGGCACAACATTAATTGCCACCTTATAAGAAATTTCAGGTAGACGTACAGTGAAGCCTTACTGTGGATCTGAGTCTGCTTGCTTTTGTGGGTATTATTCAAACCCTTAGTGTATGCTGAGCACAGGGGTTTTTTTGTAGCTTAATGTGCTAGAGTTCCTGCTAAAGCTTCTTACAAAACAAAGAATCAAAACAGAAATGCCTAGGGAGACGAACAACAGCCAGAAGGTGAGACAAAGACAGTACATGAGAAGTAATCTCAGTTGGCAGGTCCAGCCAGCCACAACAGAGTGATAGTGTGGAAATTTGTTGAGAGAGATTTTCAGGACACTGCTGTCCACACAGAAAACAGGGTACACATTATGCAGTTCAAAGCACAGCCCTCTGTGTTGCTGCTGCTCTCAACTGCCTGTGCATGGCAGAAATAGTTTGCCCTCATGTCATTTATACTTCTGTCTAAACAGTAGCCAACCATCTTTATAGGTTTAAAATCTGCTGGAAGGGGAGGACTGTGCTATTAAACATAGTTGCTTGCAGTATTTTCCGAATGGTAACTAAATCTAACATTCTAGCTAGTGACATAAGCTACCACCATTAGTTTGACATGAGCTTTCAAGAGTGAGGGGTGAGATGTTGTCACAGAGGTATTTTGAATTGTCCAAGTGGAGGCTGTATAAAAAGCAAACCAAAATGAGTGAGGAGTCACAGACAGCTGATTTACAGCAGTGGATGTTGTGTATGTTCAATTGTTCGGAATTCCAGGAAGCTGCTTCCATACTAAACAGGACTTGGATCTACATCAGTTCGCAGAGGTGTATGTGCTTATTCTGTGCACTTTGGCCCACTTCCTAAAGGCAGTTTTGGGGCCTAAATTCATTGAAATAAATGGAAGCTAGATGCATAAATACCTTTGAGGACCTACGCTTTTCAGCCTTGTGTAATTATATCCTATGAAAACTCTGAAGTTATAACCATACTAGAAAATTAAACAATGCCAGTCAATGTTCCCAGGTACTGAAACATAATTGTTTATACTGTTAAATTTTTAACTTAGTCTCTGGCAAGATTTTGTCCTGTGCCAAAGGATTCTTGGCTGTGGCTCATGAGTTTGCGTGGAAGTAGGATCATTCCCAGGATGTAGTTTGGATACAGGAACCTTTTTATGGAGTGTAAAGGAGTTTATTAGTGGGGACATAGGCTTTTTCAACCCAACCAGCCACAGTGCCAGGAAGAGTAGTCCTGCGTGTGTTTCAGAGATGTAGCAGGAATGGCTGTGGGAAGGGTTAAAAAGCAGAGCTGAAGGCTCAGGGCTGCCTTTCAAATAAAAGAGGAATTCCCTAGGGAACAGAACATTCACAACATTTCTAAACAACGAGAGAAAGACAGATTGGGAAAAGTCACGTGCTCCCCATAAATCTTTTATGGCAAAATACAAATCCACTCAAATTCATGATTTAATTTGAAATGACCAGCTTACAGATACTTGGGCAATAACAATGAAAGTGTATGTGTCTTTCAGGAGGATAATGAAATATGCTGAAATATTTTGGCAATGGCAGGCAGGAGAAATACCAGACAGTAGTGTACATATTAAAATCCTACTGCACCAGAATTAGTTGTACTGCTGAATCTGGCCTCTTATTCACTATTCTGTGTATATATATAATGATACACTATAGAAACTGTATCTAATAAGTCATCCGTAATAAAAAAAAATACAGGCCATACTAGTTTGATTTTTGTGCGCCTCATTTTTCAATCCTAACACAGTCCCTAAAAAAAGCTGTTGTTTACTTTTGCAATTGCCTGAAGAATATGCACCTTCTACAATTTTTGTAGGGCTTTTATGAGATGTTCTTTTGTATTGTTTTGATCATTTATTGTATGCTGAACTGAAAATTGTTTTTGGATGTATGTAATTGTTTTTACTGAGATTGTTTAACTTGTTCATCTTCATCTTTTTTATAACATTGAACATACAGTAAACATGGCATGCTTATTCTCAGATTTACTTATGCTCTTTTTCTGGTGGTTTTTTTCATGATAACATTTTTGTAGTGTCTTGAAGAAATAGAGGAGAAAAGCTAGTGTTTTATGGGTTAGAATATTTTCAGTTTTCAGATATATCCTTGGTACAGGTAGAAATTTCTAGATGAATGAGGTCAGCAAATATTGACTTCACATACAACATTTCCCCAATTATTTTTTTTCCCATTTTTCAGTACAGAAATTAAAGGCATGATCCCACTGAAATTAACAACAGAGCTTTCATTTATGTTAGACCCTTGTATAGAGAAATTTTATTCTGTAATAGTCCATCAGTAAATATAATTTCCCAATAAAACATTTAACCATGGCAATGTACAGTAATCTCCACATTAGTTCTTTCTGAATATAATTATGTAAGGTAAAATAGATCATACAAAAATGACCACCTCTGATCTTTCATCAGTTAATGTTGAAACATTTTGACTTCCATTCAGACTATGGAAAATTAGGTTATATTCCAGTTTACATTGTAATTTAGAAACAGGTTTTAAAGCTCTTCAAATATATATATATAGCTATTGTGAAAATATGTTTCTTTCTGCTTTTTCATTCAGGAAAGGGTTTGCAAGTCTGAGAACTCTGCCAGAGAAATTCCAGGAATCTCTAAAGGCTGTTTTAAGATAATACTTTTACCTGTAATGATTTCTAGAGTTCCAAGTACCATTTGAAGGTTTCAAAATATCTTTATGTTTTATTATTAATTTCTTAAGAACATGGTGCATTAAAAGATTGTTTTAACATGTGTTTTTAACTGGAAAACAATCTTTTCACTTCAGATAGATTTGCCTACTTCTACTTGTAATATTCTTTCAGTAGTTAGCCTGACCAGTCCCCAAGACTAATACATTTTTGGAAGGTTTACTAAATTGTTTTTCACTCTGGGTGTTTAAATATGTGAGGTATCATGGTGTTTCCTTCTCCTTTAATATGCTTTCCTTTCAAAGAGAATCACAGAACATATATTTTTCTTCACAAGGACTGCTTGTATTACTATTTCTCAGAAAAGGGTCTCTCTTTTCCCTAACTGTTCACAATGTTTTAAGACCATTTTGACAGGGTGCATGGAACACTACAACAGGTGAAAGGCTTCCATGATACAGCCTTACTCCTTGTTCAGCTGGTTAATAAAACCTAATTGCATGGTAAATGGCCAGCTAAAATTACCTTGCACTGTAAACTAAAGTGATGACAGTTCTGCACACTGTGAATTTTGTTCATATTTGTCTTCAATCACTTTTTCTTTTATACTTATACAAAGTATTTTTATGAGGAAGGAATTTATCCCTTTGTGATAACTGTCTTTCCAAACTGTTTTGTCCACCTGCTGTTGTAGGAATCTATTAGCTCCTCCAGCACTTATGTGCCACTGTCTGCTTAACAGATTTTTCCATTGTCTTCTATCTTTTGCCAAGAGTAAGAAACAATAAAGGGTACCAATGTTGGTTTTGGTTTTTTTCTTTTAAAAAAAGAAAGTTTCTTTCATGTCCAATTGCTATTCTCCAGGTTCCAGGAAATGTCATTTCACTTTCTGTGTTTAATGTGGTGACTACCCAGGAGCTTGGTGAGCCTGGCAGCCTTGGCAGGCATTCTTGACAGCTTGTCAAGCCTGAGGCTACTGCATGTTGTCTTTCCTCTCAATAATTAATAATTAATTAGAAGCCATGATTTTTTAATGATGGACTGATTTAAATGTACTGGTTTTGGGGGATTTGTATTTTTTTAAAACTTTCATTTTTTGAAAGCAAGAAAGACAAGTAAGAGGAACAATGTACATGCTTTCAAACAAGTCAGACAAAATCACTGGAGGAATAAAGGCCTACAATACACATACATTCATCTGCGTATATAAGGATGCATTTGCACACAAAGAATCTAGTCCCTGCTGGCCAAACACAAGTGACTAAACACCTTTTTGCAAGCCTTGAAAATCAAACACAGCCTGAAGCACTTCATTTAAGGATTTCCCATGCATACAAAGCACAAATTCCAAGCAGTATTTTTTTTTCTTAATCAGTTGGTGAGTTCTGAGGAAATGTAGGAAAATTATGGCCCTAATTTTCAAAGACACTAAAAGGAGCCATAGAGCAGAGAAGGGAAAAGAAAAGGATGCCATTGTTAATTGTTGTGAATTCAGCATTCTCCCAGTATACTTCATTTCCATGTGTATTACATATTCCATAATGCACAATACATATTATATATTACACATTACATGCCGTGTACTTTATGCTGTAAATTGTAAGCTGTATACTAAATATTATCTTTATTGCCATTTTATATAGTTCTCCCCTACATTATATTTAGCCTTTTGTTCCCTTCTTGCAGAGGCCCAAGTTCAGTGAAGACTCTGGTTGCTGCTGAACTAGTGGCAGAAGTCCACTATTGCCCCTTGGAGCACAATTTCCAGCTTTAAATTAAATATCTGTGCTCCACACCCAGTGCCTAAGGAACACCTTTCAGAACAACAAGATGCCAGCCTAAATATAACCAACAGAGATATGTTGGGAACAGCTCTGGCTGAAGTCCCTTCCTCTGTAGATATTAGATGCTTTGTTACCTAAACCTGCCTCCCTATATTCAGGATTCAGAAACTGATGCTACAGAGTGGTACCTGTGTTTCACCAAGACACAATGTCAGCTTGATTTCCAAGAACAGTTCATCGACAGAGAAACAGAGCTTCTCCTGGGGTGATATTGTTCCCTTATATGTAGATGATAAAATATCAACAGAAGAGAAGTGATTTCACACTATGCACAACAGCAGCATGACAGCTCCATAGCCAGCTGCAGTCCTTGTTACACTAAGCCTCCCTGGGTGAAACTATTTAGTCTAGTAAATGCAGTTTTGTTTCCACTTTTCTTGTGGAAAAAAAAATTGTCAGTGATAATTGATATATTTATTAGCTTTCAGATGCTAGTAGCTTTTTGTAACTATTTAACATTGGTGAAATCCCTGTTCAGCTAATTCTAATTAATAGCCCTACATATATAAACATCCTCTCCCACACCTTCAGACTTGCCAGTACTGTCCATAATAAACACCTAAAGTGTGATCCAACAACAAACAGAAGCATTTCCACAAACCTATAGTCTGTAGCTTGAGACTGTGTTAATTATTAGGGAATGTTCTAACAGAAACGATCAACATGGGAGTAAAAGTGTTGCCTTTTAGGTTATATTGGTTCTTCTCTTCCTATTGTTAGGTGGTAGATATCATCAGACGCTAATGGTGTAGAATTTGTGATCTCTTAGTTCTTTGGAGGGCATCCTACAAAGAGAGGAAAATGTACCTGCAAAAAAGGAGTACGCAGTTTCTCTCAGTCTCTAAATTCAGTTGCTGAAGCTGAATTCTTGTTGGGGACAAAAAGTCAGTTGATGGATTGATATTTCTGAGGCGAATTAATTCTTTGTTGTCTCAGTCTAGCATGTTTGCCATTTTATGTGGAAATAAGTCTCCAGATATAGTCAAACTCCAGTGTCATTTCCCTTTATAAGAATTTAAGGAATCAGTTTCCAATATCTTGTTACAGTCACTGGCGAAATGATGGTACAACTGTGACGATCATAGAAATACCATTTTCTGACAAAAAGAGGATGGGAATAGGTCTTGACAGGTTGACTAGCTTATTTCTGCCCAAAGTCAGTAGCAACTGTACTTTGTACAGCAAATGTTCTGGACGGTTGCTTTTATCAGTCTGTTCTCAAAAACTTCCAGTGATGGGGATCGGACACTGACTCTAGATGATCTATTTGAGTGCTTCGCTATTCTTACTGCTAGGAGAGATTTCTGGTTTTGTGTGTGTAACCTAAATATGTCTTTCACATCATTCCTTAAGTTGATGTCACAATGGTGTTGAAAAATAGATCAAAATGCCTCAGAGAAAATGCTTTCTGACACCTCTAGCCAACATCATCAGAACTTCCTGAAAAAATGGTGGCATGTTGTTTTAAAAATTGTAGCCTGTGTATTTGTGCATTTGTTTGAGTGTGCAAAGACGTATACATGATGATCTTGTACAGATGCTATGCATTATACTATGTGTGTGATCCATTTCAATACAAAAATAATAATAAAAAATTACACAGATTTTAAAGCCCATGGGGTAAGTAGTATCTGGCAGGTTAATTAATTGAACAGTAATCCAGAAGGAAATGTATTCCAGTGGAGACAATGGAACACTCTCCCTTTCCATTTGATCATATTTAGTTAAGAGGATTGGCAGTAGTCTGCAATTCACTCAGGTGCTGCTTTGGGCAGGGCCTGTGTTACTTAATCTAATAGTTCTTTTTCTGCTTTCATGTTGATAAAGGCCCCTGAAACTCATCTTCCTTAATTGTGTTATAATAGAAAGAGTGCCCTAGGGACAATAAAAAAGGAACACACCCCAAAAGACCAAATCCATTTGCTACAATTAGATTGTGTCAGGTTATGTGACAAAGCTCATCTGCACACCCACAAATGATCGGAGAGAGACAATGGCTGGTGGGGACCTGAATAATACACTGGCAGACTACTCCCAGGCCCAACACAGGAGCCATCAGCCCATCAAAAAGTCCACCTAAGCCACATTATGGGGTACAGAGGAAGAATATTTTGGGATCACACAGGACTTCTTATGCGATGTTTAGAGAAGGAGCCAAAGACAGTAAAAGGGGTGGATCTAGTTGACCTGGGGAGAAACAAGCATGGGAAAATAGAAGGTTGAGGGGTCAGAAAAGGTTTGTCACACGTAAGTAGTTTGATACTTGTTAAATTTGTTTGCCACATGTAAACATTTTGTTGCTTGTGTGCAAGGGGTCAGTGTAGTCTGTCCTATCTTCTTATTAAACTCAATTCTTATTCAAAAAATGTGTAGACTTGGCATGATTTAGGAGGCATGGTGGTTGCATTGATGGTTAGACTTCATGATCTTAGAGGTCTTTTCCAACCTTATTGATTCTATGATTTTATGATTCTAATTTCTAACCCTTTCCCTAGGTGAGGGTCTCTCTATTTGATGTGCATGTGTGTATGGGGATCCGAGTGTCAGCAGCTGGAGTGGGACCTCAGGTCACAAGAGGCCCATGAGTTCAGCAACTAGAGCAAGTATGGATGTGCAAAGGAGTTTGTGAGTGCTAGTGTGGTGGATTGAACCTGGCCAGCAGCTAGACATCCACCCTGCCTCTTTCTCACTTTCCTTTCCCATAGGATAGTGAGAAAATGGAACAAAGGTTAGAAGACTTTTGGACTGAGATAATGACAGTTTAACAGAGAAAGCAAAAGTTGTGTGTGTAAGCAAAACAGGAGGAATTCATTCACTACTTCGCATCAGCAGGCAGATGTCCAGCCACTTCCTAGAAAGCAAGGCCTCAGCACAACTAATGGTTATTTGGGAAGTCAAATGTCTCCCTTTCTTCCTTTTCCTGAGCTCTTTGTTGCTGAACACGGTGTCGTATGATATAGAGTATCCCCCTGATCAGTTTGGGTCAGGTGTCCTAGTTGTGTCCCCACCTAACCTCTTTTCCACTCCCAGCCTTTTGGTGGGGAAGGGGACAGAAAGCCTTGCTGCACCTGGGTTGGGGCAACCCCTGATATTAATACAGGCTGGGGGATGAAGGGATTGAGAGCAGCCCTGCAGAGGAGGACCGGAGGGTACTGGTGGATGAAAAGTTTGACATGAGCTGGCAATGTGCACTAGCAGCCCAGAAAGCCAACCATTTCTTGGGCTGAAACAAAAGAAGTGTGGCCAGTAGGTTGAGGGAGGTGATTCTGCCCCTCTACTCTGCTCTGCTGCATCCCGCTCCGGAACCCTCAGCACAGGAAAGACATGGACCGTTTGGAGCAGGTCCAGAGGAGGGCCACAAAAATGATCCAAGAGCTGGAGCACCTCCCTTATGAGGACAGACTGAGAGAGTTGGGGTTGTTCAGCCTGGAGAAGATAAGGCTCCTGGGACACCTTATTGCTGCCATTCAGTACTTAAAGGGAGCTTATAAGAAAGATGGAGACAGACGTTTTAGTAGGCCCTGTTGTGACAGGACAAGTGGTAATGGTTTTAAACTAAAATAGATTCAGACTAGATATAAGGAAAGAATTTTTTACAATGAGAGTAGTGAAGCATTAGCACATGTTGTTCGGAGAGGTGGTAGATGCCCCATTCCTGGAAACATTCAAGGTCAGGCTGGACAGGGCTTTGACCAACTTGATCAAGTTGAAGATGTCCCTGCTCATTACAGGGGGATTGGACTAGATGACCTTTAAAGGTCCCTTCCAACATACACTCTTCTATGTTTCTATAAATGTGCAAGCACTCTTCAGGAATTGCCAAATCATAGGTGTGTTAACAACACTGTTTTAGCCACAGGTGCAAAGAACAGCACCATGCAGGCTGCTATGAAGAAAGTTAACTTCATCCTAGACAGACCAAATCCAGCTAGAGAAGATCAAGCCAGACTAGCTGGTAAGCTGGCAAAGTAGCCTGTGAGCCAAGGGAGACTCTAAGGGTGAGACCACAGGAGCATCAGGCTATTGGTGGGACCTGGGCAGGGAGACTGCAGGGTCTGGAGGTGTCCAGGACTGAAAGGTGTGTGTGTGTCTCTCTCTCTCTCTACTCTCTCTAAGGTTGAGATGAATAGGGGCTGGTTACTGGGGACCAGAGAGGTCCCAGTGAGCTCTGGAAGTGTGCATGTGGATGTGTGGTGTTGAATGAAGCAGTCTGTACCAGCAATTAGAGTGGGGCTGCTGCTTCTGACATTTGTATGCTTAGGTGCCAGCAATTGGGGAGACTGGGATCGGGGGACAGGTACTGGGCAGAGTGAGGTTCTGAGCCCAGCTCCTGGAAGGATTCACACTGTATGTATGTATGTATATATATATTCTCACCAGTGGACCTTCATACTGGTTAGCCAGTGAGGGGAGCCATTAGGGTTGTCTTGTCAAGTGAGTGCTGAATGTGTATGTCTGTGTTCATCTGTGTTACCAGCCAGGTATATATGTGTATCTGTGGTGTACGTGTGTTTGCGCCTACTGGGAATAAATGCTTAGCCTCAGTACTGTTTGGGTATGGGGACATGGAGCTATGGCGGCCTCACCTCTCTTGGGCTGCCAAATCTGTGCCTATTCCCCTAAAACATTACTTCTTTCTACCTGATGGAAACATGCTGAAGAAAGGCCTGTAAAGTTTTCATGGCCATACAGATATTAGCTGAAGTAGCTTCTGTTAGCTTTTTCAAGGACATAAGTCATTGGAAAAGCATGTGTACAATAGACAATAGAGAATACCTCCAGAGGATCAGATAGGTACATACCCTTGTTAATTGAAATCAGAAACTTTTCTTCATTTGTTATAACATAAAGAACACCCCAAGGAGATGTTGAAATCTGTGTAACAGCTCTTGAATATTACATTCACGAGCAAGAGCAAAAATACATCACAGCTGTATAACAGGTAAAAGGCTAAGTTTACAAATAAATTCCTCTATGTTTTTTAAACAGTTTGTTTAGTCATAGTCACAAAAAAGTTGAATTGTGTGTTATTGATAAGGTTACCAATCTTCTACCCACAGAAATAGAAAATTATTATCTTTTATTTTTAACAAAAAAAAAATCACATTTTGATTCAGAAATTTTCAGGCAATTTTATGCTTTTCTTTTTTCAGCTCAGCCTTCTGTTCAAAAGGACAGCTGTTCATTGCTGTTCCCACCTTCTCACCAGGAGGAGTAGCCCCCCGTTGACTTTAATAGACAAACAGGGAATTTCTGAGACAAGCATAAGAGGGTGGAGGGAAGTGAGAAGTTGGAGAAGAAAGAGAGAGGATAAAAATGAGAAAAGTATAGTACCTATACCAAAAGCATCCCACATACACCCACACTGAACTTGCCTTGCCCAGACCTTTCATACTTCTTTTGATCCTTCTCTTGAGCTTGCCTCTATGTTCCTGAGTCTCAGTCCTGAGCTTCCCAGTCACGTTTCTTGACCTCACTTCCAAGCTTTCTGCTTTCGGGGCTGTTAGCCAATGCTTAGCCTATTCACAGGGAATACGAATAGTCTGAAGCTATTCACAATGAATGCATTCCTGAAAATATACCTGGTGGACATCTATTTAGCAGTAATAGTAGTAGCAGCAGTAGTAGCAGTAGTAGTTGTTGTGGTTGTGGTGGTTGTTATTATTATCTTGTGACTCCAGGTCCTAAGATATACATGGTTACTGGTTTTGGTGTCTCTCAACCACACTGAGTAGGAATCTACTTCTGTTCTTAAAGGTAGGTTTAGTAATTCAGAATTAGATAGAAGGTAGAAATAAACATTGGAATGCAAACCTAGAAATATCAAGGGATACCCAGTTAATATAGAGTCCAATGCCAATGTCAAAGTCAATATCTTTTCTTTTGGACAAATGGAATTAAAGGTCTACTTCCTTTAACCTTAGCCAAATCTCTGTCTTGCCAGAGTAGCTAGCTAACTGTCAGCACAGAATGCATGACAAAACTGTTTCAATAGCAAGGTGACGAGATTCCTTAGAGCAGTTCTCCAGCACATAGATGTGGAAACACATCCACCTGAAGTATCTCACCACTATTACATTGGAGGAATTCTTTCAGTCAGCACAAATAATACCAAATACTGCCTTCACTGAATCTAGAAATCTAATATAAAACAACCCTGACTGAATTCAAGCCAACTGGGCAGAATAGTCTAAATGTCCCCAGATTAAGAGTTTGTAGACCAGGACAGAGAACATCCAAATATATGACTCCTGACTTCAGTAGAAAGGGGAAGGAAATAAGAGAGTTCTGCTCCACCATGCTGAAACCTGAGGGGTTCCCATACTTTTTAAATTGCTAAAACAAAACTTCACTGGTTGCCATAGTGGGTCTGCAATTAATGTCCAAACAAGATAAAGCAAAAGTCTCAGTAAAAAGGTGAATAGGCCTGACTTTTTTTTTTAAAAAAGAAAAGCAGTCATAAGGCTTTGGTGACAAGAGTGAGACAGCACTTGGCAGATCAGTTAGTATGTCAGTAACAACAAACTAGCAGGTGCAGTAATAAAAGGCACAAGAGGACCCAGAGCTCTGTGCATCATGCCATCAGTTCTCTGGATTGTGCTGGATATTGATCATAAATAAATAATTGTTCCATTCTGCTGTTGATTAAAATGTTAGTGAAAGTACAAGGTTACAGGAGCAGAATCTAGAATTATGAAAAATCCATAAAAGGGGACAAAACATTTTTCCCGCCTGCTCAGTCGTTTGGTTAATGCCACCTCCTTCACATACAGAATCTCAGAAGGATAACATGTCTGAAATATAGTATTTTAATTTTCCATCTAAAAGGGACAAAGTGTTCTTGGTGAGCATTTTTATTATATTGGATATAAATTTGTTTTCACTTTGTTTAGCATAAGAGCAAATGTGCAGCAAAGTTTGTATAAATTTTATATAATAAAGTTTATATAAACTTTATATTAAGAAAGTTTATATTTACTTATATAAAAATTTAAAGGAGGTAAAAATTTCTTTATCTGTAGTAAGTCACTGGACCAGGTTTACTGTGCACCTTGCTTCCTTTTGTAACTAACAAAAAATTAGAAGGTTAAAGGAGATTTTTTTCATCCTAAATACTGAAGTACTTTTTCTTTACTCTCTCTCTCTAGGTTCAGTATATCTTCCTTACAATGGAAGTTCCTATGGCCTTTTTCAATGAGCAAATGGCAGATTGATCCTCTGAAGTCTGTTCAGAGAATTTACATGAAACTGTACAGCATTATACTGAAACCAGCTGGCTGTTACGTGAGGTGATAACATCCAGCTGAGAGGTGGCAATAAGCAACTGGTGGGCAGTGACATCTTAAAATGGTAGCCCTTTCACAACAACACAGAAATAGTGGCTCACATTGTCATCTTTCAGCAGGATTTATTAGCCTTTGTTTAGAGAATCATCTGCACAGTTGAAGTTTTGGATCAGAACTAGCTTGTGCCTCTTCACTTGGTATGTGGCTCACTTGGAATGCAGTTTTTCACTGCTCAAATAACTAACGTAAAAGTTAGTTATTGCAACACCTATCTTTTAAATTCCTACATAATTTTTCAGAATTATTCCTTTATACTGAGAATAATTCTTACTTGGTACAGAAAAAATAATTTCTATTATATCAATTAAATTCATGAAGTGAAATAAAATAAACATTTTAAAAATAATTAGTAGAAAATTGCTTTTATTTTGAATTAAACAATATATTGATATGTAAATTAAGTGGGGGGAAAAAGTGTTTCTGGATAAGTATTCATTATGTAAAGTGCCTATCACCAGAGTACCTGGGTGCTTATTTAATAAGAAAAGAAAAAAAAGAAGAGTATGGATTCACACTGTACACAACATACAAACTGAAATGCAAACTTTTTTGTCATTGTGTAGGGAACATAGATTTTTTTTTTCCTAGTCAGTCAAAAATGAAAAACACTTTTGTGTTGTTTTGTCTGAGAAAAAAGCAAATAAACAAATAAAATCCTTCCAAGTCTTCCTTGTGTACAGTAAAAAGATGATACTTTCCTTGAAAAATTGCATCTATTTGAAGCTTTTTTTTTTTTTTTTTTTTTTTTGGTGTGTGTGTGTGTTTGTAGGGGGGGTGCTTTTCTAAAACCTGTCAGGAAAGGGAAGTATATCCAGAAATGTGAAAACCTAAAGGGTGCTGTAAAATAAAATATTATCATTTATTTATTTTAATAAAGAATGTTTTCCCAGTATCCAGTACCGTTAGAAAAGGTGAAAAAAGTGTTGCATAGCAGTGTCTTCTTAAGCTCTGTTTTCTATTCTTCTCAGTTATACAAGTTAACATGGCAGCTACAGCTCAGCTCTCCAAGACTTTGACCACTTGCCTTTGATTTCATTACTCTTCAGCTGCCTTAACCAAAAGGCCAAAACTGTGGTCTGGAGTTTGAGATGAGGAATAGTTACTGTGGTGTAAGCCTTGTGTTGATTTGTCACATAAACTGGTACGGTGCATTTCTGATACATGGTAACCCGATTTTCTCCTTTGACAAATGCAGTGGCTGAGATTTGAGATCCACCTAGCAGCAATCAATGAATTGAATTGCAAAATAGTGGCTGCAGCTTGCTAGATGAGAGATAAAAGGAGCTTTGGTTGCGAGCACAGGAAAGAAAGGGAACTCTTACAAGCAGCCTTCACGGAAATTGAGCTTTAAAAACATGAAAACACTAAATGAACCGCATCATTACTTGGGGGAAGTGGAGGTAAAATATCACATAATAGATGGCTACGACAATGAAGGAACATTTTAGATTTGTTTATTTATTTATGTGAATGTGGTTTTTGGTAATTGTGAAAGGTCTGAGTAGCACATGTAAGAGAGAGGGTAAGTTGGGATTCAGCTCAGAGACTAGCTGAAATTTAGGGAAGACACCAAAAAAAAAGGTTTTGTAGTATTTTACTTATTGTTGCTATATTTCTTTGGGGCTTCATTTGACTGTTGTTTGTTTTACAACAGTGGAGATGAGAATATTTTTTCTGTCTTTTGGGAAAAGAGGACTACTTCTCCAGCAAATGCTGACATCTTGGTTTATCTATCTTGATTATGTCACAATAAAGGAAAAAAATTTTTTTAAAATCACACATTTAGCAGCAATCTTTAAAATCAAAGTAGGCTTGAGGCAATCACCATGACTGACAAATTTACATGAAAGACAGCAACTTTTGCATTCATTTACACCATTTCTCCCCTACTACATCCATTTTAAACTTAAAACAAATGACAGTTGTTATGAACATATTCTTCTTATTGCATAATCTATTTCTGATAATAAGATTTTTTAAAGCTTTGTATTACTTCAATCAGAAAATGAATGAATTGGGCTTTTGTAATTTATATGATCTGTATTTAATACATGGCTTTTTTTCTTGAACAAGATACTGAATTTACTCCTTCAGTAGATATGATTCATATGTCCTGAAGACCCTCTACCTTGTAGAAAAATTATCATATGAATTTACTAGAAGTTCACTGCTATATCCTTTTTTTGGTGTTCAAAGCAGTGTTGTGAATTATCAAGTAAAAGACACTACGAATAGTGAAATCTAATGGGTAAATTTGTAGTTCTTTTCTATCTCTCTGTGATTCTCATTCTTATTCAGAGTCTTTTAAACAAATCTATAAAGGAGGAGGCAGAAATTTTGCTATGGCAAAATATGTGTTCTACAAAAAATGCAATTAATTCTACGTCATGGTTGATCAAATGCATTAATTAACATAACCACCTCCCTAAATTGAGTGAAAACTTTCCATATAAGTGTAGAAGACATAAGGCAAATTTTCTCTTTCTACTTTTTCTGGATCATATTCAGATTATTCAACATTAAATACAGTGTAAAAGAACCCAAACTATAAAGAAACATAATATAATTGCTAATAAAGGAAAGGAAAAGAAAACCTCTAAGTGTAGTTGATATAAACAGGAAAAAGGAACTGGAGAAGGGTTCCTAAATCATCATATCCAGTACTGTGATGTGACTGTCAACCAGATATATGGATATGTGCCATACCAAATAATGTAATACCAAACATAAGTCTTTTTTTTAAAAAAATACAGCTTTCCTGATACCAATCATATGTTTGAGTATCTCCTGAATTACGAAACTGACTTCTTTTTATTAATGATTATAAGGAGACCTTTGGGCTTTTAATACATTTTATGAGAATTTTTTTCAAACTATCTCAGAAATCAGTCCACATTAAGTCATGCTTAGATCGTGCTGTTTCTTTATAAATGTGAATTATGGAGGAGGAAGAAAAGAGAAAACTTAGAGTATTATAATACTTTTGTGACTGCAAGAGTAGTATTCACCTCTAGAGTGTGGACATTTTCAGTCATAACATTTGTCTAATGGTCTAAGTGCCATTAGTCAGTGGTGATTTAGTTAGTAGAACAGATAAATACTAGAGACTTGATTGAGTCCCCTCAACATAGGCATCTAGTGTTATTTCAGATGATCTGTGGTATCTTATCCAGTGTCCAGCTGACGCTCACAGACATGAGTCTTCTGTATGCGCTATGTCAACTCTGACAGCTATTACGACATATCATGTCTGTGACAGCCTAGGATAGTCAAACAGCACTAGACATCCAGCACTAGACAATTCAACTGATCTGTAGGTGTCTATTTTCTTGACCTGATTCTCACTCTAAGACTTCAGGTTTCAAGAAAAATACTAAACATCAGAACCATACTGATAAATAATATGGCAGCCTGCACATGTGTAGTATGTATAGGTCTCCTATAGGTATGCCATCTCTCTGAGCTGGAAGGGGGGGCATACACTCTTTAAGTATGATATTTAAAATGTTACATATGATAAATATGTAAAAAAAAAATGCTGCCTAGAAAAAAAAATGCCCACCTATTTTGTTTTCACTAATCTACCATTCTGAAAAATATTTGTAGCAGATCTACACATTTCATTCAGAAGTGTACAAATACAAAACTGTAACCCTTACATACAGACATGTATTTTATTTATTCTCCTGTGCTTCCTCACCTCATCCCCACATTCACAATAGAATAACAGCCTATTAATAAAACCAAAGACTAGTAGAAGTCTAGAAGATAAATTCCCATTTCTCAGTATTTTTGCAATCAGTAATATGCCTGTGGGGAAGGCAATCCAATAGTTGGGATTCTTTTTTTAACTCAGCTGGAAAATTGCAACATATGTGGTATAGATCCCTTTGCAAAACAGGATTCCAGCTGATATCCAGAAAAGATGCAACAACAAATACATGATTACGTTTGTGGTTTTTTTTTTTTTCTTCACCATTAGGTGTGCTCAACTAATGATGTCAGAGAGGATGTCAAAGTAAATTGCCAGTGGGTGGCAAATGCTACAAGTCGTCTGCCTCCCAGTAAGCCCTGGGAGGCAAATCATACTTGGGCAGATGAACAATACGGGGAGAAATGTATGAAAAAGTTTCTAAAGGGCAAGGTAAACTCATATTCCGCTATTTGAAATGTTCTTTATGCCACATTTGCAACCAACTAGAGAGGTAAAATTTCAAATTATTAGGAACTAGGGGAAACCTTTAAAATAGCCTATAAGGGAAGGATAAGTTCCATCTAAAGCAAATAAAACTCAAATCTAAAATAAAGTTTATGGGGAAGTTTTAAACTAAAGACTGAGGAAAATCCAACAGGTGTACAAGGGTGAAGTAATAAAATCTCTGCAGTATTACAAAACCTGACAGAACAGAAGTCAATAACATTCAGGAAGGTAATAGGTAGGAGCAATCTCTATAAATAAGATTCCATTGAAGCAGAGCACATAAAAAACTGACAGCCAGAACAGGGCCAAATATATAAGTGGTTCTCTGCAAATTACGGAAATGTAAAGAATTAGCTGGCCAAGATGAAAGTCCTGATTTTAAGTAGGAGTATTGTCATACTAGGGATCAAAGAAATGTGGCAGAAGGCTGATGTACACTGAAGAACCATAGCTTGGATGCTAGCATACAATTTACCTTAGGAACAACAGAATAAGTTGTATGTGTGGAGGAGTGGCACTGTATGTTAAAAAAAAAAAAAAAAGATTAGATTGAAATGCAGAAATAAGCAGAGCAAATTAACTACTGACAACGAACATCAGATGTCTTTGTATTGAAATCCTGTGCCCAAATAGGATAGTATAACAGCAGGGGTGTGCTATCAACACTTTAGAATACTTAGATATGAAATACTTGGGAAAACATTTTTGCAGGTGTAAGTAATGACTACTAAATCTATTAAATTTCATTAATGGAGTGAAATAACATCCAGCTTTGTGTTTTTTTGCTGCATATGGAATTCCAGAAAGCTTTCTGCAAAGATTCCTGAAAAAATCACTACAGTGGTTCATAGTAGCAAAGGGGAGTTGTACAGATGGATTAATAACTGCATAAAAGAGACAACAAAAGACTAGATATATCACCTTTCCCCTGCTGAATCCAAGTGTAGGAGAATTAACAGTGAAATTTCAAAGTCATTTCTGCTAAGACCTGTTCTGGTCAATATATTTAGAGAAATAATAGTTAGTTGATAAAGCTTACTAGATGATGTGCCATTACTGAGAGCTATAAAAAAATAAGTCTGTCTACAACGGGTTGCAGAAGGATTTTACACTGCTAAGTCTCTGTGAAATAAAATGGCAGACAAAATTCTGTGTTGACAGGTGAAAAAAATACATGAGGAAGAACAACAGAAACTACATGTACACAATTATTTGCTCTTAATTAGCCTTTACCACCTACGAAAGAGATCCTGCAGTCATTGCAAATCATTTCATTAAAAAAACCTCAGCCTAAAACATATCAGCTTGAAGCTAAGAAATGGCCAAAAATACAATTAGAATGCTATGAATCCCTAGGAAAGGAAAAAAAACAGAAATCATAATTATCTCATGGCATAAATCTAAGGTGGATTTACATTTTGTCTACCAATTATAATATTTTCCTGCCTCAGAAAAGGATATGGTAGAACAAAAACAGTACAGGGAGAAAAACAGAAGAAATCCATAATTATAGAAGAGTTTACATGTGAGGAGAGATTGAATAAACTAGGATTCTCCAATATGAAAAAAAAAAAAAAGACAGATGGGATTATTATATGTCTGTTAAAATATGAAAGCCTTAAAGAACTAAAGGGATATTGTTTAAAAATAAAAAAGAAACACCTTAGAACTTTTAGAGAAAGACTAGCCAACCACACAATGAGAAAAAAAGTTTTATTTGGTTGTGTTTTGATTTAAAAAAAGGAAATTTGTATTCACTTTTCATGCCCTGAGGACACCAACAGACTCTGCAAACTCTTCCCTGCTTCTAGGGTTTTGGCTGCCTGTGCTCCAGCCCAGCTCAGGTATGGTGCCGCTGTAACCTTAGGTCAGACTGCTGGGAAAAGAGCTGTGTGAGAAGGAACTGTGAAAAGCATTAATTGCATTCCATCATACTTTGCTTCATAACTGCATTTAGGCTCACAGCCTTGCCCTCGCCTGGTCTACCTTGCAGGTGTGCCTGTGCCTGGCCACATGCCTTGCTGATGCTGACTCACTAACTTGACTGGCTGGCTTGATTATGGCCCTGCTTTAACTAAGCTTGGACTTGCTTGCCAGTCGTGGCTGAAACTGGTTATTGACACCTTCTCTGCTCAGCCTGTTTAGGTACAGTGGGATGACTCCCTTCATGAGGTCACTGCCCCTGCTTGTATTGCTGTCCTTCTCGGATCTTGGCTCACACACAGCAGAATAATGTCACAGGGGTACAATGGAGTTCAGAAAAAGACCCATGCCTAAGCACAGCGTTGTGTCAATATGAACAGTTCCTTTGCTTATGACAGAAGATTAATTTTGATACTCTTTGTATAAACATTTCTGTAGAGGCCTGGGACCGAACCATTTTCATGGCTGAGGTATATGAACCCTTGCCTAATTGGTAAATACTCTGCTATTGTTTTCTGTTGATATATTGTTTTTTGGTAAAAGGTGATCAATTGATCTATCTACCTACCTACCTACCTATGTACCTATCAACACATATATATGCATACATAAATACATGTACAATACCAATTTTGATTATTCTCTGTTATGCTGAAGTATTTCTTGATGCCATTTAGTGAAGTTTTACAAATTTAATGCCTTTTTTTTATGGTTTCACAGAGACTCCAAAAGCTTCCTCCAGTTATTCTGCAGTTGTCCATTGCCAATTCTTCTATGTTCAAATGCAGTATCATAAAACAGAGTTTTGTTCTGACCAGAAAGATTATCATAACAAGCCATCACATGTAATTTCATATTAATTTTAAATAGTTCTTCAGTAACAAAGAAAAAGTAAAAAACAAATGAAAGTACGTACTATGGGTGATCATTTTGCTGGGGGAAAAACTTGGTTTTATAGAGCAAAACTGTGAACTCTGGCAACAAACAAAAAAAGTTAGGGAATACCATGCACACACACTTTGGTAACTGTAATCCAATGCCTTATAGGGATTTGAAGCCAGTTCTGTGGGATCTTATCTGCAAGCTTTAAATTATACATTATAGGAACTTCCAGAGAAAAGATTTGTCTTTCAGCAACGGGAGCCTTACACCTGAAAAACTTTTTTTATGACATTGTTGCAATGCAAAAAATATTTTTAAAAGTTTTGTTTTCCTTAATTCGGACTTTTCCAAAGCAAGCAAATCAACACTACATCATTAAATTATTATTGGTTAGTTGTAGTTATTTTTTAAAAAATAAGTAATATTGAACATTAATGTAGAAATATACAATTTGCATAAATTTTAGATCAATCAATAATCATTATAATCATATACAAAAGTCAGGCAGGACTACACTTGCCATTAAGAATATTTCCAACATATAACTGTTAAAGATAGCAATTGTTAAAGGATAACTGTACACCTTTTTAAATTTAGATTTTTGAAAAATATGAATGACAACAAATCTTATATCAGTATGCTGTATCAAGCAGTAGTTCTTGTATATTAAAAAATGCCTGTTCATTTGTTTCTACCCAAACACCAGTTTGAAAAACAGGTTAACAGTAGCAGGATAATGCTCTCTCTGTGGTAAGTATAGCTTAGCTAGCCTTTGCAAAAGATTAAAATTTCTCATATAGCGTTTCTGTGAGAGAGGGTTGTTTAGTTGTTTAAAAAAATCTACTTACTTATTCTAACTTAAAATGACTGATTCACATTACTGTTAATAGACTAACACAGAGGTTAATATTGAGAACTGCCTGTATACATGGCCTTCATTAACACCATATAATTATACTGAGATTTCTTGAGCTTGACTTGTCAGATAAGATCTTATCTAGATGAATGGTTTTTCTTGCTTTGAATGCTTGAATGAATCTGAGAGTCATTTGGCACTTGGCAGCCTACATTATGACATGTTATCAGCCAAGTAGTGCAAAGAAAAAATTAATTATTTCAAAGAAGAAATACATGATAGAAATATTTTAAAATGTAACAATAGCTGCGTTGGCTCTAAGGAGAGAAAAAAATATTACAAAGTGGAGACAAGTCCAGTGAAGAAGAACATCTTTCTTCAGAAACCTGCAACAAGGTTACCTATCAGTGAACACAGCTGTCAACCATTAGTCCCCTGCTAGAACATTATTTAGAGAAAGAAAGTTAAAGTAATTCATGAAATGTTTCATTGTCCTCCTCCCCATAAATTAATGCAACCACTTTTGCTGTTATTGTCATTGTCTCGAGGCTATTTCTTGACATACTTTCTCTCATGGGAAGTCAGAAGACAAATTGCATGTTGAGATAAAATCCTGGAATGCCTTTTTTTTTTTTTCTATTCCACCTTAATTTCACCCTCATTCTGTGCCTATCTCATTCACCAAGTTACCTGGTATTGGGCAGCCTCAGCATAGCACAGACAGGCAGTTGCTGTTCTGTAAGAGATCTCAAAGACTTACAGTAGTTTAGCCGCTCTTTATAGAAGAATTACGTTTAAATCTAGTTCACCCATAGCAGAGTAAGTGACTGCTCTTGTGTATAAAGGCACATAACTGAGATTCAAAGGATACATTTGTTGATTTACTGTGGGCACTTTGTAAAAAAAATAGCTAAATAGCTCCTTGTCTAGCCACTCTGACTACCTTTAAAACAAGAAAATAGATTAGTCCAGGCTCTTTCTTTGTCTGTGAGTACAGATGGTATAACAAGGGTTGCATACGTACAGTTAATGTTTCTTCCCACTCAAAACAGGTAAGGACAGTCACACTACACATTAGGACTACCACCTGGCCAGTGTATCCCCTGAACCATGCCTGGCTATGTCTGGGGAAAGCAAGTTGCTACGGGGCACAACTATGCCCAGCTGTGTACCATCAGTTGAGGAGTCAGGACAATCAAGGACCAGCACTCAAACCTTTGCTTCAGTTCTAAAGAGCTTTGCAACCTTGCTTTTCTAGAATATGCCCCCTTCTTACTCTTCTTTGGGCAGTCCCAGAGATCACTGTTAGGAGGCTGACTAGCGAGCCTTCTCCCGAACTAAAGCGGCTATTATGCTGGTAACTGTTTTGTTTGTCCACCCTACTGACCTAGCTTGAGAACTACATGTATGTTGCACTGTTTTTTATCTTCAGCTCTACTTGGTTGGTATCTTTTCGTCAGTCTCTAAATATAAATTTTAGAGAACTTGCATACTACAGTGTACAATGATCAGATTTCTTTCAGGCTTGTGGTCTACTGCTGACTGCTGGGATCCCTTTTGTGGCCATGATCCCTAATTTTGGAACCTCTGGGCTAAACAAAATCATAGAATCATAGAATCATAGAATGGATGGGACCCATAAGGACTACTGAGTACAACTACTGTCCCTGAATAGGGCAGCCCCAATAAGCACACCATGTGTCTGAAGGCTTTGTCCAAACGCTTCCCGAATATCGCCAGGCTTGGTGCCATGACTGCCTCCCTGGGAAGCCTGTTCCAGTGCTCCACCACCCTCTGGGTGAAGAACCGTCTCCTAACATCCAACCTAACCCTCCCCTGGCACATCTTCTTGCCATTCCCTCGGTCCTGTCACTGGTCACCAGGGAGAAGAGATCAGTGCCTGCCCCTCTTTCTCCTCCCCATGTGAGGAAGCTGTAGTCCACAATAAGACCTCTCCTCAGCCTCCTCTTCTCCACGCTGAATAAATCAGCTGACTTCAGACACTCCTCACGCAGTTTCTCCTCTAAATCCTTCACCAACTTTGTGGCCCTCCTCTGGATACTTACTAGTCTTTATATCCTTCAGGTACTGTGGTGCCCAAAGCTGCACACAGCACTCAAGGTGAGGCCGCACCAGCGCAGAGCAGAGCAGGACAATCACCTCCCTCGACCAGCTGCAATTGCAATGCAGGGCTTGATGCACCCCAGGACACAGTTGGCCCTTGTGGCTGTCAGGGCATGGTGTTGGCTCATGTACATCTTGCCGCTGACCAGAACCCCCAGGTCCCTCTCTGCAGAGCTGCTCTCCAGCCTCTCGTTCCCCAGCCTGTATGTACATCCAGGGTTGCCGTGCCCCAGGTGTAAAATCCGGCACTTGTCCTTGTTAAACTTCATATGGTTGGTGATTGCCCAGCTCTCCAGTGTGTCCAGATCTCTCTGCAGGGCCTCTCTGCCCTCGAGAGTGTCAACAGCTCCTCCCAATTTTGTGTTGTCAGCAAACTTAATTAGCATTGCTTCCAGTCCTGCATCCAAGTCATTTACAAAGAGACTAAAGAGTACCGGCCCCAAGATGGATCCCTGTGGAACCCTGCTAGTGACTGGCCACCAGCCCAATGTATCCCCATTTACTATGACCCTTTGAGTATACCCCATCAGCCAATTGCTCACCCAAGAGAAGGCTCTTCTCAGAAAGAAAACAAAAACTATATTATTTTGCACAATGGGTTGATAGGGAGCAATTCTATGATGCCAGAAACTGTTTCTTTAGATACTGAGATTACAGTAAGCTAAAATAAATATTTCTACCATCTGATACTGGTGCTTACTCTAACTTTTTAGAGACAGTTAATACAGCAGAAATTTTAAGTATGGACAATCCTAATTTTACCATTTCTTCCATGTAAAAAAAATGTAATGAAATATATTTCTCCATATCCTCTCTCAGTCTTCATTGAATGTCAGCTTTCTAGGACAGGGACTAAATTATACCCTGTCTTACTCAGGAGTCTAGCACAAAAGGGGAAATAAGCATCTGTGGAGAATTCAAAGTACTACAATAGTCTAAAATATATAAATGTTCTTAGGCATTAAAAAAAAACCCAAAGTGGACCGATATATTTTTCAAGGCTAGCATGTTGCAATGTGTGTCCAATAAGGACCTGACCATACACAAAAATCTTATCGCTAAACTTGTAACTATAGTTAGAATAATCACAAATTCCATTTGATAATCTGTCATCATACAGTTACTACAAAATGGAAAATAACACAAATGCTCTCTACTCTTATTATTTAGCCCTTAGGCTAATTGCTTATGAATGATATACTCAGACTAAGCCACTAGACCTTATCCTCTTGAGAGGACACTAAAGCCCTTTTGTCCTTTAATTTAATGCAGTGTTTCTTTTGATTTTAAAGTAACAAATATCACAACAAAATAATCTATTAATTTGTGTATACTTTAAAATTGTGTTAATTCTCCCAACTGTGTAGGAAGTTAATTATCAAAGAGAAACACTGAAGATGCTGTTTGAACCTTTTCTTTCTCTCAAATTTTCCTTACCCCAAAAAACCAACAGCTGTCTATTGTAGTGATTCCCCTGTCTCGCTTTACATTTCCTCAGACCTTACCAACTACTAGGCTCTTGTCTTTGCCTTATTTTTGGGGCATTTTGCAAAGTGACTTTAAAATATTATTGAAAAAGAATTCAGACTTTATAAAGTGTACTCAGACTACAGCAAGTGATCTCAATCGTAACCCAAACTATTGGCAGCGAGTATTTTGAGTTCTAAACTGCATTTTGTAGCAGTGCTCTGTGAGATTCCAAACAGAAATTGCAGACCTATAGCAAAACCACTGTAAGCAATTAACATTTTCCATATGCACCTGATAAATACTGTTAGCATAGTGTTATAAATGTTGTTTTCAAGTCATTGCTGTGTTTTGTTTTAACTGATTGCCGTACTAGCAGACTAGTGACTGACAGTGAATGACTGCAGTCAGCATTGGCAACTAGCAAACATCTTTGTAGTGGGGTAGTATTCGATGTGGTAGAAAACTAGAATAAAATGAATAAAACAGGGCCTTGTGCCAGCAAATAGATTCTTTCCAACTCTGTAATCCAGTTGGGGATATAATCAGATTTATTTCAATATATATAGCTAGATTAACTAAATCTGTATAGTTAGATTTTTGAGGACTTTGCAAACTTCCTGGAGTTAAATGCAAATTCCCTTAATTTCTCAGTATGATAAAAAGTCTATTTGGTTTCAGAATCTACTCTCCAAACACACTCTTTGATGCATGGTTAGGACAGTTTTATGTTTCAGCAACACTAAACCAGAGAAATTAATCGGACCTTAAGAGATTTGTTAATCAAACTTATGAATTGTGGATAGTTAATAGTCCTTGACATTTAGAGTATATAGCACTTTACAAACATTGAATAATTACTGTCTCAACATCTTCAGGTGCTAGGAAAATTATTTTAGCATTAATGTGCGGACAAGGAAAGTGAGGCAAAGACAGCTGTGCATTTTTGGAATAGCCTATTGATTGGAAAGGGATAATCTCACTTTCCACAGCGCATTGACCTGGACATTCACAAAAATGGTAAGGAGAGATTGGCAAGATGATATTATTCTACCATTTTGCAGAGTACACAATCTAACGCTGTAATATCTGTTAATGAAAATTCTATGTATCTGTTGTAAGAATTAATTGTTCACCAACAATTTCTGCTACCAATGAAGAATTACAGGCTCGAAGGGAAATCCCATTCATCTGCTTTAGGTGGGAAAGTACAGAGGGATTTTGGAGTATAAACTGTGAAACTAGAAAGTCAGAATTAAAACAAATGAACAAACAAACAAGCAAGCAACAAGAACTGTAGATATTTTTATAAACGGTGAAGAGCTAGTAGCTGTGGTAGTCTATGTCATTCCTAGGGCAAGTTTTTGGTTTTTGGTTTTTGGTTTTTTTTGGTTGTTCATTTTTTTAAAGAATCTTTTGACAAGGGAGTTATGTGTACACACTATTGGCTATAACCAACGTTTAGAGAACTATTACAGTAAAAGTCTGGGTATGATGCATTCAAAAGAGAGACAAAGATATACTATCTGAGATCTCAAAAAATATTTCTTTAGGGTAATTCATAGTCCCCTTTCTCAAAGACCAGTTTCACAAGATATTTCCCATAACTAAGCAGGATTTAATCTCACAAGATAAACTTGAATCCTTCAAAAACCAGGACAGATAACACTAATTAATGTTCTTGGTAAGGAAGACTTCAAGATTTCCTTTTTTTTTTTTTTTGTAGAAATTAGCTAAAAAACAGAACCATCATCATCATATTTACATAATGGTAGAAATTTTACTTTGATTCTCTTACATGCTTTGACTAATCTGGATGAACTATTTAAAGTAAACAATTTGCAGAGTGAATTTCAGTTTTCTTCTTCACTCATTTAGTGAGTATTTCGATTTCTTTTTTTTTCTTAATTTGGAATTACTTCATCTTTTGTTACATTGATGCATAATTTATTGAAAAATAATCTGATAGGTCAATTTCTGTGGAGGTGTTGTAGTTGGCATGTTTGGTTTGATTATGCCTTAATTTTTGCTACATAATTAAATAATCATAACCGTGATGTGTGATATCAGTATGATACTGATTCTGTCTTTGTAGATGTGGTTGAGAAATTTTAAAAGAAGCTGAGAAAATAAAGGGGGTTGAAAAACAAATATGTGAATAAATGGAAAAAAAAATTACAACTTTATTCTTTACATTCAAAAAACACCTTTGGATACATTAAAAAAGTGCTTGACATGCTTTTTAAATTTTGTTTTTCTGCAACTTAAGCAGAGGTTTTCTGGTTCTTTCATTTACAATAGACAAATTCCACAGAAGTCACATTTTATGCTCTTAAGGTGTCTTTTGGGATCTCATCATAAATTTTTACTAGTTAGTCATTCACTTTGACTTTTCTCTACACGTTATCAGGCTTACAGGAAATTATTCATGGTATTTAATACTTTTGGCAGATTAGAAAGATAGCAATGTCTGTTCTTCTGTCTCTACAATTCAAACCCATTTGAATGGATTCCCACACATAATTTGTGTCTTCAAAACAAAAAATAACATAAAACAGAGCTCTTTGATGTCTAAAAGAACTCTGAAGCACACCTACATGTTTGTAAGCAGACAAAAGACAAAAGAAAAAAGAAAACAAAGTGGGGGAGAAAAGCCAACAACATAAATAAACCAACTCTGAAGTTTTGGAACATTCTAGATATTTACTATATATAAAATACTGATTTTTATTTTAAAAAAAATCTAGTACCATGACTAAAAGAGTACCCTAACTACTGTGCTCTTTGTAGGACATATTACTATGAAAGAACTCTAAATAGACCAAAACTCATATTTAGACAATATCCATTCTTAGAACTTCTTTAAATGTGTCTCCAGTATACTCTTTGGACCACAATAAAGTGAATGTGACATGATTATGTGAAATATCACATCAGATGATTGGGAAAGGGAAAGGGAAAAGGAGAGGGAGAGGGAGAGGGAGAGGGAGAGGGAAAGGAAAAGGAAAGGGGAAAGGGGAAAAGGGAAAGGGGAAAGGGGAAAGGAAAAAGGAAAAAGGAAAAAGAAAAGTTGTTTAATTTTTATTTTTATTTAATGTTTATGTTTAACAAATGTTCTATAAATTTGCATTAAAATGTAAAATATATATCCAGAAGAATTTGAAATTATTTTTCAATACGTTGTTATAACTAGATTGCACACTATGATTTCTAGACAAAAATCTCATTGTTGCATAACAGTTCAATGATGAAAATTATAGATAACAGTTAAACTGTATGTGTGTGCATAGAAGTCATATAATATCTGACCACACTACTAGTATAGAAGAAATATACTACTGCTACTATTACTCTGTTCTATCTTCTTCTAACAACATAGAAATGACCTAAGTTGCATAAAACAACAGAGTATAAAATGAAACAGGTAAATCCATATTAAAATTTGCAGGAAATATATTATTGTGCTCTAATACTGCTATTTACATACAGAATGAATGAAGTAGCAAGAAGTATTATGGAATCTTAATTCATAACTGTATTAAGGTATTTACTTGGGTGTTACATTGTTAAAATTAATAGGTATTAATTAGACATTATAGATCTGAAACTGGACAATAGACTTTCTTGGATTCACAGAACAGCTAATGAGATTTTTGGTTTCAGAAAAGTGAGAGTTTACAAAGGTATACGCAGAAAATGAAGAATTACTAAATGCTTTTGCACAAACTCTAGGATGCCAACTCTCAGCAGCATAGACAAGAAGCAGACAACAGGACACACAGAATTTAGACCTTGGGCAAATAAACTTTATTTTAAAAATATTAGTTGTTTTATTAGATTTGATACCTGTGTCAATTAAACTCTGAAGTTTGTTTAATGGTTTTTATAACTATTAAAGGATGGAAATCTTAAGAGTCAGGTTTTACAGGCAGGGCACTGAGACACTAGGCTGAAATAGTGTGAAATTTGTAACCTGAAGTTATGGGATCAGTACATTGCGGAAAAGATGAGAAAGACTGCAACTAAGGTAATCAACAGAAAATGCTAAGAAGACAGCAAGGATTAAGTCCTACTCTAGAGGATATTTCTCCTCTTTCATGAGCACTCAGCTAACCTGAACATGTAGACCAGACATTTCATTCTTGTAGGACTAGATCGAGGAGCTTCCTTCTAATATCCAATATACAAGTGATTAAAGCACTCAGTGGTGATGTGGAGTGTGCATGTGCAAATTAAGTATTTAATGGGCTAAAGAGATGGATGGTAACCGCCTTCACTGGTTGTTCAGCACACTCACACACAATATGTGACAGGGTTCTGTCAAAGCCACATGTTTCTAAACAAAACTGAACATCTTTCAAAGGATAAGAACAGGTCAATCCATATTAAATTACTATCTATCTGGTGACCTAGGTGACCCCTAAGAAAGAGCTGATGCTGAGAGAGATCCCACCTCGCAAAAAGGACTGACAAGGACTAGAAGTGAAAAGTCTTCTTCAAAAATAAGTAGGTATTTGTAGAAATCCTTTAAAACTACCTCTGAATTTGCAGATATTGTAAAACGGAAACATAATATTTTTGGAGCATATTAAGATTGTTATATTTTTTTAGAATAAGTTATGAAATTGATGCTTTATTCAGAATATAAAATGAACAGTTAGACATCATAGATGCTATTTTTCCACAATCATTTATTATGATGGAATACTTTGTCATGAGTAACCTTTCCCTCACACCATAAAAAGAGTCAATATTTTTTTCTCTCCTTAATTACATATTTGAGCTCCACAAGAGCTCGCTCAATAAGCAGCTTAAAATTATCTTTCTGAGTAGTCTGCTTTTAGTCTCCATTATCTCAAGTTTAAGGATATTAAAAAGAAAAAAAAAAAAGAAAGAGAAGAGAAACAGATATATTTCATTCCTTTCGAATCTTCTTATGTTATTTATATAACCCGATACTGCAGGAAGATTCCTGCAGTATGTGCTGAAATCAACTGCAGGCACATCTAACAGCAAATGTTCCTGGTCATCAGAGTTTGCATATTAATCCTATTGTATTGGGAAGAAATTAACTGAAAGAAATCTGAGGGGGTGGGGGGTTTGCCACAAATCTGTGGCATCAGTGCTTTTACAACAATGAGGCAGGAATTACCTTTGTGGGTAGCATTTTTTTACTACAGCAGTCAGTTCCACAGGATGGTACTAATTTTCTGCTACAAGTTAGCCCAGAAACAGTAGAAAAAGTACTTTTACCTTTTCTAATTGTTTTCTATCTTTTTTTACATTGAAGAGGGAGGAGGGAAATATGCTAAGGACCAGTCCCACTCCCATATATGTAGCTGTTCTGAATAAAAAGTATAATATGTTGTGAATAAAAATCTAGTATGTTCACATCTTACCTACATAACTTTGTCTAAGAGTAAATAATTACCATCTCCAAGTGAAATTTCCATCTTTAGAGTTGTTAGAGTATATCTGTGTATGCATGAGTGTTTTGGGATTGTGTTGGTCCACATGAGATTATTAGTTCAATACTTAAAGGTGAATAAGTAGTGTCTTTTGGAAAATAAGCCTTACCTGGGGCTTTTCATTTTGGATAAGCAAAAATTATGTGCCACATGCAGGTACAATAGCTGCCTTCCTCTTGCTTTCAGCAAAATAGTAACTTGATAAACAAAAGGAAAGGGGTAGCTATAGTCAGAGGGTTATACATGAATATGTGTATCATCTACATCTATAGAATGAGAATTGTGGCTGTCCTGTGATGAGAAAATCATCTGTCCTAAAAAGCAGAGAGGTAAAAAATTCTTCTGGAGTGTAAGCACTACAGATATTTCTTAGAAAGTCAAAGCTTACTGCTGAAAGAGGTGTTGCTCAAGTATATAAAGGTCTCCGGCTTATAGTTGGTGGAAGTTCTTCCTTCCTAATGAACTATTTTAAGCTTTAAGGAGCATCTGACACCACCAATCATAACCTTATTTCAGTCTGATTACAGTCTGTTGATGACATGGTGTTCGAGGATGGCTGGGGATGGCTGGGGATGGCAAGTCTCCCATTTGCCTTTCATGAAGCTTAACACTCTTGGGTGACTGCTGTCATTTAGATTCAGGTATGATGAGAAATGTGTGTATATATTTGTATATAATATAGATAATGTATATATAATGTGTATATATACACACATTATATATATATAAAACATATAAATAATATATATAACTCCTTACTTATTTTTCTAGCATGTTTGAATACTTTCATAGAGATATGAAATATGTGTTCTTTTTTTTCCCTATGCCGACAGACTATATAAGTTAATGGTAGCCAAAGTGTGCAGGAGAATGTTGTCGTCTAGATGCTATGATCTGTCTGCTCTTTACTTTGTGTACAGCTACAGTCCCTGCCTGGCAGCAGACTTTTATTCTTGGGAGACTTTACATGAGGCGACATGTTAAGGCTGCCTACAGGTTGGCTATGACCATGAGCTGTGACTGCTAATAAAATGTTCACTCTACTCTTACATTTAAGTGAAGGTAAATGAATTGCAATAGGCTTATGTAGGAAGTTATGAATTTTTTGTTGTTGTTGTTTAATGGAAAAAGAGGAAATCTGTTATTTCAATTTATATAGAATGAATGTAGTCTTTTTGAACCGTGTCTTTATTAGTAAGCAAAGGACAGGTTTTAGGAGGAAAAAAAAATCACAGAAATTTCCAGCAATTCAAAGCCAAGGAAGGAAAAACTGAAAATGTGACATGGAAAATATCTGTCTGAATGTACATAAGTAATTAAGCTGACCCTAGTACTTTGAGAAGACTGAAATTATAAACAATAGGATTTTTAAGTGATGAAAAAGTGAACAGAGTATAAATGCCAGCAGATTGTTTCTATTTTTTTTTTTTCAGTCATCACATCTTGTAGGTCCCTAGGTTCTTTTCATACTTTTGAAAACTTAGACTTTGGTGATCAATGTCAAGGCCTCCAGATAAGTAACCTTACAAATGTTTGAAGGGCTTCTGTGTCACTGCAAATATTTAGACAGTGTCTTTGTACTTGAGGTATTCCAGAGATGGCCCAATCTCAACAAGCTTTGAAAAATCTCATGCCACCACTGTTATAATAGGAAGGACTTCATTTTAGCATTTCTGTGGTGTTGTCCCTCTCTTTACTTTTCTATTTGCCTCTTGCCATTCCCTGTTTTTTTCCTCTTCTCCATTCTCTTTTTCTCTTGGCTTCTGACCTAAGACAGAAATCAATTGTATCTTGCAGCATATGGCACTAACACATTGAGATGAGACAGCTCATCCACCCCTGACCAAACTAAAGAGAACCAGGAAGAGAAAGACACCTGCCAAACTTGTCCAGATGGTACCCCAGACCAGGGAAGCAAGCCAGGGCCCAGAGCTGCATTTATTATGCTAACCTGCCTACTCAAGGCTTGCAGATACACCTGACCTACAGTGACCCCAGTGGAGAGTAAATAGAAAGTGAATTTTTCTGAATCTTTCTCATTCTGTTTTTCTGTTGTTTCCATTTTCAAAACAAAAAATAACTCTTAAAATAACATGCCAATATTCAGTGGAGGAATTTTATCATAACATTGTTAACATAAAAGATTTTAATAAGAGAAGCTGAGGTCCATTCTCTGAAGGAAAGCCTGTGTTTCTTACAAATATTGTATGTGTTCAATACTTACTCCAGTTCATATATTTTTATTATATTGTATTGTGTTGTGTTTTATTTATTGTACTTTATTTTATTTTTTCTATTTTATTTTATTTTTGTGCAAAGACAGAATGAGTTAATGCTTTTACTATGTTGGGTCCACTCAGCCCATCAAATAACAGTATATTCAGCAACTACCTCATCTGCTTCTTTTTTTTCCTAAGTAGAGACGAGTAGGAGGTGAAGGTGGTAAAAACTGAGTGTCATTTTTTACTGTACATGCTAGGAAATGATCTGAAAGTTAATGGATCTGGAGAGCTTGAAAGTTCACATTTGACCTGCTTATAACTATTGGTTCAGGCCTTTCACAGTCATGTAGCTGTTGAAATTCAACAGTTATTCTGAGTTTCTGGTAGAGTCAGCATCTATTTTTCCACCTACAAATTTAATCATAGGTTTTCAGGAGTCTGGATCCATAAAGAGACTTAAGTATCACAATGCTGACTGTTGTGGAAAACCTAACTTTTATCCTTCCTGCTAAACAGTGGAACCCACAGCCCAGGTCTGATTTCCAGGTTTTCTATCCAATTCATAGAGATAATTAGGCACATAAAAACTGGCTTTACAGAAACTGGTATTCTCAGTAGGAGACTGCTTAATCCACATTTTGCAAAATATGAAGGCCAACACATCACATATACATGCACTTACTCCTTTCACAATTAGGTATCTTCCTTATCTCGGACATTTATCTGTGAATTTTATCTTAGATTGGTACATGTGTGATTGGTCTTAGCTAGCTTTAGTTGAGATCAAATCTGAGAAAGAGGAAAAAGTGGATGGGTGGAAAAGCGGATGTTTTTTGGTGGCTAGAGAGATTTAGTGCCTAGAAATTTGGTTGTGAGGTACATGGTCTAAATTAGCTTCTTGCTTCAGTCAACCCTCATACCAGAACTCATCTCTTACTCAAAGAACAAGTTATGAAAATATTACGTGAGGACATTCTATCATGCTGAAGTTGTGCCAATAAACAAAATGGTTTATCATGTCACTGGGAGAGTAGTAAGACTCTTATCTCGTGTCCAGGACACTCTCTTCTGAATCCCAAGTTCTATAAACTGCTCCAATAAAGCATGACTTCAAAAGGACATTTCTAAAAAGGCTGAAGTTCAAATAAATTTAGGTCTTCAAAGAAAAAATTCTAGGATACCCAAGAAGAATGAAGTGAAAAATGAGGGGTAGACTCTTGAATGAGCTATGAACTATGAACTATGGAAATTTCAATGAAATGTTACAAAACAGTTTCTTAAAAAAGATATTGGTCTTTGCACATGGATATGTAAGATGAAGAGGTCAGAGCACAGAAGTATCTTTACAGAACAGACACTGAGGGAGATAATTGCACTGGAAGCTGAAAACAGACATAATTGTTACTAGAGAGGTGTCTATTATTAATGAGAAAGTATATAGATAAACATGGAACAGAGTATGTATTTCATTCGTTTGAGACAACAGGCAGCTGTTGATGGGCCCTTAAGTAAGTAAAACAAATTTGATAAGAGGTTAATTAAAGTAACTGAATAGTCAGGAATTACATAATTCTCACATTTCTATGTTTCATGGGCTTTTAGGAGAGAAAGAAAGGGACGTTATAAAAAAAACTTGAAAACTTTGGTAGATCACCTAGGAAAACATTGTTATACCCATTCCCTTCCTTTCTCATTAGTGACCTAATTTAGTTATCTAGCCCTGAATAAGAGGCAATGTCTAGTATCGGACACAAAGGAATCAGCTTGTGACTGAGTTCTACAACTTGCCCTATGGGGTCTTGTTTGTTTCAGAAGAATTTCAGTGCCTTGAAACTGTCATATTAGGGCTTAAGATGTGTAGGAAAGAAGATGAAGGAAGTAAAATCTGTCTGCTAGGGTCTCCCTAGCATTACTGCAATGATGGATTCAAGTGTAATCCTGAATAAGGCCACTCAAAATAATGATCTTCTAAAAACAGACATTGGTAAAGGCTACAGCGAGAGCACTCATGATCATAGATTGTGGCACATGAAGAGCAAATTGGACACATATTGTTAGGCTGCAAATATATATATCCATAGTAATTCACATACAAGACACATGTTCATGGACCCATGTATCCTTCACTAGGGTGAATGTCTGAAACAGTTTAGCCTAGGTCTTCCCCTTGCCTTGGGCAAAGTACTTACCTTCTGTAATTATGTCTCTACTTAGGAACACAGGCAGAGATGCAGCTCATCTCTATATCAAAAAGTTTACTTTTTGCTAATAAAAGGACTGCCTTTTGGGGTTATTTTTTGTGTTCTAGAAGGATGATTAAAACAAGCAAGAAAACAGAAACAAGGTTATCCCCTTTTTCTTCTGCTGGAGGATAAACTGGATTACTTCTTTTCCATGTAGTATACAAGATGTGAGAGGAGATGGGACCTTTCTTAATGAAGGCACATCTGCTTCACCATTGATTGAATGAACTAATGAGATTACTGCTGGAGCTTATCCCTGCCTTAAAAGCTAGTTCATCTAAACTGATATAAGTATGGACCAGTTTTCAAGTTCAGTATTCTATTGTAGATGTCTCAGTTTTCCCTATAGACAAAACACAAACACAGATCTGGGTAGTGTCATTGTGATTCAGTGTTGTGCATGTAATGATGTTCTAAGAGAACAGCTACAGATACAAATAAATATACACTCCTATACATCTAATATACGCTTTCAAGCATCTCAGATGTTTGCATCTACAGTTTTTCTTTAGAGTTTAAGTTGCCTCTACTTAATTAGAGTTTAAGTTTCCTGGCAGAGGAGGGCCTGGGGTTGTTGGTTGACAGCCAGCTGAAGATGAGCCAGCAGTGTGCCCAGGTGCCCAAGAAGGCCAACAGCATCCTGCATTGTGTCAGGAATAGTGTGGCCAGCAGGATCAGGGAGGTGATTGTGCCCCTGTACTCTGCAATGGTGATGCCATACCTTGAATACTGTGTTCAGTTTTGGGGCCTTCACTACAAGAGGGACATTGAGGTGATGGAGCGTGTCTAGAGAAGGGCAAAGAAGCTGGTGAAGGCTCTGGAGAACAAGTCTTATGAGGAGCAGCTGAGAGAACTGGGGTTGTTTGGCCTGGAGAAGAGGAGTCTGAGGGGAGACCTTATCGCTCTCTACAACTGCCTGAAAGGAGGTTGTAGCAAGGTGGGTGTTGGCCTCTTCCCTCAATATACTAGCGATAGAACAAGAGGAGACAGCTTCAAGCTGCACCAGGGGAGGTTTAGATTGGATATTAGGAAAAATTTCTTTAATGAAAATGTTCAGGCATTGGAACAGGCTGCCCAGAGAGGTGGTTGATTCACCATCCCTGGAGGTGTTCAAAAGACATGTAGGTGTGGCACTTCCTGGCATGGTTTAGGAGACATGGTGGTGTTGGGTTGACGTTTGGACTTGATGATCCTAGAGGTCTTTTCCAACCTTAATGACTCTATGGTTCTATGATTCTGCCACAGTGATACCAGTAACTGGTAGACATAATTCACCATGTTAAGTCTATATTGATAGTCGCGGTTCTTTAACATATCTCTCAGGTTCTTGTATCTGAAACCAAGTGGGAATATTTTTTAAACCATAGAGGAATGATTTTGGGGCAATTTCATAATGTCTATGTCTTGCACCCTGTTAAAAAAAATAAATAAATTAAAGCTATTAATGTGGATGTTGCAGCTGCTAGAGTCTTTATGGAACAAAATATTTGTAAGTTGTCTGAATAGTTACTTAATAACTTTCAGTTTCAGTTGTCTGGAGCATCTGCACAGCCACTCTTAACTTTTTGTTAAAAAAGGTTTTGCAAGAATTCAAGCTTTGCTCGAGACAAAAATAAACAGTTCATCATTTCTGCTCTAAAGCTGTTAGAACCATTACAATCAGTAGTGCATTCTGATGCCAGAAAGGACCTTATCTTCTTACACAATTCTTCACCCTATGAGGCTGGTGCAGTACTATCACAGAGTACAAAGATGACTGCTGAACGTATGATTGGTTTTATGTCCAGAGCCACCTTGAGCAGAGAGGGCATATATTTCACTGGCTAACAAAAGTTGGATGAAGTTGTCTAGAGAGAAAAATGGTTCATTATTGCTTATTTAACTGCCATTACACTGTCCGTACAAGTCATAAAATGCTCCAGATTCTTTATGCAATGGCTGTAAACAGATCCATCTTACGTCAAGACAGGTCATTATGATTTTGTTTGACTGTTACTTTTACAAATAGACAAACACCAATGCATAAAATAATATTTTATTGTAACAACTAAATTAAAAGTGAAGAACTGCCAGAATTAAAATGTCTTGGTAGATTTTGAATCTCTGAGTGCTGCTTTGTCCAATAAGCCATACCTCTCAGACTCATCTGTTACTGGAACGTTTGGGGGCAAGTATGGTCCACCTATCATACCACCTCACTGATGAATTTGAGTCTAACTGATAGCGACTGAAGGTCAGGCCTTGTGTGTCAGACAGAGAAAATGCAGAGGTATGTCACTAGGTAGCAGAAAACAGAATGGGACCTGTTTTAGTGGTCCTGTGAATCTTATTCCTGAGAACAGAGTTATCCTGAATTAAATGTATTTCAGGAGTGTCTCTTTGCTTCAATTTAGTCAGAAGAGAAGATGGTGCCTGAGTTTCACTGGGATGGTGCACTGAGACTTTTCAGCTTTAAAGCTGTCGTGCTGTGGGAGCCTGCAGAAGCTGTATGGATAAAGCTATGTAAGTCTGACATTTGCTGAATACAGTCCTTAATGATCACACTAGATCTCTCTGAAGTCATTTGTGTTCTGAAAGCTGAAAAAACCCCGCTAAGGGAAAAGGTAAAAAGCTGTAATGAAGATAAGAGGCACCGAACAATTCACATTCTGCATTTCTTGCAAGAAAGTTGTTCTCTGTGATCCTGAAGAACTGCGTGTTATGTCAGTTTATTGGAATAATTTTACAGACAAAATAACAGAGCTAGGTTTGCCAATTTAAATTCCATCTCACGTTCCATTATCTTCTCAATATATAGACAAACACCAAGATGAAGGCCAGTTATCTTGTGAATCCTATTCTGTGAATACACTGCTTGGACTACAGCTGCCTCTTTACCTGGGAAAGAGCAAAGAGAGGAATACAGGAGAAATGGAAATGTGATGCTTGCATCTCCATTTCTAAAGCACTTCTAAAAGATGGAATTAGGGCAAAAACATGGGTAACAAGTACTTATGCTCATTGTAGCTGTGGTACAAAAGAGTAGTTCATTGGATGTCCAAATGAAATGAAAAAGAAATTGAGGAAGGAATTTGGGGTGGGGAGTGGGGAGTGAGACTGGGGGGATATGTTTTTCAAAAGGGCTGAAAAAAGCATATGGGAGTAGCAGGTCTTAAATAAATGGTTCACAGTGAATATTAAATTCCTGATGTAGCCTCTATCAGCTGGTGAATAATTTGTGGCAGATTTTTGCAGAGACATTATTTCTTTCAAAACAGGAAAGTGTTACGTCAGGAAAAGCATCTGAATAGTATTATTCATTATTTTATTTACTTCTTTTCAGTTTATGTATTTGTTATTGTTTTCTTACCCTATGCCTTTTCAGAGTACTGTGTTGAGACAAATGGGTATGCTTTCCTTTTAAGTATGTTTTCCTCCTCAAAGACTTCTTTTGTTTTGTTTTGTCTGCCTGAGAGCAGCAAAAGAAACAACTTGTATTTGAGCACAGAGCAATAATAAAACCATTGTACTGTTAGATGTAGTATTCTTCGAGGTGATGCTACTGCATGTTTGTGATATTTGGGACTATACTCTAGAGGAAGGCCGTTCAGATTTTTTAGATCAAAACAAGAATAACATTACAAAAATTACAATTGGAAAAAATGGATCATCTGAGACAAAGATGTACTAAAAGTGTACATGCTGTGCGTCTTAATTACACTAAAAGGACAATATTTCAAAGAAATGTTGATATAACAATATACTTTTTAATGCCCTATCACCATGTCTGCAGCAGCATCAGTTTTACTTCTTATCATCTTTTAGGTGTCAGATTCAGCTTCACTGTTCAGTAAAGAGGAAAACTAACTTTCCATCCCACTTCTCCATACATACCTGCAACTCTCTGTGGGCTTCCTTCTTTATTGTAACCACTGAAAATGCCACTTCACTGCTTGCTGATTTCTATACAGGCTATGTGGAGGATTCAAATAAAACCACATCACCATTTTAGTTCAGAGCAGTAGAGCAGTTCTGAAGTGAGTTCCCTGGTCATATCACAAAAAAGCATGTTTGTTTGATACACACAAATAGTATTTTTTATGAGTGCAATCAAGATTCCTTCTGGAGGAAAGTAAACTGGGATCTCCATTCCATTCCAGTTGCTTACCAAATGTGCACCACAGATTCTTAAGGGTCTGAACCAACTGCTCCACACTACCATGAGTTTCTTCAACACACGTGCCCCATTAGAAGTACATGTACTTTCACATATACTATTACCCTCTCAGCTCTTTGGGTAATGCACCCTCTTCATTCATCCACACTTCCCTTGGCTCAAATTAATTTTTGTTGTCTTCTTCCATTTGCAGTTCATTAATATCTTTATTCTGTCTCCCTCTTTCTTATTATTGCCTCTTTATTATTGCTGTCTTTTGCAAAGACTCAGCAAGATCCCAGCTGTGTACCCAAGGAAATGGCAGAACTCATTCCCAAGGAAATGACAGTGTCAAAACTCTTACTGCTGATGGGCACCAAAAGGGTAGGCAAACAATGCCTCAGTTCATATCAGAAGATGAGGACTATGTTTATGAAGACTCAGGACAGCAACCACACTTTGGGTGCAATGCAGAATTTGTTCATCAATTAAAGAGCTCTTAAACTGATCTTCAGGTGGGAAGATACCACTAGGACTGCTGTTTACGTGCTCACACCTGAGGTTGTGGGATCACCATATAGGAAGGTTTTAGGAGCCTATCTAATGCTGCTTTATCATTCCCATTTCTCTCCAAGGACAAGAGCAGATCTACAGACACCTTTCCAGCTTGCTGTCTGCCACAGATTGTATCAGGAACCCCCTGTGTGAGCACTCTAATTTCCATCCTGAAAAAAACTGTGATGTTTTTCTATACCTGTCATTATTACATGTGCAGAGGGAGGGAGGAATGACAGCCCTGGTCTCAGAGTCGCAGAGAGACGACACATAGCGCTGAATCATAAAGGCTATTTTGTCTTTAAAAGCTGAACTGGGGCTCTGATCTGCGAGAGAATCTTCTGCCTGGCATTTAGGTATGTCAGAAAAGGCCTGCCCAGCCTGTCCCTTGTGTGACTCTAATTCAGTCCCACTACTAACCAAGCCATATTAATGCAGTCACCGCAGGCTTTTCAAAAGACCTAAGTAGGTGGTTACTTCCCTTTTTCAAAAGCAGTGGCTTATAAGCTGATGATATGATTAAAAAGCCACACATAGGATGGTTTTCTTTCATATGGCCCTTTGAAGTTCTGCCTACAAACTAGAAGCAGGGGAAAGGGTCTGTTTATTCAGGATACAGAGCAGTTAGTGGTAGAGTTAATATTTGCTGGTTGTAGCACTCCTCCTTCCCTCCCTCTTTTTCTGTCATTCACAGAGTCTCACAGGACTTTCCACCCCTCAGTGGGCTACTGAGAGAAGCAGTGACAGAGCAAACCTGGCCCTGGGACTTCATTGGGTCATGGATTTCTCTTCATGTTGTTTTGAATAGCCACTTCAGGCTCAGGTGGCTAATGTTTTGCAGGAACGACATCAGGTGCAGGTTTTCATCTCTAGTTTTAGTAGGCAGTCTGCATGTAGAGGCTCAGCTGTGGGTTGTGAGCTTTTTTGCAGTCAGGAAAAAAGGCGTTTTGCCATATTTGCAGACACACTATCACTTCTAATGGAACACAATCTGACTGTATGCTCTAATGTTACTTGGTTTGAAATCAGAAAAAAACAAACTTTATTATTAATAGGAACTCCAGGCTGTTGATTCTGAAAAGGGCAGCATTATGGCGTTATGCACAGTCTCTACAGCTCACATCTCAGACCTGGACAGACAGTCACAGGGTGTGGAGCAGTGTCACAGAAAGCATTGTCTAAGACCTCAGCCACTGTACTTGGGAGAACTCAGAGCCAGAGATTTTTAAATTTTTACCTTTTTGTGTGTGTGTGCACTCTTCTTACAGAGCAAGGTAAGCAAATACAGTAAGAGATTACCGTTATGCGGTGTCATGGTTCAGCCTCAGCCAGCAACTAAACACCACGCAGACGCTCGCTCACTGCCCCCACCCCTCTGGGGTGGGGGACAGAATAGGAAGAGCAAAAGCACAAAAAAACCCTTGTGGGTTGAGATAAGAACAGTTTAATAATTACAATAAAAATAATAATTATAACAATAACGATTATGATTGTGATGATGATAATGATGATAATGATGATGATGATGATAATAATAATAATAATAATAATAATAATAATAATAATAAAATGGAAAAAGAAAAAAGGGAAAAAACCAGAAACACAAATGATACAACCGCTCACCACCCGCCAACAGATGCTGCACGTCCCTGAGCTGCGATTGCTGCCTCCCCCCCCGGCCAGCTCCTCCCAGTTAACGTACTGGGCATGACATTACATGATATGGAATATCCCTTTGGCCAGTTTGAATCCGCTCTTAGCTGTGCCCCCTCCCCTCCCGGCTTCTTGTGCACCCGGCAGAGCATGGGAAGCTGGAAAAGTCCTTGACTATCACAAGCACTGCCCAGCAACAACCAAAACATCGGTGTGTTATCAACATTATTTTCATACTAAGTCCAAAGCACAGCACTATGCCAGCTACAGTGAAGAAAATTAACTCTATCCCAGCTAAAACCATGACATGTGGGCATTACATTCTATTACAGAAGGCACACTTGGAGTATTCCTTCCACCCCCCAGTTTGTCACGTAGCACAGTCTACCTTAGATTTAGACAACCAAAGGTACATTCCATTTCCACTTGATCAAAGTTTATATCTTCCATGTCCAGATAGAACCTTATGATATGTTAGTGAGGCAAATAGGTATCCCAGTATACAAGTGGGAAGCAAATAAGGTGAATTATTGTGTCCATCCTTTCAAAGAAAGTACTAAAATCCCCACAAATCTGAGATGGGAATGTGTAATTAGCCACATTGAAGTGATCCACAAATTTATAACCCATGGAAATGTTTCTTGATGTTACCCATGTTATTCAAACAAGAGGGCTTGGAGAATGACATCTGAAGTCTTGATCATCGTTTTTCCCACAGTGCATTTGCTGACCTTAAACCAGTCAGGCACTGACCAGTAGGGGTTCAGTGCTGTCGGGCTTCATAAGAGGGGGTGAGAGAGAGTTGCTCCCTTTTACACAGGTATGATTTTCTGAAATGCTAAGCCATGATAGTGAAGTAGTAGGAGCTCACAGTACTGTCAGCTCACAGAAGAAAACCTACACTGCCCCTGCAAAAAGAGTATTACATTCTTTGCTAGTCATCCCATACCCCCAAGACAATTGAATGCTGGTGTGTTAATTGGACATGAGCAGGAATAGAAACAGGCAAGAACACAGGCAGGAACAGAAACCAGGTTTGCTTCCACTTGTGAGGTTTTATTTGAGCCATGTTGGAGTGAGCTATGATATGCTCCTATCATTTGCCTCATACAGAAAAAAGGCCAGTATGACACTTTGTAGTGTGGTGGGGGTTTGTGGAATACCTTTACTTTTCACAGCTTTGTATCACATGTAAGATGGAAATACTAAGTCTAGGACACAGAACTAATCTACCCTGAAGTAAAACCCCAGACCACATAGAGTGCGCTGTAAGGACAGAACTTCAGTTTATTCACTCCTATTGTACCATTAGCAAGTAATTACGTTCTAATGTAGACCTAGCCAATGAAGCCTGGAGGCTGTGTTAAATTTTTCTTTGGAAATCCTCTCCATAACCCTATCTTCAAACCATCTAACTTCATATGATTCTTTGGACATGAAGAATGATCCCTGTCACATTAGAAAGAGTTAGCAGTGATAATGTAAAAAAGGCATGTCAGATCGGTAATATTCATGGAGAGGGCCACTCTCTGAAGGACAGTGAGCATAATCAGTGAGGAAAAATATAACTAAAGTGATCCTTTTGTAGTCCCCTTTGCTCTTCTCTTTAGTTAAAGCAATGGGAAATACATAATGCCTCTTTTCTAAGCCATGTGACCAGAGTAGTCCCTGCTATTAATAAAAGTTATTTACCTGCAACTAACTGTAGCTTTGCTTTTCTGCCCATCATCATAGTGTCCAAACGCTGTGCAGTTTAATCAGAGCTTTGTAATAAACCATAACAGAACTTCAGAGGAAAACTCTGTCTTTCCTATTATCTCTTGAAAGGTAACAAAACCCAAAAACAAGCAAAAAAAAAAAATCCCAAAGTGTTAGGGGACAGATTCTGTGCTCCAGTAAGCTTGCAGGTGTATCTCACATGGAAGTTAAGAGTCACAGGTGCACGTAAGAGCGTAAAGAGGTAAGATCCAATCTATATATAGCCCTTCTTGAATAAAACCGCTGTCAGGTATTTAAGATGTCCTCTTTCCAATGTTTATTCAGAATGTATTTTTGGTGCAGCTGGGAATATTATACTAACAAATAAGCAAGCTTGCGTAATGAGAATGTAGCACAGCTGATATTCTTAAAGGTAAATATAAAAATTTGTATCACTTCAAGTACAAATGCACATATAGCTCACAGCACTGATATGTGATGAGTGACTAATGTCATCTCAACATGAAAGGCTGCAGAGGCAAAGAAGTTCTCTGATCATGAATCATCACAGGGTATGATAACATCACTTAAAAGCCTTTGAGTTTCTGAGTAAAAGAAGATTCACTAAAGGTCAGATATAGATTTATTTATTGACAAATATTCTGATGATTTCAAAGCAAAGCTATAGTAAATATTTTTTTCTAATATTCTCATTTTCTCTCCAGTAAGATATAATTTCATAACTTGTTTTATGAACAGAAACATGTATCCTACCAGTAGTGGTGGGGAAGACCCACATCATAATCATAGGACGAAGTAAATATGTTCAGACTCTGAAACACTAATGTTAGGAAGGAAGTGGTTAAACAACATGCAGAAAATAGGGTCAAATACTTCCAGTTGTTTTGATTTGAATCTGGAGCACTTTCATTCTGTGTAAAATATTCCAAAATTAAACATAAAGGGAGAGAAGAAGGTTATATCTGACCATTGGTCCATGGAAGATGGAGATCAGATGTGGTACCACCTCAATATTGGTATAAATCTCGGAATTACTCCAGTGAAGTTGAAGAGAAAAATTTACATCTGGGTATACCAACACATCAGAGGTCTAAAGCTCTGATCTCTAGTCTAAATTAATTTTTGAGCTGGAATGCACAAATGTAGTAGAAATAAAGACACAGTAGGAACCCTCTTTGAATATCCCAATAGGCAACAGTTCTTGGTCAGAATAAACATATTTAAATCAATGCTATTCGTCCTATTAACTTATCTTGAACACACAGAGAAAGACAGTGGAGGAATGAGAAGATACCAGGCTCCTGTATACTGCAGTTAATAAGGAAACAGTAGTAACCATCAGGTGGTCTAGAACACAAGTAATCTGTTTCCTTAGAGGAAGAAAGGGCAGAAACAAATTTATTTTCTCCATCATAATTTCGAGCAGGGCTGAACATAGACAATCTGCATATCCAGAAAATGAAAAGCTTTCAACACTGTTAATGAGCTTGTTACCCTCTATTTTTTCCTAGACTATGTTCTGGTCCCTGTTTCCATTTTAATTAATGTCAAAATTCCCATTTGCGTTGAGAGTATGGTTATTTTACATCTTTATGTCCTCTTATGTATTCTTTTTTTTTTTTTTTTTGAGTTTCACTCTTCCTTTTGTACTGAAATGCTGTAGCTACTTTAATTTGTTTCACACACATATTCTTAAATTACAAGGAATTTGCTCATCAAGGCAGATCTGCAGAAATTTGCAAAGCTTTGGAATGTTCCCAAATGCCCAAATGGATTTTGTGGCTTTGACAACAAAACTATTTGTGCATAGAGCTATGAGTAAAACTGAATTTTTTGATGACACATAACAAATCAGTGAAGAAATACTTCTATGATATGGGACAATTACATGTTGCTCAATTTATAATTCATTATACCATGAATCTAAACTTTTATGATGTCATTAAATGCATACAAAATTATAAGAAATCAACATTTATCAGAAAAATAATATTTTGAAAAAATCTGTTAATAAGGCAGATAAATAAAGAAATAAACCTATCATTTTTGTATCAGTACCATAAGAATAAAAGGCAATGTCTGAGATATAAATGCAATAAAACAATGAAAAGATAAAAGGCCCTATAATCATGTCCTTAATTACAGAAGAATTCTAACACTCCTAATTTTTCTGAACTCATTTTAAAGTCTATCTTTAGATCTTAATTCATACCAAGTTCCTTGGTACTTGAAGTGTATATAATATATATTGGTATTTGCTTGTCATTCAGTGTTGCATTTAAATACCATTCTTTAAAAAAGAACTGAGGATAAATTCAAGCTGTTAGTTTAGTGCCTGTCAGTTTTTGTGAATTTTATCTATCTAAACATTTTGAATGGAGTACTGACAATACAACACGCAATCCTGCCATCCTTCCTCACACATGGAAACAACTTGATCCATTAAAAGTTTCACTAGTTTCATATAGGCTTCTCACAGAATTAACTGATTCTTAGTTTATTTAAGACTGGGGGTGGGCAGGGGTTGGGGGGTGGGGAATCAGAGGTACTGACTAGTCGCAGTGCAGATTAGAAGGGGCAGTTCTAAAGACCAAAAAATAAAACAGCCTGTGTATGCTCTGTATAGCTGTTCAGAGAAATCCTGGAAAACTGAAGTTAAACATATTTTAACTTTTTCCTTTTTTTTTTCTTTTTCCGCAGTAAGCCCATATCATGGACTCATATGCCATTTAACTAAGCGTAGAGTTTAGATATGACTTTCAAATTAAACTGGAAGATTTGTTAACCATTGGTACAAAATAGCAAATTTTTTTTTTTACTCTAAGAAAACTTCAAGATTAGCAGAGGGATTAATTTCAAAGAATCACAGAGTCACAGGTTGGAAGGGACCTCAGGGATCATCTAGTCCAACCTTTCTAGGAAGAGCAGAGTCTAGACTGTGTAACGAAGTTTAGGTGTCTCACACAGATATCTGTACGAAAGGTAGGTATCTAAATACTTCAAGCATTACGGTCGGTGATGTCTAGATAGCAATTTAGCTGATCAGCTGCCTGCTTGTGGGGAGATGTCAAACTCCTTAGACTTCATTCATTGTATTGACTAGATCGTCAAGGAGGCATTCAGTTTCTCAAACTCAGGCATTTTGGGTGTCACCTCATCTTATTTCAGGCCTTTTCATTTTGTCGTATAAATAGTGCTCCTTTAACACAGAAACTAAATTTTTGAAATAAGGGTATCAGTAACCTAAAACATTTTTTTCTTTTTTTCCCTACATCTAGATCTGCCAGACCTTGCTAGTGAGAGCCCTGAACTAGGAGACTGCCATTCAGCATCAATAACAGGATCACTTCCTGTGACTCTCACCTTCCCTGTTCTCAGGGGACTGTTTTGCATACAATAAAAAAGTTGGCAGTTACTGTATCCTATTATTATTAGTCATTAATCAGATATTCTGACAGTTGAAAGTATTGATCTTCGTATCTAAGCAAATATTTCTGTAGCTTCTTGTTGGAATTCTGTCTCAGGATGTGAATTAGAGGATTTCAGGCTTCATATTGGGGTGAGTAAAGACAAATATTGCATTGAGGAATGATGGAGAAACCTAAGCCATGTATCAAGTTGTGTAATCCCCTAGATACCATAATTAATGTTTTATTATACTGAGACAAGCATGAATAAATGATAAGCTTTACTTAACACACTGAGCTGAGAGAGGGGTCAGGAGTTTGAGGGAAAGTAACAGAACTCTAAATGGAGGAGGAGGAGAATTGATGAATAATCAAATTAATCTCTGAGAAGAGATATGTGGTGAGTAATCTTATACTTCATTTTTTCTGCTGTGCTAGGATATTAGGGCTGTCTTTTAGGCCCAGGAAAATTGCCCCCAATGGTAGTGGAAAAGATAATGTAAAAATATATAAATATTATAGCAATAATGTAAAACCATACAATTTTATGGCCATTTCAAGGTCAGAAAATGGACCAAGGAGGAGGCTAATTATTTTACTGCCTCTTTCTTCTCTCTAATGCACAGACAGCCATGTGCCGATTTTCCTAAGCACACTACCACAAACTCTGCTTTACAGATGGCAGGGCAGAGAATGGTATCAAAATAAATCACTGCATCATGAAATGATACCTCAGTGAAATGACAAGAAGTTATGCATTAATTACAGTTCTGATGGGATGGGTAACTCAACCAATTAAGATATGAGCTCAGTTTGAATGCATATTTTGTATTCAGAAAGGAAAAAGTTGTGAAAAAAAACCCTCAGAAAGTCTGCCTCTCAGCTAAATAACACGAAGCTTTGAGGCAAGGTGAATTTTGTGTTCCATTACACAAAGGAAGGGCACATCTTTTCCATACTAAGGATGACCTATTTATTTTGCATGTCTAAAATATAAAGTGTGGCTAATAAAACATTCAGAAGAAATCATACTACAAAACAATGCAATAGTACATCTTTATCTTCAGGGACATCAGCTATAGACACAGATGTGCACTGTGCATCCATTCAAGTAACTTTGTTTTCCTTTCTGATTGAGTTTACGTTCTGAAAGTTGTTACCCAAAAAAGGTCTTTAGCGTCAAACAAGGAGTTTGAAATGACTTTTTTCTTACTTTCTCTCACAGTTTTTCTGCAATGCTCACAAAGTTTGCACTACATTGCTGTTTCATCTGCAACATTATAAAGAATTTAGGCCTTAGGTAGTTTTAAGCCCCTTGTAATAATAAAATTTCTTTAAAAATTCACTGCTTTGTGTTCTCTGAGTTATAAATAAAACAGCTTTATGTTAGCTTAGAGTAAAAAGGTATCTCAGGGTATTTCAAAATATCATGAGATGATTACTTTTTTTTACTGACAGTGATTATTTGAAAGAAATTCCTGAAGTCTAGATAACCACACACTTGTTTTGTGACTATTTTCACAGTATATGGTTCTGAAGCTTTAGTTAAAGCACATGGCACTACCAGGACGAAAGATTTAGATTAGTACCTCAGGGTTACTAGCAAAATCGAAGAGCTAAAATTAAGTGACAGCAGGACTGTACCATCAGTGTGACTCACTTAAAAAAGAAAGAAGATAAGTAACATTTTAAGGAAAGCTTTGTCCCAAAATTAAGGGCTCACCAGAAATTCAGTAGTCCCATGTTTTTTAATTTCCAGCAGATTTAGACTTGTACCTGTGTACTGCAAAACACACAATTGTTTCAAGTCTTCTCAACAAAATAGTTGAATTTTGCCACCCTGACTTTGCAGGGTGAGGACCAGCCAAAACTGGAATGCTCCTCTCCAGAGAAAAGGGAGGGAGGGAGAAAAGAGGAGGGAAATGTCTTGTTTGTCCATCTTCAACAACGTGATCTCCTGAACATCTGATCACCGCAACAGTGCCTAAAGATGTCACTGGCAATGTGTGCATTGTAAAAGGAGTTAAAGTATCCTTCCCACTACTTTAAAGTTAGGAGAGGCATAAAGATACATGAAACAAAAAGCCACCATTTTCCGATGTGACTGTTTCACATAGCTGTTGGGACCTTTTTCCAGCAGTGAAACCGATACAGTAGAAATCACATACCATGTGAAGGATCTGATTTCATATCTTTAGTCCATCTCTAGGATTCTATAGCCAGGGACTTATTTATGTTATCCTAAAGTATTCCTGATTGAATCCTGTGCAACACCTTGACCTTCAGCTTTGGCTAACTTTTAACATAAATGACAGTGGAAAAGAGTTCTGTACAGAGTAAGGCCAAAGACTGTTTTGACCACTGGCTTTCACTAGTGCAGTTACAGACATCTAGAATCAAGTCCAATAAAAATGTATTCATTTATACAAAGTGGAACAGCCTTAAATAGAGCAATTTTGAGAGATTCTTCCTAAAAGTCTCCAGAGAGTAACAGAGATTTTTGCCAGTTACCCTGTGTCCCAAGCGAGAACTGTAATATCTCTCAGATGGGAACTATTTCTTTGGTCTGTATTTATACAGTCTGCCACACAACACTGTTCATTTATATATAGGAGTATGAGATGCTACCCTCATATAAGTATAAGAATAGCTGCCCCAACACAGGCACGTGGATACCTTACTTATCATGTATGTCTGACTGCCGTTTGTTGTGTTTCGAGGAAGTTTTTTTGAGCTAGCAGTGCAAACAACATGCTTCCTATTGGGCAGGTCAGTACTTAGTACAGTAAAGATGCTTCTGCAGGACACACCTAGAGGAACCTGCAGGTGTAAAGTAGGATCTGTACACACAGATGGGAGCAAACAGATCCAAATGCACTCACTGGTCTTCCTTGATATCCAGGCACAAGCCCACTTCTGCCCAGAAACCTTTTAACTGCTGTGTTAGTGTGGGCACAGCTCTGTGCTAAGGCGCTTGTGGTCAGCTCAGATCTGTATGCTCTCACCCATGAACTTTAACTCCTAAGGAGGTGGATATCACACAGACACCTTTACATTAATGTGAATTTTTTTTTTCCATTCTATTTGGAAAATAACATACAGTATAAAATCATAAAATGCAAGAAGAGGAAGTAAAATAAAATGGAATAAAATAAAGTAAAACAGAATTAAATTAATATTAAGGCCTTGTTTTCAGAAATTTATATATCCCTTTAGGAAACAAGGCTTGACGCACCCTTAATAAAGTAATCCTCATTGGAATCATTAAATGTTTCTGAAAATAGGACTCAAAAGCATTTTAAATCAGGCCTGTCTGTTGCCTTTCTCTTGCCTTCCCCATACTGTATACCTCTTAGGGAGTGATGCAAAACTTTAGGAGTAATGCAAAAAGGAAAATGGAATGGAAGCATAGTATGAAAGCAATTGCTTACTTTCATCCATAATTTAATTAGAAAAGATCCTTAAAAATCTAAAGGATCCACTGGGGTATTAGAACTTCTAAGGTAACTGACCCTAAAAGATTCGTTTGTTTTTCTTAATTTTTTTCTGATTTTCCAGAGAGAGTTCATCATCTTTTTGCTTTCATACTTATTTAACTGTCAGAATACTGCATCTCTATCATGCTAATGATAAATTATTATGGTCTTTTTGCATACCGCAAGCTCTTCATCCATATTTCTCAGATGTTTTGAGATATTACATTAGACATTTTGATATTATTTTTTGAGGGGCTTTGATGATTTCTTTATATGTCTGTTTTTAAGAAATACTTATATTTTTAAGGACAACTTGATCACTGAAAAAAATTACCCATGATTCTCAGCTGTTTAAAGCCTACACAGTTCTGATGATAATGTGGCATAAACCCTTGAAATGCTGAAATACTCAGCTTCCTTTATTACATGAGATGCTGCCTGAGAATTGTGGTAAGATGATACACCTGACGACCTTACTGTTCAGAGGTAAGTAAATAATGTTGAATCTTCTGAAATAGTTCAATAATTTTTGTGGATTTTTTTCTGTTGCTTTTATTTCTGATTTCCATTTAGAGAACCAGATCTTAAAATTAAGCCATTTTGAATTAAATTCTAAAGTATGAATTTATCCTTGCTATATTAATTTTGTCTATTCCCTGATAAGAAAGCTGGCATTTTCAGATGGATATGATAGTGACAGTTGACAGTGAAAGCAAGAAACTAACCTATGGCGAGGACGTAATTTGGAAGAGGTATCTACAAAAGTTTACAGAAGAAAAGTGGGAGGAAAAAGATGTGCAAATTATTTGAGTCAAAGCTAGTAATAATTCCAAACTAGACTGGGGAAAAAAAATACCAATGTAATAGGAAGATGAATGAAGACAAACAGGACTTCTTGGCAAGTACTATTTCTTTTGTGTATGTATTTGTCAAACCTAGTCTCATGGCCTTGATCCTGTTTCTTAAGCTTTACTGACAGCTGTTGTTTAGGCTACTCACAGGATACTCATAGTCACAATGAGTTAATTACTATAGCATTTACATTTCAGGAAAGTTTTTACCTTTGGAAAACGAAACCCAAAGCATTCTCTACAGAGTTAAAAAGGCACCTAAGTAATTTATATTGTTTGGATATTTTAAATTAACCATTGTATTTTACATATGTAGGTTTTTTATATCCATAAAGTCCTGAGCTAATTAACTAATGATTACATTCTTTCTTTGCTTCCAATCAAGTGTGTATGGGGGCAGGAGAGGAACAGAATTAGTACTATTTGTTCCATTGGCACAGTCATATTACCAATCTCTGTCCCAATTTTCTTTTGATATAACTTGGATAAGTATACATTTTTTAAAAAAAAAAATCTGTATCTACTTAATTCCTTTGTCCAATAACTATAAAAGGCTGTTTTCTGAAAATGGGCTGTTCAGATTTGCATCTTTTTTTCAAATGGAATGGCTTTGGCCAGAAATTTGTTGTAATTTGGCTTCTGGCATATAAGCATATGACTGTAAACATTTGGCTGGGAGTTGGCATCTCATCATTCTGGAGCACTGTGACATTATGGTGTGTTACACACTATAATGACCTTATGGTCTGACATGATGAATTGTTCACATCTCTCAGGAAAAGTAAAGGATTTTAGTTTTCGCTGATTATAAACCAGCCATTTGCTCTCTATATAGGTATTGCACTGCTACTACTGAGAAAATGCGTTGTTTAAGCAGCTTCATGCATTTGCCCAGTCCTGCTTCTGAGCTTTAACAGCAACTTTGTAATTCAAGCATTAAGAACTCACATGCAGTTCAAAGCAAGTTCACCTTCTGTAATAAGTCTACAGGATGTTTTCTTCCAGCCACTATTTCTGTTGGCTAGTTCTATTGAAGAGTACAGAAATACTCAGTACGTGTAAGGAATTTGACTTCAGCATGCTAATTCCCCAGTCAATCAAAAATAAATAAGTTAAAAGGAGATAATTTATATTTAAGTGTGTATTTCTTGAAATTCTTTCTATCAGATTGTGGAAAAGCAATATAATTTTAATCTGTGACCTTCATACAAACAGCCTGTTTCAGAAGTGAGCTGGATTTCAACCTCATGCTAGGGGGAGAAAAAAAATATATTAAGCATGAAGTGCTTGATCTAAACTCGTTGAAGGCAACAGGAGCTTTCAGCTGGCTTTGGATCAAGTTCACAGTTTTTTTAGTGAAGAATATACAGCTGATGTTTTTTATATTACTGGTAATAGAACAAACTTAGCCATGACATACAGGAATTCAGTAAAACCATTTAAACCATTAGCATGGCCTCTGCTATTCTTATGTTCTCGGTGATAGTGGCCACATAGAGAAAGACACAGTATGTGTGAGTGCATCTAAGCCTTTGAGTGTGAATATTTTTATGCATCTCTATGGCTAACTAGTACTATTGTGCAAAGGGCATAAGATAAAATAGTTACCCTAAATAGTGAATTAATTTTGATTTTTGTCTTTTGTTTCTTAACCCAAGGAAAGTGTTTACTGTCTCTGTACGCTTCCTCACATGCCCAGATTCATATTGCAGTTTCCTGGCTCCTCTCTTTTACTAGACTGTTGATCAATATTCATTTCAGATCCGTGCTTTGTGAGAGAATTATTATACTTTTTTAAGTATGCAAATAATCTTGGGAACAACCACATGATAAAGCAAAAAAGAAAAATTCTACAACTTCATCACTGTGTAAAGATAGAAAATTATAGAGAAAGCGCATCTTTTCTATAATTAAAACTAATTTTTACTGTTAGTAAAATTTTGGATTTCATCAAAATACCCCAAGAAAAAGGGGGTATCGATGGTCTCCAGAGAGGAGTTTCCTTATCCCATTAATGTAAAATGATTCAGGCAAACTTTTCAAAAAATATTAATTTGCCTTTTTTTTTTTTTTTTGCCACGTATTATCTGGAAAGAAAATCAAACAAAACTAGAAGTCTGCTTGTTTCAGAAAACTTATAAATTTTCTTTACTCAATTTTTTACAATTTTATTCCACACAGATGTGTTCTGTGTTAAAAAAAATAAATAATTATCTAGACTTCTACACCTGGGTCAAAGAGCCAGACACTGTGGTGCTTATTGCATTATCTATTATAACATGTGTTGGCTGGTCTTCATAACTTCAGAGGGAGCAGGATATCACTTCTGATTTTTAACATTTCTGTGCTACTGATTCTGACACTGGCTAAACATATAATATCCTGTCTTGATTTCCTTTTCTTTAAAGCAGTAAAAATTGTAGTTCTTTCTAGGTCCTGGGGATGCCCCTTGCTCAGGGCTACTGTGCAGGCAAAGGCGCAGCATCCTTCCCATCCTCGTGCATACGCTTGTCTGGTGTGTGACAGTGTTTGGCGTTGTGCTTTCATGTGCACTGTCTGTGCTTAGCACTGGAGGGAAGAAAAACTCGCAAAGATTTTTACTGAGGGTTATAAAATTCTGGTGGGAACAAATCCTAACACCCCCAAGGCAAGAGTTGCCCTTGCTTTTGAGTAAAAATTATAAATGTCTTCCAGCAGGGATGAAGTCTGCCTGTCACTCTGTGAGGCATTTGGAAATATGTAATATGTTGTGCACCCTCCTCTCTCATCTGAATTAGTGGGAACTTTCCTATCTGTTCCTAAAGCATAAAAATACAGAAGATTGGTGCTATTTATAAAGCCATACTAATTAATGCTTATGTTTAGGCAATATCAAGTCTTTGAGGACATTTCTTTCCCCTTAGTATTTATTTCATGATTTATTTATTTTTCTCCCCAAGGCAATGAGGAGCAGGGTTTTCTGCGAGGAATTTCTAGGATTATCTTATTTGTCATTTTTTAAAGACTAGTGTCATACCTGGATTTTTTCCAGCCTCTTTCTTTTAATCCTCTGATACCTGCCCCAATGTCCATGACTTTTCAGAATAATTATTAACAGTGGCTCAGTGAGCTAATTAGCTAATTCCCCTTGGGAAGCCTGAAGAAGGCCAAAAGATTCAAATGCTGGTTACCTAGAAACAAGAAAAAATGTATTAAAGTAAGTTTTATAATGCTGTATGAGTTTTCTGAAGATAGAATTTGTTGTGCTTTTGTAAAAAGAAAAAATCAGTCTTACTTTTTAATTATGATCAACTTTTTCCATATTTCTGCTCCATACAGAGATCATTTTGACAAGAATAAACATACATTTTCTTGATGAAAATAATTTTCTTTTCATGATTACACTTGCTGACTCCTCATTACTTAAACTGCGAGGAAAGGATCTCAAAGGAGTGGCTTAGTCTATTCCCTTAAGGTCAAGAGCTTCACAAGTGGGTGTAAGTAACTGAGTTATAGGGCAAAGACGAGTAAAGCTTTTAGGAAGTTAGGAAGAAAAATCCCCTTGATAAAGAAATGAATCTAATTTACAGAGTGTTATTTTAGTACATAAATTGTCTAATTATATTGTATCTCACAGGCAAATTTCCTATTAATTACTGAAAATGAGGGACCAATTCTGAGCCCTTTCCAGGCATTCTTTTATCACAGGGTGGACGGATTAGCAGTTCAGCAAAACTCAGTGTGCCCTGAAAAAGAATTTTGAATCCTGTAAAGACTTGCTTACTAATGTTTTGTCACATAGGTATAGCTAAGTAGTTGGAATGTCAGAGAGCTGTAGTCTTCTAGGGAGAGTACCTGTAGCATTCTGGGTGGCAATCTTTCCAAACAGGTGTAGAAATGTGTTTGCACCTACATCTCAACTAGACATAGGGAAAACACTGTAGGAAAATTGGCAGTTTTAGACCACCACTCATCCCATCATAAAGTACTTCTGTAAAACAGATTAGATGAATCCTGCCCTACAGTTTATTTTGACTATAAAGGAAGTTCAAAACAACTAGCTTCATGTGGCCATATTTGTGTGGGGCCTTCACACCATGGGTTTAATTTAGTTAAGTTGAACAGGGGTACATAATACCATTTAGGCTCATCAAGGGAATTCTGCATGGGAAAGACAATTATGACCTTACACTGTATCTGCCCTTCCCTGGGCAATCAGCTGGATGTCAGCTGATATACCTAAGGTATCTCTATGACACCATGTTTGGGTCACAGATGATCTGATAACATTAAGTGAAATTTAAACACCCTCCATTTACATTCAGAGTTATTACATTGCTTCCTGGCACATTTACACCATATCCTTTGTTGTCTTGGTTTCTTCTGATTCAAACCTCTTGGAAATCTTTAAGGTCTGTAGTTCTGCCCAACCTGTGATTTTGATGCTTGAATGGGAAGAAGGTTTATGCTTTGTTTTCTCCCTGCTCATGATATAGCCACCTGAATAGCATTGCACTGCTATTAAGGATAGTCTGAAGAAGACTATGTATGAAGGAAATAATTTTTATAGAAATTAATCAAAACTATAGTGCCTTTTAAAAAGTCAGCTCCTTGGGAATGCACCTCTAAGTCTGGTGATGATATCTTTGTCATTGCCTAATGTTCCAGTCACAACAGAATGAAAGAGACTGCCCAGGACTAGGTAGGTTTATCTGGATGCTAGCCCTTTGACATTAATGTCTGAGTCATAGCTTTCAGCTTTCTCCAATTCAAGAGTAGAATCCAACTTATACCATAAGTATGTTATTACTGCAATTTACAGTATTAAGGAGTCCTCATCTTGAAAAAGGTTTTCACTGAGATAGATGGCAAAAAAAGTGCACGAAGAAAGATCAATCTTTATTTCAGAAAATATAGTTTTTCCTTGTTACACTGCTCCCACCAAATATTTAAAACATATAAATTCTTAGTGAATGTTTACCAAGATAGGAACTTTTACCACTGAAGACAGCCTAGGTGTATTTAACCAGTTAAAGGTCCTGTTCCTAACCATGTAAGTTGTACCTCAATTACAGTTTCAAGGTTTAACTCTTATTAATATCTTTATCCTCTAAAAATATGTTCCTTTCCCTTAAATGTAAAATCTCTAAAAGTAGTAAGAAAGAAAAAGTAATTACACTTAAAAATAACAGGAGGGTTATTTGCTAGAGAACAGAAGATAAATACTTACAAAAATGTGCAGTTTTACTCACAGAAATCAGTAGGACTATCCAAAAGATATTAATTTTCATAAATAGACAATATTGCCTCTTAAGACGTATAGTTTCAGAATATTAACAAAGGTTTTAACTGCAGAGGTTCAAATGACAACATTATGGAGGCCTGGTAGATAAAGAAGTGATAAACCATAGACATTCAGTGTCCAGGAGAGGTAAGAGACAGTAAAGAGTTAAAAAAGTCAGGGCTTATTGATTTAGGTCAAATGAGGATTTTGCTGGTTTTCACCATGACACAGAAAGAAAACAAGGGAAGGGAATATAGGTGTTAAGGAGACTGAGAAATTCATTTTTAGTAAGTTCTTGCTGATCCTTTCCCTTCCACCATGAATCTAGACTAAAGTTAGTAAATAGTTTCAGTTTGTTGGCCACCCAGATTGTACATTATTCAGAGACTCAGAAATGAAGGGCCAGAAGAGATCACCAGATCATCTTCTCTGACCTGTGCTATAACCCCACAGAATTCTACCCAGATGAGACCTATAATTTATGCTTGAATAATACATACAATAGCATTTCTTCTACAGCTTTTTCCTCATCAGCCAGCCTCATTAAAGAATTTTCTGAACTCCTGAGAGAACTGGAAAACCCATGTACTGCCAAAATCTGAAGACAGAATGGAACATCACCATCAGTCCTGAATAACTATGTCTGAGTCAAGGTGAAAATGATTTTGATATAATTATTCATGTGTGCAGCATTCAGAGGATTATCTCTTTGCTTAATGAAATGTGATCTGACCTTGTAGTAAGCCAGTGCAGCAGACTGTAATGAGGAGACAAGTGATTTTAGATAGATTTTAGGCACAGTTTAACCATAGGATTTGGTTGTAGACACCCCTATATTAGCATGAGTAACCACTGATTAACCTAAGCACATTCCATGTCTGCCTTTATCAACACCACCTCTATGTACCACTTGTAAGAGGTCATTTCTATGGAGATGGGTAAGAGTGTATGTATCTCAGTGAATCTTGATGTACCATCTAGAAAGTTCAGTATTATACAGGTAAAAGATTTATAACTTTGTTCACTTGAAAGAATATTCTAGAAATGTGAAAAATAGTGAGGCCATTGAACTTCACCATGGAAGGTGGCTCTGTACAGCATGCCATGGTGAACAAGGAGGGGCTTTCGGATGCTACAGGAGCATCAGAAAGGATGTAAAATTTCCATCACTTTCCTACCAATTCTGTTTTTCATAGAATAAATCATTAACTAGCCTTGCGTGTCTGTGCCTTTCTTACTGAGATCCCAAAGAAATTGGCACCACCTTGGTGTAAAAAAAAGATCTTCATAACACACACACTGTTCTTCAATGTTTATCCAAAATGACTTTAAAAACTTCACATAACCATTGTGGACACATTTATTCTTCTTCCAAAAACTACTTATCCACTTTTGTACATTTTCTTCTATGTCAGTCCTTCGCTCATCCTCCCCTGTCCTTGTTTTACTAGTCATGTAATTATTGCTTTCTCATGTATATAATTTTGGTTTGTTCTTCTGTGAAGAACTCTTTGTCTTCCTCTAGTTTCCTGTCAAACAATTTTTCTCCTGTTTTTCAAGCCTTTATTGTTAGTCTTTTCTTCTTAAGGTTCTAACATGAATTACCACAACACTGGCAATTTCACAGAAAGTAAAAACAGTAATGTTTTTAAATGTTGTTACGTATAAATCTGAAAACATTTAAATAAAAAAAAAAAGTTTGGTTTGGTACGAAACTTTGAAATCTTTTTTACTCCACATTCACCTATTTGATAACGGTTAATAGATTAGAACTGAGAAGGAATGTTCTCATCCATGTCTACTTTAAAAATGTCTTTTTTTCTCAGATTATGAAAGCAGTACTCTATATGGGAACTGAGCAAGCAAACAAAAATAAAGTTTTTGATCAAATTAATTTATCTCTTTCAATGATCCACAAATATTTTACATGGAATTATAATGATGATAGTTAATTTATGTTACAAAGCATGTCAGTTCACACTGGGGAAAAACTGAAAAATAAAACAACCTTTTTTTTTTTTTTTTTTTAACTTAAGAAGCTCATTGGGTTAAGCCTTTTCCTTAAAGGAAACCACATTTTCTAATTATTTTTATAACGTCCAAAGTTTAACAGTCAAGTATTAGTGAAGATCTTGCTTGATAAACCTTGCTATAGAACAGAAAAAACCTATTGTCTTCTATACACATTACTTTTTGAGAAAAAGAAAAGTTAGTTATGCATGATGGTATCCTACAAATTTTGAGATGAAGCAAAGCCAAAATTCTGTTCATATTATTCATGCATGACTTGTGGTGCACAGAACTGTAACAATGCAAGCCATTTCACAAAGTCTTATAATGTTGAACTGGCAGGACCATTTTCTCAAGGGCTTTTCTGTGCCAGCTCAATCCTCGATCTCCTTTGTGTAGAAATGCCAAGAATATCAACTTTTGTTTATGAGTTCTAATAGATATTATTTTCCATTGGAAAGCAAGTCTGAAATGAACATGTGCCCTCAAATTCTTTGTCTCTTGCAACTCTTAGCATAATGCTGAAACATCAGAAATAATTAAACAAAATGATATTGTAAATCCCAAGATAAAAGTGTGACTAATGATTAATTCTTTAGTATTTTGCCAAAGCCCTCCTCATAATTTCAAAAGCTCTAGTCAATATTCATGTAGTTAAGTCTCCCTAAGTAGATTTTGCTTTTCACTACTAAAATGTTTGTGTGCTGATTAATAAATAATTTCTTAAAGTTCTAAGGATATTGTTTTAATAGTTATTTTTCTTTAATATTTTGATCCAAGCACTGGTTTTCAAAAGTCTATTTATTTTGAGATTAAAGCTAATGAATAAAATTTTTACATATATATGTATTTCATTCTTGCAACAAAAAGGTGAATAAGATTTACTTTCCATAAAGGTATAAAAATCCAGTGCTGGATTTTATATGGCCCTGAATAACACTCCAGTTAAAAAGCAGATTTTGTTGGAAAAAGTAGCTTTCACAACTGTCTTTCTTAAACTACGTGTGCACAAACATACACAGGAAATACAAGTTTTAAATCTGCTTTTCTAATAAATACTTATTACACACGAGACTATTACCTTGCCTACTTTTCAAATCCCCAGCAATTCTTAAATCTTATCCTGATGCATATGATTTATCTATTTCTCTATCCAAGCTTTGAATTCAGACTACAGAAATAAGCAGTCTAAATCAACTTATTTATTTGGCTACAATACTTTCAGCTAAGCAGGGCTTTTAGTGGCCCATATAGTAACAACATCCACCGGGTATTTTTTGGACATTTTAAATGTATCTTGAATTTTCTTCCCTCTGTTAGTTTTAAATGACTGTATTTGACAGTCAAGTTCCAACACAGCCTCCTTTTTTATTTTTAATATTTATTAGAATGTATGTATGAGATGTCAAAGACACTGAAATTATTCAGCCTTTCAACAACTACTACCAAAAATTAAATTTATAATTTAATTCTTTGCACTGCAATATGCAATCAGGACAATTTCGTTTTATTCCTTTGGATATGTGAGTTTATTTAATTTGCCCCTATTCTGTTACTTTAGAAATGCACTTATTTTCTAGACGTGTCAATAAAAATGTAAAACAACTCACAGTACTCAATGACCACGGTGAACAAGTAAACAAGATGAATTGAATCATGTTATTTTGCATGCACTTCAAGATGTTAAAATGCACTACTATCGTTCTGCTGAGACTGAGGCAGAGATAAGTAAGACCGCACAAATAGCTATATACATAATGCAATTTCTTGCCTATTTTCTTAGACCCCAAGCCAACATTAGGAAGTATGGAATCACATTTTACAGGACAAGGAAGTTGTAAATTTTGAAGAAGAACACAAGGGAAATGAACTGTATTATGAGAACATATTGTTTTGAATGAATTCACATGAGAAACCTATGGACTGCCTGTGGCTTGAAGTTCCAGTGCTGAAGAAGAATGAGTTCCTACCTGTAAGATGTGAAAGCCAGTGTAGGACTCTTCTCATTCAGCCTTACAGATGTACCATACAGATATCTTTGACTGAACTGCTCCCCATAAGTTCCTTTCCTAATTAGAAAGGGAAAGGAATAGACACTTCTAGGGAACGAAAGCTGGATTCTATTTCAGATATCGACGTTAAGATAAGACAAACTTTGCCTTTGAAATTCCTGGTTTTATCTGTTTATTATAACAGAAGATTGGAGTGAAATCTCAGATATGGATGCCTAAAAAATGGAGATATCTCTTCCAAGGCCCAGAGACCTTAGAAGGTACCTTTTAAAAAGTTGTAATTAATTTGGGTGCATAACAAATTGTTCCTTTACCACATTTACTCATTTAGAGTTTTTCTTTAATCCTAGTCTGGCTGCGGTAGTTTTTTATTTATTCCATAGAAATCCCCCTGGCAAGCTATGACAAAGCTCACTTTATCTCAGGAATGCTGAGGGGGGGGGGGGGAACCAAAACCAAAACAAACCAAAAAACCCAACAGAAAACCTCAAACATCTAAATAGTGCTTAATTTTTAGAGACATGGGGATGCAGAAAAGAGTTGGAGCATATCCTATATATTTTATGTATGGTCAGCCTAGTAGGGATTAGACCTATGTGCAAGCCATTCTGTATCTGGAGGCCAGGACTGATCCTGGCAGTAATGCCTTAGACCGTGTAGAGGTCCCCAGATTAGTATATAAGTATTAGGGATAGATGTGTACCTAGAGAGAAATTCTATCTGCCTATGTTTAGACACCTGTCAGGACAACAGCTCAGCAGCAAACTATGTCTATTTTTGGACTTTATAGAGAGCTTCTGGAGAAATTACTAAGACAAATATTTAGATGCATGTTATGAAAGTATACAGCTGTATACTTGCGTAACTCTGCTACACATCTTCTAGTGTCTACTAATACATGTTCCACCATTTTCAACCCTGTTTGTGTTTAGGTTTAAGTCAAAGGAAAGTGAGAGTTCTTTATTTTGATTACTGCAAATTCCTAAGCTATTTGTTCTCTTAAAACCTCATGTCCATTTACCATGACTGGCTGACATTTATCCCATTTGTCACAGTTCTCCAAAATATGAAAGTATTTAATTATACAGACAGATGTCTAGAGATACTTTCAGAAATTCTAGGACATTTCATTTCTATTTAATTCATTGAGCATTAGGTGTTTTGAAAATCCTGTCAAACATCCCCCCAAACCTTGGTAAGGATAACAGCATCAGTTCATCATCAACAGTGTTGGTCATTATTTAGACAACATCCTCTGCCTCTGTGTAAGGATTATAGGACAGACAAATAAAGAGGATGTTGTTGTGGGAGTCTACTATAGGCCACCCAGCCAGGATGATGACACTGATGAGTTATTCTTTAAGGAACTAAGGGATGCTTCTAAGTCATCTGCCCTTGTCCTTATGGGGGACTTCAACTTACCAGATGTCAACTGGGAATACCACACAGCTGGTACAAACAGGTCCAGAAGATTCATAACCATCTGGACTTCTTGGTACAGGTACTAAGGGAACTGAACAGGACAGGTGCCTTAACTCGATTTGTTGCTTATTAACAGAGAGGGTCTCATGGGTGAAGTGATGATTGGTGGCTGCCTTGGCCACAGTGACCAAGAAACAGTCAAGTTTAAAATCTATAGTAACAGAAGAAAACTGCCAGCATGATCTCAGCTCTGGACATGAGGAGAGCACACTTCAGGTTGCTTAGGGAACTACTTAGTAAGGTCCCCTGGGAAAAAGCTTTTGAAGATGATGGGGTCCATCAGTTCTGGTCAGTTTTTAAGTACCACCTCCTAAAAGCCCAAAAGCAGGCAATTCCAAAATGTAGTAAGTCAAGTAGGTGAGGCAAAAGGCCAGCTTGGCTAAGCAGGGATCTTCTAGAAGTAAGGCAAAAAAAGAAAGTATATGGCCAGTGGAAGCAAGGTCAGGCAACATGGGAGGACTACAGAGATGCTGTTCGCCACTGCAGGGAGGAAATTTCTGTGGCCAAAGATCAAATGGAGTTGAAGCTGGCCAGTACCCTGAAGAACAATAAAAAGGGCTTTTCTAAATATGATAATGGCAAAAGGCAGGCCAGAAATAACATTGGCCTGTTACTTGATAGGAATGGTCACCTCACAAACAGGGACATAGACAAAGCAGAGATGTTTAACAGTTTCTTTGCCACAGACTTCAAAATTGCTGATGGGGTCTGGGACCCTCAGAGCCCTGGGTTAGAGAACCAGGACTGTGGGAATCATAAACTCCCAATCAACCCTGACCATATGCAGGACTTGCTGCTCCGGCTGGATCCCTATAAGTCGATGGGGCCTGATGGGATTCATCTGAGGGTACATAAAGAGCTGGCTGATGTCATAGCAAGACCTCTCTCAACTATTTTTCAGTGCTCTTGGGAATCTGGAGAGGTCCCAGTTCACTGGAAGCTGGCAAACGTCCCAATCTTCAGGAAGGTCATATGGGGTGACCCTGGTAACTACAGAACCATCAGTCTCCTCCTGTGCCTGCCAAATTATGGAGAAGATTATTCTAGGAGTTATTGAAAAACACCTGAAAGACAATGCAGTCATTGGTTCCAGTTACCATGAGTTCACAAGGGAAAAGTCCGGCCTAACAAATTTGATTTCCTTCTATGACAAGATCACCTGCCTAGCTGGCCAAGGGAAGCCAGTCGATGTGATTTTTTTGGACTTCAGTAAAGCTTTCGATAACTGTCTCTCACAGTATCCTCCTGGACAAAATGTCCAGCATACAGCTGGATAAACACAGAATGCAGTGGGTGAGCAATTGGCTGATGGGTCGGGCTCAAAGGGCCATAGTAAATGGGGTTCCATTGGGCTGGTGGCCAGTCACTAGCAGGGTTCCACAGGGATCCATCTTGGGGCCGGTACTCTTTAGTCTCTTTGTAAATGACTTGGATGCAGGACTGGAAGGAATACTAATTAGGTTTGCTGGCCACACAAAATTGGGAAGACCTGTTGACACTCTCGAGGGCAGAGAGGCCCTGCAGAGGGACCTGGACACCCTGGAGAGCTGGGCAATCAACAGCCATATGAAGTTTAACAAGGACAAGTGCTGGATTTTACACCTGGGGCACGGCAACCCTGGATGTACAGACAGGCTGGGGAACGAGAGGCTGGAGAGCAGCTCTGCAGAGAGGGACCTGGGGCTTCTGGTCAGCGGCAAGTTGAACATGAGCCAACAGCGTGCCCTGACAGCCAAGAGGGACATTCGTGTCCTGGGGTGCATCAAGCCCTGCATTGCAATTGCAGCTGGTCGAGGGAGGTGATTGTCCTGCTCTGCTCTGCGCTGGTGCGGCCTCACCTTGAGTGCTGTGTGCAGTTTTGGGCACCACAGTACCTGAAGGATATAAAGATACTAGTAAGTATCCAGAGGAGGGCCACAAAGTTGGTGAAGGATTTAGAGGAGAAACTGTGTGAGGAGTGTCTGAAGTCAGCTGATTTATTCAGCGTGGAGAAGAGGAGGCTGAGGGGGGATCTCATCGCAGCCTACAGTTTCCTCACAAGGGGATGAGTAGGAGGGGCAGGTGCTGATCTCTTCTCCCTAGTGACCAGTGACAGGACCCAGGGGAATGGCAGGAAGATGTGCCAGGGGAGGTTTAGTTTGGATATTAGGAGAAGGTTCTTCACCCAGAGGGTTGTGGAGCACTGGAACAGCCTTCCCAGGGAGGCAGTCATGGCACCAAGCCTGGCGATATTCAGGAAGCATTTGTACAATGCCCTCAGAGATATAGTGTATATTTGGGGTTGTCCTGTGCAGAACTGGGAGTTGAAATTGATGATCCTTATGGGTCTCTTCCAACTCAGGACATTCTATGATTCTATGATATATACTATCTATCATAAGACAAGACAGAACAGAGATATTTCTTTTTTTCTGTAGTACCTGTTAAACCCATACAGAAACCATGGAACTTCGGGAATTTCAGGAAGTATGCTGAGGCTCTTTGTCACCTTTCCTTTCCAGTGGAAGGATCAAAAAATTGATTCTACTGTCTAGGATATATTTATGCCTATCCTTATTTCTAATAAATATTTCAAGTAGCAAACTCCTTATAATTATCAATATTGAACATTTATGTTTAAAGTAAACACATTGTAACACTCTTTCTTTCACAGAAAGACTTTTTAAAAATTTCTTTTCACTTTCCAACTAACTTTTTTAAAGAACTCTACAGTTTTGTCTCTTTTCATACTTTCTCCTTTAGCTTTTAAACCTGTAGCATCACATAAATGAAAATACGATGGGATTTTATTGACACCAAAATATCTCCCCCAGTGCAAATGGAATAATCTGTCCTCCAGCAAAAGAAAAAATATATGGTAATGATTCCATGTTTGTAACCAGCTCTTGTTTTATAATTCAGTTCCTCAGGAATGGGCACAGAAATATTTGATGGGTTAGTTATAAAATATCTCCTGTTTCTTATGAAATCTGTTCAGTTTTATAGGTACAAAAAGAGACATCAGGCATAAATAAAGCAAGGAACGAAGTTTTGCAAATGCTGCATATAAGCTACAATAGCAATATTATATCTGTGCCCAGCTGAAACTTCTTTGTGAAATGTCAGGCTCTAGACTCCCACTCACAAAAGGCTACTGGATAAGAAACATTGATAAAAGCAAGAGAAATCAGGCATTTAGTGGTTCCTAGAAAGAGCACCATCACATTTCCTTTATTTACCTCCCAGGTGGGTAAATCATTTTAACTGCTAACATGTCACCAGACAGAAAACTAGAAACATGGCACCTGTCTTTAGGCACTCCTAAATTAGGAATTTTAGAGTAGAAAGTTAAGCTCCCTGTAGAGTCAAGAGGGAGGCAGAGTCCCCTAGCTAATGATTAACACTACACAAAATGTCAGTCATAATCTTAAGGTGCCAGACTTACAGTCACAGATGATGTTTAGGTTCCTGAAGTAGGAATGGCATTTAGATTGGTAGGTTGGTAGTAAAAATGTTGTCCCTCAAAGAGTTTCTTGTTAGTAGCTAAGGTTGAAATCCAAAGAGTTAATGTGACTGATATACAGCTCAGCTGAGATCTATAACCCAAACTGAGCAACCTAGTGAATGTTCACTTAATGGCTTAGAAGTCTGCAAGTTTGTATGCCAATCTGTTGTCAACACAGAACCTACTTAGAACACTACCTTTATAAACTTGCTTAAATCCTGAGAGTTCTGAACATCTAAGCATTATCTTGTGCTTGAGAACTTGCATAAGTAGAATTTCGTGTACCTTATTCAAACCTGTATAAATTAGGGGAAGAAAATGATCCTGTAGATTAGTGATGAATGAACTCTTATGGGGCACATCTTCTCTGCCATTTCTTATGTGCTGACTTACGTATTTTCTAGTACAGTATATTCCCTGCTAGAAAATGAGCTTGAGGGCGTCTTTACAGAAGAGAGATCCAAGGGTGAGTTTTCCCTACATAAAACCATAGGATACAAATCTTCTCCGGGCTGCATCAAAGTAGCATTCCAATCACATGACAGGGCAGTAATGTGCAGAGATGCTACTGCATTATTCAAATGTATACAGGTTCATGAACTCTACTTGGCATGGTTTATTAGCTTGAATAGTTCACTGCATTCTTGGTGAACAGATAGTGACTCCAGTTCTAGGTTTTTTCTGGGCAACAGTAGATTAGAACTGCTTGCCCATATTGTACTGCATGATGCAGAAAGACATTGACATGCAATTTGGGAACATGATTTCACTCTCAAAGTTCTGGCATTTAATTTAACATTCTTATTAGGATATGGATTTTATCCTTTAGCAGACAGACCGTGAGAAGAAATAATACATTAATACTGGGACAAGCCACACAAGTCAGTATGAAGTACATTAGAAAGTAAAGGATAGCAGGCTAACATATTAGTACTGTGTGGAAATCATACAGTATGCTGCTTAATATTCAGTACTTAAAGACAGCACCTAGCTGAGATGGACACCAGAAAGTAGACTGAGCAATACACCTTTATTCTTCTTCCCTTGTTTTGGAATTAAGCAAACAATATGTACTACATCTTGATTGTAAAAGTTCAACAATTTAAGTATTAAATAGTCTTTTGCATGTTAATAAAATATAACTTGGTATTAAAATGATATTTTATTAGTAGACATCAAACGTGTATGTCAAGACATAATTTAAAAATATATTAAATATCTAATATAATTCATGCAACATATTGGCAATTTTATAGAAACAAGTCTTCAGAGACATATTCCATTTGCTCCTCACTAGCCAGCTATTCTTTGATTTAACAATATATGCAATGAAAAAGAAAAGCAAAACATCTCCTTGTAGATGATCTAAGTACTGTGTATGAAGGGAAATGATTACTGATCATATATTATAGTGCCCATCTCTGTTTAAATAGATTGATGAGCATGAAGCTACCACTTATGGAAATAATTTGTTACCAATTAACAATGCTGTTAAGTTCCTCCAGATAATTTTTTTAAAATGCAGCATTATTTGTTTTGTGGTGTGATTTATTTTGGGGTTTTTTTGGTGCTTTTTTTTTTTTAATATGGCTATGAGAAAATGATACCTCTTCTTTTAAAATTTACTCTTTTACTTGAGCAAGCTCTCAGGTTACATTTTGTAGCTGTTGTGTACCTTATTTTGGAAAAAGAACATATGTAGGGGGTGAAGTGTGCAAATTCCTTCTTTTAAATAATGTCAAGAGTATTTAGTAGAGGTCTAACAAATTATATATCCAATAAGCCAACTGGAGTCAGCAAGATTATTGAAGTACCTTGAGGTGTTAACCTGAAGACCTCTGCTGACAGTGCAACCTTTTGCTGTCACAGGATGTGAAGTCTACAGTTGATCTGTAGATCTATTTGTATTTTGAAATGATCCTGTGTATTTTAAAATCAGTTTTCAGATAACAGGCTTAGGTAATTTCATCCATTTGATTAAGGGAGTTCAGGGCACTTTTGTAACTGTTCTTCTGAATAATTATTACCTGACAGCACACACAAATTCTGGTCCTCTCAGGTATGTTTTATCCAACTTCTGTTACTCTCAAAGAGCCTACATACACTTCAGGAACTAAACTTCTGAATGCAGTGCAGCAATTTTCCTTTACCCTGTTTTCTAGGAAACAAGTTATCCAAGAGCTTAATTGTTTAAAATAAACTATAATTCTTTGCTTAGAAGAGAACCAGGAACTGAATAGATCCAGTACTGCAGAACAGTCTCAGAACGTCCAATATTTTCCTTATGATCACCTGACATATTTTGCTGTGGGTAAATACTCCCTCACATTTTAGAAAAATAGAAAATGAGCAAATGTTCATATACAAGTGCAATAAAGCACCTGGATATTAGTTGCTCTTATTCTCCATCTTTACTAAGAAAGAAGTTAAAATGACAGCCTTTTCAAAGGGACAGATCACAGGCAAACACAGATTTGATTTTGAATGGATATTACTCCCATCTGAAAGCCTGGGACTAGTGCAACCTATTAGGAACTCAAATATGATGCAGTTTATAAGAAGCTAGAATCAAAGCACATGACCCATCCTAACAGAATTTAGCTGCTATTAAAAAGGATGCTTTCAACAGTCAGTAACTTCAGTTCCTTCAGCAGTTTGCACAGCTTCTAAAAATTCTCCAAGCCAGCAACCATGGAAACTTATAGGTTTTCTCCCACAATAAGGCAATATTTTCTTCATCTGTTTCCTCCATGGCAATTTAAATGAAAATCATCTTCTTATTAAATTTATCTCATATCTTTATAAATGGCATTGTGTGTCTTAAAGATTGCTTTTCAATGGCACCTAAAACTATCTCCCCATGTAACAGACGTGAAATTTTTAGGCAAATCTATGCACATATCAATATTTTTTTCTTTAGTTCTGCTTATTATATTTGAATACTTTTAATGAAAATTATACATTTGTTATATTTTTTCTGAATTAATTACTAAATGTTTATTCTACATTGTTTTCTGAAACAAAGAGGTCCAAAAATTCTATATTCTTTTAAATATTTCCTTATAAAAATATTTTAAAAATAATTTTTAATTCTCCTATGAACTATAATGCAACAGTTTGTTTTCTTTTTAATTCTCTTCTACATCATAACAAAGCAAATTAAAAAGCATTCCTGATTGAAATTGCCTAGAATTTATTGTTTGGAATGACAGGAACTTCCCTGAAATTCATAAATTAAACACTTGGACTTTCAGGAGCATGCAAAACTGAATGTATTTCCTGACCATCTCTTCTAGACATAAATTTATTTTTACTTGCAATCAAGTAGGATCTCAAAACCCAGCAGAATCTAGTGAAATTGCTTGAAAGACGTGTAAAGGAAGTGTTAGCCTTGCTCTTTCATACAGCACAACTCATCTTCAGGTAAGTAAAATGATTCCTTGTGCTACGGATTCCTTGATGCATCATTTAAATGTATGATGGTTTTCTGATGATATAGAAACAATGTAAGCTGCCCCTGTGCAGCTTCCACTGCAAAGAAGTGGACATGTAGCACATGGCTAGAGCTCCACTAAATCCAGTAGCTGTCAAATTGCTGTACTGAGTTTTTGGAAAAGGCAATGAGCAGCAAATACATTTTCCTTTCATTGAAGAGAACAGAAAGGAATAAGGCACCTCAGCACTCCAATTTTCTGTTTGTCTTGTGCAACCCTCAGTGCAGTAAAGCATCTTCAATGCTCTTTTTGAAAGTATGCTTGAAATGATTTTTTTAATAGACGCAGCACAAATTATTGAAAATTTTAACATAGTGAAAGACAGTTGTTAGCTGAAACATTGCTTTAATATATACTACCTCAGTTAGCTAATGCCCTATAGGTTTGCAAAAAGGTATCAAGAATTTTGAATTATTCAGATCCCTAGGTACAGTTAACTGCTTCCAAAGTCCTGTGGTTAGTGAAATATTCACTATCATAAACTATCTGTGGATAACAGACGTTGCTCATATTCAGCAGAGGTATAATCCATTGAAAATTATTCTAGTACTTTGTATTTAACCAGTTCTGACAGAATTAACAGCCATCCAGCATCCAAGAAAAAAAAGTAGATGTTTTTAAAATTCTGATGATATACAGAGCAATGCATCAAAATTGAATAGTCCATAAGTTTTTTCATGGTGGTTTTATTTTTGTTTGTTTTTGGATTAGATTCCTTTATTTAAGTAGTAGGCAAGATAAGATTTTGAAATAAATGCTGTGGATTGAACCATGGTGATTAAAATATTGATTTTTTACTACACTGTCTGTAAACTGACGAATTAGAGTAACCTGGAGTAAACCTTTTTTTTAATATCATCAAGCCTGTGGCTGTAAAGACATGATCAGAATAAGCTGGAAAAAATCCATCTATTTCAAGAAAAGCAGAAACTAGAAAAAAGGGTGACTTGGACCAAGCGAGGAAACAGGGGAATGGGATGACAAGCAAAGGGGACACAAAAGAGAACTCATAATTAACAATGCAGGGCTGAAAGTGGCCTACCCAGAGAGTATACATGTAAATAGTGAAGAGCCTACAGGACATTATAGGGGAAACTCTTACACCTTTTCTGGGAAGTCAGCATGACCGGGTGCCTCTCTAAAGTGCCTGTACAAAAAGAAAGAATTAGAGGTCTGCGGCTGAAGGGCTATGATCACAGTGGGATTATGGAGGTGTAGTGGGGTAGCTAATACAAATGAGTGATGCCATGGGTGGATACAACGTCTTTACGAAGGACAGATCAGGACAGTGAGGAGAGGCAGCTGCCTTTTTGTGAGAAGGCAGTGTGAGTACATGAAGCTCTCTACCTATGAACTGGATACAAAAGCTGAAAGGTTATGGATCGGGAATAGAAGCCAGACCAATGTGGGTGTTACCATTGTGGGTGTCTCCTTCAGACAACTTGATCAAGAAAATGTAGATAATGCCTTCTTCCAACTAATGGAGGATGCATCACATTTGCAGAATCTGGTCCTCATGGAAGACTTTAACCATTCTGATATTCCCTGGAATGGAAGCACTGTAGAGCAGAAGCAATCAAGTAGATTTTGGGGAGTGCATTGATAATAAATTCCTGACAGAGGCAACTGAAGAAGCAAAAATGGGAGAAGCTTTGCTGGACCTGATACAAATAAGGAGGAACTAGTCAGGAGCATGAAGGTCAAGAGCATTCTTGGCTGTAGAGATCACAAGATCATGGAGTTCAGGATCCTGCAAGAGAGAAAACAGGCAAAAAGCAAGATTACAGCCCTGGAATTCAAGGTAGCAGGCTTCAACCTGTTCAGGGATCTGCTTGGAAGACTCCCATGGGATATGGTCTTGGAGGGAAGAGGGTCCAAGAGAGCTGGTTGATTTTCAAAGAACTCACAGAATCACAGAATGGTGGGGGTTGGAAGGGATCTCTGGAGATCATCCTGTCCAACACCCCTGATTGAGCAGGCACACCTAGAGCAGGGGGCACAGGAATGCATCCAGGTGGGTTTTGAATGTCTCCAGGGAAGGAGACTCCACAACCTCCCTGGGCAGCCTGTGCCACTGCTCTGGCACCCTCACAGGAAAGAAGTTTTTTTCATATTGAGATGGAACTTCCTGTGTTCCAACTTGTGCCCATTGCCCCTTGTCCTGTCATTGACCACTATTGAAAAAGCCTAGTCCCATCATCCTGACACCCACCCTTTAGATATTTATAGGTATTAATGAAATTCCCCCTCCATCTTCTCTTCTGCAGGCTGAAAAAACCCAGGTCTCTCAGCCTTTCCCCATAAGGCAGATGCTCTAGTCCCCTGATCATCTTGGTAGCTCTCTGCTGGACTTGCTCAAGCAGTTCTGTGTCCTTCTTAAACTGGGGACCCCAAAACTGGACACAGTGCTCCAGATGTGGTCTCACTAGGGCAGAGTAGAGAGGCTCGATAACCTCCCTTGATCTGCCGGCCACACTCTTTTTAATGCACTCCAGGATACTGTTGGCCTTCTTGGCCACAAAGGCACATTGCTGGCTCAGAGTCAGCTTGTTGTCCACCGGGATTCCCAGGTCCTTCTGAACAGAGCTGCTTTCCAGTAGACCAGCCCCCAGCCTGTACTAGTGCGTGGGGTTGTTCTTCCCCAGCTGCAGAACATTACACTTGTGCTTTTGTTGAATGTCATGAGGTTCCCCTCAGCCCAGCTCTCCAGCCTGTCCAGGTCTTGTTGGATGGCAGCACAGTCTTCTGGTGAATCAGCTACTCCTCCCAGCTTGGTGTCATCAGCAAACTTGCTGAGGTTACACTCTATCCCTTCGTCCAGGTCATTGATGAATATGTTGAACAGGACTGGACCCAGCACAGACCCCTGGGGAACACCACTAGTGATAGGCCTCCATCCAGACTCTGCTCCATTGATCACAACCCTCTGAGTTCTGTTGTTGAGCCAGTTCTCAATCCACCTCAGTGTCCACTCATCCAACCCACACTTCCTTAGCTTGCCTGTGAGGAGGTTATGGGAGACAGTGTTGAATGACTTACTGAAGGTAGACAACCTCCACTGCTCTCCCTTCATCAACTCAGCCAGTCACGCCATCATAAGAAGGCTATCACATTGGTCAAGCATGATCTTCCTTTGGTGAATCCATGTGGACTACTTCTGATAACCTTCTTTTCCTCTACATGCCTGGAGATGACCTCCAGGATGAACTGCTCCACCACCTTTCCAGGGATGGAGGTGAGACTGACTGGCCTATAGTTTCCCAGGTCCTCCTTCTTGCCCTTGGAGTGACATTTGCTTTCCTCCAGTCCTCGGGCACCTCTCCTGTCCTCATGGCCTTGCAAAGATGATGAGTGGCTCAGCAAGAACATCTGCCAGCTCCCTCAACACTGGCGGGTATATCCCACCCATGGATTTGTGAAGATCCAATTTGCACAGGTGACCTCTGACCCAGTCCTTGTCAACCGATGGCAAGTCTTCCTTTCTCCAGAAGTTTCCTCTCTCTTCTGGGGGCTGAGATGCCTGAGGTCCAGCCTTAGCAGTAAACACCGAGGCAAAGAAGGCATTGAGTAACTCCACCTTCTCTGCATCCTGTGTCGCCAGGGCCCGTTCCTTGTTCAGCAGTGGGCCCACTGTATCCCCAGTCTTCCTTTTACTACTGATATATTTAAAGAAGCCCTTCTTGTTACCTTTGACATGCATTGCCAGATTTAGTTGCAAGTGGGCCTTGGCCTTCCTCGTCACATCTCTGCACATCCTGACAACATTCCTATATTCCTCCCAAGTGGCCAGTCCCTTTTTCCACATACTGTGAACATCAATTCCCTCCTCTAAGCTCAAGAACAGGCAGTTTTGATGAGTAGGAAAACAAGTAAAGGCAGATGGAGGCCTGCATGGATGAACAAAGAGCTCCAGGATAACCTCACACAGAAAGAGAAAGTCTACAAGAGGCTCATGTAGCCCAGGAGTAATTTAGAGACATTGTCAATGCAGTGCAGGGATGAGGTTAGGAAATACAGAACCCATCTGGATTTGGAAGTTGTGAGAGTTATAAAGGGCAACAAGAAAGGTTTTCTACAAGTTTATCAGCAGCAAAAGGAAGATAGGGAAAATGCAGGTCTGCTACTGAATGGAGCAATAGATCTTGGTGACAAAAGAAATGGAAAAGACAAAGATACTCAATGCCTTCTTTTTCTTGGTCTTTACTGAAAAGATGGGGAGATGGGCTTCAGGAATCCCAGGCCTTTGTGACCAGTGGAAAAGTCTGAAGCAGTGAAGACACTCTCCTTTGGTGAAGGAGGCTCAGATGAGGGAACATTTATACAAAATGAACGTATGTAAATCCAAAGCATCTGATGAGGTGCACCCATAAATATAGTGGGAGCTGGCCGATGTAAACTAGTACATGAGATGGTTGTGCTGCCATTCAGAGGGACCTGTACAGGCTGGAAAATTAGGCTGAGAGGAATCTTCTCAAGTCCTGCAAGGGGAAACACAAAGCCCTGTGTCTGGGGAGAATTCACCCAGGCGCCAGTACAGACTAGGGGCTGACTGTCTGGAAAGCAGCTCAGCAGAGATGAACCCTGGGGTCCTGGTGGACAACTACGTGATCATGAACCATCAGTACAACTTGAGGCAAAGAAGGGTAATCAGCTGCATTAGGAAAAGACTTGCCAGTAGGTTGAGCGAGGTGATCCTTCCCCTCTGCTCATGACTGGTCAGACACAATTGCAGTGCTGGGTCTGGTTCTGGCGTCTGAAGTGTCTCACCACCCTCATCATAAATAATTTATTTCTACCAAGAAGGATTAATTTATTCCTTAGAAAAAGTAGTATCTTACTACAATACTTTTTCATCTGACATTTCCTGGTATGGAGAAAAACTTATGTAGTCTATCCTTCTATTTTGCTCTCCCAGTTTGAGTCCGAATCTGTTGCTAAGAGCTTCATGAGAAGAGCCACGTAACCACGAGCAAATCCATGGACTTCTGTTAGTGCTTGTAGTTATTGAGGTTCACCTTTTTCAGAATTGTATGCAACATTACATCATTGCTATTAATGATAAGAAAAACATTTTTAATAGCAAAACTGCTTAGAGAGAGAGCGAGAGCATTACAAGTTCACTTATTTCAACTTACTAAACTGTTTTTCAAAGTTCAGTGCAAGGTAGGTGCTTAATGGGAATAAAAATTAGATTTAATAGCAATTTTAAATGTATTATATTTAATTAATAACAGAGACCTCAATAAACATAGAATATAAGCAAATCGCTCATAGAAATAATTTTTAAAAATGTAAAATTATATTTATATCCATTGACAAGTAAATCTCTGATCTGTAAACCTCATGAAATTCTTTTATTGCAACATTGTTAGTAATTTCCTCCCATGGCTATCAGCATAACAGCAGAATAAGCAATCTTGGGAACCCTTTTGCAAATATTTATGAGTGATCATGTTAGTTTTGTCCATGGATAAATTCACCTGACTTTCTGTTTACCTTTCCACAAAGATGCCTCCTGGCTGAAGAAAGGTAATGTCACCTTAATTATGTTCTTGCCTTGGTAGCATAAATTATTTATGCTTTAACATATTTATATTTAGCCTTCCTAAGCTTTCATTTCTGTCCTCCAGTATGTGAGTTCTGTGTAGCTATTAAAGGAAGCACAGTGTTAAGGTGTATGACCTGGCAACATTTACTGTTTTTTTCTCCTGTCATATCTGTTTGTAACATATATCATTGACTCCGAGCAGGTACGTTAGCCAGCCCAGTAAGATGTAAAGGGGAAACCATTCTTAGTTGCTTAAGGTGGATTAAGTTTTTTTGTGTATCAGGAAGGTCATTACAACAGTAGCACCTACTTTACCATAACTGTACAGCTCTGGAGATTGTCAACAGGCAATATGTAACTTGTCACAGCTAGATCATTGAAACGAAAACTGTTGTCATGGGACTGTCTTAGGAATACCAAAAGTCATAATGCACCCCTTCCCATGGCCAGCGCTTCAGTGAATGACAAGACTGGATTCCAAACTGCTGACCCAGTACCTGAAAAAGAATTTATTCTACTATGCCCTTTTCCTTGAGCCAATATTAACAGCACCAGTCTCTTTATTAACTATAATTTCCTGCAGTAGAAGTCAGAAAATTACAGAATTTGGATGCTTCTGGAGCCCTGGAAAGTGTGCATCACTGCCAGCAGCAGACCCAGCTTACGTTCTGGACTGATACTATTGATGTTTCAGAATCATTAGTTACTGACATTTGTTTCCATTCAGTGCACAGTAGCTCCTGTACAACAGTTGATAGCTATGCCCCCACTTCAACTTTCTGGACAGTAGTTTCAACACCAGAAACTTAAATTTGGCCCCATCACTTCTTTCTTAAAGAAATGGTACCACGTCAGAGAAGACACAGACCGCATACGCCACACAGACACAGACATAAACCCCACACACAGGGCCACATGCACACGCACAGAGGCCTTCGCCTGCTTCTGTCCAAAAGCTAAACTTCTTGTTCTGTACTGCTCCCTTGCTTTCCCTGCTTGCCCTCTGAACTGGTTACCACACCGTCATTGGTAAGGAATAGCTGTCTTCAGAAGGAGGGTCATCCAGTCTTAAATGGCTCTTTAGGATGACTAGACATAATGTCTCAGGATTTTGTTACTAATCCCATGTAGGTGACCAGCTCAGACACTCAGTTTGCTGAATGCCTTATCTGAAGGGCAGATTAATTCCACCCATGGCCACCTTGCTGCGAAAAAAATATCTTCTCCAGGCTTCTCAGTGGAAACTTTTAAAGCATGCAGCATTCTTGCTTTTGTCAGTAGTGTGCCTTTAGGCAGAGTTTGCAAACGTGGACAAGTTATGGAACATGTAGCTGAATGGTTAGTTGCAGTCAACAGGAATGGGGACAGATAGCTAATGTGCGTGTTTCAAGATGTCATGTAAGAGTGACTTTTATGAAATCAGTAAAATAGTTACATTTCTTAAAAATACTATAAACAAATAGATTAAAACCTCCTTATAAATAAAGTGGGTGCACTATGAAATTATATATCTACTACAAGTCTAGATATGCCCACTGTTTCTTCAATTGCCTGTATGCTTTTAAATAGAGCTCTCAGCAGAGAGCTCTCAACAGAGCTTCACATTGTACATTGTTCTTTTTCCTTAAGAAGAAACTGCCTTAATTTATTGTATACTAATCTATCCACTTTAAAATTGATTAGCTGGCATGGAAAAGAATAAAAATCAATGTTCCATGGCAAGTAAATAGGGGAATTATTTTATTTATATTTTATATAAAACGTTGATCATATGGGTTGAACATTAATTGTAACTGAAATTTTTTTGGAGGACTTCTGGTTTTTGTGGATTGGTTGTTGGGTTTTTTTCACTTTTGAATGTAGAGAAAGAACACTTCTAGTAAAATCTTATGAACTGCTGAAATCTGAATTAATGAATAGTACAATTTTATAGAAAAAACTAAAACAAAAATCTCCATCTGTATATGTACCTATGCTTTTAAGCTCAAAGGAGGGAGGAAGAAATGAATGTGTCAGCTATATCCCAGTTTTGAAGGAGTCAACATTTTGGTTGTCATTGTTTCTCATGGCAGTGAAACAACAGTTTTCCTATACGGACTTCAGTTGCAATGTCATGCAAAATTGCACAGCACAAGTCCATGCTAAGGAAATTACCTTTGTTATGACTACATGATGTTACTTCTGATTTTTCTTGAAAGCATCCTTATGAAATATACACTTGATTAGAAAAGTAAGTACAATAAATATAGCATGGCCTCATAGTTAAAATGAAAAGCATAAAAAACATGCAAACCTGCATTGTTACAGTAATAACACCTACTAAACTATTAACTGGCTTTACATTTAATTACAGTGCCTGAATATTTCTAAAAGATTGAATGATTTCTTTTAATAAAAAAATTCTGAGATTCAGAAACAGTTCAATTTCTTTAGTTAATTGCTCTCCTAGATCTGTCCTTGGTCAAACATCACAGTAAATTGTTTCTAGAGATGCATCAAATTAGCAGGTATACAAGTCATCTATGGAGGCTCTCCTGCCCTGAGGCAATGTATTTTGAGACCACAAATTAAAGAAAGGGTAGTACACCCAGTACACTATGCACATAATGAGCACATTTTAATCTCTCTCTAAATAAATGTTTTAAACATTTCACATCGCATCATTTCTCAGCTTTTCACATAGCATCATTTCTCAAGAACTTTCTTTTATCTCCCCCTCCTTAATTCTTTTCTTAAACACTGTAACTCACAAACTTCACCACCACACTGATATTTTAGTGTATCTTTGTCATGACAACCATAAGAAAACAGTCATTTATGACTTCTAATTCAATAGGAAGTTGTGATCATTTGTCCTTACTCTGTTTAATGTTTCAATATAGCCATTTTAAAGTTAAATGTGCATATTTTCTGTGCTTTTTTTTTTTTTTTTAGCATTCCTTTTCATTGAGCCTTTTGGAGCTTGTAAAAGAATACACAGGGGCTATACATTCTTAGGTACTGGTTCAGTCTAGAAAAATTACTTAGACATTTCACTCAGAGAGTTATGTAGAACGTTGGTTCCTATGTCTAAAATTAAAATCTTGCTCTAGCATCTGCTCCATTGTCAACTACCTCTGCAAACACTCCTTCCCCTGGGAGACTTCTGGGTTTTATTAGTTTAAAATCTCACAAGCAAACTGAAATTTTACTTTCAACACATTTTCATAATTTCCTCACTCTTGTTTAACTCTTCAGTATTTCAGCATTTTTCCTTTCTAGGCCAAGGTCTTCTAAAACAACTCAGTTCAGTCAGGCATACTAATATCTAACATTGACTAGATTGGCTCAAAAGCAAATGTGGGTGTCAATTCCTTTTCCAAAGACAATTGAAAGACAAGATGTTAGGAGTTATCAGAAATTAGTCCCTGGTGTAAAACATAAAACCAGTCTGTGGGTAAAAGGCCTCCCTAACAATTCTTATAGATACTATGCGGTATTTTCTCTTTCCTTTTACCCCAATTATTTTTTCAGAAATGACACGAGTTTAGCAAGAAAGACTATTACAAAGGTTGACATTAAAGGAAGCCATACTATGCGGCTACCTGAAATGGTCACCTAATTCAGTCCTAATAAGATGAGCATAAACTGTACTGTGATTTTGAACTGTCATTCGTCTGTGTTCTCATAAAAGCACCCAAAGCTAACTTTTCTTATCTTCATTGATGCTGAAGGAGATCTGGGGGACAAGAGGAGACAAAACACTAGAGTAACAAAATATCCTGTACATTAAATATCTTATTAACAATTTTAATTTCACTTCAAAGAGAGAACCAAGACCTGGGTGGTTAGAACACACTATAGACAGAAAAATTACACAGGATGGAATGCCCTTGGAAAAAGCATGACATGTTCTGGAAATAGGTTTTTTATTTTTCTGAGCAAAATTTCTGACAACTGTGTAAAAATAAATTTATAATAAAATATGATGTCAACATGAAGAACATCCACTGAATTTCCTCTTCTGGATAAGTTTTCAAAAAGAATATCTTCATTTACTTTGAAAGAATGATTAAAAGTGCTTTTGGACTTGCATAAATGGAAGTGTTTCTTGGCACTCTTGAGTAAAGATACTTTGGTAAAAGACTTCAAAAACAAACCAAACCAAAAGAAATTAGTTCTCCTCAGTTTTTGCCATGGTCTTTTTCTAATCAACTATAACCTGAAAAAGCTGATATTAGGTTTCTCCCTTTTCCCTATGCTTCTTTTCTTATTCCAACATATTAAATATCCACACACAGGAAGAATTCAGCCATACCACCTAAGTCTTTGCCTGAATCTGTTTTACAGGTATTGAACTAATAATAGTAATGAGGATAATGGTAATATGTTCTTAGATATAATGACAACCAACAGACTAATTAGACTGAAAAGGTATTTAAATTTTTTTTATAGAAATGTAACATCACATTGGGTTTTTGTTTATGTTTGTTTCATTAGGAATAGACAGTTATAAGTAATTTCTCTTAATATATTTTATTAATTGACTGTGGAATATTTTAATATTAAAATGTGATACAACTGAATCTCATTAATGTAATAAGTTCTGCTCAGAAATTTATTCTACTGAAATTATTTAAGTTTCTTGAACTATTTGTTAGGGAGAACAAGATGAATAGAATGTTATTGAAGTGTCATTTCAACCCTTCCTCAGTGAAAAACCTCCTGTAGTGAAACTCATAGTCCTGTTTGGTTTGCTGCAGATTTTGAACCTTCTGTTGATCTTTGGTCAAGTTCTGATCTATGTGTTCAGATGTCCATTTGAAGCTTAGCTCTTTTACATATTTACTCCTGGTCAAATAAAATTTGACACTCCTCCTCAAATTTTCTTCTTGTGGTGTGAATGATCATTACAAAAGGATTCATTCTTAAAACCCTGACTAAGCTTTTCTGGGTGAACTTGTCCCTTCCCTTCCCTCCCATCCCCTCCCATTCCCCTTCCCCTTCCCCTACCCCTTCCCCTACCCCTTCCCCAAGTTGCTTTTACTTCAATCTGAAATACCTCAGCCCCAGAGCTTTAAGAGACCTGACTCTGGGGGCAACTGTCCAGAAGTCCTCAATTCCTCAGTTGCCATGAAAACAAAGGGATTTTCAGTTTGGAAATCTTGACAGCAGTTTATGAGGAAAGCTGAAGAACATGATAAATGTGCCGAGGAGAACTCTTAGGGACAAGCCAAGCAGCAGTACTGTAAAGCTACCTCTGTGCTTCCCCGGGACTCCTCCAAGAATGTCTATTGGCAAGTCACCTAGGTTGTGCCAACTCCCAAACAATGACTGGCAATTTTCTGAGGAGTACTAGTTAGCATATCCTAAACCATGGCAGAGACTGTTCTAGCAATATAATAGTATGAACAACAAAGTTCCTCCGTTTGGAAGCACTCCCTGACAGTTTTATTCAGTATTTTATATATGGTCTTTGAGTTGAGTGCAGCAATATCACAGGAAACCCCTGGCCCTTATCCCAAATGTGCCTGAGCATTCTAGAGTGTCTAGACTTGAACACTTAAAATACACTGGGTTACCCTAATAATCACTTTAAGATTACAAAAATCAAACAGAGCTTCGTGCACGACCTAAACTTCAGAAAATCAGGATAAATTAGGCTATGATTTCTGTGTGGATACCCAGGGCATAGGCAGCTGTTCTGAAGTATTTGAAAGTAATAGGAAAATAAAATGTAATTTAAATACTTTTTTTTTGAGGAACTGTGTTGTTATATACACTGTCAGCAGTTTCTAAGTCATTTGACTCCTTTTTTATTAATAAATAATTCCTTCACCTTTAATTGTACAGTAAACTTGTCAAAGACTTCAGCAAAAATTTTTATTTGACCTTTGTAGGCTTTAATTAATGACTGAGTTGATATTAATACCCTGCTTGAGTGTCAATGTTCTCCAAAATATAATTGAGCAATTTGTTTAGAGCACATAGAAAGTCATTTTGACCAATCTGGTAGAGCATATGTAACAAGCTATTGAATTGAAGGTATAGATTGCCTTGTATACAGTTATTATATATTGTTTCTTCTGAAATGAACCTGGGAGACAATAATAACTCTCTAAAAAAAATCCCAAACCCAAATCTGCATTCATATTCTTGTTTTCTACCTTTGCAATGCATATTTTGTTTAATAATACTAAAAATACAGACAGTGGCAATTATTACCCAGCTCTCATTCTGATTCCTAATACAAGTTGGGAAATCAGTGATTCCCACAGTTCTTTGCGACAATGGATGAAATTAGTGAAATAAGCTTAGGCTTATCATTATTCATTATAAATTCAGCTCATTTTATGCAGGGTTCCCAAACAACGCTTGCAGAAGTTCAGGAAAGCTACTCCCACTAGTCAACAAGAATTCTGCAGATTGTTTTGACTATCACATCTAATCAGGACTTTCCTGGAAGCACTTTCAGCTTCTAACATTTTTTATAATCCACTCTAAAATGATTATAAAATATGAAGGAATTTTACCGTAGAATCTATTTTGAATCTTTTAACAGAGACACCATTTGTATTAACCTGTAAAATATTCTGTCTTCCATTTGTCAAAGCAGAAATGAAGAGTAGCTGAGAAGAGAAGGAAGGGTGGGAAAAGATGTGTGTATAAAGCATTTGCCCTGAGATCATGTCTGGGTGGGACGTACTAACATGACATTTAGTATGAACATCTTGAAGAATCAAGCAGTCAATATTCTTAGCTTGAACACTAAAGAGAATCTGGATTCTGTAATCCAGAGGTAGACACTGTTTTCTCTCTTTTGCCAGTGTAGCTTTGCCTTCACCCCCCCAAAAAAAGCAAAGAAAATAAAAATAAAAATACCTATAATATCATGCTCCAAAGCTATAGTGAAGAATTCTGGACTTAAGCTTGACGACAATAATGTCTGAAGTTATTCCATTACGGGAGTAAGATGCACAGCTATGGACCATTTCCTGGGATGATGCCTCCCACGCTTCTGAGTCACACTGTTGCAGTTGGCATTTGCATTATTTCTCTAAGAATAATTCTGCGGCAGAAACAAGAGATAAGCAGAGCTATTTCTGCTGATTAGTACAAGTTTGAGTAAATAAGGGTCAAAAGCGAGATCCTACAAAACTTGGAGATTACAGTTATGGCACTCATTTACAGACAATTTCCAATTTCTTTTTTGTGGATGCATCCTAAGGTTCATATACACAGAACGTTAAAGACAAGTTATTTTCTCATCACAGAGTTAATAACGTGTCAGATATTATATTTGGAATTTGAGCAGTAAGATGATTTTCCTGATTGTGTGGTAATCTTTCTGATTACTGACTGATGGCTGAAACTTCAGAAGAGGAAGACTGCTAAGAACAAGAGTAAAAATATATTCTAACTAGGAATGATATTCCATGTAATAATAGTCATGGATAATTCCAATCTGGTATAATTTCTTCAGACTTCAGTGTTTGTGGATAGTTTATGAATATACTAGTCATTGCTCAATTATTCATAGTCACAAATTGGCGAAAATAAAATTCAGGTTCAGTAGTGTCTAGAAATATCTCATCGTCTGACAATTTCTCATGAGGGTTTAGTCTGGGTTGTGGTTTAACCCATTGTGTGGAGGGGAACCAATCACCAAAGAAATGTGCTCATAATTTACTGTACTTCGATTCTCAAAATACCTCACAAGGCTTTAACTCAAAAAAAAAATTATAAGTTGCATAGAAGTTGCTTTTAAAAGTACCTAATGGCTAGACCCAAATAAAGATGTAGGTCTGAAAACAGACAGTTATCTGAGCAACTCTGTGAGCTGCAAATTCTCAAAGGCTGAGTCTCAGGGTATATAATTTTCAGTAGTGGTCTTCACTCCCTTTTGGAATGGATACCACTGCACTCAGTGAGAAGTCAGGAGCCTTTGGAGGAAACATACTGTTCAATATGGGTTTCTGCTCCTGGCAGGGCCTATGCAGGATACAAAAGCTAAGCAGGGTGATGTTTTGGCTCCCTGACAATTCCAGACCAACACGCTGTTATAAGAACATGGCATATTCACTGAATCAGACCTCTTTCAAAAAAATGATCTAATTTTTTTAATACAGCCAACAGAGGAAGGGCTGATCACCTTTTCTGTAATGGTGCCTTATATAACAGGAGTCGAGAGCACTTCCTTTCACCATTTGGTGACTCGGTGCAACTGTTTTATTGATCTAATAATCATACTTGACAGAAAAATATTAATCATTCAAACTCTGCATCGACTTCTTAGGTCTTTGTGGAGAAGTTTAATAGTAATTAACCACTTCAATATGAGAATTATTTGGAAATGACTGACCTTGATACTTGTTCTATATGTAGCTTAACAGCAGAAGGCCTGGCAGAACACTTATGGGTATGCATAACATCAGATATATTCTCAAGCTGCTTCAAAGTGAGGCAGAAAAATATGACCCATACTGTCCGTTCTGTCCTGGAGAAGAGACAGGATATACAAGTGTATGAATGTTTTCTTCAAAATCATTGGACTTACAGGCCAGCAGTAGTGTGTTGGTTATACAGTGGTTATGCAGTGCTGATACACACTGAAGCCCGTAAGCTGTAACCACGCAGCGCACCAGGGTACTCTATATCTATACCCAAGTTAGCTCTCAGTGAGAGGCTTTCTTGGAAGCAGTTGTACCTCTTCAAGATGGTCAACAATTTAGTGCTAACCAACAGTGACTATAACAGGCAACTCATGAGAGAGTGTTTTCCTGCCAAGATAAATTGTGAATTTCGCAAACTAACCGGAGGAAAGTGCTAAAGCGATTTGCATTATAATATATTGTAATAAAACACAGTGCTGCAAAAACAGATGGTGCTACCCTTATAAGTCTCTTAACCCTTATAAAATAAACTGTCTTAGAAGGTACACTGCTGAGGTATCTTCCCCTGAGCAAGGTAGTGTGGGAACAGAGCTATATGAGTAAGAGCTAGGAAGCAGGAACACAGCCAGAAATGTGTGCATAACTGACTCATTTCCATGATGAAAAATCTAATAATCTGATGTCTCTTAAAAAAAGTCCCTGGGTCTACTGCCCATCTGTTTTACCTGTGTGCACCTAACAATGAGGGAATTGTCCTATTTGGTCTTACAGCTGTTGTTGGGGTGGTATTCAGACTATTTTGAAACCCATTGTGTTACTCAGTAAGGGCAGAACTTCAATGGTGGTTTAAACCCAGTGTAAGGGAAGCCCACTAGTGTTCAGAGCTTGAGTACCTGTTGCCCCAAAGACCACTGAAAGCAATGGGACTTTTAGGCTCCAAGTGACCATCCTGAAAGTAACAACCAGCTGACACTGTGCAACAAATATGAGGAATCAGCTTTGTCACACATGCCCAGGGAGCTCTGCATAGCACAGGCTTGGGCTCCTTTGTGTGTAGAGGCATAAAGCCACCTTACTATCTTTCAGGGAGTCAGTACTGCAGGCAGAGTTATTTGCTAACTTTATGGTATAAATGTGTAGCCCTGTAATATCATATCGCCATTGCTAGTAACAGGCCATAAGCTTTGTACTGAGTTTGCACAGCCTCAGGGCTGATGCTTGTCAGGTCTGCTCTGCCTAAACTTTTGTTGACGTCCCTGCTTTGTTTCACTTGGTTTACCTGTAACCAATTTCTGTCATAGACCAGATATCTATGGCTAATTTCTTTTACCTTTATCTTTGTATTGTAAAAAGATAATTTTATACATATAGTAGTTATTAGTTATTCTGTGTAGAATGAGATGCTTATGACTCCAAAACAGCAGAGGAATAGAGGCTTGGTACAACAGAGTCCTTGAGAGATGGGGACTCAGAATGCAGTATAGATGAGTACAGGAATGGGACAATGAGGGATGGGGCACAGTCTGGCATTGGACACCCCACACCTACAAACAACACATTAATGGACAGTTGCAGAAACACAGACCTGGCGCAGAACTGGTTTTGGCAGTAAAAAGAGAAGAAAGCTATGTTTTTTAAATATCTGACGTCCATAAAGGGCATCATATGTAGCAGTTTTGCATACAACATGGAACAGTAAATCACTGAAGAAACAGAAAAAGTATAAAAGTGTGCTAATAAACACATAAAAAGGACCACAAGTGGACAGTAGAGTGAGGAAGAAGCCATTAATATGAGCACCACATTCCTCACATCAAAGGACTCCAAGTGCTGATGACTCACCATAGCATCTCCACCATCGCTACTGTTATGAAACCACCAAGGGGCAGGGAGAGGGTGAGCATGAAACCAGGAAAAGAAGTAGAAAGTAAGGACTATGTGAACAACAATTTTGACTACATTTCTATTCATTTTTTTCTGTAATAATCAGTTCTACACTAATGATTTTTGAATTAGACTGTTAAGACTTCAATGGCACCAACAGAACATTCCCAGCTTTATATGTAAGATATTTTTCCTTTCTGCCCATCCACAAGATTTTAAGCACAACAAGAGGACATAAGAAAACAGTCTGTTCAGATTGACTAGTATATACCTCAGAGGGCTCAAAGTATTCAATAAAATCTTGTGGATTAAATAATAATAATGTTATTAACCTTTAACAGAAGTGATATTACTATTTGAATAATAGAAGGATAGATAAAACTGTGTTAGTAATTACCATAGTATATTTCCCATGAAATAAAATTTAATAAAACATGGGTCCTGACCCTACTCATAGTGTTTTGTAATAATTAAGTTGCCACCACACTTACTGCTTTTAATGATATTTTATGAGCTTTAATCTATCTAGAAAATGAATATTTTCTTCTCTCAAGGAATAAAAGTAAAATTACTTGTTTTTCTGTTTTAGGCCTTATAGTGTACTTAATGAAGGTCAGATTCCAAGACACTTGTTAAAAATAAATTGCCTAAAATAATAAAATATAATACACATTGTACTATATGTAGAATTTTGTGCGCTTTAAAATATTTCTTTTCTACATAATGAAGTACATGTACAGAATGTGGAAACCTTGTGCTGAAACAAATATTACATGTGCCTATAAATTAATGTTTCCCCTTAGGAAAATGAAATTTCACAATGTAATTACCCCATTTCTTCACTGAAGACATAAAGGAATTTATGGAACTAATTACCCTGATAATAGAGAGGGATTTTTTTTCTCTCTTTCATTACAATCCCACCTAGAAGCACGATATAGGAAGATGTAATTCACTGAAATCCACAGTGGCTCTGCTGTTATATATTTATTACAAGAAACTGACACATTTTAATAGTTTTGTGTCAACCTTAAACATAAACTTCCCATATAGCAATCAATATAACCTTCCAGTATAATACTGGAGATGTTGGAATGCCGTTCTCCTACTGCTTCATGCTTACATTTCCAGGTAAAACAATTTCTAATGAAACAAAATAATGTTTAAATTACTATTTTTCCAAGTCTTCTGCTCCACAACTGTTTGCAACTCAGTGTATGAAGTGCCATATTTGATCATATTCTTCAACATAAGAAAGCTTTCACTGAAGGTTTTTATGGTTAGCCTTAGTACTATTCTTAAAGGCAGAAGCGTTTATATGTAAACATTGAAATATGGATTTTTTCATAATAATAGTGAATATCTTTCCTCTCGTGATATCAAATTTTTTTCCAAACTGGAACTATGTTAATTTTCTGGAAGCAATATTCTCTCTTTATTACTTTAGAGTACTTATCAGATGGCTAACTAGACAAGAAAGACAACTGTAAATTTAAGGAACAACATGTCCAAGAAATCTTGTCAACTAAAATAAACAAAGCAAGAAAACCCAAAAAAGAATAACAAAAAAATAAAGAAAGGCATGAAATTTTAGAAGTGTTATCCCTCCCCTGAAAATTTCCCAAGGCAATATTTGGGGAAGGGTGTCTCTTTTTTCTGTGTGTGTGATTTTGGTTTTGTTTTTAATAAATGCAGTTTACAAACCACAGCAAGAATAGAAAAGTTAATAAAGTACCCTACATCAATTGGAAAAAAAAAAAGAAAGGTGGTTTTTTTTCCATGAAGTGAAACCTTAAAATTACCAACAACCAGCACACTTAAGAAATTAAGTTCTGATGGTGTTTTCTAACAACTTAGGCACCGTTTGCAATGTCAGTTGCTAAAAAATCATAACCTTTGAGACCATCCATAAGCTGGACACTGGATACTGAACACTGAAGATCTTGTGGATGCCCAAGATTTTGCTGCACACTGTAGTGTTTCCCATGCAAACTGTTGTGCTGTCTTTGATACCAGTCTTGGCCAGGACTATTGTGTTATTGTGTGGCTCTCAAAATTATGATCCCCTTTCTACCAATAAAAAAAAATAATAATTGACACCATGTTTACATGTATAATACGTGTAAATACTACATGCTCTACTCTCATAGCTACACTAAGTGATATAGCTGTGTCCAAAGGTGAACATAGGGTCTAAGAAGTGTTTCACAACTCCTTAATCCCTTATATAGACCTGTAAGGGGAAAACATCCTATCACCTTAAAATTAATTTTAAAATTAATAAAATAAAAAAATAATCTATCTATACAATGCCAACATTATGTCATCACTCATGCCCTCCTCATTATAGAACTCTAAACATTATTATCAATAAATAAAGAGAATATAAATTTCTACTTTATTGAATGTTATTTGTCAGAGTTAACCAGGAAAAAAAAATGCATTTACTAATTTGTGACACCATGATTTACTTCCCTCTCCTCACTCTGCTTACACAGACAGCCCATGAAAACTAAAAATACAGGAAGCTTTACAATGATTCCAGCTTGCAAGATAAAGGCCACACAAACACTATTTCAGATGCAAAGCTAATTAAATTAATAGAACACATCTGGAGGCAAACTAGTAAGGTAGATACTGTCAATTATTGCAATATTTTAAAAATTTCTATTTTATATTAATACTCTTCCTTGTTCTAACAGTCAGGTTCTCTGAGATGTGAAAGCAGAAGTCCAAACTAATGAGATTTTTTCTTTTTCAATAAATGCTTGTATGTATTATCAATGTGCATACAAAATTAGGAACAATTGTGATTTAATCCTTTAAAAAGACAGATTTTCACAGCCTTTATATTTTTTATTATTATTTTTTTTAAGAATTTTAGGACTCAGTTACTCAGGCAAAACACCAAGGACTTCCACAGGTGTTTGGCTTCATTATGAGTTGCATGGTTTCAGATGAAGGCTAGTTTTTGTACTCTATACTTTTGTGATCCAATATAACCCATTCACATCAGGTGTAGTTCCAGTGCAATGTCCCTTTTAATGCATATACCTCTGTAAGAAATGTACAGTGAAAATATACTTCAGTAGGATAAATATGAATGTGACAGGTGGCTTCATGATTCAATGTGGTCACAGCTCTTGGAGATTGCTTTAGCGAAGGATGGACTTATTTGTACAAGTGCAAGCTGCTAAACAGGCAGTTAGCGTAATACAATGCAGACCTTTAAAATCTTGGAAAGGTATATCAGTTTCTTTTTTAAGGGTTGTCCTGAACATGACTGAAAGCACATGGACGTGCATGCTGACTATTGAGTCCAGCTGAATGCCCAGCTACATCTCAACTACTTACTAGGGTGTGGCTCAGTTATAATGCTGCTTCATTCATGTTCCTGTGTTATTCCCTGGTTTCCAAAGAAAGAAAATCTAGTCATAAACAAGTCAAAAATCATGGTGCCTCTGAACAGTGTCAAAACTGCATGATTATTAGGTGAGGATCCTGTCAAACTTCAGAAGCAAAGCATAAAAATAATAGCAATGAATACAGCAGAAAATGGCTATGGACAGGACTTTTCAGCAATTAAATATATATTAACAAAAAATAAATCTGAGTATCTTCTTTTTTTTACTATTGTGGCGTGCCCTTTTTAGTCTATATATTTTTTTCTAAATTGTATTGTTTCTACACCAGTCTTTTTAGTTTATTTCCTTTACTGGATGATCTACTCTTCATTTTTGTCTGTAAGTCTCTTCTATTATTATTTTCTATTATTCTATGATTCTATTATGTTTCATTTAATTTTGTATTTTGTTTGCATGCTGAAATTTGGTTAGACACCTTTGCCTGATCTATCCTGACAGACACTGATGTTATTAATATGAAAAGAAAAAGAAGTTAGATTTATGTCTTTGATCTTTCCACTAAGACTATTCATTAACACTTTTAAGCAGTAGTATCACACTTAGAACATATCCTTTTTAGGCCAAAGGTATATCAGTGAGTATATATACAAGTAAAGAAGATTAGCAGAGATATAGCAATTTTTAAATTATTATTAAAATGGGAAAACATTAGGTTTACTTTCATTTAAATATGACATTTACCTTTGATTTAAAGACCAGACTTCAAGGAATTAAAATCTAGGCAGATCTCAATTTTCCCTCATTTTCTAGAGACACACAAATAGATGAATTCTTATGAATTTTAAAGTGAATGTCTACTGCATTTATTATTTGCTGTGAATTAAATTTTCCTCATCTCTGTTAAAGCATGTTTTCAACTCTCTGTTTAAATTTCTGCACTAGAGAAAGTCTTCTGCTTCTTCTGTAAAGACTGCCAAAGCAAGAACAACTAGCTTTGGTGGATTTTTGTTCAAAGGCCTCATAGATACGTGAATTTTTTATTATGTGGCACTGAAATGAAAATAATTATACAAGAAAACACAGCAGGAGAAAGTGTTCAAAAGCAAGAAAAGATGCAAATACAGTTACATTGCACAGCACATTTAGAAAAGAGAAAGGAAGGAAAAATGTGAAAAGGAGATCCAAGAGAAACACTAAAAGTAAATGTCTGCTTTGACTCTTTCTTGAAGTCAGTCTATTGTATAGATTCAACATTACAGTGGATGAGATGCACCTGGATAAGTGACATTCATTTGTATTTTAGTGGCTGCATGAACTGCTACACAAATGCTGCAAACCCCAAACATCACCAGTCATGGTATGATGCTGTTCTGCTTGCGAGTGCAGAAAGGATTTAAGAGGAAAACACTTAAATAGTTCTCTTCTTCCCCTCATCTTAACTAGAGGTGTTAATCTCTGTCCTTTAGTGTGTGTGTGCGTGTGTGTGTGCGTGTGCGTTATTTGACGCCCCTTATCCAAAATCCTTGCAGTTTGTTGTTTACTGAGTATTTGAATTAATCTCTGCATTATTCAGTAAACAATACTCATAATTGTCTTTCATCCCAACCACTGGAAGATAAATGGTCTAATTAGTGCTTGTAGTAATCTGGTTTAAACATCTTACCTTTTTGGATAGTTTCTTAAGTCATATAGACAACTGAAAATACTGGAACAGAAAGACTGAAATGAAAAGTCTCTCCTGATAAAATCAGCATAACTGATGTGCAGCGCACAAATGCCGTTTAACAATGCACTAAAATGTAACATCTGACCTCAGTAGAGAGGAAAACCAGAAAGCCTATGTTGGCATGTATTTTAAAATAGAAAGCCTGCAAGTCTTCCACCTAATAGCTCAGCTATTATTTTCTATTTTTGTAGATTTAGTGTGCCTGTATTGATTTTATTTGAATAACCATTTATGTGACGTTTACACTCCTACTGAGTTTTGAATAAAACTCTGAACCTACAATTTATAGACAATATTTTGAGTCCTCTGTGATAAACTGAGTTCTTTAATAATCACCCTTCGGTGCCTCAAATGAACATAACACATACAGGTTGCAAGTTTAAGAGAGTAGGTGTATAAGAAAAATTGTATTTAGACAACAAATGCATGAACTGGAAATGACAGATGAGCAGAGAATCTACTGTTTCAATTTGAACAGGAGAGACACCTTGTACTTCTGGGATCTAGTCTCCAGGCAACTAGATATCAGAATAAAACATCCATTTACTTCCTGTTCTACAACGACAGTCTTTGAATAATATGAGTGAAGAACAAGAAAAGAGGAGAATGTGGCAGGTATGACGAAATTTTGTTATAAAATATGTGGTAGGGGAAGTCTACTTCAAATGTGATGTTATTCCTGTATTTGACCCAATGATCGTAATTTCAAGAATATAATAAAAAACAGTCACAACTCTAGGCAGTTATGGAAGTCATCTTTACATCTCAACTTTTCAAAAGTAGTTGCCCAACCCCATGGAATCATTACAATATAAAATATTAAAGGGAGGTGGTGTTTTCACAGGGAAAAATGTACAGTCCTAATGCACAAGACTCGGAAACACCCGTACTAAATTAACTTGTCAATATGTTTGATATTCACTGTAATGTACTATTACAAAATACTGTGATACAGAGGTTGAATTCCTGATCTCCCCATTATGACTATGCAGTCATTACATCAACAACTAAATATATTTGCAAAATTGTCCCATTTCAATATGTGATTTATTAGTAGACTACAATCTGATGCACTGAGCAGGAGTCCAGGAAACAAGAAATGGTGAAAGGTATCTTTATAATACATTAAAATTCTTTTATTGATTTTATGGACACCTGTTTACATGTGTGTGGGTAAAGACCCCCAAATTCTCTATATTCATGTATATATATATATGTAATAAGCATATTCATACATGTATTTATAAATAATTTTTATGTGCATTTATTCCAGGACAAAAGGGAAAATACTCACTACTGAATAAAAAATTATGTGTGTATGCCAAGACCCACTGTTGGGTTGAACGATTTGGCAGAGGTTAAATCCCATGGCTTTCCAACCAACCTCAGGTAGCTCTTGGTGGTTGAGGGCAGCTGGGCTTAACTTCTGATTAACTCAAAAGTTTTATCATTACTAGGTTTCTTTTACATTCTCAGAAACAGAATTAAGACTCAAAATGGAGTCAAGTGCCAAGTCACTTTATCTGGCCAACAACAAGTATGCAAGAGAGAAAAGAGTGAGAAAGAGAGAGAGAGAGAGTTGTGATAGCTTCCACCATGGATCTGTGGCATCCCATCAGTCTGATATATCTTTGAATCTGGTGGGAGAATGTCCTTTTTCCCCCTTCCTCCTTCCCTTCCCTTCCCTTCCCTTCCCTTCCCTTCCCTTCCCTTCCCTTCCCTTCCCTTCCCTTCCCTTCCCTTCCCTTCCCTTCCCTTCCCTTCCCTTCCCTTCCCTTCCCTTCCCTTCCCTTCCCTTCCCTTCCCTTCCCTTCCCTTCCCTTCCCTTCCCTTCCCTTCCCTTCCCTTCCCTTCCCTTCCCTTCCCTTCCCTTCCCTTCCCTTCCCTTCCCTTCCCTTCCCTTCCCTTCCCTTCCCTTCCCTTCCCTTCCCTTCCCTTCCCTTCCCTTCCCTTCCCTTCCCTTCCCTTCCCTTCCCTTCCCTTCCCTTCCCTTCCCCTTCCCTTCCCTTCCCCTTCCCCTTCCCTTCCCCTTCCCTTCCCTTCCCCTTCCCTTCCCTTCCCTTCCCTTCCCTTCCCTTCCCTTCCCTTCCCTTCCCTTCCCTTCCCTTCCCTTCCCTTCCCTTCCCTTCCCTTCCCTTCCCTTCCCTTCCCTTCCCTTCCCTTCCCTTCCCTTCCCTTCCCTTCCCTTCCCTTCCTGCTGGTCTCTGCTGGCTTTACCTTTTATAACATTGTTCTCAGAACTGTTTTGCATACCCACGCCTCCCATTGCATACCCACGCCTCCCATTCTGCAATGGGGACACATGCCCAGTACCATCACTAGAGGGCCTAGAGGGTCCAAGCCCCTGATATGTGGTCAGTTGATCCTGGGCCTGGGCGCATGAGCAGAGGGCTATGGCTCCGAGGCAACAAGATGCATATGTGTTCCTGTCAGGTAGAACTTCCATGGTGATGTCAATGGTCAAACTGCTCTGATTGCCATGAGGTTTTGGTGGTTAAACTGTCCTGCCAAGAATGATGAGACAAATTTCTAGTCCCTTACAGTGTATTGAATAGTAAAACCTTATTTTTTAAAAACTTCATTAAGTCATGAAGAAAAAAACCTACTCTGCTGTGCTCCTGAATATCTCCATGGTGTTTTCCACGTACAAAAGATTAAATACCTACTTACTAGAAGCCTTGACTCCCTCATTGGCTGTTGGATGACATATGTAATAACTAGTGGCAAACTGAAGATGGTATTGATTCAAAATTCGATGTGTTGGTGAAGAATTATTATTCTGTTATGCAAGATGTTATTCTTTATAAAGAAAATTACATACAAGAGAAGCCAGGTTTTATGTGCTTTACAAGCCTCATTAACCTATCTTTATGTCGTTTGATAATGGTATGCATTTTCATGTACACACATATACACAAACTTTACTTGTACAGGTAAGTTATACAATAAGGAGTTTTGGCCTAGACACGTGTCAGCTATATTTAGATACTTAAATAAGACACTTAATGTGTGGGCTGTAGTTATTTCCAATATCTCTGCATTGTCCATGAATAGATGTTGTTGCCCTGCAGAGCATTTCTGGTTAAAGAGTCTAAAGCTAAGTGAAATGATTCAGTGAAGGTCTCTGGAGGGAAAATTATTTTCACAAACTCATATAAACTCTCTACTTATACAGTCTTCTAAATGCTTGGTTTACCTTCCCAGGCTCACATTCCATGCACAAAATTTAGCAAACATTTGTGGGAAGAAATTTGATTTTGCATACGTGGTTATTGGTCACAGAGAATTCACTGTGTTGATGTGGAGCTTCAGGGGAGGTTGTTTGGGGTGTTTTGATGGTTTCTCTTCTCTTCTCTTCTCTTCTCTTCTCTTCTCTTCTCTTCTCTTCTCTTCTCTTCTCTTCTCTTCTCTTCTCTTCTCTTCTCTTCTCTTCTCTTCTCTTCTCTTCTCTTCTCTTCTCTTCTCTTCTCTTCTCTTCTGCGCTTCTCTCTTCTCCACTTTGTTTCCTGTATATTCACTGCATACCTATCTAATTTTCTAAGCATGCAGTGCACCATTCTCAAACACCTGTACAACGATGTGCAAGAACATTGGTGCATCTTCAGCACACCAGAATCACTTCAGAGGAATCGTATAATATGTTTTCTTATACTCTTCTACTGAGGAAATCCCACAGAAATAGGAGGCAGAGATACTGCTGTAATCTTGTTCTTTTCCTCATTGACATTTCTATACTGGTTGTGGTTTTTTTGTTTATTTATTTTTAAAGAATGGCAAAATTACAACAATCAAAAGAGTGAGACTTCAAAAACATTTAACATCCCCTTCTCTTACTGAATTGTAAGGACTAGTTATTACATCAAAGTGCAGACAGTCAGAAAAGAAATGTCAGGTAGGACTGGTTTGCCTGAACATCAGTGCTTTAAAATTCAACATCTAATGCTGTGCTACTCATCTTGGGCTTGCATTATCATCAATGAAAAAAAGTAGGTATCTCCAGAGAGAGATTAATCTCATCTATGAAAGGCAACCAAATTAGATCAAAGCAGTCACCCTCTGGAAGTGCATATTTATCTTCAGCAACCATAAATGAAGCCTAAGGTGAACAGCTCAAGCTTAGATGTCTAACACATAAATGTTAGGTGATATGAAACTCTAACATTTAGCACTGAAAGCTCTATGCAATATTAACTCCATGTCTTCCTCAAAGTCTCTTATTTATCATACAGCACACATCTCACACAAGAATTTATGAACTTAAGACCTTTAGAACAACAGATGAAAAAGTTGTGCAGTCAGGGAAGTCACACATTCTACTGGACATTGAGAATGGTCCAAGGCATTAATTCCCATAGCAGGGAATTTGAGTGCAAATGTCTAGATAACCCTGAGAAGTAGACTGTAGTTCCCAAAGGAAGCAGCGAAGACTCAAAATAAAAATAAGCTGTTGCTACCAATCTCCACAGAAGAAAAAAATCTTTTTTTACCTAGAATCTGGTGTTAAAATGATTGGTTGACTAATATTGTCTAGCTGGGCTCCTGAGATCAGAAAAGCTGGTGCTGAAATTTCCAGCATTTACAAGGAAGGCAAACAAACAAGAAAGGCAGTCAGTCAGGCAGGCAGAAAGAAAGAAAGGAAAGGAAGGAAAAGAAGGAAAGAAAGGAAGGAAGGAAAGAAAGGAAAGAAGGAAAGAAGGAAAGAAGGAAAGAAAGGAAAGAAGGAAAGAAGGAAAGAAGGAAAGAAGGAAAGAAAGGAAAAGAAAGGAAAGGAAGAAAGAAAGAAAGGAAGAAAGAAAGAAAGGAAGAAGAAAGGAAGAAAGAAAGGGAAGAAAGAAGAAGGAAGAAAGAAAGGAAGGAAAGGAAGGAAGGAAGGAAGGAAGGAAGGAAAGGAAGGAAGGAAGGAAGGAAGGAAGGAAGGAAGGAAGGAAGGAAGGAAGGAAGGAAGGAAGGAAGGAAGGAAGGAAGGAAGGAAGGAAGGAAGGGAAGGAAGGAAGGAAGGAAGGAAGAAGGAAGAAAGGAAGAAAGGAAGAAGGAAGGAAGAAGGAAAGAAAGGAAGAAAGAAAGGAAGAAAGAAGAGAAGGAAGAAAGAAAGGAAGAAAGAAAGGAAGAAAGAAAAGGAAGAAAGAAGAAGGAAGAAAGAAAGAAGATAGAAAGGAAGAAAGAAAGGAAGAAGAAAGGAAGAAGGAAAGAAAGGAAGAAAAGGAAGAAAGGAAGAAAGGAAGAAAGAAGAAAGGAAGAAAGAAGAAAGAAAGAAAGAAAGAAAGAAAGAAAGAAAGAAAGAAAGAAAGAAAGAAAGAAAGAAAGAAAGAAAGAAAGAAAGAAAGAAAGAAAGAAAGAAAGAAAGAAAGAAAGAAAGAAAGAAAGAAAGAAAGAAGAAAGAAAGAAAGAAAAGAAAGAAAGAAGAAAGAAAGAAAGAAAGAAAGGAAAGAAAGAAAGAAAGAAAGAAAGAAAGAAAAGAAAGAAAGAAAGAAAGAAAGAAAGAAAGAAAAGAAAGAAAGAAAGAAAGAAAGAAAGAAAGAAAGAGAAAGACTTACCAGAAGTAACCCTTCCCTGTCTTCTTCTCTAGTGAAAATATGGTCCAGGAGGAAAGATTGCCAACAGCATAAATTTGACTGCCTGATACTGAAAGAATGAATTTTTAATAGGTATGTAATTAACAGAAAGAATCTCATACTTTTGATTTTGTTGAAGTCTTCCTTTGCTTTTGTCCAGTAATGTTAAAATGTACATTTATGTAATTCACACCGGAATGTTATTTTAAAGTTAATACCAAGTCACATCATTAAATGTGTGATTAAAAGTCTCTACCAGGACTCTGTTAAGACTATTGCAAAAGGGTAACTTCAAAGATAACCTACATAGCACAAGCAATGCTTAAGCAACAGAAAATATTAAAAAATAAAACAACACCAAAAACCAAAGCAACAAACTAAGAAAAATGACCCCAAATTAAAAAATATTTTTAAAATTTGCTAGGGATACTTGTGACTTGCAATACAATAAGTTGTAACACAAATGGGCAATAGATTGAAACCAGGAAAAAAGAAAATTAAATTAAACTACATTTCTTAAAAAATTGTACTAGATTTATTCTAATTTATACTAATATAGATACATATTCCTTCATTTCTGTTAATGAAAAAACACATTAGATATTCTGTATAACAAATGATGTGTTTCTATAAATATTGAATCTCTGACACCAGTATAAAACAATTAACACATATATCGATCATAAATAATATTTTAATTTGTCCTGATGCTTGACATCTTTCAAAGATTTGGTCTGAATTACTTAAAAGACTTCCTTGGACATGACTCCCCTTGAAAGTTACATTTCACAGAATCACAGAATCACAGAATGGCAGGGGTTAGAAGGGACCGGTGGAGATCATCTTGTCCAACACCCCTGATTGAGCAGGGACACCCAGAGCAGGGGGCACAGGAACGCGTCCAGGTGGGTTTTGAATGTCTCCAGGGAAGGAGGCTCCACAGCCTCCCTGGGCAGCCTGTGCCACTGCTCTGGCACCCTCACAGGAAAGAAGTTTTTCTCATATTTAAGTGGAGCTTCTTGTGTTCCCATTGCCCCTTGTCCTGTCATTGGGCACTACCGAAAAGGGTCCAGTCCCATCGTCCTGACACCTACCCTTCAGACATTTATAGGTATTGATATGATCCCCCCTCAGTCTTCTCTTCTGCAGGCTGAACAAACCCAGGTCTCTCAGCCTTTCCTCATAAGGGAGATGCTCCAGTCCCCTGATCATCTTGGTAGCTCTCTGCTGGACTTTCTCGAGCAGTTCCACATGCTTCTTAAACTGGGGGGCCCAAAACTGGACGCAATAGAATAAGGAAACTTCTGAGCAATTAAAAAACATTCAGCTCCAGAGAAGGTGTTTTCATGTAAACTAGGCAAAAATCTTGGATCTTATTGCTGTACTTATTTGGGAAGGTGGAGAATTTTGTTTTCTCTTTGCACAGCTAATAGTTTAGAAGGAGACAGAGAAGTAAAAAAAATGGCAAATAAAAAGTTCAAAGACACATAGAGAAATAAATGGAGAAACAAGACTCTAAACTCCGAAAGACGACAAGGTAGGATATATGACTTCCCATTCAAAATACTTGCAAAGAAAAGGATGAGGTCTCACAAATATAAATAAATATAAAGAAAAAGTAGCTTTTAAATATCTGATGATGGAAAGTTTAATCAAATTGGAGAGAATTCAAAAATTCTGTGTTTGGACAGGAAACAAATTTAGTGGTTGGAGCATACTCATTCAGAAAATTTCAAAAGAAGAGGAGAAAAGACTGGGAAGTAGTGGTGGTAGGGGTAATGAGATGTTATTTTTCAATTACAGAGAAAATGGAAATTTTCTTTAAGGCTAAAATAATCAAAGATTTGTAAGAAACTGCAAAACAAGATTTAACTGGCCTTGATATTTTGAATTATTTTATATCTTCAGAAAATATTTTATTACAGCTATGTTGATGCACATCAAATTCTAATCTCCTAAGATTCAGAAAGAGAAAAAAGGATATATTTGTTAGATAAATTCTTGATTTTGAGTAGTTTGGCCGGGTCTGTTATTTAGTAGATGCAGCCTTTATAGCTCGAATATTACATTTAAATTAACTGTTATGTGATAAATTTGACCCCCTTTGGCCTTCTTCGATACAATCCCATATATTTGTAACATTTGGGGGAAGGGGGGAGAAGTATAATTCTACCTTATCTAGATTCCATCTCACACCAAATCTAATTAAAATGAAACGCTTGTCCTCATTTCCCTATTTTAATTCTTTTACCCTCCCACTATCTCCATTATTGACTTTGTGACGGAATGCTTTAATTTAAATTGCATTCCTCATCTGTTTTTACACCAGTATATGCACAATTTATTCCATATACTGTTCTTATCTGGCATTATTTAATTCTGTTATGTGTGTTGGGAATAGAATATACTTTCTCAAAATTAGTTGTATCACAATGTTTGCAGAAAAACATGCTGTATGTGTTGAATTAATCTATAGATCCTAAAGAAGTTTTGGTTTTCTGGAAAAAAAAAAAACAACCCAAAACTTTTCTACATTTTTATGAAAACAGATTTGGTGTATGCTACTATTAATTTATTTCAAATAATGACTATTTGTGTATTATTCTGTGATTGTAACAAATCATGATTAGTTGTGTGAAAAATAACCATAAGAAAAAAAGCTTAGAGAGAGAGTCTAATTATTTGATTGATTTTTTTCAGAAAACTCTTCTTTAGCCTGACTTGAATACTACAGTGGAAGTTTCAATGGATCAACAGACAAACAGATAGACTGAACGACCTCACTTTTTACTTTCCATACAGTGGGATAGAAAGTCCTATCTGGGGGACAGTGGAGCAGGAGCAAAACATGCTGATATGAGAAGTAAAAGGAAAAGGAAACTAGAGGGAGAAGAATGAAATCTTAAAAGTCTTAAAGGATATCTGCCTGTGGCAGACTAGAGTAAGGAAATAAATGACGGATGACCGGGACTGAAACAGAAACTTTGTGGGAGACAAGATGGGGTAAAATGGGAAAAAAAGTAAGACAGAAGAGCACATATAAGATGATGATAAGTGAAAGTAGGAGAAGAATGCACAGCAAAACATGAGGAGATACAGGCATGCAGAGATCAAAGCAAGAAACAGGAGATCATGGAAGGTAACAAAACTGAACTGGGATTCAGATGGCACTGGTGGGAAAAGGCAGAGGTGGAAGGATCTACGAGATATTTAAATTATATTATCTTCATAGTGGCAGATTATATTAAAATATATAATTACAATACTGAACAGCAGTCCTTTCAAGATGCTCCAAATGTGCAATCCTAGAAGCAACACATTATAAAAATTGATTGGTGTAAAGTACCAGTGCTATTGAATCAACACTTCTCAATGCAAAAAACCCTGCAGAAAATTTTAAATCTAGGTCTACCAACTAGGTGCCCACAAAATCTGCTCTATTACTCCCCTTCCTCAACTGGACAGGGGAGAGAAAATATACCTAAATGCTCATGGGTAGAGATAAAGACAGTTACCATCACAGGCAAAAAGGACTCGACTTGGGGAGATCAGTTTAATTTATTAACAAGCAAACCAGACTAGGATAATTAGAAATAAAACCAAGTCTTAAAACACCTTCTCCCCACCCACCCCTCTTTCTGGGCTTAACTTCACTCCTCTTTCTCTACCTCCTCCCTGGAAGTGGTGCAGGGGGACAGGGAATAAGGGGTTGTGGTCAGTTCTTCCTACGTTGTCTCTGCCACTCTTTACTCCTCGGGGCGGGGAGCTTCTCACACTCCTCCTCTGCTCCAGCATGGAGTCCCTCCCATGGGAGACAGTCCTCCATGAACTTTTCCAATGTGAGTCTTTCCCATGGGCTGCAGTTCTCGTGAACTGCTTCAGGTGGGTCTCTTCCACAGGGTGCAGGCCTCCAAGAACAGATGGCTCCAGTGTGGGTCCCCCATGGGGTCACAAGTCCTTCCAGGAAACCTGTGGGTTCTTCTCTCCACTGGTCCGCAGGTCCTGCGTATATGGTTTATCCCCAGCCAGCAACTAAGCACCAACCAGCCGCTCGCTCACTGCCTTCTGGCTGGATGGGGGACAAAATCAGAAAAGTGAGAAAACTCATGAGATTAGATAAAGACAGTTTAATAAGCAAAGCAAAAGCTGTGCATGCAAGCGAAGTAAAACAAGGAATTATTTCACTACTTCCCATGGGCAGGCAGGTGTTCAGCCATCTCCAGGAAAGCAGGGCTCCATCACACATAGCGGTTATGTGGGACGACAAAAGCCATAACTCTGAGCTTCCCCCTCTTCCTTGTTCTTCCCCCAGATTTATGTACTGAGCATGACATCATATGGTATGGAATATGCCTTTGGTCAGTTTGGGTGAGCTGTCCCAGCTGTGTCCCCTCCCAGCTTCTTGTGCACCCGGCAGAGCACGGGGAGCTGAAAAAGCCCTTGACTAGTGCAAGTGCTACTTCACAAAAAGTTGAATGTCCGGTATTATCAACACTGTTTTCAGCACAATTCAAAACCAGCCCCACACTAGCTGCTACGAAGAAAATTAACTCTGTCCCAGCCAAAAACAGAACACCTGCTTGGAGCCTGCTCCCACGGGGTCACAGCCTACTTTGTGCATCCAACTGCTCTGGCATGGGGTCCTCCACAGGCTGCAGTGCGGATATCTGCTCAACAACCTCTGTGGGCTGCAGGGGGACAGCCTGACTCACCATGGACTTCACCACGGACTGCAGGGGAATCCCTGCTCCAGCACCTGGAGCACCACTTCCCCCTCCTTCTTCATTGAACTTGGTGTCTGCAGCATTGTTCCTCTCACATATTCTTACTCCTCTTTCCAGCTGCAATTGTGCAGGATTTTTCCCCACCCTGCTTAACTATGCTATCCCAGAGACACTACCACCATTGCTGATTGGCTCAGCCTTGGTCAGTGGCAGATCCATCTTAGAGCCAGCTGGTATTGGCTCCATCGACCACGGTGGAAGCTTCTAGCATGTTCTCATAGAAGCCACCTCTGTATACCCCCCACTACCAAAACCTTACTATGCAAACCCAATAAATCCATATACTCAGGAAACCTATGATTCAGCAGAACACCTTCTGAAGATAGTCCCTTCCCTTCCCTTCCCTTCCCTTCCCTTCCCTTCCCTTCCCTTCCCTTCCCTTCCCTTCCCTTCCCTTCCCTTCCCTTCCCTTCCCTTCCCTTCCCTTCCCTTCCCTTCCCTTCCCTTCCCTTCCCTTCCCTTCCCTTTCCTTCCCTTCCCTTCCCTCTCCCTCTCCCTCTCCCTCTCCCAATCATCTGCCAAACAACAATACATCCCCTTACAGGGTTGTGTAATAGGTTCCTACCTAGCTGCAGTTCTGTGAGAATTAAATAGCTAATGCTGGTAGCAAGTCTTTGCAGATGAAAATTGCTAGGTAAGTGCTAAATAAAATTGTTATTATTAGAGACACATTCCAACCAACATGTTTTGTTGTTGGTTTTTTTTTTTTTAATTTCATTTTTTAATTTTATAGCTGGCATAGATTCCATCTTATATAATATGCAAAAATGGTCTTTTTAGGTGTGGTCAGGTAACAAAAGTTCCTGTGATGTGTCTTGCTGAGCAGCTCATGACAATTTGCGTCCGAAGAATCAAATATATTTTCAAACAAACAAGAAGTCTTGCTGTTTTTAACGGGAATGCTTGCAAAGTAAAGTAGTATTCTGCATGAATCAAAATGGCATGAACAGTCTCTCATATTTGAGAATAATCCCAACAGTGACCAGATCTTGATATGTTTGTGAAGATATATGTCCTGTCCTTCACATAACCACACAAGTATTAGAAGTTTTAGCATAAAAGGATTTAGGTGTCTGCCTACATGCCATGCCAGTTAGTAAATTTCAGTGGTTGGGTACCACTAAGAGCCACAAAATTTACCAACCTGTCCTTTTATCTTTAATGAGTGTAAATTTATACTTGAAGAATCCCTAAGCAACCATGTTTCTTTCAGCGAGCATAAAAGTGGTCATCAAACCTTTATGACACTTGAACTTGAAGCTTGTATTTATTTACTTTGGAGTCCCTGTAAGTTTTAAGATTTTAAATTCCTTTGTCTATCTTGGTTGCAGCACACAGCGTGATACGCTTTCTAAAACACTCCTACTAGATTCATCAGCGCTTAAAGTATATCTGGGAATGAAACTTTGAGAGCTGGAGATGAGAAATAGCCATTCAGGGACCGATGACAGCTCCACTCCCTACCTGATTTAGGTATTACTTACAATACTACCACAATACAGGTTTCTTTGGCTTCCTTTGTCTTCAGCGGCTACACTGGTGTATTTACAGCACTAAAGGTCTGGACTGCAGTGTAAGCAAGCCCTGTCTGTATTACAGCAGCTTTACCAACAGTAAGTAAACTTTGCTTTTCACTAACAAAATTACTTGGTATTATTTTTTACCTGTATTTTCATCACGTAACATAACTATGTAAGTTTAGCTGGCAAAAAGAGGAGGAGGGAGACTACACATGGAACATTTTTTTTTTATTTACTGTGTGGGAATTAAGATGAGGCTATTTTCTTGTACAAAAGTAACATAGGTATCTTAAGGTTTCTGTCACGCTATACTGGAAATCTTGGTCTTTACCTGCTGTGCTGGGGGTTATAGTAATCTAAATATAACACATTCTAATACTGAGTACTGGGACAATTAAGACCTGTTATGGAATTATTTATGTGTGAAAGTCTTGTTGTTTTGCCATCCTGAGGGCATGAAATATACCTTATCAAATGGGGAGGTCCACAAAGGTTCATGAGGCTTTATCAGTACGACTCTCTCATGGCTGGTGCCAGTCAAACTACACTTCTTTAGGTCTATTCATAAGAACCTATGGGAAATCTAAAGAGAATGGAGTATCTAGCCAAGAAGATCAATCTTCTGGGGAAAAAAAAAGGAAGAAAAAAGACAGTGAGAAGATAAATGAAAGCAGCTTTTTATTATTATATTTTTATTTTAGCAATGGTCTAGTTACATCCAATGTAAGATACAACTAGAATAATAAAGGCCACTGTTCCAGGAGTAATTATTATTAAAATTTAGAAAACATAATATAAGTAATAGGACATATTTCTCAGAAGTAACATTACTAATAACAATGCATTAATAGTATTACAATTACTGCCCCAAACAGTAAGAATATTGTTATTAATTTTAAGCATCTCTTAAATTCTTATACTGTAGTAACAATCATTGATTCCTATAATTCCTTTTAATAATAAAACATGGCTTCAAAACCTATAAGGTTGGGTGAAAGGCTTTGAAAGGACATAAATGAGATTAATTATCCTGATCTTTTGAGATGTCACTGTCTTCGATGGACAAAAGGTATCCGGAGGGCACGTGGAGAGACTTTCAGCTTTTCTGCTGCCACAGAGCTTCTTACAAACTTGTGCAGTGGATGCATCAGCATGTCTTGCTCAGAAGAAATCTGTTTAACTGAAAAATTATTCCTCCTGGGAATTATAGCTGTCCCTCAGCATTCATTGATGGTATCGAGGTCACAGTCTAATATGAAACTAAGCACTTATTTGAGTCTTTATTCTAATGATTCAGTGGACAATCAATATCATCTCTTATTTTCTGGACAGGCAACAAACATTTGTAAGGAGGGTTAGTTTTAGGCATTACTTAAAAACAGAAGTAGAAAGAACTATCTTCTGTTACTTTTTATTATGAGTATGTTTCAGTTAGTATTACAGTTACTGGTTTTTCTCTTTTTTTGTTTTCCTAAGATGAGTCTAGCAACAATCCTTGAATTTTGTATCAAAATACCAACTGCAACACAGTCCTGGTGAAGTTCTGCCAATTTCCGCAGGAAACAAAGGAAAATTTTAATAAAGAGTGCTACAAGATCTGAACCATAAACTGAAATTAACATACATCTGCAATTGTGTTTGTTTCCTTCTTTTTCATTAAATATATAACTACATTTTCATTAACGGTTACTTATTCATATTACCATGATGATTTAAAATATAAATATTCCTTTGTGCAGAAGACTATAGACAAGTTGTTTGTCAGCATCCATTTTAAGGTCATGAGCTAGAAATCGGGTTTTTTTCCTACTCAGTTATACCTATTCTTGTGTTTGTTTAGGGGATCATTTTGTTACTAAAACTATGAATTGTATTATCAGCCTTTAGTGTAACTGAGTAAAATTCTAATGAAAAATAAAAAAAATTGAGAACTGCCTTAGAGCTTTGTGTCAAATGTACATACAAAAATGGAAATCTATATATACAAATGTAATATATATTTAAAAGATATGTATTTTTGTATGCAAATTTGATATATTTTTTCATTTGGCTAGTGCTTCAGCACATCTAATATACTAGATAGCCACCTTTCCTTTATTGGGAAAACAACCAATGTTTTAATAAAATAAATGTTCTGAACAACACTATTCAGACATTTCAGTCTCAGAATCATGATCAGATTGCGACAATTCAAAGTGTAACAGACTGCAGCAACTGACAATGTTCATCTTAGCAACACCTAAAGGAGTTGTGTTTTACAGTTTGCCAAGTCACCATGATTTTACATGTAAAGTCTCAGTTAGGTCTTAATTATGGTCTTGGCTATAGTGTAGGAAAATATCAATCATCTTCACTGACATGACCATAATGTACACAGCCTTAATTAAGCCCATTTCCTAATCATTACTGATGATAGTAAAAGTTATACCTACACGAGATGACTCAATTAAAAATCTTACTGTCCCCATCTTTATGCTGATTATGGTGAATTTTCTCTCAGCTAATATTCATTGAAAGCTGAAGAGGATAAAAGGCCATTTTTATTAGCTGGTTAAGCGTAATTTAGGATAGCTCTTTAGAAATAAGCTGTCTACAGCTTTTAAACAAATCAGCCAGTGTTTTTGGCCAGAGGAAATTCAGTAATAATGAACCAATGGGCATTATATAGCCTAGCTTCACTTGCAGGATCAACATCAAAAAAGTCTCAGTCCCACTGAAAAGAATGATGGCTACTTTGTAATAAACATTCCAATGTTATTTTTGTTTTACCTTTACCAACAATATTAATTTTTACCTCTTAATCTGTAAAATGTTATCTTTTAGTTCTATTAAGAAACAAAAATACTGACATACTTCACTTTCCAAGCCAAAACCTGTATGTATAGCCCCCGTACTTTTTACTGAAGAAGAGTATATTCACAGATTTCAGTATTTTTTGTTTTACATATTCACATTCATGTAAGTATTCACATTTTATTTTAAAGTCCTCAGATTTTCTTTAAAAAAAGCATTTAACTGAATATTTCTGTATGGATTTTTTAGCATGTTTGCTATCTATGCAATACAGTATATTACTATGTCTCTAAATGGGACTTTATGGTTTCTTAGATAGATAATGTATCTAAAACAAAAAAAACCCTCACACAAACAGCAAAACTAAAGGTAAATATTTGTTTTTGGTGATAGACATCAATGATCTAAAGAGACTTTTAAAGTCGACAGATACATTTAACTTTTGCGACTAAAAACAAAGAAAAACACAACTTAATGAAATATAACAAAAATCTGTCAAACTTTCTGTATTATCTTCTCTCACATCTCAAACACTTCTAGCAAACTTATTTTTATTTATGATAGTAAATATATGTGAAATTAAACTACTCTATGGCAAGATTAAAGTTTTACACCAGTCATCTCAAACAGGCACCTACATATAGTCAGGTCTGCCTAAATACTCACATCCAAATGCTTGATTATATGTTCATATTCTACAATTCCTACCTGACCTGAAAGCTAAATAACCAAAAATTTTATATTAGAGTAACTTAAATACTGAAAAATATGTTCCAATCCTGCATTGTTTAACTTCATGGCTCTAGTTATTTTATTCCTACCTTGTTTTTTGTCCTTTGCCATTTGAGAAAATATCTCCTCAAAGTTTATTTTTGTTTTGCTTTCATATAACACATGCCAAGACAGTTCTCACTGAGTTGTTATAGTCTGATTGGTCTGCAAATTACTAATGGTCCACACTACTATGGGCAGTGGTTTGCAGTTCATTCATAATCGACAGTACACTGTGATTTCAGTACAGATTCCCATTAAATCTTTGATGATGGGAATGTGTGTGATTTGATGGTGAATTGCTATAAATGCTTATTTCTGTTGTTTACTTGGCGATAGCCATTGTCTGAGACTGTACTGTGTGTACCTCTGTGTGCGTGTGCGTGTGTGTGTGTGTACAACCTTGTGCTCAGCCAGGACTTCCAACTGCTGAAAGAGTAGACAGAGAAGTTATATGAAGCCAGACCTCAGCAGTGGCACCAAATTAAGAGAGTCAGAAATACTCAGATCAGACTCTTTCTGTTAACATGAACAGCTGTCAAGAATTTTACTTCTGTCCTGTGTTGAATTTCACCCTTGAAATGCTCACCTCTGCATAAACACCACAGCTCTTAATAAAAAGCAGCAATACGAAGTCTGATATTAATGACATTTTAGACAGTAGCTCTGTATTTCACTTAACATGTTCTTTCTTGTTTGTTAATTGGTATCATTAACAGAAATGTCACAGTTAGTTAATTTAATTAGTTCTTACTCATACATAATACTAATTTTCTCTTTCAGAAAGCAGAATGGAAGAAATACAAGTGAAAACAGTGTTTTGGTTTACTTTTTGTGTAGTGTAGGCCTTCCTCATAATTGATTTTAAGGTGATAGTTTTTAGGAAATTATTTTTTTAACAAGTGATATATTTATTTAAGTGGGAATAGCTTCTGGAAATTTCCTACCACATCCACATCTTTTGGACTACAAACCATTTGTCTGTACTCATCAGACACTAATTCACTTCAACACTGAATCATACATTTATATTTGAACATCTGAATCTTTTCATGGAACCCAATGGGATTATTTGTGAGATCAATTTTTTTTTTCTGGATTTGGGTTTTAAGTTATTTCTGCTTTTACTGTATATCCAGACATACTGTAGCAATCTTCATTTGAAAGTATTTACTGTGGAATGAAAACTAGATGATGGTGGTCACATCTTCACTTTTAACTAACTATGGAAGCTGCAGAAAACCTCCCACACACTGCCACCTTTCTATTTTCAAATAAATAATATGTATAGTGTTAGGTACAGATGATTCTATGATAGCAACTCCGTATAGTAAGTAAAGTGCTAAGTACAGATTTTTCTATTATAATAACTTTTTAAACTAAAAGATTATAATAAACCCTCCAGTGCTCCAGAACTCTACTGATATTAGTTGAGCTGAAGACCAGGACTAGCTTTTGTAAATGACCTTTGCCCTGAAGACACCAAAATACAGTGAGGAAAACAGAAATTGCTTAAGGTCACACAACAAATGAATAACCAAGACAAGTAAAGAACTGAGAGCCTCTTCCTTATAGTAAGTGATTTCAGACTGCCCAAAACCTAAACCTTTCTCCACTGTCAGGGATTATAGCATGCTTCCCTAAAGATTTTGGCACCAACCTCTGTTGTGTCTTCCATTGATGTTCAAGCATTTTCTATTTCATGGCTATATGTGCCAACTGCCATACTTTATATTCAGCCCTAGAGTCCTACAATAATTTTCATTTAAGTAACAGGTGAAAAATGGCTCCAGGTTTTCTTGGAAAAAAGTACTTCAGGTGGAAACTTTATAAAGGTTCCTACTGGTACTTTCCTTTGCACACCATGAGAAGTGGAAGTCAACAGAACCCAATGAAAAGTCAGTAAATGAAAGAATTTAAGCTCTTATATATCTCTCTATAATCATATTATTGATTTAAACAGTATTCAATGTTTATATTACAGTAAATAAAACGAGGTACTGCAGTATTCATGATGCTACAGATTAAACATGGGAAGATATCAACTTTAATGATCATGAGAATGAAGTTAAACAAATTTTACTAGTTATTTGAACATAATTGTCTGTGGAGGAGGAGATGTAGTAGCCTTCCTGAACGTACAACTCTCATCAGATAGCTTACAGGTGTATTGATGATTCATACTAAACATCAGAATTTAATTTACTGTATAAATTAAGTTAAACCTTCAATTTTGGTAATTTTCATAGCAAGAAAAAAGATCCAATAAAATCAAGCAAGTTTCTTATAAAATGAGACTACAGAATTTGTATTTACCCTGCAGCCATTTTAAAATACAGTACATTTATTATGTGATATCCAAAGTAATTGAATTTGCTTTTTCATCTATAATAATTTTATTTTTAAAATATAAACAGATAAAACCCCAAAAGCCCTAAAAGCTGGAGCAAATTAAATCTGATTTGTTGGCAGTAAAAGTTACTTTCATACTTTAGTTCCATTCACAGTTACATAAAAAGATTTTTAGAAAGCATTAAGAAATACCTCCCATTATCACATTTACGTGGAGAATATATTTACTGACAAAATAAGTATTCATGATAATTTCTTATTTGTTAAATGATGGCCTGTATTATGAGAGACATCTCTCAGATGTTATATAGAGTCACATTTCAAACTTCTTGATGTTTATTTCACCATATTTAGGACAACCTGAACATGGCTTGATGGTTTTCCTGCAGATAAAATTTTAGCAATATGAATATGTTATTTTGCATGTTAGAAATTTCTGAAGAACATGATAAGCCAATCATTTCTCTCTCCCTCTTTCTTCCACCTCTCCCCCACCTTACATATTTTTGTAAAAAGAGGTGTTTGTGCATCTGTGCATCTGTTCAACTACAATGTAGGAAAAACTTCAGTAGGTTTATGTTTCGACACACAGTGGATGAACTTACATTGCGATGAAACACAAAATACATAGTTAAATTACTTTGGAACATTATTTAAACCCTCCAGATAAAAGCTTAGTCAAGCAAGGTAGAAGTGTTTACTTAATTCATGTTGTTTCCTAGTTTGCCTTTTGTTTTTTTTTTTCCTTTATATTCTTTCTCTTTGTCTCTGTGTTCTATTTTATCCTGCAAGAGAAGTTGTAACAATGCATATTAATTATTTATAGTATGATTTCTGTAAGGTCATGTGATTGTTTTCACTTCAGAATTTGTACCTAACAAGGAAACATAGTGGCTAAAGTACTTTAAATGAAATGTTACTATTATGTTGGTAAGCAATTAATTTTGGAAGTGAAGTGTGTGATGATAGTAAAATTTGATCTTCCACTTCTCTTGAAATAGAAAATATACCAAAAACTTGCCACTGTTATGTCTTTCTGGAGGATCTATACAAAAGGAAGCTGCATTTCAAACAATACTATAATATTTTTCTTTGGTTTATTTAACTATTTCTTTGTCTTCTGACAACTACATATCTCCATGTTTGGTTGGTTTTTTTGGGAGGGAAGAGTCCTTACTCATGTTTCCTAAACATAGACCTTTATGAAGAAAGTTCTAGAATGAAAAAATAAAGTTTCCTAAAGAGAGAGCAGTAGACAGAAACCCACCAAGTCCATAAAACAGATATACAGTAAATTCAGCTGCAAAGCCTGGTGAAAGTTTCAGCACCAAGTCTGTTAAAATAATTTGTTTATTATAAATTTTGCAAAGGAGAAAAGTAATAAATTGTTTGGTAAATAAAGGCAGGGATGACAACATAATCTGGATCCTTAGTCTTCCTAAATGAATTTTTAACACACAAGAAAGAAAAAAGTATTTGATTCTCAAAAAATTCAATGTTTTCTAGGTACAAAGGTTATAGACACCATTTTCTTGTAAGCAACAGAGAGAATTATGTTTTGAAATGCGTGAATAATAACATACCCTGGACAATGACATTTGCCACAAGTAACCTGACACAACAGAAGAACAGCTAAGTAGAAAATTACTAACATTCATTACTCTTTCAGAGAAACATTTAATAAGTTTCATTTTGAATTTGTGAATTACATATTCATACATAAATGGCATATAATTGTTCAAATAAAGAGAAAGGACGTTTTTGCAACTCAGAACCCAAACTCATGTATATTTGCTTTCTCTTAAAATTGTTCATCCTCATCCTCTCTACCTAAATCTACTTAGCAAAAATTACAAAAGGGTTAGAGGAGAGTCATCTCTTCTGATTATGTAAGTGCCGCTGTGCAGCATTAACATCACTTACCCTCATTGCTAGTCACAAACAGCGGTTTGTTAAAAAACTGATTTATTGACATGTTTGCATAGGGTAATATTCATATTGAGAAGCAAACCTTTCGAACAGGATGGTCAGCTGTTCTCTGAATGGTAATGACAGTCTCTGCTGCATTCTCAGCTGGAGCTGGTGAGGTTCCCTGAACCGCTTTCCTGCTCTGTTCTCATGACCATTCTGATCAGTGGACCTGTCTTGCCAAATTTGGCAGCCTATTGGCAGTGAGGCTGCTGGGGCTTCATGTCCCCACATCCAACTAGTAGCAGGACTGAGCCCAGTAGGCACAGAAACAAACATGTATACAATATTCATAAAAGCATATACACATGTACCTGTTGCTGGCCACACAGATCAAGAGAGAGACAGGTAGAGTCCACACTCATACACGCACAAAGAGCATCAATGGTCTCATTCTGCTCCTCTCCATAGCTGATGAAGATGGTGGTCTGCTAATGGGAAACCTCTTTATATATATAAAGGTTACATTTTTTATATATATACACATATAAATAAATATATATATACACACAATGCGGATCCCTCTGTCAGCTGGGCTCAGACCCAGCCTGCCCAGTAGCTGCCTCTGGATCCCATTCTCCTTCATTCCTGCAGAATACACAAGCCCCAAAGGGCATAGAGCATTCCCGTTGCTGGTACAGATTCCTTTGCCCGCACTAACACACACACACACACAGAGACCACTACCTTGACTCAGGTTGGTCCATTGTCTCATCCAGTCAAAAACTAATGGTGTAGTTGCTGGACCTGATACCTCAGTGCACCACATTTATGATTACAGGACAAGCTTCAGTTTCATCCGTACGACACTGTTCTAATTTCAATTCCTTCTACCTAGCCACACCCCATGTTTATCTCCAATCTCTTTTAGCAACAGGAGTCTGTGACTGGCTGAGCTGAGGTGAGCTGGTCTGTGTTTCTCTGAATGGCCGTACTCCCTTTCCATCTGCAACAACTTCTGCACAGCAGATACACTGCATGAAAACATCCAGCTTAGCTTGTGACCCGACTGCTGACTCTGCCCTGGACAAATCAAACAGTAAGTTTTTTTAATAAGGATGGAAGAGGTAACGCACTCCCACAGATATATTTTTTTTTAAAGTATATTAAATTTTGAACTTAAAGAAGACCTGACAGATGAACATATGGGAACAATGAGCTTTTAAAGTGCTTTATGGGACAAAATGTTGGTGAAATGGAAAACACATTATGGGTAAACCAGTACAAAATCATTAGTTTGTCATGATTAGTCTTGATTATTATGCCATTTACCTACTTGAGTGTTAATTCTTACTAATTCTTAATAAACCTTTATGAGGTCATTGTGCATTATGGGTCAAAGTTGTCAAGAAATTTAATTTATCAAAGACCAAGATCAGATTAAAAAATATATATTTTGCATTTCAGGAAAAATACATTGAAAAATATTCATTATTTGGGAATGATTCACTTGATCAGGCATCTCTTTTTTCACAAAATAAAAAAAAAAATCGTTTATGTATTTTTTGTCCTCTGTGGAAATGGACAAAAGAAAAGAATTTCAAAGACCATAGATAATCTGTGAAGTTGCTTGCTTTTAGCGCTATGTGAGAGGGAACATATATTGAAAGAACATAAAAAATGTGCCATGTATATGTATGCCTGAAAATCAAGAAGAAAAGAAAATCACTGAAGCATTTCCGTATGAGGAAAAAATAAAACAAACTGCCTAGGAAGATCCGTTTACAGTAGCTGAAGTATTCAGCTTCAGATAATGCAGAATCCAGCACCACCAGACTCAGTTATACTAGTTATGGCTGCAGCAGTAGATTTCCCTTTGTGCTTACTACAAAATCCCAAGCTGCAAAAAATAAGCGGTATGCAATGATAGGCTTCCAACATTGTGGGGAGTCTTTTAAGGTCACAATCACAGGGAAGTCCATGCTTGTGGATCTTTTTTTTGTTACCATGGATACATCAAATATGTTAGATAACAAGCTGTTCTTATTAGTTATGTAGTACTCTTCAAAAAAGCAAGGAGTCAAGTGAGATTTTCTTGAGGTTGTTTTTTTTTTTTAATTAAGATGACAATGAAATAAGTAAAGCAATATGGGATATCATTAAGGAGAAGTGATTGAGTCTAGAATTAATTTCATTATAGTCTTTCAATAACAGCATTCTATTTTGAGGTAGTGAAATAGTTTAACCAGAGAGTACTAAAAGTATTCTTATTTGTTTGAATTGCTCTAACATCTAGATCTGAGTTGTCCAAGAGACCTAAGAAAATGGAAATTTAAGGGTTTTACCTGCCTAACTTCTCCCAACTCTTGAAATTTCATATTCATATGCTGCAACTCACAGTACCATAGCCATTATGTAGGGATGTCCTGAAAACACTTTGTCCCAAGCAACATACTTTGCCTCAAGTGGCAGGTAATATTTTAAAATTAAATACAGTGCTGGGTGCTTAGAAGCACAATAATGCAAGACCATATAATTTCCACGTTGGTGTCTGGTTTTTTTCCCCCTGAAAGAAGTACTGAGTTTTCCATTTGAAAATTTGTATGGTCATTTATACGTGAAACTCATAAAATCAAGTACATGAATATGGTATTGGTGTACCCTATTGTTATTGATACTCTCAACCTAAAAAGCAGAGGCTGTCTTGTTTCCAAGACTGCACATCTTTCATAACCAATTGACTTCTCTGGCGTAAATTTCTATATTATTTTCTGAAGGTAAAGAGCAATTTAGGTTCTAGTCAGTATAGACTACAGTGAAACGAGCTCTTGTTTAATACCCAAACACAGACAGGAAAGAACCCCAAATAATAATTCAAAATTAAATAATAATAATAATAATAGAAACATTTTTCGATGTGCAATGACTTTCTTACTATGAATTTCAGATTAGAACCTCTCACTATCTGTCATTTTTCTCAAATGTACTCTAGAATTTTATTTTGTTTTCTTAAACTTTAATATTTTAAATGCTTGCAAATATATAAAATTATGAGGTGATAGTAATTTGTCCTCCAGTCTGCAGATATACTTAAAGTCCCTGAACTATTTTACTCATCTGAGTGAACTATTAATTCTTCATTGTTTTAACAGACAAATCTCTCCAGTGCTTTGATTCTAGCACATCAAAATGTTTTCAAATTCATACAGTGTCAAAATCTTCTGTTGTTTCTTAGTGAACTTCTAGAACCTCCACATTTGCTTGTGAGAACTTCTACTTTATATCAAAAAGTGTGGCTGCAAATGAAATCCACATATACTTCTTGATAAAATGGAAATGAAAACTGTAAGAATTCCATAAATAATAATTCTATTGTCAGAAGGAAACGTACTAAAAAGGTAGTTCAAAGCTTGTTCTTTTGTCTGATAACAGCATCATGTTACTATTTTGTCATGGTTTCAGCTGCGATAGAGTTAATTTTCTTCACTCTAGCTGGTATAGTGCTGTGCTTTGAAATTAGCATGGAAGAAAACCTGTTGAGATAACACACAGATGTTTTGGCTGTTGCTGGGCAGCGCTGATACTAGTCAAGGACATGTCTAGCTTCCCATGCTCTGCTGGGTGCACAAGAAGCCGGGAGGGGAGGGGGCACAGCTAAGAGAGTGGATTCAAACTGACCAAAGGGATATTCCATATCATGTAACGTCATGCCCAGTATGCTACCTGGGAGGGGCTGGCCGGGGGAGGGAAGGAGCAATCGCGGCTCGGGGACGGGCAGCGTCGGTCGGCGGGTGGTGAGCGGTTGTATCGTTCGTGTTTCTGCGTTTTTGTTCCCTGTTTTCCCTTTCCTCCCTTTTCCCTTTTATTATATTAACCTTACTGTCATTATTATCATAATCATTTATCATCATCATTCTATTGTAGTTATTAAACTGTGCTTATCTCAACCCACAAGTTCTTTTGCTCGTCCGATTCTCTTCCCCATCCCACAGGGGTGGGGGGGGGGGGTGAGCGAGCGGCTGCGTGGTGTTCAGTTGCCAGCTGAGGCTGAACCACGACAGTCTATTTTTGGCGCCCAACGTGGGGCGAGAAGGGTTTGAGATAATAACAGTTGCTGGTCACAGCATTGATTAATCTGCTCGCAGTATTAGCTTGTCCAGTCTTTACCATGCTGATTGTAAAGTACATGTTAAAACTTGCTGTTGGTTCTGTCAGCTGGCTGTGCTCTGCAGTGATTAGAGATATTTTGCCTAGGAGACTTGTTATTAAAACACTGGCCTTGACTGTTATCAGTTATTTAGGTTTTGCATGGAAGCCGTTACTGTACTACAGCTACCACCTCATGGAGGCAATTAGCAATTATACCTCCTCCTCTGAGGAGTTTTTTATGGAGGAAATACAGAATGGCACCGTAGCTAATATCTTATGTAATGTCTCCTCCCTCCTTACAACAACTTTTCAGTATCTTGAACATCCTTGTGTAGTTAAGATACATCTGTTGATATTGCTTTGGCAAGTGGTATCAGATCTGTCTAAGGTTAGTAAGCAAGTTAAGAATATAATCCAGAGATCTGTCCCAAGGCTTGATAGCTATGCGTGGCAGGGTATGTGGGAAAGTATGGGCAAATGCCTAAGACGGTGGGCACCCCCCATGGTGTGGGACTTCACCCCTGAACAAGTGCAGAATCCTGAAAAATTAGTAGAACATTTGGAGGAAATATGTTGTCACCCTGGCAATTCCAGAGACATACAGATCACTGCCATGTGCTGGGGTCTGGCTTATGCCTATCGAGCCCTATTTAACACTATTCAGTACCCCCAAGGGAAAGAGAAAGGAACTACTCCGACCCCCGTGACAAGTACTGCGGCCACCCAAACCCTCACGACAGACACTGCAGCTACTCCAACCCCAGCGACAAGCACTGCGGCCACCCAAACCGCCGTGACAGAGACTGCAGTTACTCCAACCCCGGTGATGAGCACTGTGGCCACCCAACCTGCCGCGACAGAGACTGCAGCTACTCCAACCCCGGTGATGAGCACGGCGGCCACCCAACCCGCCGCAACAGAGAATGCAGTTACTCCAACCCCGGTGACGAGCACTGCGGCCACCCAACCCGTTGCGACAGATACTGCAGCTGCTCCAACCCCGGTGATGAGCACGGCGGCCACCCAACCCATTGCGACAGATACTGCAGCTGCTCCAACCCCGGTGATGAGCACGGCGGCCACTCAAACCCCCACGACAGGCACTGCAGCTACTCAAACCCCAGTGCCAAGCGTTGCAGCTGAACCAGAGGACCAACCTGTGCCAGTATCAGTCGCCCCTATACGCAAGAAGAAATCATGGAAGAGAAAGTCAACTCGTTTAGAAAGAGATTACGATGAACCAGGGCCATCACGAGAAGAGGAGGAGGAGGAGGAACCATGTGTACAAGAAACGGAAACTACCCGATCTCTATCCTTGAGTGAGTTGCGGGATATACGGAAAGATTTCGGGCGTCATTCAGGTGAGCACGTTATCACCTGGCTGCTCCGATGCTGGGATAATGGGGCCAGTAGTTTGGAATTAGAGGGGAAGGAAGCCAAACAACTGGGATCCCTCTCTAGGGAAGGGGGCATTGATAAAGCAATTGGAAAAGGAACACAAGCCCTCAGCCTCTGGAGGCGGCTCCTGGCCGCGGTGAGAGAGAGGTATCCCTTCAAAGAAGATATTGTATTTCGCCTAGGAAAATGGACGACCATGGAGAAAGGCGTTCAGCATCTAAGGGAATTAGCCGTGCTTGAGGTGGTTTATGGTGACCTGGACGATCAACGGTCCTCCAAAGATCCAGATGAAGCCGAGTGCACACGACCCATGTGGCGGAAGTTTGTACGGAGCGCACCATCCTCGTATGCAAACTCATTGGCAGTGATGTCCTGGAAAGATGACGAGACACCAACGGTGGCTGAGTTGATTGATAGACTCCGGGAATATGAAGCGAATCTCTCTTCCTCGCTCGTCTCTGCTGTTGAGAAACTGTCCCGAGAGTTCCAGCAACTCAAAGAAGATATGTCCTACTCCCCACCAGTACGGACCAGTATCTCAGCCATTAGGAGTAATCGTCCCTTGGCTCAAGAGAAGGGATACACACGACGGGGCACCCTATGGTTTTACCTGCGTGATCACGGAGAGGACATGAAGAAGTGGGATGGAAAACCTACCTCAGCCTTAGAGGCACGGGTACGTGAGCTGCAAGGGAGAACAATTACTCAGGGAAGTTTCTCCAGGAGAGCTGCTGCCCCAGTTTCCCGTAAGCAATTCTCTAGACAGAGGAGCAGAAGTGCTGATGGCCTGACTGATCTTAACAGAGACACCCGTGATTCATATCTACCGGAAGTGAGTGATGAATACTATGATCAGGACTAGGGGGGCCCTGCCTCCAGCCAGGTGGAGGAAAGGGATAACCGGGTTTACTGGACTGTGTGGATCCGATGGCCTGGCACATCTGACCCACAGGAATATAGAGCTTTAGTGGACACCGGTGCACAGTGTACCTTAATGCCATCAAACTATATAGGGGCGGAACCCATCAGCATTGCTGGAGTGACAGGGGGATCCCAAGAGCTAACTGTATTGGAGGCCGAAGTGAGCCTAACTGGCAATGAGTGGCAGAAGCACCCCATTGTGACTGGCCCCGAGGCTCCGTGCATCCTTGGCATAGACTATCTCAGGAGAGGGTATTTCAAGGACCCAAAAGGTTACAAGTGGGCTTTTGGTGTAGCTGCCTTGGAGACGGCGGAAATTAAACAGCTGTCTACTTTGCCTGGCCTCTCGAAGGACCCTTCTGTGGTGGGGTTGCTGAAGGTCAAAGAACAACAGGTGCCGATCGCCACCACAACAGTGCACCGACGGCAATATCGCACCAACAGAGACTCTCTGATCCCTATCCACGGGCTCATTCGTCGACTGGAGAGCCAAGGAGTCATCAGTAAAACCCACTCACCCTTTAACAGTCCCATATGGCCAGTCCGGAAGTCTAATGGAGAGTGGAGGCTAACGGTAGACTATCGTGGCCTGAATGAAGTCACTCCACCGTTGAGTGCTGCTGTGCCAGACATGCTAGAACTTCAATATGAACTGGAGTCCAAGGCAGCCAAGTGGTATGCCACAATCGATATCGCTAATGCATTCTTCTCAATCCCTCTGGCAGCAGAGTGCAGGCCACAGTTTGCTTTTACTTGGAGGGGGGTCCAGTACACCTGGAATCGACTGCCCCAGGGGTGGAAACACAGCCCTACCATTTGCCATGGATTGATCCATAATGCTTTGGAACAAGGTGGAGCTCCCGAACACCTACAATACATTGATGACATCATCGTGTGGGGCAATACAGCAGAAGAAGTTTTTGAGAAAGGGAAGGAAATAGTTCAAATCCTCCTGAAAGCTGGTTTCGCCATAAAACAAAGTAAAGTTAAGGGACCTGCACGAGAAATCCAGTTCTTAGGAATCAAATGGCAGGATGGTCGTCGTCAGATCCCCATGGATGTGATCAACAAAATAACAGCCATGTCTCCACCAACCAGCAAAAAGGAAACACAAGCTTTCTTGGGCGTTGTGGGTTTTTGGAGAATGCATATTCCACACTACAGCCTGATCGTAAGCCCCCTCCATCAAGTGACCCGGAAAAAGAATGATTTCAAATGGGGCCCTGAACAACAACAAGCCTTTGAACAGATTAAACGGGAAATAGTTCATGCAGTAGCTCTTGGGCCAGTCCGGGCAGGACAAGATATTAAAAATGTGCTCTACACCGCAGCCGGGGAGAATGGCCCTACCTGGAGCCTCTGGCAGAAAGCACCAGGGGAGACCCGAGGTCGACCCCTAGGGTTTTGGAGTCGGGGATACAGAGGGTCCGAAGCCCGCTATACTCCAACTGAAAAAGAGATATTGGCAGCATATGAAGGGGTTCGAGCTGCTTCAGAAGTGGTTGGTACTGAAGCACAGTTGCTCCTGGCACCCCGACTGCCAGTGCTGGGCTGGATGTTCAAAGGAAATGTCCCCTCTACACACCATGCAACTGATGCTACGTGGAGTAAATGGGTTGCACTGATCACCCAGCGGGCTCGAGTAGGAAACCCCAGTCGCCCAGGAATCTTGGAAGTGATTATGGACTGGCCAGAAGGCAAAGATTTTGGAATATCACCAGAGGAGGAGGTGGCACGTGCTGAAGAAGCCCCACTGTATAACACACTGCCAGAAGATGAGAAGCAATATGCCCTGTTTACTGATGGGTCCTGTCGCCTTGTGGGAAAGCACCGGAGATGGAAGGCTGCTGTATGGAGTCCTACACGACAAGTAGCAGAAACTGCTGAAGGAGAAGGTGAATCGAGCCAGTTTGCAGAAGTAAAGGCCATCCAGCTGGCCTTAGACATCGCTGAACGGGAAAAGTGGCCAGTGCTCTATCTCTATACTGATTCCTGGATGGTGGCAAATGCCCTGTGGGGCTGGCTACAGCAGTGGAAGCAAAGCAACTGGCAGTGCAGAGGCAAACCCATCTGGGCTGCCGCACTGTGGCAAGATATTGCTGCCCGGGTAGAGAACCTGGTTGTAAAGGTACGGCATGTGGATGCTCACGTCCCCAAGAGTCGGGCCACTGAAGAACATCGAAACAACCAGCAGGTAGATCAGGCTGCCAAGATTGAAGTGGCTGAGGTGGATCTGGACTGGCAGCATAAGGGTGAACTATTTCTAGCTCGGTGGGCCCATGACACCTCAGGCCATCAAGGGAGAGATGCAACATACAGGTGGGCTCGTGATCGAGGGGTGGACTTGACCATGGACGTTATTGCGCAGGTTATCCACGAATGTGAAACATGTGCTGCAATCAAGCAAGCGAAGCGGGTAAAGCCTCTGTGGTATGGGGGACGATGGCTGAAATATAAATATGGGGAGGCCTGGCAAATTGACTATATCACACTCCCACAGACCCGCCAAGGCAAGCGCCATGTTCTCACCATGGTAGAAGCAACCACCGGCTGGCTGGAAACATATCCTGTCCCCCACGCCACTGCCCGGAACACTATCCTGGGTCTCGAAAAACAAGTCCTGTGGCGACATGGCACCCCAGAGAGAATTGAGTCAGATAATGGGACTCATTTCCGAAACAACCTTATAGACACCTGGGCCAAAGAGCACGGCATTGAGTGGGTGTATCACATCCCCTATCACGCACCAGCCTCTGGGAAAATCGAAAGATACAATGGACTATTAAAGATGACACTGAGAGCAATGGGGGGTGGAACATTTAAACACTGGGACACACATTTAGCAAAAGCCACCTGGTTAGTCAACACAAGGGGATCTGCCAGGCGAGCTGGCCCGGCCCAATCAGAATCCTTACGTACTGTGGAAGGGGATAGAGTCCCTGTAGTGCACATAAAAAATATGCTGGGCAAGACAGTCTGGGTTATTCCTACTTCCAGCAGAGGCAAACCCACTCGTGGGATTGCGTTTGCTCGAGGACCTGGGTGCACTTGGTGGGTGATGCGGGAGGATGGAGGAGTTCGGTGTGTACCCCAGGGGGATTTAATTCTGGGTGAAAACAGCCAATGAACTGAATAATATGCTGTTAATTGTAATATGATGTTGTATGTCATCACTACTATGGTTGCATCAGTGGAATGTTATCATGGTGGGAATCTCCCAATTAATGATAATAGCAAATGAACTTTCAATGGAACCGAGCAGAGTGCAGCAGTGAGAGAACACGAACTACCAGTGCAGCGGTGATGGAACAAGGACTGACATGCAACAACCTGACCCCACGCACACCGCCGCACCGAAGGACCCTTACAAGAGATGAAATCCAAAGTCATGGACTAAATGAACTCAATGGACATTTCACAGGCATTCTACAGGGGTGTTCCATAAACTAGTGGAATGATAAATGAAAATCTGTATATATATATATTGTTAAAGGATAAGAAGATGGATAGGGATTATTGAAGTTGTACTGAATAGTATGGGACCTGAGCATGATGTCAATGATATGGAATAAGGGGTGGATACTGTCATGGTTTCAGCTGCGATAGAGTTAATTTTCTTCACTCTAGCTGGTATAGTGCTGTGCTTTGAAATTAGCATGGAAGAAAACCTGTTGAGATAACACACAGATGTTTTGGCTGTTGCTGGGCAGCGCTGATACTAGTCAAGGACATGTCTAGCTTCCCATGCTCTGCTGGGTGCACAAGAAGCCGGGAGGGGAGGGGGCACAGCTAAGAGAGTGGATTCAAACTGACCAAAGGGATATTCCATATCATGTAACGTCATGCCCAGTATGCTACCTGGGAGGGGCTGGCCGGGGGAGGGAAGGAGCAATCGCGGCTCGGGGACGGGCAGCGTCGGTCGGCGGGTGGTGAGCGGTTGTATCGTTCGTGTTTCTGCGTTTTTGTTCCCTGTTTTCCCTTTCCTCCCTTTTCCCTTTTATTATATTAACCTTACTGTCATTATTATCATAATCATTTATCATCATCATTCTATTGTAGTTATTAAACTGTGCTTATCTCAACCCACAAGTTCTTTTGCTCGTCCGATTCTCTTCCCCATCCCACAGGGGTGGGGGGGGGGGGTGAGCGAGCGGCTGCGTGGTGTTCAGTTGCCAGCTGAGGCTGAACCACGACATATTTAAATAACAGGAACCTGAAGACAAAAGCAGAAGTTCAGTTGGTCAAAGTCCAAAATCAATCAGCAATCCAACAACAGAACAGGAAACAGAAGCTACATATATGACTCCCAGCCCTGGCTACAGCTAGTAGGTTAGAAATTACCTTGCACAGTTTCATTTTCTTTAATTACTGTTAAAAGGTAGTCTATATTATTACTTTTCTCTATATTATTGACCTGTTCCTTTGACAACTCACTGAGGATGGCTACAAATCCGCAAGAGCGAATAAGCATAGCTACATACGTCCTGAGAGCACTGGTCTGATAGGTACTCATCATCTACATGATTTTCTACACCTATGATTCACAAAATGTGCATTGGCTGGGTATTTTAGAGCCTGACTGGAGCTACTCCTTTTTGCAATGAATCTTCGCGTATGTCTTTAGTCAGAGAGGAAGCAAGACTGCATAGTACCTAATGATTACATCATTTACTCAGAGTGGAAGGACAATTAGTTTTCATTCCTGCTGTCCCATTCTTTCCTAGTCTAAAATGTTTGCGAATTTAATGGAACTAGGTTTTCCTTATCCTATGGTATCTGCTATGCTACAGAATCATGTTTGCTCATTTCCTTCAGCTGATTGAATATTTATTTTATGAAAAGGGAATCATCTTCAGGTAGTCAATGAGCAAGCCCCAAGTCAGAAAGCCCCATAGCTTGTAGCGTAGGTTATTATAGCTGGACACCTAAAACTGATGAGGCAGAAGAGCTTGGATTCTTCCTCAGTGCACATAATGACTTCCTTTTCCTGTCTACTATAAATTAAGTGTTATCTACTATAAATTAAGTGTTTGATGCCTGTAAAAGGCAGTTGTAAATCTTGAATGCAGAGAAAGGTCTTTCCATAGCCCAGAAGCTTAAAGTACTTACAGAGATGATATTTAAGACTAACCTTCAATCAGTTTTTCCTATAGGTTAGATGTAAAAGTGTCCCACATGGAACAGTGGGGATATCTTTTCCTTTCCCTAACAAGTAACACAATCTTATTCAGGACTTGTGCCTGTACTCTTCAGATAACCCTTCCAACTTCAACAGTTCTATGATTGTACAGTTCTGTGATTTAACCAAACAAGTGCCAAGGAGGAAAAAATACAGGGCAAATAACTGTCCTATATAACCTTTCTTTTGAGATACAGGATTTGAAAACATAATATGGGAAAGCCTATATTATACAAGAGAATTGATAACCCTACACAAGTTAAGGTCCTTAGGTGTGGCTAGCGTTCAAGGGATTTGAATCTGGCCTGACATTTTTTAACATAATTGACTATATTATGATGTCCAAGTATATTCACTGTAATTCACCTCATATCTTACAGGAATTATTATATTATATGCTGAAAAAAAAGGGGGGTTTATTTCACTCTTGGTAATACAGTTTACCACTATTTCAAATTATTTGACAGAAGTTGAATCAGAGTTATAAAACAGTCATTTCTTTCAATTTGTTGTACTTTATATAATTTTAAAACTGTACTTCAGCAGCTAGTAGGAACACTTCTTGACAATTCCTTATGTCATATTTGCTTTGCTTGTCTGATCTTTTTTCTTTTTTTTTTTTTCCTTTTCACATTTTGCTTATATTTTAAATGGGACTTCAGAAACTGTTTAACTTTCTTTAGCTTGCCACAAGCAGATCTATTTCTAGGACTGCAGAGACTGCTTTGAGGAGTAAGCTTCTGAGTGAAACTTTAGCTCTGCTGGGAATTTTTCAATACCATCCTGATGCCTGCTGCTGGCAATCCACATTTCATTGTTTGAGAGCAAATACTTCCTGTTTACAAATGAGATATATAGAGATTTAATATGACTTCCCAAAAATACAGATTCCTGCTGAAGAAGAACTCTTACAGACATGAAGTCCTGATGCCATGTATCTTTTAGTCATTCTACTCTGTCTTCTATTTTTAAATTATGTGAAATTTAGGCTTAAAAAGGTGATAGATTGGTCACTTACAGTACAGTCCTGTAGTTAGACAGACATAAATTTATCATAACTAAGAAATGGTTTTCTGAGAGAAGCACAAAAGATTCACTGGGAGCAGGCAAAGCAGCCTTATGAAACAGAAGAAATTAATCAAAAATAATATTAATTTTACAGGTGCTTATTCAGTTTGATCCCTGATAAAAGTTATAGTGATTGTGAAAGTACTAGGCAATAAGCATTATATTTTACTGCCAAACTACAGCACATTACAAAATTTGTTATGACTAAAACTGTATGCTAAAACTGGATTTGTTTTAGAGCAATTTTGGAAGCATATGGAAAATTTCTTCTACTTTGTCAACTATATTCCCTCTTTTTTAGGCTTTCATTTTACTGGGAAGAAGTTCTCCTTTTAGTGTTTCCAAAGAGTTCACCTTGATACATTTTCCTGTAGACTAGCTGTCTGATATTTAGGTTTGCATTTTTTTTTTAATACAGTCCTAGGACTCTAACCAACTTAGTCAAAGCATGAATACAAATATAGTTGTACCTGTTTAGAGCATGATGGCTTCGGGGGGAGGGGGGAAATGTTACAACATTCAAAGGACTGCTGTTTTCAACTAATTGGTAGATGCAGGCAGAAATGGGCAGAGAGGGATGGAGAAAGGAGCAGGGCTTTGCTTGTGGAATTTCATTGGGAAACAAAAAATTGAGCTTCATCATATGACACAAAGTGTAATGCTAATTAGAGTAACATCAGTCCTTCACTAAAGAAAGGGAAAAAATTAAAGGTAAAATGTGGTTCTCATTCTATTCTTAATGAGTTATGGTAGAGCAATGACTAAATGCTAGTGAGGGCCCATGAAATGATTTCTCATTACATTGATGATTACTGTATAAAATGAATGTATCTTAGGTATGTATAAATACTCTAAATACTATGTATAAATACTCTAAATAGACTCAAAGAATCCACTGACATATTAATTGATTTATTTTCAAGCACTGTAAATAACTTCCCACTCCTATATTAGAGATAGTGAATCAAGGAATCACTGGATAATCCCTGTTAATTCTGAACAAACCATACATCCTACTGGTCAAAATGAAAGTAGTATTAAACCAAAATAAACTAATACAGAATTTAACAACAAGTTAAAGGATGTTATTTAGTGTATTGGGTTCATGTGCAAAAGTTTTGGTAGTGAGGGGCTCCAATGGTGGCTTCTGTGAGAACCTGCTAGAAGCTTCCCCAGCGTCTGATAGAGCTAATGCCAGCCAGCTCCAAGATGGACCTGCTGCTGGCCAAGGCTGAGCCAATCAGTGATCATGGTAGTGCTTCTGGGGTAACAGAGTTAAGAGGGGGAAAAAAACCCTGCAGCGCAACAGCAGCTGGAGGAGAGACAAGTAAGAATAGGTAAAAGGAAAAACCCTGCAGATGTAGTGAAGAAGGAGGGTGATGAGGTGCTCCAGGTGCTGGAGCAGAGATTCCCCTGCAGCCCATGATGAGGACCATGGTGAGGCAGGCTGTCCTCTGCAGCCCATGGAGGGTAACGGTGGAGCAGATATCCATCTGCACCCCATGGAGGACCCCACGCCAGAGCAGGTGGATGACCACAGTAGGCTGTAACCCTGTGGAAAGCTGGAGAAAGTTCCTGGCAGAACCTGTGGATGTGTGGAGAGAGGAGCCCATGCTGGAGCAGGTTTGCTGGAAGGACTTGTGACCTTGTGGGGGGATCCATGCTGGAGCTGTCTGTTCCTGAAGGACTGCACCCCATGGAAAGGACCCACACTGCAGCAGATTTTGAAGAACTGTAGCCCATGGGAGGACTCACCTTGGAGAATTTTGTGGAAGACTGTCTCCCATGGGAGGGACCCCACGCTGGAGCAGGGGAAGAGAATGAGGAGTCCTCCGCATGAGGACAAAGGAGCGACAGAGACAACATGTGATGAACTGACCACAACCTCCATTCCCCATCCCCCTGTGCTGCTGGTGGGGAGGAGGTAGAGAAAATTGGGAGTAAAGTTGAGCCGAGGAAGAAGGAGGAGTGGGAGAAGGTGTTTTAAAGATTTACTTTTATTTCTCATTATCCTAATCTGATTTGATTTTTAACAAATTATACTAATTTTCCCAAGTCAAGACTGTTTTGCCCGTGATGGTAATTGGTAATCCCCATGTTCGTATCTAACCCATGAGCCTTTAGGTATATTTTCTCTCTCCTGTCCAGCTGAGGAGGGGGGAGTGATAGAGCGGTTTTGATGGGTACCTGGCATCCAGCCAGGGTCAACCCACTGCATTTAGTTGTCTTTTTTTTTTTTTCCCTTTCTAATTTGTATTAGCCTTAGGAAAGCTACACGTGAGTAGAAAATCTGTAGATACATTAAGGACACACACAACATCAGCACCATATATTTTCCGAAAGTTCTCCGGTCAGGGAAGAAGATTGGCAGTAATGAACACTTGCTTTCTCATTTCAGAAAACACAATGTGTCTCTCCCCAACTCTCAGAGAACTGTGATATCCTAAAATCTCTTTTTGAATGAAAGTGGTTTTCAGTACTCTACTCAGCCAGGGTGCTGGATTCCTGCAAATGAAACTGAATTGTGGGAACTTAGCTTTTCACATGAGCTTAGTCTCAATTAACAGACTAAAAAAGATTTCAGAGATGACAACTCTGACGTTAGGCTACATATAAATAGCATATTATTAGGCATAGGACCGGAGCCAGTTCTAGAGCCAGAAAGCTACATGTGCCTACAATATCAGTGTTAGCTGGTTGTCTAAGTTGCCATTATCACTGCTGAACATGAATATCCGGTACCATTTAAGTCAACCTAGAATATAACAGCTGGCCTCCAGACGATGCTGTAGTAGACCACAGCTTTTCTGCAAGTTGAGTATTGTATCTACCTGATCTCCGTCCCTACCTCAGATACCCTACGGCAGCCCAAATGATGCTAGCCATCTATCGTTCAGCAACTAAATCCTGCTTTTCAGTGATTCTGCTGAGCAGGGACTTGAATCATCACTTAAATAATTATTTAACAACTAGTGTAATTTATGATAGTCTAGGAGGTCAGAGATAATTTCACAGGCTTAGCAGGTATGACATGATCTTCAGAAGAACTAAGATATCTCAATTTAGAGGTCAGGTAGAATAATAGAGCACATACTTGGCACCAAAGACCTGTGTTTAGGCAACTGAAACCTGCTCATAATGTTAATTATTTTACAGAATTCTGTTCTGACATAAGTGTCCTTCTCTGTTTTGGAGAGGGCATTAGAGGTTGTAGAAATATCGATTAGGAAATCCTATATCTAAACCCTTCCAAAATTTTGCACTAAATATCCAATACATATGTGAGTAATAATGGTAATACGCTGCTAAATGGAGAGGTGGTTTACTCTCCTTCTTGAACAAAAACGCAACAGTCACAAGCAGAAATATTTCTCATTTGTGAGGAAGTAGATGTAGCAAAAATTTTCTTTGTATAAGCATGACACAACAAGATCCTGTCATTTCTCATACAATTTAAACAATTGCAAAATACATTACTGATGCATGCAGATCCTATTGTATATGTTCAGTGTCCTTCAAGAGGATGAAATATATATACACAGATATAAAAATAAATAAATTAAGCCTTCAATTTAAAAAGATATCTTCGTTTTTGATAACAGTCTCGTTCAAAATACGCTTGTAACAATTTGCAGTTTTCAAAAGGTTTAGAAAGAATAATGTTTAATTCTTGCCAATGTAAAAATCTTTTTTCATTATTAGTTTTAATACTATTTGTTAAATGCAGCACATTAACTTATAGTACATTCAGTACAGTTAGATAAATTATAATTAAGAGGCTATGTTGGTTACATTAGGTCAAAAATAGCATATTGAGACTGTTATTGGGCAATTTTCTCACAAAAAATACTATTATACACCTCACAGGAAAATAAAATGCAGTTTATGCAGTTCTTATCACTTGTCTATTTGTAGGTTGGTTTCTAAAATTAAGTTTCAATAACTGTTTTAGTGTAACTTATGTAATACATGGATCAGCTGTACTCAGGTGAGGTAGGATGTTTATTGCAGCAACTAATGTTGAAAGAAAACTCCAGCTGAATGTGGTTACTGCAACCCTAGTCATTCCAAGGGAGCTAATATAATACACTTTATATTGCTTCAGAATGATTACTCTATTGCCTGTCTTCCATCACCTTCTTTAGTCCTTTTCTTTTGCTCATGGACACATAATTAGCATGATCCTAACTTTTCTAAACAGAGAATTCATCCCATATGTCTTTACTTTCAGTTACTCTGTCTGGTGGTGCTGAAGAAAGAAGAATGTTATATTCTGCTGTAAAAGTTTTTAAAATTATTTTCAGGAGGGATTTTATTAGGGTTAGAATTGAATTCTACACAGTATTTTAGTAGTGCTGCCTACAGTTAATATATCCAGAGCCCTAAGAGCACTGTGTTATCAGAATAAAACCCCTCAACGATGTTCCACTTGAAAAGCCCAGAGGAGAGGCAGTCAGAGAGACTGGATTGCAAAAGCTTCAATTATAAGTATAGATTTAGATGGTATGATCTCTTTTTCATCTTCCTCTGATACATATGAGATATATTATAGAGCACAGGCAATTCAAAGACAATGTTTTCTTTAGGTTTGTAGCAGACCTTTACATGCATATAAAATACGTGCTATTGAAGAGCATAAGCTTATCTAGCTCCTTCAAAATGTTAAACTTTTGTCTCTTCCTAGTCATTTATATGTGGAACATTACTATGTCTTCATGAATAAGAGAATGTATGCTCAGAAATTTATTTGCAAATAAATTCAATAATGTTGCCTTCTTGTCTAAATGACTGCTGGGTGGGGTAAATTTCAACCTCAGTCAGACAGCATGCTATTATTTGTACTAATTTTTACTTTAACCCATCAAGCTTTGCTAATTAATTTTTGTTTGTTTTTTATGGTTGTCCAGTGATGCGCAAGGTGTCAAGATTGTAGCCATTGTAGGAATGCCATAGAAGCATTGGGAACTGCAATGGAGAATGAAGTACACTGAGATTAGTATGACCACTAATTACACAGCAGCAAGGTCAGTATTAAAGCAAGGACATTTTTAGATTATACCTAATTCATGAAAATAGGAACATACATATATGTTTATGTTTACAAAACCCAGTGAGACTTAAAAAATTGTTAAAGGCTTCCAGTAATTGTATTCTACCCTTAGTCCATTTAAAGAAGACTTAGAGATAAAACAACTGTTGTGATGAAAATCAGAGTTTGAAAGCGGAGTTTTCATAATCAACAATGCAAATAAGGCTCAGCCCAACCGCCAAGTTTCATAGTCATTCTGTAAAAACAAATTATCCAGTAGTTGACCTTATTTATACCTACAAGTCAGCAGAGCTGCAGAATTGTTAGCTAGGTGAGCTCAATTTAAAGTTATCCTTTTGTTCTACTAAAATCTTATTTTTTATATCTGAAGGAACAGGGATAATGATTAGTAAGTACTTTTATGTTCAGAATTCAGACCTTCTATTATTGAAATTAATCTAATATTTTTGTGTTCTTGAATAACAATTGCTAGTTTCTGTTATCCATGTAACTGCTACCAAGACAAATAACAAAATGCATATTTCATTTCCTAAACAAAAATTAGCCTTTATATTTACATCTTCGAATACCTAAGCATAGTTTTCCAATTTTATATACCTGTAATACTTAGTCAAAGTCTTCAAAACTTCTCCTTGAACTTTCAAATATATCTTTGTAAAATAATAGAACAATTTCTATAACAGTATGTTCAGCAAATGCATTAAGTAAGGTTTTATTTTTCTTTCAATTATTTAACAGTTTAATTAATGTTGGGAAAAATAGCCTGATAAGCCAAGTGATTTTAAGTAAGGGTGTACATAAACAAATAGAATTTTTTCCAGCCTATGAAGACTACTGAAACCTACCCGGACAAAACAGAGCTGTAAGAAAGAAATAAAGATACACTGGAAAATTAATATCTACTTTTCTAGATTATTAAATAATTCATTATTTGATACAATTAGGGAAGAATTATTTCATTTTTCCCCTAAAAAATACATCTTTATTTGTTTGTTGTCTTCTTCTAATTTCTAGGTGCCCAGCTACACCCATGACTAATCAGATTTACAAAGAGGAGGCAGAAAAGAAGAAAGTATTAAAAAGTTTGAGATTTACTAATTGAAGAAGAATGGTTGCAAATGTTCACAAAATTTACTAATATTTTAGAACTTGTCTAGCTGCAAAAATGGCTGTAAACAACCAATTTAACTGGAAAACCCCCAGTTACCTCGATGTTGTTTAATTAATGACATCCTCTCTGAGAAGTTATTATCATCTTTGCTTTTCTTTTAAATGTTATTGTACCATAGGACACTAGACTGGCCACTCCACAGTTTCCATCTATTCATAAAACAGTTGCAGCTTGCTCTGTTCCCCACAAGTCCTCCATCTTCCCTGGAAGAAACGACGACTGTCATTAAGCTGAAATCACTACAATCAGAAAAGATCCACTGAAAGTCATGTGCGATTTGCAGTAAAGGACAAAAATGAAAATAAATGTAAAGAATGTAGGTGTGAAAGTGTGATGTGAAAACATTTTGGAGGCAGAGTTGGTTTTATTGCCTACTTGTGCTTTTTGGTGCTAAAAATATATGTAACTCCAGAGTTGAGTAAGATGAAAGGAGAACAGGAAAATATACCTAAAATTCCACCTCTGGGCCACTATTTTGGGAAGGAAGGCAGATGGGATAGGGGATGAAGTGCCTTACATGAGATCCAGGGGATTGTATGTATATCTTGATTGGGAAAGTTAGTCTGAGCTATGAGTGAGTACTATGCCCTATATACTAGGATGCTGGCATCAACACAGTGAGATGTTATCACCTTATTCCTTTTTATATTACCAGGTATTCAAAATTACGTTCTTTAATTATGTGAAGTATAAATCTTATATGACTTTTTTCTTTCTTTCTTTTTTTTTTAACCTCAAAGAGAAGAACTGTGTTTCTCTGAATTCAGAATAAATTTGTATTTTATGGAAGACAGAGAAAAAAAAAACCACAAATGTAAAAAAAAACCCACAGAAATTACTAACAAATCCAAGTAGAGTCATAGCATTATCATAGAATTACAGATTCATTTTAGTTAGAAGGGACGTCTTCAGATCATCTAGTCAACCCTCACTGCTGGATCACCTAGAGGGAGTTTTCCAGGTCTGTGTCCAGTTAGGTTTTTAATATCTCCGCAGACAGGCACTCCGCAACCTTGCTGGGCAACCTGTTTCAGAGTTTGAACACCCCGACAGTAAAGAAGTGTTTTCTTGTGTTCAGGTGGAATTTCATACGTTTTAATTCATGCCCGTTGCCTATTTTCCTTTCACTGGGCACTACTGAGAAGAGTCTGGATCCCTTTTCTTCATTCCTTCCCATTAGGTATTTTTTCATTTTGATAAGATTCCACCTCACCCTTCTCTTCTCCAGGCTGAATATTCTCAGTGCTCAGCCTCTCTTCTTACGAGATGCTCCAGTCCATTATCTTTGTGGCCCTTCTCCTGTAAGTCCATGACTCTTTTGTACTGGGGAGCCAATAACTGAACACAGAACTTTGGTCCTCTTTAGAGGGGAAGGATCACCTTTCTTTACCATCTGGCAATGCAGCAGATCATTATCAGAACATGGACTTTCAGCAAGAGTCAGTCAAAATTAACTGCAACTCATATATCAATTAGGGGTAACATATCAGTTAGAGATAACCACGATTCATTGAAATATGTTGATGATTGAGAAAAACCCTCACAACTCACAAATCTGACCAACTTTGGGCAGCTAATTGAGGGCATATCTGCTTTTCATTAATTAAACTAGATGACTGAAGGGGTATTTGCAGTGTGTAAAGGAAGAGGGCAAAGATGTCCTCAGGGTAAGACTGAATAGGTATTCTGGCTTACTGTGAGACTCTAAAATCCACACCAGCCACGTCCCAACATGTATGTCTCATGCTGCACTACTATTTAACATATACTGCAAATACACAAGACCATAGTTAAATGAGACCGATAAGATTTTACAAATTATTTCAGGGGAAATAATGTCCCTCTGCCATTTCATGATGTTGTCAGAACTTTCTTCATTCATCTTTCTTTTCTATTCCTCTACACTCATTGTTCTTTACAGACACCTACGTTTTATGGAGAAGCAATTTCCCATGTACAAGCAGCAGTTTTAGTAGCCTTGTATATTGATCTGACATTGAAAAATTATCAGCAGGAATAATTTCAGTCATATCTATAAGTGGAGATTATTTTAACAATCACAAATTTTTCAAGTTCTACTTCTGATGTTATTTTAGACTTCTAAATCATATTATCCTTAGTTGCTGTGTATGTCTTAAAATAATTTTCCAAGCATTCCATTCTGCAATTCTGGACTGAAACTAGAACTTTTCAGTATTCTGCTTTTCTTTTTTTCTTTTTTTCTTTTTTTTTAATGCATAAGCCCCCAGTCTGTTATGTTAATTGTGCATCATTCCTTCTCACTGAGCAGCAATTCAGTTGTAATTCCTTTCTTTTTATTCCATTATGACCTTATATTTGCCTTCAGAACTAGGAGCAAGTAGGTGCTAGTGATGAAGTCTTATCTCTAGAGAAAATAGCACCTTCAGTTTTTGTGACGTGATGCCTGTGGCCCCATTTTGAATAAATAGTTTGGCTACAGTGTATATATAGTTCTGGCTCTTTAGAACAGCTTTGCTTTCTTCATATTACAATAAACCACTTTTCATTGACATACTTAGCTCGCACACAGAGTGAATCAGATGATGTCAGGAATGTGGGCTGTATCCATGCATTTGGTAGTGTTAGTATTTTTCTTCAGAATTGTATAATGTCATGAGCTGGCAAGACAGAAACAGCAATTATTATCTCAAATTAAACTAGGGGAAATTTTAAAACTTGAAGACAAAATTCTGAATCTCCAAGTCAAATATTATTTACATGTTAACGTAAAGATGTAAATGCGTGATTTCCCTCTCAGTATGCAAAGACACTGGAATGCCCTCAAAAGTAACTGCCTTAAGAAAAATGTTAGAATTTATAACAAACTACAAAATTAATCAGATTCAACAATTTTATTCTCTCTAAATTTATCCAGAAAAGAAGACAGAAATATTTGGGACATTTGTTAAGAGAGAAGCGAGACCATCTGCTATGGGAGGCATGCCATTGTGCAGATCAATGGGAGAATAGCTTTAAGGGACATTCAAAAGAATTTCTACATCGAACTGAGTAATGACTCACAAAGACAAAACTCGTGGGATTTAAACAAGGGGGAATGTGTGCAAAGTTAGGCCTAGGAGAGAAAGGAGTGAGAGTTTTGTTTGTTCCCTGATGGTGAGCAAACTGAGAGTTTCATTATACCGAGAGGAAGGATTCTAGCTTAGATTTTTTCTCTTTCACATGTTCCCTTAAGACATTTTCCATGCTTCAGTGAATGTTTTTTGTTTGTATCAAATCAAAATTGAAAAGCAGTATCTCTTGAAGCCATTATTTAAACATTGCAAACTGTACATCAAAAGCTATTGCTGTTTTTCCATATGTGCACCTAGTTGTGCAAAATGTTATTAAAAGATTTTAAGTAGTTACCTACATTTCATCTTTAAGATTTATGTCTGTTACCTGGTTTTACAAAGAGAAAAGGGTCTAATGCAAAAATACCAGTAACCTTTTGAGCATTCTTTTGACCAGCATGTCAAAATTCCAAACATCCATCCAAGCAGCATCACAACAAATGAAATTAACTGCAATTCATCAATAAACATTGCCAAAATAAAGAAACACATTTAGTATTTCACAATACCTCAGTGCTTTGTTATGAGACAGGGATTTCATTGCATGAAAAAATATCTTCTAAAGAGCCATCAGGTCAGTTCAGGACCATGATTTCTGTATTTTAGTCGCAGAAACCATCAGGAAGAAGGAGAAGTGTCACTGGCTTCTGTTGCCTTGGCAACCTGCATTGCCAAACAACAGGCTGGGTACCTTCTAGCAGGTTTAAACTTTCAGGCTGCGAAGAGACTGACTACAATGACAGCAGAAACAATACCTTTTGCTGGATGTTTTCCTGATAGCAAAACAAGATAATATTTTGCATATTTTTTCACCACTCTTGATGCTCTTTCCTATTTGCTTTGTGTTATGCTTTTTGGTAGCATTAGTTGTATTAATCTCAACTCTAAATCCTGCTCTAAATCTCTTACGTTGGCTGCTCAATATTTTCTCAAACCCCCTCTTGATAATGCTTTTTTCCATACCTGGACTTTTGTACAATGGAAAATTTTGGTGGGATGGCTGTAGAGAACAAATGAGTATTTTTTGTTTGTTTGTTTAATTTTGTTGATTTAATCATTTTGCACTTTCTCTGCTTGTAGGTGCTACAGTTATAAAATATTCATAATAATAATAATAATATAACTGTGTGGGATCAGGTATGTCTAGTTACAGGGCAAATTTAAGGATAAATAAAGCTGTTCCTGTAATTGGCATGCCAATAAAGGCTACCTCTGGTGGGGTTGAAGCTTTAGACAAGCCTGTCTGGAGCAGATGGTACAGAGCTTCTCTCTGATCTAAGACACACTATTATCTACAGACACCCAGGTGAAAGTCCTCTGATCAAATGTAGATGCCTGAATTTAAACTACATTCTTTTTATTGCCAATTATGAGAAACAGACACTGTTAGGAAGAAATTTATTTCAACCTAATGTAGACAAATAAACTAAGAAAGATGAGCTGTACCCTATATGTTCCTGTTTCTCTTTGTTGGCTATAAAAGAAGCTTAGCGCCTAGCTCAGGAACAGAAGTCCACTCACTGTCTAAAACTGGGTGAGCAGAAACCACTCTTTTAAGGTTTATGGAGACCCCAGTTATCATTGTCTTGGTCATTAATTGAGTTTCATTTTGTGACTCTCCTGGACACATATTTTTGGTTCTCAGTAAGATTAGTAGATCCATTAGTCTCCTCAGCCATAGGTTAAATTAATCACAGGTCTTTCAACTGGTTTTAAGCTAGCAGGCATGTGGGTTTGGATCCAGCTGCTCTATGGGAAGGCACTTCTATGCTATTCTTTCCAAATATCTGTACCATTTTCTTTGAAGTCCCCTTAGTGCTGTGTTTAAGTTGTGTTTGGGCATCAGCTCAAGATGCAAATGAACAAACTAATTTGTCTCCAGTGCAGCTGTCTGCATGTGAGCTGGGTGTCTAAGCTTTGATTATAATTGATGGGGATATAGGACTCAATGCAGTTGCCAACCTGTGGGCGTCCGCTGCCATTTCACACTCCATGAAGTAAGAGAAACATCAACACAATCTTGGCAGATATGGCACAGGAGCAATGGAAGACCTGTACCATGTTGATCCAGCTGGAGGCCAAGCAATATATTTACCTTAGGATATCTAAAATTACTTTATAAATTATGACACTAGACAGCAACTGAATTCTTCCCCTAGTAAGACGTTCAGTTGACCAGATGTAGATGTATGCTTTCAAGTGAACAAAATAGCCCACTCTGCTTCCACAACATCATACAACAGCTCCCTGACAACTGGTGAAAAGGATAAGGCAATATAATTCAGGCCAAGCTATAAAGCAAATTACAGTGTTCAAGGGTTAAAGGTTTCATTAGTTTTTGTCGTGAACAATTCTATCCAGATGGGTATGGTGACAGTGTTTGGAAAGGAGGTGAAGGAACCCTTTGCAATAAATTACAAAAGCAGAGTGTTAATTGCTTAGCCAGCAGTCTGTTTTCTAGAACAGGTGTGGTTCTGGAAACAGTCAACTGCTGCTGACATCAGTGAGGGTGCAAACACTGTGTGGAAGGAATTGACCCTAAAGGGCTCTCATGTCTTAATTTTCTACTGTTTTGTTTACGGAAGACTTGATTTGCATTTGGTTACAAGTCACAAATAAATGAATGTACCCTTGTTGAAACTGGTTCTGTTAATTGGTTAACTGTATGAATTCAGTCCTGCATGGTTGTACTATAGTTGCTGTAATGCACTTTAACTGTTCCTGTAGGAACCTGGTAAAGAACAAGCTGAGTTAGTTCTGTGTGTTTTCAATGTTCCCTCGAGTGAATTCCATTTTCTTACGTTTCTTTCTGTTTTCTGTGACACCTGGGTCATTTCTTTTCCCTCCAGCAACCTTGGAACCTCAGCCGATGTAAATTGGCAAAGATCTGTTGATTTCATTGGCTTTGTATTAATCTACTTGAGCTTAGAGTAGCTCCACAGGTGTAGGAAGTGACTGTATAGAACCAGACACCTTCAGTATATATTCAGGACATCAAACTTCTGTGTCAAAGATATGGATGCAACTTTCTCCTCTGGGAGAAGGACTCACCAAATATGCACAGTGTATCGCACATATATTTAAAAAATGTGCTGTCAAAGGTATTGTGCCTGGTCTCTCTGGGTTCAGAGTACTGATATTTATGCAGTCCTTTTCCTTTATCAGTCAGTGATCATACAATTATTTTGAGTATTAATTGTCGGGTTTTTTTCTAACTCACTTTCACTCAGAAGTAATCTAGCTTATTTTTATTTATAAATAAATAAGTTTTATATGCCTGTGTTACTTTTTTATTTTGCTCTTCTATTTCACCTTATAAATCTAACATCTGCTTATAAATCTAACATCTGCTTATAAACACCTTCACTGTTTCTAATAGGAAGTGAATCCAAAATAAAAGATAAAATAAGTAATGGTTTGGGATTCCTCTCTAGAGTGGCAAACAGAGATGATTTTGGTTTATGAAAATGAAATAATTTTTCTCTGCAAGATCCAAATGTCCATTCTGCTGCCACAGTTACCAACATGCATGTTTTGGACAGAGTAAGTATTTAATATTGCTCTTCTGTAAGATCCCAGGCAGGAAACTATAGCTTTCTCCTAACAATTCCAAGTTTCTTCTCTTTAAAATCCTTTTACCATTCTTGCAAAGAAATGAAAGAAAAGTGGATAAGACAACAGATGCAGAAAATGCATGGAAAAATTCTCAATTTATGTCATTTATATGCTTCTGGAGAATGAATGCAGCAATATCTCTGATTATTGTTAAAGCCATCAGTAGAACATTGGTCCAAACAAACTGTACTAAGGATATATTCTTCTTCTGAAGTCTGGAAGTTAATTGCAAAGAAATCAGTAGAAGTTATTCAAAATATTTATTAAAAAACCTCCTCAAACTCTCAGAAAGACACCAAGAAAGGATGCACAATAATAATAGTAATAATGATTTACCCTTAAAAACTGTGCCTTCATGAAAATCTAACCAATTTGCTGCCACTTGTTGTTTTTTGTTTAATTTTTATTGTGAAAAAGCTCTAAATTTTTCCATTTTTTTACTGTAGTAATAATGGGAGGAAAAGATATAAAATGGATGTCCCATTTTGGGTTTGCCATTTTGCTTAGCCAGTTTCTTATTAAATTCTATCAAAATGTCTTATGTCTGGTTAAATATTCATAAAATTTGCCAGAGGTATATGGTGCTTGTTCACAGTTTACTGTGTGGGAACTGTATGATTTGTAGAAAAACAGTAACAGGGTGTTGCAGACTGTTTGTCTTGTTTTGGCTGATGCAGCTGCAGAAAGAAAAATCTCATGCCAAGAAAGGGAGATTGCTTTGCTGTTTCCTGTAGAGCACCTCTGCCTGCTCACTGAAGGGATGTTTTTAGGGTACACTATAGGGCAAATAGAGATAAATCCATCCAACACAAGATCTTGCAGCATGCCTTCAGACTCACGGACTCCTCAGGCTGTGATTAATTTGAACTGATCTGAGGCTGGATGCACTGAATGCAGCTGCCTGCAGTTACCTGGCCCCCCGGTGTGCCCCTAGGTGCCCTCTGAGTGGACTGAAAATGAATCCTGTTGCAAAAAAGAAAAAGCAGTTAGTATTAGGCAAGTATGGAAGGCCAGAGCGGGAAAGGACAAACCAGTGGAAGAGGAAAAGGTTTCAGCAGCAGTGTAGTGACACTGGTTTTGAAAGCCTCCTGAAAACATAAGATGTAAGCAGCAGGAGGGCTGTCCTGAAGCATGGATCAAACACACAGCCAAGCCTGACCAGTGACAGAGAAAGATTTGTTTTTTTCTAGAAATCACTGGACTAGCAAGCCATGTAGAGGAAAGAATTTCTTATAAGGGCACAGTGGACAGTCATATTTAAGCCTTTTTTTTCAATCTGTTCCACCTGAGAGGCTAGAATTTTCTCCAGTTTTAGTCTACTTGTTCTTCTCATGAAATGATAAATTAGCTAAGGTGACTAGATTGGCCTGTGTATTTACTTTCTCGAGGAAGATGGGTACTTTCGCTTCAGATCTCTGATCAACACTTTTTTCAGAGAGTAGAAGGCCCTGGAAATTTATATATTTACTAAAAGAGAGTGAAAGGAAGAAAGAAAGGAAGAAAAACCACTTTCTTCCTCTCCATCCTCTGCTAAAGTTGGTACTTCAGACATTGACATCATATTGAAATTAAACATATTTTTGCTGGTTGTTTAACCAGTTTAACCTGAAGTTATGCAAGTCATGTTTCCAACTGAGGTTTTAATACAGAACTTAATAGGTTACAATTATAAAGATATGGCATTTACAGAACCCAGGGCTATTAACAAGTCCCACTTTTTACATACATTTTCCCCTCTTCCAGGAAAACTGAGATCTTTTGGTTTTCAATAAAAAGACAGACCAGGAGGAGTCTGTATTTTTCAATAAAATACTAAAAAATGTAATGGGTCAGTGTAATATAAAAATAATTTTTGCAGCACCCAGGGCAGAAAAAGGCTTGTGAGCTCTGACATATTTCAGTTATTACTTATAACTCACTAAGGACAGTCATTAAAAAAATAACTAAACAAAGGCAGGTAAAACAGAATGGCAAAGGGTCTCTTAAATAACTTTTTTAATATGTGCCAATTCAAGGACAGAGCTGGTTGAAATATTTTCACTGAACACTATTTTAAACTAACTTAATGAAACAACCTATTTGTTTCTTTGTGAGCAATGAACTAAGATTTTATTTCATAATAATAAACAAAAATAAGAGGTTGACCATTTTGGATCCACCTTTTAATTTCAGTCTCAACCAAAGGAGGAGGAATAAAAGTTGTGTTCACTATTACTATGAATTGGAAGAACTGGTACAAATTAGGGCTGAGAAATAAGAGGAAGGAAATTAGAACCTCATAGGTTCCTAAAGGTCATAAGAATAAGAAAGGAGGGAAGGAGAATGGTAAATTTCATAGAATATCTGATGAAAGGGAAGAAAGTAATGAAAAGAAATATAAGTACTACTATTATATTAGAAAACAAGTATGTTATAAAGCAGTTTTTTTCCTAATACTTTAAAGCATATTTTTAAACAAATGTCTCTGATGATCAATCCCCCTTCTGGTTTCTAAATACAATGGTATATAGCAATCTTTTGCAACACTTGCAAAAGTTTGATAGTGAGAAGGAGAAAAACTTTCTGAAAATTACAGCACAAATACGGGAAACATGGCACTTGAAGAATCAAGACAGTTTCAGTCAAAGCAAGTATGGCATTTACCTTTTTATCTTTACATATTTTTTACCATTTTACTTTTATCATTTGCTGTTATAAAGTTACCAAACGTTAACATAAGGTGTTGCTGTCCTTCTTTGGATCATTTTATTTGGGCATATTTAATCATGCTCAAAGAGGCTCTGCAAGCAAGATATATGCAGCTAAATTTATAAAACAATTATTTATTTGCTAATACGTGAAAAATGTATCTAGGCTTAATGAGCTTCTAGGTTAAACATTCATGTTCTCACCATCCCTAAGGCAGCTCTGAACAGTCTTTCCTGCCCAGACAGGCATTAGTGAGAAGGGGAAGGATCAGCCTCAGCTGCTCCCTAAAACATTGTTAAGTTTTGCTTAGTTGTTGATCCTTTGGTCTTGCTAAACTACCACCCCCACAGAGACCATTAACATCAGCAACAGACTGACATTAATGACATCAACCAACTCCTTGGGCTGAACTATGTTTCATATTTTTTCTTTTTTAATGACAACCAAGTTGGTAGTTTTCATCTTGAATCTTTAAGCTACTAATACTCCCTGTATCTGTAATTGTACCTCTGTCTGTAGTTTTCCCTTTCTTATCCTTCTCAGCTCCACTGTCTACACTTTCTCATAGCTCTTTCTCACAACTTAACAATTTCCTCAAAATTCTGAACCAAGATTATGTTGCTGAGCTACATTAGATATGGGCCAGGGGTCGTTGTAACATAGATGACTGGGCCCAGAAGAGGCAGTGGAGGTTACAGCAGAGGTTACAGTGAGAAGAGCTTTTACAAGGGTTCAATTTCCAAGGCTGGCCTGGACACATGGAGTAGAATTGATTGCACGGCGACTCGGCTTCAGCCCACTTTGCAGCAGTGCATAAGTTAGGTGCCTAATTACTGGAAGCTTCCCTTCTGTCAGGAGAGACAGAGAAGCTTCTCCAGGCAGAGAATTAGACCATAATGGGCTAAATAAATATCTGTAAATGCCATCCTTTCCCTCCTAACTCTCTCTCTAGAGGGAGCTTTGTCCAACAACCCAAATTAGATAATTTAGTAAAGTAAGTATCTGTACTCCCTGGGATGAATCCAGGTCTTTACTCCCAAGAATTTCATATTGAAAAACCAAGTATTTTCCCAACATTTATTGATAAATGGTTGATCCTCAAACTCTTACTCATGTGAAGAATTTTTAATCCTGAGTAGTTCTGCTAAAATCATTCAGACCATTTACGTAAGTAAAAAGTGTTACATAAATGCATCCAAACCACTTTTAAAAAGGCTAAAACACACTCTGCTTACTCTGGGCTCAGAATCCAATGCTGCTGCTGACATTTTATGAGGCACAGAGCTGACTCCAGGCTTCTCAGATGCATAGGCGTGGGAAGCAGATGAGCAAAGGTCTTGGACACAAGCCCAAGACTGAAACTCCTGTCCCAGTCCAGAACTAGGAACCTTGGAAAATTGAACTTACAGTCTTGTTACTGCTGTTGAGATGTGAAGGATGCTGACAACTGTGGGGGAAAGTGTTGCTGAAAGAAGCCATAACATGGTCTTGAGAAGTAGTCACAACACACAAAATGAAGCACCACTTAGCAACAAGACCTTTAGCTGCTTTTGGCCATCAGTCTGAGAGGTCTTCTCTGAACCTCTCTGAACAGTTTGTCTTCTGCCAGGAGCTTCTCATGGCTTAGAATTACTTGGAAGAGATCAGGTCCTCCACACCAACAAAAGGAGAAACCTTCTAGCTAAACCCCTGCCACATGACCCCTCAGTGCAAGTGGTGGAGTCTACCTGGGTGTACAAAAGGTCATCATGGCAGGCAGAAATAGGTTGGCTTTGTGCTGCTTGCACAGTTCATGGGGTGGTCTACCTACTACATTGCCCCACAATATGCTCAAGGAAATAAAGGACACTGAATACAGGAATCCCCTCCTATTTTGTGCATGTCCTGAAGGAGGATATATCATGCCTACCCTCCACTACCTCCCAGGCCTCTTCCCTGTATGTCTAGCCTCCTTGCACAGCCCTTCCACATCCCTGAACAGGCTGCATAACATCCATCTTAGCCATGAAATCACCATGAAAATGACTTTGCAAGCTCATACTTGACTGGCTCCATGTCATCAATGTCATGTCCTGCCCACATCCAGGGTAAAAAGATCTTTCACTGCCTGAGGAGAGACTAGGAATCTAGTGGACCACCTTATGTTCAGATCTCATTCCCTGATCCACTGGACACATCAGCTGGAAACTACATAACAAAGTGGTGGTTTTGTATTTTTTCATGTTTTCATAACATGTTTTTTGCTAGGTTATCCAACTGTTTCCCTCTGCAACAGGAGGGAAAATCAGGCACAAAGGTCCTCCAAGTGTATCAGGATCCTGCCCCTGACACCAAGGCAGTAGTTGCACTTTCTCCTCACCTTTTTATTTGTACTCGCGTGTTCTGTGTCCTCACTGACTTGAAGTACCTCCTCACCCAGTCCCCTGGACCCGTCCAATCTGTCCTTCTTGGCCACCTGGGCACACTGCTGGCTCATATTCAGCTGGCTGTTGACCAGCACCCTTCTCACCAGGCAGCTTTCCAGCCTCTCTTCCCCAGGCCTGTAGCGCTGCATGGGGTGGTTGTGACCAAAGTGCAGGACCCAGCACTTGGCCCCGTTGAACCTCATATAATTGACCTCAGCCAATTGACCCAGCCTGTCCGGGTCCCACTGTAGGGCCTTCCTGCCCTCAAGCAGATCAACACTCCTGCCCAACTTGGTGTTGTCTGCAAAGTTACTGAGGGTGCACTCAATCCCCTCATCCAGATCATTGATAAAGATATTAAGAAATTAAAGATATTAAAGCTGCCATTAGTTTCCTGAAGCCTTACTCAGTTATACGTTTATGAGCTTCATTTACTGCTGAACAGACATACACTCTGTAAATCTTACTCATGCAAAAGGTCTGAATGATTGCAATCACAAGTGAAAATTATGCGGATGAGTAAGGGTTGCAGGATCAGACCAGTAATTAATAAATGTCAGTAAAGTACTTATGATGAAAGATGTGGGAGTACAGTGTATTCTAATTAAAACGTCAGATTTATTTCTGCAAGTTAGTCATAGACTTTACAAAATACCAGTGTTTCCAGAATGTAAGAAACTTGAGAAATATTTATTTTTCACATAAACTTTGCTTAAACTGAAAATTTGTATTCGATATATTAAACAGAAGTAAAGAAATATATCAAAAAATATTAACTGATGACTTAAGGCTGCCTGGAGGAGATCTACCTTTCAGGCTATCCTTTTTTATTGCAATTTACTGTGCACTGTGTCAAAAGACACTTATTTGTGACTTACAGACACAAATAAGACAAGTAGCGAGCAGTGCCATAGAAGTTCTCAAAAATCAAAATAATAACAATAATAATAAAAAGAGAAAAATTATTCCATCTAATGTATTATTTTGTAAAGTCAGATTTTTGGAGATTAATCACATCTATTTCCACTTAGCTGTATATGTGCAAAGAAGGGAGAAGAAACATCAGGAACTACTGTTATTCTTCTGTTCTCAGTACCAGTTATACAGATATGATTTCTATGTATGCTGGCATAAAAACAGAAGTAAAAGGACCATGGTTTAAGCATTCCCTCTGGATAAAAAATAAAACGTGCTATTTTGCCACAAAATTACAGCATTTGCAAAATATTAGTCTTGGTGAAACATTCAGATTCCCAAAAGGATATTTTAAGTGTTTTTGCAGGAAATGTTTTCCTCTTCTTTTCCAGTATTAGAAAGAAAGATTGTCAGATTAATAGAATAGAAGGAGGAGGAGTATTGGATACACCTTTCTGATGCTAATAAATAAATACAATACTTTTAGTCACTAAAAAAGCAGTGTATTTAAACTGTAATGTTTTAGAAACTTCCTTTGGCTCTAGAAGAGCGCATTGTAATATCCATCTTTCTAAAGTAGTTATCTAATTTATACTTCTTCCTCATCATTGTCTTTTTATTTTTTATTTTTCTATTTTAAATAAATGATCGTATATCTGGAGCTCACGCTAGGTAACACCTACGCCAAAAGCAGTGACACCACTATCAGGAGGTCTATTTTAAGAATGAAATGGTACTTAAGGATATAAGTGGAAGAATATTATTTATATTACTTTTTTTTTAATGGGAAAAAAGAATATATCCATGCCAGGTGGGGTTTTAGAAGCTCTCAGAGCTTTATTCTACATTTCTCATTACACAAGGATAGTTCCCATGGTAACTATTACATCATTTGGCACACATGCTACCTGAGGAAAACAGAAAAATTCAATAAAGAAACACACATTCACCATTGTGCGATCTGAATTGATTTACTTATGGCCTAATTATATTTCCTAAAAACAGGAGACTGCACCAGTTTTCAGTGTCAGCATGACCACTTACCTTTCAAAATTAACATTTCTGCTCCCAGCTAGTTGCAGCTCCAAACCGCCCTCTGCCATTCATTTTTTAGAGATCTTGACACTGCTTAACTATTGTTGAAAAAGTAAATCTTCTACTCTACCTCTGCCATTTCTTTCTGCCTACTCATGCTCTTTCTTCTTCTAATGCTGAACGGTATTGGCGATTTCCTTAAAAAATACAAAAATAAAAAATGCAGTTTGAGTCCTAGAGATGATTGGTTTGCTCAGAATATTTGCTTAAAAATTATTTTCACAACTCTAGCTCACTGCTTGCAATACAAATTGGATTATAGGTGACCCTGATAGGAGCATGCAAAGGACAACTACTTTTTATGTGCATGTCCTCTACATAAGACCCATTTACAAATTCTACATGTGTAGTACCAATGAGTAACACAGCAAGGATCTGTAAGCAAGAGTTGATATTATCCAATGGCCATCTTCTCCTATTGGTCAATACTTGTTTCTCCTCTCTCTTGCTTTCCACATTCTGTGCATTTTCATCTAATTTCTGCCTCTCAGTCTGGAATGTCTCCTGAGTACCTGTCTCAGTTCTTTGGAATTTTAAAAACCTAATTCTTCCTTTCCTAACAATTAATTATTATCACCTATTATCTATGCCTAAGCTTGAAGTAATTCTCTTGACTCCTTCTTCTTAACACTTTGTTGCTACATGAGACTCTGCTTTTTGATAAAACGAGAAAACAGTTCTGTCCTTCTGATTTGTAATTTCTCTAGTGGTTATTTGAATTCTGGCTTTCTTTTACTAAATAAAGAGTATACTAGGACATGTCTGTGCTTGTCAATCTGGAAACACTGTAGAGTGGCTATTTAACTGCATTAACCTTAATGATTCAAAAAAAAAGGTTTATTTTTTTCTTTTTACAAACTTATTCCAGGCACACATTTTCTAGAGATTTAAATCACAGTGTTGAAACACTAAAATGGACACAGAATCTTCCCACAAACAATGTAACCCTGAAGAACACTGCACCAATTCCACTACTGTCTCCTTAAGATAAGTGCTATTTAAATTCATTAATTTCCTGGGAAATTATTTTCTGATCCATCAAGGTAAATAGGTACTGAGGGATGCAAAATTAATCAAGAAAAAGGAAATGAGGTCTTTTTTATGTTGCTTTCTATCAAAGAAAGCTCTCATTATTACAGCGGACTAAAGTGAAGTCAAGTGGCCGAAGATAAGTGGAGGAACAGAACTTAGAAGCAGTCAGAAAAGGGCTTGGCTGGATAGCTCTTCTCTAAGACAGAGAAGGAGAAGATAACCTTTTTTGGGTGACTGAATTTCACAAGCATAAATGGTAAGGCATTCTGCAGGAAGTCCTTTTCTCTTTGTCTTCTATATAGGAATTGCAAAAGAAACATACTCAAAAAAATGCCTTAGAATTAAGGATCTAATACCATAGCTTTTCAGAGAGATTGTGCACCTGAGATCTTCAGGCACATTGAAATTCTTACTTCTCAGCACTAGTTACATAGAGAGTTAAAGCAACTCAGTTTTGCAAAACTGCCACTGTTTTGTTCAAGCCTATATATGATTATGTACTCAAAAATATCTGACGAGTTTCTGCTTCCTGATTTGTCCAATTCCTTTACATCCCCTTCAGTTTCAGCCAAGGTAATGCCTTAGTTTCAAGTGATTTTATTTTCCTTGACATTTCTGCATAGTTAAAACCACTTGGACATCTTTTTCAATTTCATAAGGAGGTTTATAGGAAGCAATTTCCTCATAACACTCCTCATTTTGCTGTATAGTGCCTTGTATTCCCCAGTTCTTACTCATGACCTTTCATGCTGGAGAGAGATTACACCTAAACAGACAACACCTCAGTCATCAGAGAAGACTTTCATCTCAGAAAAGAGTCAAAATAAAAGTGGAGGTAACTTAGGACTTTCAGTACTTGCAAAGGTCTGCAAGTCTCTAGTGCTTTCTTAAGGAAAAAAAGTGTCTGCTGAAATTCCTGGTCATGCACTCATATAACCTTGCTATCACTCTTTCTTTTCAAATAACAAGATCCATTTGTTATTTAGAAACACTGCTTAACTCAGATGTTATTAATCCCACTATGTATGCTGATACTTGAAAGCTTGACTCTGTTGCAGGCACTGAATATTTTGATGTTTAATTTTTCCTCTGGCTCTAGCCCCAGGAGCCTGAGGGTTCTTGTATCTTATGAGAGGAATTAAAGAGGGAATGTCTGCCAGTGAGTTATGGAACAAATCCTCCTGGGGGCCATCACAAGTCAAATGAAGCACCTGATTGGCTTCACTAAAGGCAGATTGTGCCTGACAAACCTGGTGGCCTTCTATGACAAAGTGACTTGCCTGGTTGACATGGGCTGGGCAGTGGACATTGTCTACCTGGACTTCTCCAAGGCCTTTGATACGGTCCCCCACAGTCTCCTCCTGGAGAAATTGATCCGTTATGGCCTAGACAAGTGGTCTGTGCAGCGGGTGGGGAACTGGCTGACAGGCCGCACCCAAAGGGTGGTGGTAAATAGCTCTTTCTCAAACTGGCAACCTGTCACTAGTGGAGTCCCCCAAGGATCAATATTGGGCCCAATGTTATTCAACATCTTTAAAAGTGATCTGGGTAATGGCATCAAGTGTAGCCTAATGAAGTTTGCTGATGACACCAAACTGAGTGGGGAAGTAGATACTCCAGAAGGGAGAGCTGATCTGTGGGAAGATCTGGATAGGCTGGAAGAGTGGGCCAGCAAGAACCTTATGAAGTTCAACAAGGAGAAGTGTAAGGACATGCACCTGGGAAAATGTAATCTGGGAGTGCAGCACAGACTGGGACCCACCTGGCTGGAGAGCAGCTCTGTGGAGCAGAGCAGCTCTGGGGGTCCTGGTGGACAGGAAGCTTGACATGAGTGAACAGTGTGCTGCTGCGGCCAAGAAGGCCAACAGGGTGCTGGGTTGCATCAAAAAGGGCATTGCCAGTGGAGAGAAAGAAGTCACCATCGCACTCTACTCAGCACTTGTCAGGCCACACCTGGAGTACTGTGTACAGTTCTGGTCCCCACTATACAAAAAGGATGTGGACAGGCTGAAGGGGTCCAGAGAAGGGCCACCAAGATGATCAGAGGACTGGGAAGCCTGCCATATGAGGGTAGGCTGGGAGAACTGGGTTTGTTCAGCCTTGAGAAAAGGAGGCTCAGAGGGGATCTCATCACTATGTACCAGTACTTAAGGGGTAGTTACAAAGAAGATGGAGGCTCCCTTTTTACACGGAGTCCCATGGAGAGGACAAGGGGGAATGGACACAAGTTGCTCTTGGGGAGATTCTGATTGGAGATGAGAAGAAAAGTTTCACAGTGAGGACAGTCACCATTGGAATAGTCTCCCCAGGGAAGTGGTTGACTTGGCCATGTTGGACACCTTCAAGAGTCGTCTGGACAGGGTGCTGGGCCATCTTGTTTAGACTGTGCTCTTCCCACAAAGGTTGGACTAGATGATCCCTGAGGTCCCTTCCAACCTGTGATTCTGTGATTCTGTGATTCTTCTCAGTCTGGCTAACATGAGACCCATAAAAATGGGTGCCTACTACAGCTGAGTGACGGACGAGGTAATAGGATGCTGACTCCATGGCTACTCTGTCACTCTAACCTGCCATAAATCTGTCCTGCAGTTGAAAGAAGCCATCCAATTCCCATATCTGCACAAAGTAGGGACATTCTTCCAAGCAGATGGCCAAACGAACAGATCATGTCACTGACCTTGTGCAAAACTGCTTGTTTGATTATTTGTTTTCTTGATTTTCATGCCAGGTAGATGAATTTGCATTGCTGCATGAATACTTGTGCTAATAAATGGGAATGTGTAGCTGGGGCAAGGAGAAAAGTGTGAGCAACCTTTTGGACAGCAGTGTGAATTTATGCCAATCAAAAATGGCTATGTAGCTGTGATCTGACTCAGGCAACTAGATCGTAATGACTTCTGTACACCTCTCCTCAAGAGAAGATTAAAGGATTGGCTTCTAGGAGGGAGCACCTTCTCTCCTGCAGTTAGCCTCCCTATGACCTGGGAGGGCAAGGGTTCCTATCGCCATCCCATAGGCTGTATGAAGCCAGCTCTCTTTAACAGAAGCCATTATTTTTATTCATCCAAATGTAAGTGAGGCCAACTAAGAGAGTACTCAGTAACACTGCCCTCCTTAAGCTTTTATCACCAAAGATACTGCTCTGAATACTATGCTTTTCAGAGAGTTAGTACACTGAACTCATACTTTAGTTTAAAAGAGCTAGAGAAAATCTAAAGTGAAATTCAATGTGCAAAACATTCAATCAAAAACTAAATTGCAATCTCAATTGTGGAGTAATTCCAAGAAAATGCAAGTCAGTCTGATAACAAGAATGTAGAGTGATGCAGGCTAAACAATTTATTTTTCTTCTTAGGGGATAAATGAAAATTATGTTCTCAGTGCCAGGCATGTTCTATTACAAGCATAATTAAGGCATTGATTCTGATCTAAATTAGAAACACAAAGAAAACAGGAGAATAGGAGATTTGCCTTTAACTTCAATGTAATAAGTAATTCACCCTTAAATTTTATCATTATTATTATTATTATTATTATTATTATTATTGTTGTTGTTGTTGTTGTTGTTGTTGTTGTTGTTGTTGTTGTTGTTATTTGGACACAGCACCCTTTCTCCCACAGCCTTACAATACAAGAAACACAACCTGAAGCATTTTCAGGTGAATTTTAACATTAATGGGAAATACTGAAGAAGTGCATGAGCCTCCATTGCGACTTTGGTGCTGTGGGACTCAAGAACATTTGACATATCTCTGGTCTGGACACACTCTGGCTTCATTTTAACCACATTGTGGAATCAGACTTAGATGAACAACAGTCATCCAACACCCACTAAAGAAAAGTCTGTGTGCAGGGGCAGAGCTGGAGCTGGAGTGTGGCCCAGCAAACCTCCTTAACTAGATCTGCACATCTTCCACAATGAGCATGTGCCTGTGTGAACCAAATCCTAGACTTATGTGCAGAGCTTTAAAATCTCAGTCTGTGAGGGAGTGAGTAACTATCTCCACTGAATATCTGTTAAGGTTGCATCTTAATCCCCGTCTCTGAAACACAACCTGCTGGTGCAGAATTAGAGACCTGCAGAGCACCCTATTCCATAGGTTCGCAGATAAGCACAGAGATCATATGGACATGGTGGATACCAGTGCAGGAGCTTCATTCATGTCTAGTTATACTTTTTTAAGGTTTGGGTTTTTTTGTTGTTGTTATCACAACCATAATCAATTATAGCTGCTTTTAGAAGATTTTTGCAGCATCAAGGATACCAAGGTTTAAGAAACTCCCGTTGGCGTATTCACAACAGATTCCCTATGTTTTTCTTCTGGTATGACCTCTCAGCCAGGTGAATTCAACTGAAGAACTATGGTTTTCTCATTTTACTTACTATGAAAGCAAGATAAAGCATCCACATAATGCAATATTGACAGTAAAGCACAGAGAACAAAAGGAAAACATAGACAAATATTTACTTGCATTATTTAATGGACTTGCTTTGGCCATGATCTCTGTTCTTTGTTATTTGCTTTCCATGTTCATTTAAACAACCTGATTTTATTGGAACAAATCCTCACAGAAAACGAAGTTAAAAGTCATGAGTATTTGCAGAGGCCAAACATTTAATTCAGACAAAAATATTCATGACAGAAATGCTTTCTCACTTACTACATGAGAGATCACATTATAGTGTACAAAAGAACCCCAGAAAACAAGGCAATATTTGACTGACTTGAATTTACAACAAATTCCAAAGAGTAAATACATTTAAAAGAATATACACTTAAAGACATTATGGTTTGTATGACAGAATACACAAAAGAACAGAGCTGACATTCAGTGATGTATGCAATTTGTAAAAGACAACTGGGATTAGTAAAAAATTCTGTTGAAACTAAATTTTGAAGGAAAACTGTATTTTCAACTGTTTTTTGACTACACCTTGAAATGTTTAATTTATGCTTATTTCACCAAAATATTTGAATGCTCTAAGTTGAGTTTTCAATTCTAAGCTCTATGTTTTCAGTTGTTAGCTGGTATATTCCTGACAAGGACAATATATATTTTGATTTTGGAATGATATATTTTAGTAGATGATATTATTCTTTAAGTTTGATATTTTCCCCAGGGGAAAAACAAACAAACAAAAAAAAAAAACACAAAAAAATCCCCAATCAAATAGTCCTAATTAAATATAATGAGAAGAACATCCTTTAAAACTGTTATCTCACTTTCTTTCTCGGTATTTTTATAAGCAGACTAAGCTTCTGCTCTTGCCAAGCTTTTCTCCTGAGTGGGAGAACTGATGAGTATTGATTCAGTTCATAAATATAGTTTTGTGGTGCTGAAAAATTAAGCTTTGTCATTTAATACAATCCAATTCTGTGATGTATTTTTTAAAATATTTTTCAGAGCAAACGATTTGCTCTGAAGTAATCTAGACAAGATCTAAATCCTTCAACTTAGCAAGAAAGGAGTAATAATAGTATTAGTAAAAGAAAACTAGTATATTTTTCTAGTTTTATGTTACTTCTAAAACATTTTTTTTCTACAGCTCTTTTCAAGGCCTCCTATACTTTTGATTCTCCAAATAACTCTTTCATGGCTTTTGTTTAATTTTATTTTCTGTCAGCTCTGGTCCACTAAAGAAAAGCTTTCACAGAACCAGACACAGGAGTCACACGTCAAAATGATGGAATCAAATTGTAACTGATTAAGCTTGATGTCTGGAAGTGCCTCTTTTCCCCTTTTTAAGAGTAGTTGAAAACTCAGTCTCATGAACTGGCAAGGTGACTGACTTGTATATAAAGATGAGCTGGCTAGCTAACTAACTGTCTGCATAAAACAAGTATCTGTAATTCAGGCTCTGTCTTTACTGTTGTTAGATTGTTGCATTGTTGTAGCTAACAATTATTGTTGTTCCTCATATCTTTTTATCAAGAAACTTATATATTTAGCTACATTTTTCTAGCATGTAATAAATCCTATTTTATGACAGTAAAAATTTTAAAGACTATACCATGTATAGATACCATGTACATTAAGTAGTTTAACATTGTAAGCAGGAGGAAGTCAGATCAATTTTGAACTTGCTGACTTGATTAGAGAGGAACTGAAACACGTGGGAGTTTTAATTCTTTGCTGTGTCCTATCAGTTATCTTAAAAGAGTTCAGTTTTGAAATGTGATTTTGTTGTGTTATTTTTTTTTTAATAGAAGTATTTGCTGAAGTGACATGGGATTTGTTAGATGTTCCAATGATTTGATGTGTTTATTGCTTTTGTCTCTTGTTGAGCACCTGCAGGAGATATATAATTGGAATACACATTTTGATCTTCTAGGACTTTTTCTATATCTCAGGATTGGATTATCTGTTGATTTGCTATTGATGTATTTGGCTTTTAAGGACTTTATTGGTCATTTGCTTTTACCTCCTGCAGACTCTGTAAGTTACATCAACAGCCAGTCTCCTGCAACTCAGACCCTGTAACAGGACACACTCACAGGGTAGAAATCCACATCTTCAGAAAGTGGTGCTCTAGGAGCAGCAATTAGCTGTGCATGATTACCTTCTAACCTGCTAAATGGCTGGTTCAGATCTCCTGCTGTCAGTAAACAACGAGGGGCTGATTAAAAGTCTTGTTATCATTCCAAAACCCTTTGATGTATGCATGTGTTAGTTTTGACCTCTTTTTTTTTCAGTTCTATGTGTGTTTCTGGAGTAGGTTACCAATTTCAATAGTGGAAAGAAAAAAGTAATTCAGTATGTCTGACCTACAATGGAATATCCCAGCTGAATATGAAAGACTCAGTGTCCTACCTGGCGTTATTCCATAAACCCTTTTTCAGCCCCCACAATATACTTACTTTCACTGTATCTCACTGTGACTCCCTAAAGGTGTTTTTTTACCCTTTTTCTTTAAGCAATACTAGTGTTTATAACGGAGAATAGATTAACACTGTCATAAACAGAAATAGCCACAGTTTCCATAACACTGCAACAGGAATATGTTTTTTTTTCATGTTGCTTAAATAGTACCTTAGCTCTACTCTTAAGAGGGTTGCATTGCAAAGCAGATATCTGTCCAGTTCTATTCAGTTTCTAGCTAGATGATTGTTATGTGATGTATACCTTGTCTCTTATGAAGTAAATGGAAATCATCAATTAAATTCATATTATCCACCAAAGAGCTTATAGGTTGTAGTTTCTGGTTAATAACAGCATGGGCTAGATTTGAACCAATTACTGACATGTAAATTTTTTTCAGTTGCCTTCTCATGTTGGTCTGATAACAACCTTCAGTCTAGTGAAAACTTGATAAAAAAAAATTAAGTTGTTGTTGTTGATGACTGTTGAGACAATTAGTGATTGTTTAATAATTTCCAGAGCAACATGAATGAGGAAAGCAAAAGTCCATTTTCTGAAGTTCTTTAAAGGTATACATACACCTCAAGGACAGTTTATATATAACAAACTCTAAATATTTTTTTGGGTGAAAGAGAGGTATTCTAGCACATCTTCATCCAAGAAGCATTACACCTTTGTAAAAATCACATCTTTACTGTCACTCTTTATTCAGAGTCCTGCTCAGTTTCATGTAATGCTTAGGAGTGATCCTAAGGACATAAGAAATGCCTTGCTGGGTGAGGCCAGCCCAAGTTCATCCAGCCCAGGAGACGTTATTTAGGGATAGCATGAAAGCCCAGCCATTTTTTGAAGTCCAGTCCCCTTGCACTCCCCAAGCATGCAGAACAGTTCTATGAGAGATGCTGATCCTTGCCCAGTTCTTTTAACATCCATCAACACACCTACTGCCTGTGAATCTTTCTAATCACTTCCTGAACTTGCTGGTGCTGACTGCTTTCCCAGCTTCCTGGGGCAAAATCCCCAGAATTTCACTACTGTCTGTATAAAGATGTGTTTTAGACTAACATCCTGTCACCTTTAAAGAGTATTCCCTTGTTCTGTACTGTAAGCCTGTGATAAAGAGACATCAAAGTCAAAAATGGCTAAACTCAGACATAGCTTCTGTGAATTTCTGTTTGGAAAAAGAATGCTGCCTTTGTCATGTGCTGAGCTGCTCAGGTTAAAATCTTCAGACACAGGAAGCATAGTGGCAGCTGTAGAGAGGACTATTCATCTGCTATGAGGACAACATGAAGAAAGAGGGTAATTACCCTCTGTGACAGCCTATCTTTGACCATGGAAGTGACCAACCGCTGAAAGGGAGGGGTGAAATTTCCTGAATGGATAGCAAAAGGATGACACTCAGAACTCCTCAGCACACAGCCACGGGCTGCAGTTCTATCACCAGAGGAATGCAGGTGAATGCCTCCTCATACCATTACAACACCAGGCCTGCCTCTTACTCTCTGTGCTATCCAAGGAATTTTTAATCAGGTAAAAATGGTGTTCTTATCTACAAAAAAAAAAAAAAAAAAAAAAAAAAAAGGCAGAATCCAGAACACTAAAATAGATAAAAGAAATAAATAAAATGCAATTCAAAGAACAGAAGAACAGAATGGAGTATCTTGTTGGTGATTGTTCTTTATCTGGCATGGTGATAACTTCACAACTGGAATAAAGCTCATCTGTGCAGGAGACAAAATTCTTCAAGGCTAATCTCAGTGTGGTAAAAATTCTTGTAGCAACAGAAAATCTTAATGGTTTTGAATGCAGGGCACGTTTATTTGACCTTGCTTTCTGTAACATAAACACACAGCATCATTTGGGGAGGGGGAAGGGGAGGGAAGAAGAAATAAAAAGCCCAAAAGAGACAAACAAATATCTATCAAAACAAGATACCACATTGCACATACTATTTATGAAGGAGAGATGATGAAAGAACAATCAGTACTTGATAGATGTTAGTCAAGTGTTGGATATTAGTCAAGATGCTTATATATGATGACAAGTATGGTATAAGAATCCATTTACAATCAAATAGCTACTCCAGTCCCTGAGTGTTAGACATAATGCTATGTTCCTCTTCACCATTTGCTAATACAAGAAAACTTGTGACAGACCTGCAACTCAGAAACCCAGGAGTTCCTATAGCAGAACTTGACAGTCAACAGGATAATTCCTAATAGGAAATATGCCTGGGTATACATTTAAACAATTTAGCAGTTCAGTTCTTTTTAGACCTAACACAACTTTTACAAAGCTGTTTTATACCTCTTTCACTGATTAATTTCTCTTTATTCATTTCTCACACTTGACTTTCTGAATAATCCAAAACTTTCTCCATCTTCTCAGTAAGAATTCTAAATTGTAAACATATTATAGATTAATAGAAAACATTCCGAAATTAATGTCTTGTTTCTAGTGACTTAAATTCTCCCCTCCAGCCATTAGAGAATCTGTGGATAATCATTCTAATGTGGTCTTTCTACCTGTTATTCACTCTTCATTTCACATTGTCATTTGCCTCTTCAGAACTCTTGCCCTTTGACTTGGAGGGGGAAATTACTTGCCAGGGGATTGAAGCTTGTGTTGCCCTATGTGTAGAAAAAAAATGTAATTTTGCTTCAGAGGCAGTAGTATTATGTTTTGAGGTCCAAAGGACAAAATGGTGACCATTAAATGAGTCAATGAGGCAACCCATTAATTTCTTAGACCAGGAAGAAAATAAATGGCTATTAGAAGATACTGATGAAATATCAGTTTTAGTGGGTGAATGTATTCTCTGCTGTAGATAAGATGCAGAAAACAAGTCTTTGCAACTACCTTGTTATAACAAATCCAAGAATCCTTAGTTAATTCTGATAACTTTAAATATATTTCAGCATGATCCTTATTTAATCTGAATATTTTAAAATTAACCTTTGTGACTGAACTTTGGGAGAATACTAATTTTTCACACTGAGTGGAAGTTTCCTTTATTTAAAACCACATAAAGTTAGAAATAAATAGTACTCAAGAGCAACTCGGAACTCCAAGTCGACAGAAAACAGAGACACCATCAGCTTTTACGTGCTTATCGCACCTGAAGTATATTGATGGGATGGTCTACTGAAAAAAGTAGGTTATCAATACACAGCTTTAGCTAGAAAATTAAGGTTCAGAGATAGATATTGACAGCCTGAGAAGGAACAGTAAAGGTTAGGAAGAAAAATTAGGGTTTGCAGAAAAATGAATAGAGTGGAATCCTAAGGAAGACACTATGGGTTTAAAAAATGAGACCAAAAAGGACCTTGTTCTCAAATGAAAACAAAAAACCCAAATGTAGATCCTGCTATGAAAAGCAGGTTGGGATTTCCTAGATACTCTGCAAGTATTACTTCACTTCCTGACATAAATCTGAACCGGAAATATATGTGGTAGTCTTATCATGACAGTTTATTTTTTCTCCCATAAATCCAAAACTAAACAAGGCAGACTTACACTAAAACAGCCTTTTATGTTTTCCAAAGTCACTCTGGTCCCTCTGCATGCAGGAGAGAAAGTTGGCAAATTCTGATCAATTTATTGTCAGTGCCTAAGCCATGTACAATTTAACTTTATGGTAAAAGAAAAGGTAGCAAAAAGAAAGGGAAAAAACCTGTAATTCTCGGGCTTCTAGAAAAGGGAGGAACAAAACGAACCAGGAAGAAAGCTAAAAGAAGGAAGAAATTAAGAGCATCAGAATAAAAAAGAGCAGAATGTGACTGACAGACAAGCATTTCTGGAGTTAATAACTTAGGACTTTCTTTTACAGTGTGTACCTCTGTTCTGTAGCTAAAAGCATTGTATTCTGTCTCCTGACGCTGCATGTACGCAGCTGAGCTAAGAACTGTCATGACTGTATAATTATTTTGATATTCAGGAAAAAGGTAGATTCTCCATTCCTTCCATTGCAGCTCATCACTTTCACTGAGTTTTGGCCAGGAACAGCCCATGCAATGGCCCATTACTGTCCTAAATGGTAACTGATAGATTAAACATATTACTGAGCTTGCATTTCATTTCTATGAATACTTGGTAGTGGACAATTCCTCTAGGCTGTTATCAGGTCATGTCTTGATGCTTTTATTATTTTGCAATCAGCTGTGTAACTTAATTGATTACTGAGGTCATTATTATACCAGTATACCCACACTAAATTTCTTAGTACATTCAACCTGAAAGTATGGCACAAACTGGCTTGTCTTGCTGTTGGCTCCAACTCCAAAAACACTTCACTGGCATGATTTTCAAAAGTGGCCTCTATATTTTAGGTGTCTGTGCATGTTTATCTGGGGAGAAGGTGTTAGGTTTATTTTTCACTTTCTGAGTATTCTGTTCTTTCTGAACATCAAGTCCTTTAAGGTTTCTCAAGTTGGATACTCAGAATTGTCAGGTGCTTTTGTAAACGTGGCCCTACTCTCGGTAGATATTCGCTAAGCTCAAGTTACCATTACTCTTTCTAGCTTCATGTTCACAAATTAAAATTGGTATGACCCAGTTCTTACAAATGTGGCACTTGAGATTTACACCCCTCTGCAGAGCTGTCTTTGTACAAAACAACAGCAGATCCAAGATGGATGATATTTCTGCCAGGAAACTTTTATGACTGGCAACAATTTGGGGAGGGCTATTCTTTTCCATTATTTTGTATTATATTTGATATATTTCTATTGCTTTTTGTTATTTTATTATCTATTACTACTATTTGGAAAGATCAAGTCAATGTGATCACAAGGTAAAATGCTGCTTCACTCATTCTCTGTGGTAATGTCATTACGACTGAAATGCCTGCTTTAACACAGAGATCTTTGTTGCCTCCTGACACTGAGCCACGCTACACCTGTCAGTCTCCCAGTCGTCATTTTTCTAGAGTCTTTTTTTAAAACTAAGCTGAACCATCTAATTAAGTTTAAAATAGAATGGCCCTGGGAAGAAGTCTTCTGAAAGTTCCAGTAGAGGTAGCAGCTCATCTTAACTGGAGGCTAAGCCTTGCAATACTGCATTCTTTCATGAAATCATGAGAGCTTTATGCAAACAGAAGTGAGACTTTGGCAAATTCAGCCAGCACAAAGCAGCCGTGTAATTAAAGGAAAGAAGCCCATCTACACACAGAGGAGAAATTAACTTTGGGGAAGAATGAGTGCTGGGTGAAATGCTACTGGACAGATGAGAGTATTTGTGCTGGTGTGGAGTTCCCAGGCCTGGTTGGGCACCAACATGGTTAAAGGAAGAAGAGTAATGGTTAAATAGAGTTCAGCAACATGTTCTTAAAAAACTCAGCTTGGTTAAATGGCAAAATATCTGCTATAGTTATCACAGTCCATGTAAAACCCTCTGCCCTTGTTTCAAGGAAGCCTTCTGCATCGGAAACCATTAGGTGCCTGAAGGATAAGCTGAGACAAGGAACTGTGGCTGAATTTTTGTACTTGTATGAACTAGCAAAACCAGTTTCAGCCTCATCTAGAAGGCCTGATTCTGAGCGCCTCTAGTATCGGTTGAATTAGCTTCAGTCAGCAACTCACTGAGGGTCAAATTCTGATTTTGAGGTACAGACCAAAACATTGAGCAGTAAGAAAACTACGGTAGCTAAGAAAACCCAAGCAATGCAAATCCCTTTCCCTCAGGTCCTTCTTATACCCAGTGAAAGAAAAGAGCAATTTACTTGTGCTGTTGTTGTCTTCACACTTTCTCAGCTGTATTAACTAGACAGAGAAGTGAAGGAGACCTAAAGTTAAGACCTTTACTATCCCCTGAGTCAATTCTAAGAAGCACAAAGATATAGTTTGTTCATATACACCTGAATGAAAATCCTGCATTATTTTTTACAGCAGTTTACAGGAGCATTTCTCTTCTTTATGATCTTGTATCAGATGTAATCCAGCTAACAATCTAGCCCCTAACTGTCACTGTTTCAAAAGTTACAGTCATAATGCGTAAAATTTAAAGATAATTCTGCAAAATCTCATTTGAAATGAACAGTATCTGTTGACCTTCTACTCCAAAAATTATACCTTTTGTATCATTTAAAATGTATACATTACACTTTAACAGATTACTGTGCACTTTAATACTCATTCAAATATTTAAAAAAACTTAACTTTGACTTCTAAAAGTCTAGTAATTAATTTTCATAAAACAAAGGCGTTATAACAGAAAGAGTACTTCCTAAGCACCCTTCAAAAATAGAACCCTTGAATCCCCTCCCAAAAGACTTGTTTACTGAAATGTTGATTTTTTTGAAACTACCAGGGTTATGCTTCCTGGGTGTTTTTGTTGTTGTTGTTTTGTTTTTTAATTTATTTACAATATTACATTTTTTAATAGAGCTATTGAACTAAATCAATAGGTGTTTACAGAAATCCTTGAGAATTAAAAGCAATTCACTTCTTTACAATATTAATACAAAAGAAATACTTTTTTCCCCTGAAATTTACTTGTTATACAGAAAATTTATTTAGTAGTACAAAGAGGAAGCATAATCAAATAACTACAATGATAGTCAATCAGTTTCTCCCTTTAAGTCTGACAGTTTGTATTAATACAATAATATATGTGTGTTTGATATTCCTTCACAAAGATACTATCTTTAAATTTATAGAAATATTCTCTAGCAGTTACATGGTCTGCTGGATGGAGAACTTTTCCTTGGCAGAGTTGTATTCTCTTGCTTTGGCTCCTCAGGTTCCTTCATTAAAAGCTAAAGCATCCTCCTTTTCTATCCCATAACTATACTAATGATCAAGGAGTATTCAGAGAATGTAGAGGAGAGTTAAATACCTACTTTGGAGCAAATCTCAAGAAATGACCTTGTTAAATCATAGTTTTGCGGGATTATGCCAACAGAAAACAATGAAGGGAAAAAAGGCGAGATTTGCAACAGTGAGGAACAGAGACTACCAAGGTAAAACCTACCTTGACAACAACAGGCTTACTTATTTGCTTTCCAGAGCTATACTTGTAAAAGTCAGAAGTGGTACTACTTTAAAATATATTCCCAAGATAAGCATATTCAAGAAACTTTACAGGAAGATGATCCACCAACAACTGATAGCCTGCAACCATCTGTAAAATCTCCATTAAAAAGACAGTCATCTTGCCTATGTAATATAGATGTCAGCGTGGCAGAAAAGAATAATCTCTTTTTTGTGTTTTCCTGACAGATGTTAAAGTTTCAAAGCATGGAATATGAGAACAGTAAAGTAGAAAGCCCCCAGTGCAATAACTATTGTGTTTTTAACACCTAATCCAGAGGCTGGGGTACTGGAGTACTTCAGCTAGATGCAACTGTCCAATATAATTTCAGACTATATGGCTTTGACATTCATATTTCAAAAGGTTTAAAACTCTGAAATTATTACACTATAAATAATTTGCTATATATCTTTCCCAAATACTCTCTCCTTACAATTCTTTCTCCCTACTGGCTGGAGATTTGTGATTAGTTGTTTCTCCTGTGTTGATGACTGACAGTGGTGACAGCAGTATTTCCAGGGGCAATATCTCCTCCTTTTACCGTTCTCACTTCCTTTCTTTCATAAGGGAGGATTGGGAAATGGGAGGAGGAGAGAATAACATATGTAACATAATAACAGCTTGTTCTATTTTCCTTACATCTACTAGTGACTTACAGCGACATCATATTCTCTTTTTATAATAAGATTTCTTTTCTTATAATTCCACTCCCCAGAGAGAATTATTATGAGGGCTCTTTTCCTATGTTTGTGCCTAGACATAAAAGTGAATTCTGTATGTTTAGCAAATATACTCCCAGAACACTATTAATACCCAATGTTGGGTGTTTCAAGAGAAAAAAAGTCATGGTAACCACTCCCAGAGGCTGCCATTAAGATGTTCTTTAACAAAACATCTCACCTGGAGAGCTTTCAAATTAATCCTTAAAACTAGTAATCCTTCCTTAGCAATCTCTCTTATAGGAAATACAAACGTTATATAACACTAACATGTAAGTTTGGTGTTCTTTTTTTAATTCTTCCGTCCCCTTTTAGTTTCTGCAGCTTTTCTAGAAATTACTTCCTGTGTAGAAGATCCCCCTCACATCAGTGTGCTGTCAGTGTTTATACCCCTGGAGCACTGCACTTCATGATGATCTGGCTCAGATCAGCCAGGTGCTGCCCTAGATAGCAGCCTTTCCCTCTGGGCACGCCCTTGTTTGTAATGTAGGCATGCAACCTACTTTAAAAATTCCCACCCACATGCACAGACACACTCATATGGAGTTAGCCTCTTCCTTGCTGAAAGCAAGACTTTAAGGAAATACCCTCCCTGAAGTATTCACATTTCTATTAGATAAGTAAGCCAGTAGCAGGGAAGCCTGTAATTTGGCTTAGAGTGACCTAGCTCTCAGATATGCAGCCAGTAATGTTTTAGTTTTGGTCTTTTTTTTTTTTTTATACTAAACAATGACCATTCTGTGATTTTTATTTAATAAGTAAACCTCTGCCTCATTGAAATATTCCTCCTGCCAAACTATCCAAAAGGCAACACAGTTCGGCTGATGTGGGAATTTGCAGACCTTTATGGGATTTTTATAAAGAAATGGTATGACTAGGAATATACTTAAAAATCACATATACCACAGCCCATAGAACTCTGTTATAGTGGAGCTTTACCTAGAAAGAAGAATATGGGGAGAAAAGAAAAAAACAAAACCCAACCCTATGAAAGGCTAATGTGGACTTTGAGCCCAGGTCGCAGAAAATATGTAGTTAGCCATAATTTAATAGTGACTCTGGTCCTGCATGTGACTAAATGCTTTAAAACTCCTTACAGAAATCAGTGGGAGTTATGGAACCTAACATTAGGTTTCAGAATAAAAGTCATACTTAATCTATGCTGCCGGTCAGCAAAGGGCCAGCAAAGAGGCAGTAGCTTAAGTAGGACACAGGTAGTGTACAGGACTTTGATGTGTCTGACCTCTCCACAAAGCAGTAAATTTCTACATACTTAATCCTATACAATCCAAATCTCTGTAACAATGCCAATTTTATTGTTTTGATCATTTTGTTGGCAGCAGTGTTAGAGCTGTTTAGCTGCAAATTACTCTGTCTGAGCCCGCAAACATGAATGCGTTTATGAACTATAAATCATGTTCAAAGACATGTCACTCCTGCCTTCCCAGCACTATCCAAAGAAGTCCATTAAACTGTATATTATATGGGCTTAATGTTATTTCCTTTGTTGTCAATAGAGAAAAACACTGGCCATGTGCTCATTGCACTGGTTAGGATTTTGATGAGCTGGGTGCACAATCTGACTGCTATAGTGCTATAATCTCTTCCCATGCAATCCAGGGAAAGTCAGTATGAAAAATATGCAACCATACAAGTTCTCAGTCCAAAAATATGCATGTTTTGTGTACTCAGGTTAAACTGCTAAGTTTTTCCTACCTGGAGTTTTGAGCCTCCATCTCCCATGTGTTTTGTTATAAGGGGATAGCATCATTACCACCTTTAGCTGCACATAAAAAGAAAGTTGCAACTCCCTTTATTGACCATTTAAGGCTTTGAAGCTTTATTGCAAGTCTCTGCTTCCCAGTAGCTCTGAAAGACGTGTCTCAAACCTGGAGAAAGATGAGAGAGAGAGAGTGGGACCAGTGGGGGGAACTTACCTAGCTTAGTCTGATTTATTCATCACTGGCTTCATAGTCAAGGGCGGGGGGGTCGGAACAAAACAAAAACAAATGGTTTATAATACATCTAATCAGTCTTGGATGTTTTCTTTAGAACGTTGTGATGTTTAACACAGATAAGCACATTTCTTTTCACAGGAGTCAGCTTAGATGTAGATGTCTGCAGGTGTCTACACACCATCACACGGACCTTTTCCAGTGTGATTCTCAACGCTCCTGTTGGCAAAGGTAGGTAAACCTCCATGCAGCTAACTGTGCTGCAGATTCCCACTCCTAACTCTCAGCCTGTGAGGATATAGCCTGTGGGGCATGGGACTCCGAGCTCTGCTGGAGGAGCCAGAAACTGAGCAGCAGCTTGTTGTCATGTTGGCTCTTCCATCATTACAGCCTCTGAAGCAGCATGTATATTGCTAACTTAAATCGTGATTTAAACTTATACTTAATTTGTAACGCTGATCATCAACACTGCCTGAAGGCTAGATCAAGCCAGTTGGATCTCTTAGCTAGAAAATACAGATAGAAGTATAGAGATCCTTAGTTTGAACAGAAAGCATTGTCAAGAAACCAGTTCCCATTTATAAAGAATAGGTTGTATAGATGTATTTTTTCTCTATCATCATTACGATAATCTATAAAACTTTATTTTTTTTCAAATACCCATCTATAAAGCAGAGGAAGTAATACACCCTTTCTCTCATTTTCTTGCCTACCCTATTGTCTATGGCTAGTATAGCCATATACTGTCTATATTTGACTATACTGTCAAAAAGTCTATTGCAATATGCAGTTTCTGGACTTATTCTTGTATACTGGGTTCCTGATCTTGTTTAAGAAAAGAAGGTGATTTAGGAATCCATGATACTAACTATCATTTATAGTAATTTATTTCATTGATAACAGAAATTCTCTGTCTTTTCCAAAGTATTAACATTTTAAAAGTTGGTATTACATATGATTATATATTATATATTTGAGGCAAGAAACATGGCTTCCCCGAGGGCAAATCTTGCCTGGCCATCATAGTGTCCTTCTATGTTGGAGTGACTATATCTGTGGACAAGGGAAGAACTACAGATGTCATCTGTCCGGACCTCTGTAAGTCCTTTGACACAACCCCCACAACGTCCTTCTCTCTAAATTAGAGAGATACGGCTTGGGTGGATGGACTGTTCGGTGGATGAGGAATTGATTGGACGGTCATGTCCAGAAGGTAGTGGTCATCGGCTCAACATCCAGATGGAGATCAATGATGAGTGGTGTCCCTTAGGAGTCCGTACTGGGACCGGTACTGTTTCATATCTTCATCAAGGACACAGCAGGATTGAGTGCACCCTCAGTAAGTTTGCAGATGACACCAAGCTGAGTGGTGTGGTTGTTATGTCTGAGGTACAGGACGCCATCCAGAGAGACCTGGACAAGCTCAAGAAGTGGGCCTGTATGAACCTCTTGAGGTTCAACAGAGCCAAGTGCAATGTCCTGCACCTGTGTGAGGACAGCCCCTGGTATCAATACAGGCTGGGGGATGAAGGGATTGAGAGCAGCCCTGCAGAGGAGGACTTGGGGGTACTGGTGGAAGAAAAGCTGGACATGAGCCCAACAATGTGCACTTATAGCCCAGAAAGCCAACTGTATCCTGGGCTGCATCAAAAGAAGCAAGTCTAGAAGGTCGAGGGAGGTGATTCTGCCCCTCTACTCAGCTTCGCTGAGACTCCACCGGGAGTACTGTGTCAAGCTCTAGAGCCATCAGCACAAAAAATTCTTGGACCTGTTGGAGCAGGTCCAGAGGAGGGTCACAAAAATCATCAAAGGGATGGAACACCTATGCTGTGAAGAAAGACTGAGACAGTAGGGGTTGTTCAGCCTGGAGAAGAGAAGGCACAGGGGAGACTTAATTGTGGCCTTTCAATACTTACAGGGAGCTTATAAGAAAGATGGGGACAGATTTTTAGTAGGGCCTGTTGCAATAGGACAAGGAGTAATGGTTTTAAACTAAAAGAAGGTAAATTTAGACTAGATATAAGGAAGAAATTTTTTACAATGAGAGTGGTGAAACATTCGCTTATGTTGTCCAGAGAGGTGGTAGATGCCCCATTCTTGGAAACATTCGTCAGGTTGGATGGGGCCCTGAGCAACCTGATCTAGTAGATGTCACTGCTTGTTGTAGCAGGCGTTGGACTAGGTGACCTTTAAAGATTCCTTCCAACCCAAACTATTCTATGATTCTATGATTCTATAATTCCATGAGTAATCAGAAAAAACCCCACATATTATTTATAGCTGGCATATGATGATTAATAGGAATGCCAGATGGTTCCCCATTACACAAAACAGGCATACTTGGAGGCTGTGGTAACTGCAGGTCTTTGAGACCTTCCCCCTCCCCTTTGAGGGGAGAGGTCTTTCTCCCCTTCTGCATACTCCAGCCCCAGGGAGTCTTTCCTTGATATTTATTTCATATAAGTAAGGTACAATCCAAGCTGTTTTCAAACTAAATTAGGTGACACCTCTGAGCTTTTCAACAAGATCCCAAAGTGCTGAAGCCCCAGAAATTCAATCCTGAAGCCTATCTGAGCTGTGTTCCATTACCACCTTTGCATTCCACCTGTCTAGAAGACTGCTAGAAACATTTCATTATATTTTTAACACTGTTTTCTCCTTTACATGAGTGCTTTACTCTTAGCATTTGGAAAGAATTTCTGAAATCTAAAAATTCTTCTATGATGGCAAAATAATGCTATTTATCTGATGTCTTTGTATGTCCTTCTAGCTACCATCTGCCTACGTATTGTTTTATTTCCAAAACAAAGGATAAACAGATGATATTGTTTCTTCTGCAATGTTTGTTTACATAGGTGGGGCTTGCATTATAAAACTGGATGCTGCAAGCATCCTGTAATGCACGCACAGCTTGATGCTTACTGCCAAGTCTGACTATGACTCTTCCTAAGAAATATAAGTTATAATAAAACAAAATATTTAGCAGAAGATTTTAAATACCAGATTTCCTGAATGTTTTAATTTTTCACAGCAGGTCTCAGTGACATAAAAGAGTGTGCAAACTGGTTATTTGCACACACAAATATGTATAGTCAGCTGTTGACGTTCTCAGCTGCAGGACCACAAAGGCACATTTAATGCATATTTATGGCATGGTGCCTGAAATTATACTGATATATAACTACTTCATATTTAGATTCCAATGTAGCTATGCAGAAATATATCACCTGCTTGAATGGGTTCCCTAGATCTTGGCTTTGGATATACATGATCATGTTCTTTATTATTTATCTGACTTCTAGGACAGGTTAATAAAAGGGAAACAGGTCTAAAACAGTGGGTAGAACTTTGGGTCTATTACTTCAGCCCCGTTAATTAAATACAGGGAAATGGAAATAGGTAGGCAGTAATACTGCAATTTCTTACTTTCTTCCTTCTGTCCCTGAAAATCGTACAGCTATGAAATGGTGTATACAAATTCACTGTATAATTCTAGATACCATGTAGGCCACATCCTACAGATCTGTAAAAGATATTTTATAACGGAAATTTAGCTATATATGATATTGTATAGCAATGTATGTATGTATACAAAAATTTCTAAAGGCACCTGGCTTTATACTGGGAAATATGTACAGAATATAGAAAAAGATTGAAAACCACTGTTCTGATCAGTAACATAAACAAGTTCATTTCTGAGAGGGAAACCCAACTCATATTCACTCAGGAAGGGGACACTGATACCAGATGGGGTATTTCTGTGCTACTGGAAGATTAGCAATATTGTACCAAATTGTTACAAAATTTGGCATATGTTGAATACATTTATTATTTGGTTTATATTTAAGATATAGATTACTTTTTATTGTTGTTATTATTTATTTCCAGGTTTTTAAACACTTCTAAATGGAAGCAAAACACCAGTATCTACTCCAGCTCCCTACAGCTTTTATGATTCCCTGCCCTTAATTTTAATATTACCAGACATTTTTTATTTGTTTACCTTTGTTTGACTTTCAAATAATCACAATGTACCTTTTGCCCGTTTCTTCAAATAAACACTACTCAGTTTTTTGTCTGTCTATTTACAGTCTGCCCATAACACTGCAAATTGTGGGCTTACAGATTGTTTACATTTCAAAGTGTAATTTCAGCTCCATCATCATAGATGTTCAGCCTCAAATTACCAATTCATTTTATTTCGCTATCAAGAAATGGTCAAAAAACAATCAGTCCCATTCTATAAGCAATATAACCTCCTCTATGTCTCCTCTTGCAAACACACATGCAAGCACACACACAGACGTTGCTTATGCCGATGACTTTTGCTCTATTTCCTTCAGAAAGCTAAGAAAAATCTTTTTATAAAAAATATTCCCATTACCACAGCATTCCTTCTGATGCAAACCATCAAATCTCATGTTAGCTTGGCCACCATTTTTGACCCTCAAGATCTAGGAGTCACAGAGCACTTTGGTACTCGGTTATTTTCTCAAATATACTATAAAGTACTCTGTCTGTAAAATGTCTGATCTTTAGTATTCCATTCTGAAGACATTATCTAAGCCGTATATTAACATTTTGCTAAATAGTTATGTGATACCTAACTAAATAATTTCTTCAGTGTGTCCCACAGCTGCTTTCTAACCATAATACTCAGCACTGCCAACCCATGACAACGAAAATCAATAGAAATAGAAACAGTAGTCAGCCTTATCTTTTTCATACCAGAATTGCATTGCATATTCACCTTCATCTTATCATATGAACACTGGGGAGGGTTTGAAGCAAGTTGTGGGTTTTGGTTTTGGTTTTGTTGGCTTTTTTTTTTTCCCTGAAATATTAATGTATGGTGTGTTTTTTACTCCTTCATGTGAAGTGCAACAACATACTCTTAAGTAGTTATTGCCTCTGAGGTGGCCTATTTTCAACAGCAAATTAAGTGAATATAGCTTATGGCTTCTATTAAAGCCAGTTAATAGTTAAAATTTAAGTTTCAACTCATCGAAATGAAAGACTTGTGAAATCCTGGTCACAGTGAAATCAATAGCAATAACCTTATTGACATAAGTGATGGCAGGTTTTCAACCACTATGACATGCAAAATGGCTTCCATTAAAACTGCAATAATTATAAGGCTGTTGATGATACCAAGTCCTAAATTCTTTATTCACTTGGGTTGAAATCTAAAGTAATGACCTAATAAGACTAAAGTACTTCACAATCCAGACTAACAACAAAAATAAAATACAGTAACAAATAATATATTGCATTTCCATATATACTTTCAGACTTTAGCCACAGGCTACTGCTGTAAGGGTAACAAGAGCCACAAGTAGCAGTTTAACGTCCCGGTTTCTTGTTAGAACAGTGAAGCGACAGACAGATAAACACACATTCACAGACATCTAAGCTGATCAATTTTCTAACCAGCAGACATTTGTTAAGCGGGTGTCCTCATTCCAGTGTGCAGAGTCTAGGAGCAGGCCCCTGGAGGGCATTTGAAAAGTCAAACAAGCTTGGTGGAATGGCTGATAGGACTGTAAAGAAACCAGCAGGCAATCCATAAGTTGGAATAACTCCAAGATTTCTTCTCCACACAACGATGGAACTTAGGAACATGGCAATTAATAATTTCTACCTGGTGCGGTATTTGGAATGGATGAAAACAAAACATTATTTTCTTCTTTAGATCATGAATCTGGGGTATCTACCAGCACAGCAGCTTTTCCTTCCGCTTTGGTTTCACGTCTTTCCTTCCACAAATGGACTACAGCACATTTTTTCTTTCAGATATGAGTTATGGCCATTCATATTCAGAAGTGTGAAGCTCTAGCTATGTTTTATGTGAAGTTGCTGACATTCCCATTTCCTTAGGGACCTAGCTCTGCAGTCTGCCATGGCATTGTCTCCAGCATACATGTTCCTTACTATAGTGCCGACTCCGCCGATATGGTATTGAAGAGTGATCAAAAAGAAAAGAGTGCCTTTTCTCTGGACCTTCAGATTCCTCCTTAAAAGTCACCTCTACAAGAACGCATAAAGAAACCCTTTATTCTGATAATGGCTAAGCAGGTGGTGACTTGTAATTACTGTGATTACTGCTATTGACTGGCTACAAATTGTGCACACAGTGTGCATGTGCTAAAACATCCTATTATTCTTGTTATCCCTTCCTCTTGACATCCCACACTTATTCTTTTTTTAAATCCTCCTATAATGTCATGTCTTTAACTTTTTAAGGTCTGTAGATCAAGGGTTTTTTATGCATGGGTCAGCAAGTACAGTACCATTCTGGCACCAAGTAATACCCTCTACCACAAGAACAGATTCGATAGGGCCCCTTGTAAAATAATGGCTACTTGGCAAAATTCAAGATATTTTCTTCTGTCATATATGTCCCTCTTACATATACATATCAGTGTGTGTATGTGTGTGTGTGTGTTTGCATGAGTGCAATTTTACACACACACACACACACTAGTCTCTACAAAACTGGTTCTTCTAAATCTTCTTGCAACAAAAGTGGTAAAAGATGATAATAATAATCTCTTAGGAAGTCAGAACTGTTATCAGTCTTAAAACTCTTTTGAAAATCTTTACTGAAAGACTGAATTCTCAGGGTTCATTCTGGTCTTTCACAACTAGAACTCCTAACTAAATTCAAACAAGTTCATATATATTTCTTGACATAGGACTATCCCTCCTCTAGGTTGAAATTCTTTTATTCCCATTGTCAAGGAGTTATATCTATGAATATTTCCAGTACAATCAATAGGAATAAGGAGCTCATGATTTGGCTCAAATAATATTTTTTTTGTTTCTATTTTCTCACATCTCCACCCTGTGATCATCCATCACAAATTTCCATCCAATGGCAATAAAGCATTGCATGACACACCTAATTAGTCATGACTTAATGCAAACTGCATTAAAAACAATAAAGTAGAATGCAACATACCAGAAATAATCTCATCCCTTAAGCTATAGCTATCATTTAATGTAGCATATGGCTAACAGAAGTGGAATAAAATGCTAATTTTCCCTCTGTTGACTTTTTGCAGAAGAACAGCGACTGCAATAACCTATATTCAGAGAACATAAGGGGCAAAAGTCTTTGGTGTGTATCTCTGCTTATATAAGTCAAAATGAAGTCAGAGCTGCAAGTGATACATGAAGATGGGTGAAGGAAGGAAAACTAGTAGCTTTCAGATCTTCAAATATTTCTTTTTAGCAACTAACTTTATGACCACTATATGACAAATGTCATCTGCCTGTCTAGATTGTGTATTCTCTCTATTGGGTTTTTGTTTGTTTGTTTGTTTGTTTGTTTGTTTGTTTTTTAAGACAGAGAGTGATAGACAAAATGGGGTAGTTCTGTTCTGAAGTGTACTATAAAGACATTTATTTGGTTCTGTTGCCCTCCCGTTCTTCCAGATTTCACTTCAGGTTTTTCAATTAAAGAACTACATTGATTGTGAGTTAAATTCACTTTAAGGTGATGCCTTTCATCTGGTTTTATGATAACTATTGATTTTTATTTAGCGTCTACTGTGTGGTTTCAATAAAACTAATAATGAATGTTGTTGATGCATGTTATTTACCGTTTGATCTGAGTTTTATAGCTTTGGGGACTTTCTTGAAGGCATGTGCTATGTTAATAAAAATCCTGAGTTGCTCATCCAATTCACTTGTCAGGTATGGAAATGTTCCTGTTATTGCCAGAGTAACTTCAAGATTACATCTTTACACTGGAGGGTGCAGGTATTTTAAAATAGAATGTGTTCATTTATCTGCTGTTTGACAAGTGGCATATTAATCCTCTGCATTTATTTAGCTTGCTTTTACTTTAGCATATGATTGCACAGTCATATGCACCCTATTAAGTATGTAGATCATGTAGATATGTGCAGCTCCCTTCAGAAGTGTTCTCACTTTACAAACCTTTCTTCTCCACATCTATACAGTTGTGCCATAAGACCAAGCATTGAATTGCTCATATCCACATGGTCTACCTGCTCCATACCTTTCAGCCTGAATTCGTGTCCATCGAGCTGCTAGGAGGAAAATCTGAGATAAGCAATACCTTCTGTAGTTTTGTCCTAGAAAAACACAGCTCATCTGGAAAATTTCCACTGTACTCATGTACTTTACTAACAAGTAATGGGTAGATGACTGTACCAAGCACAGTAAAGGACCAGAAATCTTTCCTGGAAGGTTCTAACATTATGTGCCTCAGGGACAGAGAGATAATCTCTTTAAATCAGGATGCTCACAAGGGAAGTGTAAGGAATAACATCTCAAGAGGTCCCTTGCTTTCTGGATTCTCCCAAACCCTACAGATGAGATGCCATGATGACATGATTTGGCCGAATAGGATTTCTGTAGGATTTCTATCTACTTTATCCTATAGAAATTGTGACACAACAACCTGTTGTATCATTGCTCTCAGGCTTTTTTTATCCAGGAGGCCCACATAAGTTCATGTGAGTGTAAATTCTGCTTTCAGCATTTTAGCATGAATCACAATTTCACTGAAATGTCGGTCCAGTTATGATTAATGTATATTGTAAACACAAGAACTGTTCATAAACTAAGTTTTGCAAAAAATCTTAAGCCTTTTTGAAATGTCATGAACAAATATCATATAAGAGGTGCTGGCTCAGTGTTCACATCAGTTATTCATAAATTATTGTTTGTTAATTATTTACTTGAACCATGATTAGGCACTGTTTATAAATCAGAAGGTACTAGTTCTCTCTCCTGATATAACAATGAAATTTTTTAGACTAGTACCAGAGAATGTCAGCATCTGAACATATGAATTTTCAAGTAAAAGCCATTAATGAATAAAACACTGACAATTTCAGATTTTGCATATACTGCCATTTTTAAGTTGCAACCTTGAAACAAGGTAACACAAAAAAAAGAATAAAAGTAATTTTTTTGAAAATTAATCATAACCTTCTGCAAAATATTTGGTCAGCTTTATTTATTGATAAAATTATCCCATTAATCTATCGCTAAATATATGAATTTGTAAGCTTTGTAAAATAGTATTGCTAACAAATTGGACATTGCATGAGAATTCAGATTCAAATAAGACTCTACCCATTGATATAAATGAATTTATTTGAAAAACAATGCTGAGTTTAACATATCCAGACTATACTTAAATAAAATAAATAGCAAAAAGAAAAGATATGCCTTCTTTTTTCTTTCTTGTTTTCTTTTAAGCTGGTTGACCAAATGGTCACTATTTTCATTATGTTTTCAGCTTAGAGGACTGTTCTTTATTTTGAAGTCTTTCCCTGTTTAAATCCAGAGTTCTAGAGGTCACTTATGATGAAAGAATCTTTGAACATCCATTATCTGCAGGCACTGAAAGATTAGAGCTGTCATTTCCAGAAGTATATATTGACGACAGAAAACTGCTATTTTTTAGTCTAATTTTGTTTTGAGAAACTGTTTAATACAGCACTGTCCATCAAGTGGGTATAGAAAGCCTAAATATGAAAGATAATTTGAAAGCACTCAGTGTCAGTGTTATGTCACCTACAAATTACAGTATATTGAAAGATTTCTGAATGACATATGTTCATATTTACCAGCAAAGATACTGTATAGAGCAATATGTATCTGATTGTCATGGTTTAACCCTAGTAGCTAAGCATCACACAGCCCCTCACTCACACCCCCTGGCCTCACTGGGTCTGGGGGAGAAAATCAGAAGAGTAAAGGTGAGAAAACTTGTGGGTTGAGAAAAGCACAGTTTAATAATTGAAATAAACTAAAGTAAAATGATAATAGCTTAAACAACAACAACAGAATTTACAAAGCAAGTGATGCACAATGCAATTGCTCACCACCTGCTGACTGATGCCCAGCCAGTCCCTGAGCAGCAATCCCTGCCCCCTGGCCAACCCCCTCCAGTTTACATACTGAACATGATGTCATACGGTATGGAATGTCCCTTTGGCCAGTTTGGGTCAGCTGCCCTGGCTGCGCTCCCTTCCAGCTTCTCCTGTACCTGGCAGAGCTTGGGAAGCTGAAAAGCTGAAAAGACTTAGCATGAGCACTACCTAGCATCAGCTAAAATATCAGTGTGTTATCAACATTATTCTCATGCTAAATCCAAAACACAGCAGTATACTAGTTCCTAGGAAGAAAATAACTCTATCCCAGCCAAAACTATGACAGTATCCACCCCTTACTTTATACCAACTACATCATGCCCAGGTCCTACACTTTCCAATACATTCTAATTAATCACCACCACTTCTGTCTTTTGATATATACACACAGATATCATTCCCTTAGTCTATGGGTCATTCCTTTAAAATGTCCGTTGAGTTCATTTAGTCATGACTTTGGGCTCCATCTGTCATAATAGTCTCTCAGGGCAGGAAAGATGGTGTGTGCTGTTGGACTGTTGCATGCTGAAGCCAATTCTGGTTCCATCACCACTGTGCTTGTCTGGTTTTATCATCATTGCACTTTGCTCACTTTCATCAAAGCTCATTCTTCATTAATCTAAGTGATTCTTACTGTAATACTGTTGATGTGGTATATAGCCATAACAGAAGTGCTTATATAGCTATTAACATAGTACAGTTCAGTCCATTGGCTATTCTCACCCAAAATCAAATCACCTTGAGGTGCACATTGGAATTCCCCATCCTTCTGCATTATCCACCAAGTTCACCCAGGTACATGGGCAAAAATAATCAAACAAATTGGTTTGATTTGCCTAAGGCAGCAGTAACCCAGACTGTCTTCCCAGCATATTTTTATGTGCACTACAGGGACTTCATCCCCTTCCACAGTACGTAAGAGTTGTGACTGGGCAGGGCCAGCTTGATTGGCAGATCCCCTAATGTTGACTAACCAGGTGGCTTTTGTTAAAGTAGGTAGACAGATGTTTAATTTATTCTGTCTCCAAGGCAGCTATATCAAAAACCCACCTGTACCCTTTTGACTCCTTGAAATACCCTCTCCTGAGACAGTCTATGCCAAGGATGCACGGAGCCTCGGGGCCAGTCACAATGGGGTGCTTTTGCCACTCATTCCCAGTTAGGCTCACTTTGGCCCCCAATGCAGTTAGCTCTTGGGATCCCCCTGTCACTCCAGCAAAGCTGATGGGTTCTGCCCCTGTATAGCTTGATGGCATTAGGGTGTGCTGTGTACCAGTGTCCACTAAAGCTTTATACTCCTGTGGGTCGGACGTGCCAGGCCATCGGATCCACACAGACCAATAAACTTGGTTGTCTCTTTCTTCGTCCTCGTTGGAGGCAGGGCCCCTCTAGTCCTGATCATAGTATTCCTACTCACATGTTGTAAATCAGAATCAAAATTCCCTTTATAAAGATTGGAAGTAAAAACAGCCCTTCTACTCTGTCTGGGGAATTGCTCACTGGAAACTGGAGTAGCAATTTCCTGGAGAAACCCCTGAGTGACTGTTTTTCCTTGCAACTCGCGTACCCGTGCCTCTAGGGTCAAGGTAGATTTTCCATCCCACTTCCTCATGTCCTCCCTGTGGTTACTCAGATAAAACCACAGGGTGGTCCACACTGTGTATCCACTATATCCTCTCTCTTGAACAGAGGGACGCTTATTCTTAATGGCTGAGATACTGCTCTCTACAGGTGGGGAGTAGGACATATTCTCTTTGAGCTGCTGGACCATGCAGGACAGTTTCTCTACAGCTGAGGTGAGGGAGGAAAAGAGTCTTTGTATTGTTAAAGTTGGTCAGCCAATTCATCCACTGTTTGCTCCTTTCCATCTTTCCAGGTTATTACTGCCAATGAGTTGGCACGCAATGGTGCTGAGCTCCGTACAAACTTCTGCTACATGGGTCATGTGCATCTGACTTCATCTGGATCTTTGGATAACTGGTCATTGTTCAGGTCATCACCTCCAGCATGGCTAATTCCCTCAGGTACTCGGTATCTCTCTCCATGATGGTCCACTTCCGAGGGTGACATATAACATCTATCTTGAAGGGGTACCTTTCTTTCACTCCAGATAGGAGTCACCTTCAGACGCTGAGGGCTTATGTCCCTTTCCCAATTGCTTTGTCAATGCCCCTTTCCCTAGAAAGGGATCCCAGCTTCTTGGATTCCCTACCCTCTAATTCCAGGCTACTGGCCCCATTATCCCAGCATCAGAGCAGCCAGATGACAATGTGCTTACCTGGCTGATGACTGAAATCTTTTCACATATCTCGCAGCTCACTCAGGGATAGGGATTGGGTGGTTACCATCTCATTTATGGGTTCTGCCTCTTCCTCCTCCTGTTCTCATGATGGCTCTGGTCCACCTTCATCCCTTATTAAATGATTTGATTTTCTTGTGTATTTCTTCTTTTGTGTAGGGTCAAGTGATACTGCCATGGGTTGGTTCTCTGGTTCAGCTGCAGTACCTGTTGTGGGGGTTGGAGTAGCTGCAGTGACTATTGTTTTGTTTTCAGGTCCAGAGACATTCTCTTCCCCTTGGGAGCACTGAATACTGTTGAGCAGGGCTCGGTATGTATGGGCCAGGCCCCAGCACATTGCAGTTATCTGTGTCTCTCTGGAGTTACCAGGGTAACAACATACTTTCTCCAAATATTCTACTAGTTTTTCAGGATTCTGCACTTGTTCAAGAGTAAAGCTCCAAAACACTGGAGGTGTCCACTGTCCTTGGTATTTACCCATACTCTGCCACTCATAGCGATCCAGCCTTGGGGCAGATCTTTGGATTATAATCTTAAACTGCCTATTAACAGTCAGTTTCTGCCTAGGCAAAACCTAAACAATATTCCCAAGCAATACCAATAGAAGTCCCTTAACCACCCAAGGATGTTTAAGATACTGAAAAGATGTAATGAAGGAGGGAACATCATAGAAGAAGGTAGCAAAAAAGTGTCATTCTGTACTTCCTTCATAAAAAACATTTCAGAGGAAAAGGTATAATTTCTAATTGTCTCCATGAGGTGGTACCTGAAGTACAGTAATGGCTTCAGTACAAAGCCAAATACCAGATTAAGCTCAAGGCCAGTGTTTTAATGACAATTCTCCCAGGCAAAACAACAGTAATCACTGCACAGCAAACTGCGAAAACAAATATCAATCTTTAACATGTAAAGCAAAAAAAAGAGCATGGTGCAGATCAGATAAACTAATACTGAGGACAGAAGAATCAATACTGTGACTAGCCACGTTTAATAGATATAAATTCCTTAATACACTCTGGTTAACCCGCTATTATCTCTAATACATCGTGCCCCATGTTGGGTGCCAAAAAGGACTGTCACTGTTTAACCCTAGCAACTAAGCACCACACAGCCTGTTACTCACTCCCCCGTGCCCTGGTGGGTTAGGAGAGAAAATCAGGAGTAAAAGTGAGAAAACTTGTGGGTTGAGAAAAGAGCAATTTAATTGAAATAAAACTGCTAAATTAAATTTAATTTAGCATTAAATTAAATTAAATTTAAATTAAATTTAGTTTATTGAAATAAACTAAAATAATACTAACAACAACAACAAAAACAATAATAGAATATATGAAGCAAGTGATGCACAATGCAATTGCTCACCACCCACTGACCAATGCCAGCCAGTCCCCAAGCAGCGGTCCCTGTCCTCCAGCCAATTCCCCGCAGCTTACATACTGAGCGTGACATCATATAGTACAGAATGTCCCTTTGGCCAGTTTGGGTCGTCTGTCTTGGCTATGCACCTCGCAGAGCATGGGAAGCTAAAAAGCCCTTGACTTGGTATAAACACTACTTAGCAACAACTAAAATATCAGTGTTTTATCAATATTATTCTCATACTAAATCCAAAACACAGCACTATACCAGGTCCTAGGAAGAAAATAAACTCTACTGCAGCCAAAACCAGGACACTGATGACCAGTTTTTACCCTAATTTTCTAAGAAAACAAGTTTCATGTAATGATCTGTCTTTGTATGTTTATAGGCATCTGTCTGTCTGTCTCTTATTCTGTATGACAACTATGAAAAACATTTTTTAATTCACTGGCAGATTTGAACTGATAAAGACAAAAAGGCACAAAGATAATGAAGTTTCCTGAAGTTTTATGAAAACAAGCAGTGGTGTAAAGAAAAATTCAGCGAGGTCTTCAGCTTTATATTCAACAACAGAGACCCTATTTTATAAATGCCCCAGTCACTGGATAAAGCATCAGTCAATGCTTGCAGTTAATTGAAGGACATAAATCTGAAAAAAACCCCAAACCCAGACTTCATTAGTTCCATGCCCACAAAACAATTTTTTAATAGCTTTTGCAAATCCTGTTCTATGAGGAATACTGCATTTACATTACTGTTGTGACTGTAGTCTGTTAAATGCCTTGTTCTTAATTTTCCAACAAAAGAAATAAATGTGAAGCAAAAGTGTACATATATGAGAATAATGTACATAGGCACACAGTTGCATGCATGCACATGTCAATGCAAATCTTACAGCTGTACTTTTTTGGGGTTCCAATTTGGATTCCAACACTTCTGTATTACTTTAATGTCACATATGTGTCTTGTGGTTCTACAATTTTACTATCATAACACTTAGGGAAAAATTTATTCCAGAAGAAAAGAAACTTCCCCAAATATTGCTCTGCAGTTTCATTCCTTTTTTTCCTTCTTGTTTTCCTTTTATTTATTTTTTCTCCCATTAGAAGGTAATGATCTGATTGTATGATGTGCATTACTTTTGTCCTTTGTTAGCACACAAACTAAATGTGAAACCACCTGAAACAGAATAGCCAATGCAATAGTCTTACATCAGATGAAAAAAAAAAAAGGTTTGAATTAAAAAAACCCCACAAACTATTTCTATAGAATCTTCACTTGACCTTGAAGTGCTGTTCAACATAATAAAAGGGGTATGATGTCCCAAGGGAATTTAATCTGATTCTTTTTGAACACAGAAACTATTCGGGAAAATTTTAACTTTTTAACTTTCATTTCAGATCAAACCAGGGAAAGCACTAGATCTCCTTTTCTTCAGGAAAGGAACAGTGCAGAAGAAGTATTTCCAAGACATTCAATCCCTATATAAAGAGATACAGGGACATAAATATGTATACACACACACAAATTTTAAATATATTGTGAGGCCAGTAACTGAATAACTGTTCAATATTGTTAGTAAATTATCATTCTACGTCAAATCTTACAAAATGCTCAGTAACCATTGTTCTTGAGGTGTCTGCAATTTAACACTTCTACAAGTGCAGTCACTATGCTAAATTAGCTTTTTCTGAAAAACGAGACAATTATTTAGATCATTCAGAGGAGGTGAGAACTTTTGCAAATCTGACACTTATTCAGAAACATATTTCTAAAATTATTTAGCACCAAGGTCTTCAAAAGTATTTAGGGCTCAACTCTTTTTTTCATGGCCAGATTTGTTGTGTCAGGTTTACTTGAAGACCATAGGTATTTTTAAAAACCTACAGATAGTTTTGTGTCTAAGCTTTATAATAATCAACACATACCTGATCAATGATTGAGTTGCCACACAAAAATGTCTAATGCTGTTCAAGATGCCATGAGGTATAGCCATCCTGCCTGCCACTCTGGAAGAGTAATATAATTGGATATCTCAGTCACAAGAAGAAATAAGATTTTGATACCTATATTTGGGTTTCTACAGTCTGGAACAGAATCTCACCCGTTACAGCACGATAGAATTCACTGCACTATTAGGTTTGTCAGCACAATACCCTCAAAGAAATTGTACTGATCTCTATCAACTATGTCAGCTTTGCCAAGACCTAACACCATATGAATTACCTCAAACTAATTGACTAATGTGCTTGGATTCATTGCACTTTTTCAGATATTAGTTCAGTTGTAGACACCTGCATGTAAGCTAGTCACAATAATGTCAACAAGTACTTTAAGTTACAATTCATCTTATCAACAGAATTGTCTGTATTTAAGGCCTGTCTTAGAAGTTCTTGTTTTTATCATTGGACTATATTGGTAGGGTGGCCAACTCATCTGTAGACATCTAAGAGATGTCTGATGGATCCTACCTACAGCAATTTTTTACTCTTCAGTGAATTTTTACTCTTCAATATCTCTCAGTCTTAATCTTTTTATGCTCAGAAAGGCAGATGCCTATGTCTACTGTGGGTCTGAATGTTCAGTTCACCAAAAATTATGTTTTAACAGGAATTAGAGCCCTAATTTGAAATTACTGGGAGTTAGCTGACTATGCCTTAAAGCATTGACTACTAAAATCTGTTATACATAGAACCTGGAAGACAAGCACGAAATAAGGAATCATTGGCTATGTCTCGCTCAGTCGACCAGAGGCAGAATTGATGATGTCTGCAACTGCTAAGTAAAAGAGAACTGGGGACCTATCTATCTCTGCTCCTCATGCCAGGTGTCACAAAGTGACTTAAGAAGTTATATTGCTTAGGGACATACCTCTTCAGAACTGACAAGAGAAAACTGGGGAGGAAACTCAAGCCCTTGACACCTCATCATATACACTGCTTTTTGTTATCTCATTTCATGGCAATGTTGAGAATTTCTGCACCATTCTCTTTCTCTCTCTCTAAAGCCTAGCCATTAGCTAGACAAGTGTGGATATAAACTATTTGATAACTACTTGGCCTCAAGGAGAGAGGTTGGTCTTTGACTCTCTGTTATTAAGCAGTGTAGACAAAGAGCCATTTATGTCTTTAATCCATTGCTTTTTAATATAGACTAAGACATCACTAAGACAGCATCCCCTACCAATCTTCTCTATGAATAAAATGTCTCCAGGGAAAAAGACTGAAAACAATCTTCTATTTTTTTAACAGTTACAGAATGTTATACTTACAAAATTTTCATGTAATTGCACAAAACATGAGATTCTAATTCTTCTTTCTCTTTCACTGATGACTTTACTTGACAACTTTGCTAGTTTCCAGGGGAATTTTCTCAGCAAATTTCACCAACTTCTTTGTAAGGAGAATCAAAAGGCTGAACAGAATAATATTTGAATACAAATTACAGGAAACAATATATTATTTTTTCAGATCTTCTGCTTAAAATTTGAAATTCAGTACTTACAGTGTACTTTCATGAAATGTTGGGACTGACTGACTAATTATTCTGGCTTAGGTTATACTTGGTGATGTACCAAACCAACAAGTAAACAGTTCCAGTCACTCTGTATCTGTGCTAGGTTATGAGAGCAGAGGGGGCTACTACTTCCTCATTCTGCCACCACCTAGAAGAGAAATTGTTTTAAGTGCCTAATCCCAGGGTGATATTCAAAGCTATGAGCCCAGTGGAACCCTAATAGCTTTCTAGAATCTTAGGCTAACCTGCATTTTTATCAACACTCCATGTTTCTTACATTAGGTGGCTTGTACTTCTTTATGTTATACTTTGTATGGCCCATCCTAAGGTACTCAAATTTTGCAGAGAATCTGAGTTTGCTGTAGAGAAATCAGCAGACAGAAAGATATTGGAAGTTTGGCTCACTATTCAAGTACCAAATCCACTTAACTTCTAATTCTCAGAAACTGTGTGTGGAGAAGGCACAGTTAAAAGCACCTATCAATAATATGACTAATACAATCATTCGTAAAGGTTTCTTCATACATGTAATGGAATATCACATGTTTCATCCTCACTTAATTAATATGCACTGCAAATTCATTTTCTTGAGGTTTCTTTTCCATTCATCACTGATTTAGCAATGTGCAAGTGTGTGGTGCCTCTGCATAATTACAGGTGTCTGTTTCATTTTTACTAGACAAGGTATAATTAATAAGTAAATTCTTTTTTGTTTTTTTTTACTGTGGGAGAGGGGAATGTTGGTATTTTAAAGAGCAATGTCTAAGCTATGGGACAGTGACAGGATAAATATAAGGAAAGTTCATTTGTGTATGTGCTAAGGGACGTAAATTACAAGCTTCTCTGTCCCTTACGACTAACAAAATTGTGCAGTTATGCATCAGGAGGCAACTTCGGAAACAGCAGAAATTGAGGTGTAACTAGAAACAGGAGATGGGAAGAAAGACACAAATGGTTGCCCTGTAGGCAGACACAGTAGCAAAATCATACAGTAGAGGGGAAAAAAATCTGAGGAAAAATATCAGATGGGAAACAAAGGAAACAACCATGGAGTTTGTTCTGAACTTCACTTACATAAATGTACATCAGGAGTAAAAACAGTGTAACTACTCTGGGTGTAAAAGAAAGTAAATGTGAGGTGAGTTTGAAAAATTATGTATGAAATTTTTCATGTCCATGACTGTGAGATACTGTCAGCACCAGTTTTGCCTTTTCTGAAAACTTTTCTACTCATTCACAGCTTCAGTGAAGCTCCTTTTGGGAATCTACAAAACAGTATAAATTAGGACCTAGAAAAATAATATAATATTACCTTTAATTTTTTCCTTACCTGGAGAGCTCAGTTTAGATTTTATCGAAGATCTAAACAGGCATTGTCAATATAGCATGTAAATTATATACTGATATGATTTAACCACATTTTCCCAGGTGCTAAAACTAATATTTCCTTCTCTTTTCTGAAGGAATCTGAGAGTTGACAGCTACTGCCTTTCATTTTGTCATTTTCCTTCATTCACTTATCTGTACCCATGAGATGTGATTATTAACCAGCTAGCCTTACATGGTTTTGCCAGACGGTGTGAAACTCCAGTGGCTTCAGGGCTATGTGTCTACCAAACTTAACAACTCAAAGATTGTCAGTAGGATAATGCTCTGTTAATGCAAGCAGCCATGCCAAATGATCTTTCAGACTTCATTTTAAAATCAGTTGGATGTTTTGCCTGTTACTCCTACTGGAAGGTTATTCCAAGAAACTTTTTTTCTAACTTTCAGACAGTTTAAGACATTTGCTTTTGAGACAACATTGCCCTTTAGCTCAAATAGATCTCTTTCTTCCTGCTGTGTAGCCCTGGTGGTTTTAATATCATCTGTCCTCTCAGGCTCAGGTTCCCAGACCTTTTCATCTCTTCTTTGCATGAAAAGTTGTCTGTTCCCTAATCATATTAGGCTGTTCCAATACAATTTCATCATTCTTCAAGACAAGTGACCAAAACTGCAAGGACTGGTCCACCAGAAGTCTTACCATAGCCCAGGGTACTTGGGCTACATAGACATCAATGCCTGAGTCATGTAATACCACCTTGCCTGTCATGCCAAAAGTTTTTATTTAACTTCCTGGTTAATATGGTCATATTCACTCCCTCAAATATGAACAAAATTTGAAACTATTTCATTAATAAGTGGATATTTCAACCGTTTATTACCGATCGTACCATATTTTCTGGATAATCTGTACATTATGTTCAGTCTTTTTAATAACTTTGTGGGGTTTTTTTTACGAAATTTTGTTTTGTAAATTTCATTTTTCCTCAATATCCAGTCCATACTCTAGTATACCAAATTTTCCTTTTCTTGTATTATAAAGCCAGGAACAGGAAGAAAAGGAATTACAGGTCTAACTTAAGATTCCTATTTGTAATACTAGCATTGACCTCAGAAGATATAAGAAAAATTTTAATGTAATATGTTTCATACGATTTGTATTAACTTTACAAAGGTAAGTACTCTCTGGCATAGATATAAAACAAGTAATGCTTGATCACAGTCATGTTTATACTATTCTGATACACTCAGACACTAGTAGAAGACATTAACTATTACAAAAATATTAAAGCTTGAGCTGCATTCCTGACAGAGTTTTGGGGCTTAGGGGTAGGGGTTGTATTGCAAAGGAGCATTTGAACATTATTTTCTCTGCCAATTTATTTTATTCTTATTCTTGCTATCTTAATGATTTGAACACAAAACTGTAGAACCTTGTTTTAAGTATGCCAGTTGAACAAGTTTTTAAAACTATATACCTCTGAGGGTCATACAATTGTCAGCTTTTGAGTCAAACCTGCTACTCAATTGCTGCACACTTCATTCTTCTAAGACATAAGTGCTTTTCTCCTGAGATAAGTGAAGTTTCATGTCTCCATTCTGCAAGAAACTCCACTTAGTTGGACTCCTGTGTCCACATAAAGCCAAAGGTCTGATGAAAGCCTTGGTTAAAGAAATTGCCCTGGAGCTAAGAGAGGGAAATTGAATTGCTTATATGAAAAAATTTGGTTATGAGAGCTTTTCCTGAAGCCACTTGAACCTGTCAGGGTTACCCATCAGAGCTATCGAGGTTTTAGTAGTTTTAATGTCATATAAGCCCTGTATATGACTGAAACTTTCAAACCTTTTGGTCAGCCACAATCCTATTTCTACAGATATGAACGTTTTTCATAAGCAGAGAATATCTTCTAGTTGTGAGGTCTCACTACTGAGCATGCAGCTCAGAGTGCGTCTGGTGAAAAACCAGCTGCTTCACAGGATTACTGTAGAAATTATCCAGAAAAAATATTACTTTATTGCAAAGACTGGGAAAGACTTATGAGACTTTAAGCTTCACTATATAGCCAGAATCACTCTCAAATATCCTTTTAAGAGAAGATTCCTAGGACATAGCTGGACTAAGAACTCATAACATCATGAATCCACTGGGAATACTTTCTGATGCATTGGGGAAGAGAGGCTGTTTTGAAACCTGTGTAAAAGCACAAATCTTCCGCTAGATCTTCAGTAGATCACATTGCTCCTGAGGGAATCAGGACATCAGTATTCAGGCTGACCACTTTGATAAGTAAGAAATTCTTTGGGATTCTGGGGGTTCAGAAGTGCTCCTGAATACCTTCCTGCACAACAGTATGCCTTTCTGATTACACTGATTACTAGGGAAACACTTCTTTGATGCCTTGGATAACAACTCTCTACCTGGACTGTGGAGTTTCTAACAGTTCACATACTGTTAGTCTTTGAGTACCTGAGATATGTCCTAGGGAGCCAGAAAATTGTAAAGGCTCCCACTGACCTGTTTGCTTATTTGTCAAACCCCTGGGTAAGGAGCACTTACTTACTATCACTTATGCCCAAAAAAAGACTAAAAGAATTGCTTAGTTGGGAATATAAACCCCACTGTCATGTCTATGACTGTAATCAAAAGCAGATGAGTAGGTATGGGTACAGAGAATCAGACAGCCATATATGATACTTCCATCACACATTTTTCTAGACTTCAAGTATTTGCAATGCAAGAATTCCTTGACCCAAAAACTGTTTTCTTGTTTTCAGTAATCCTCCGTGGATTTCTTCTGTATGAACTTGTTCAGTCTTTCTTGAAACAGATTAAAACTTTTAGCATCTTGTAACAGGGAATTTTTTAGTTTGACAGCACATTTTGTAAAGAACCTAAGAACTATTAACCCAGACCAGGCTGAAGTAAATAAGTAAATAAGATAAATAAAAGTATTTCTACACAAAAAAACACTGTGATATTTTGCTACACATCACAGTAGCAAAACAGAAGCATAGGTGAGGAAGTGAAGGAAAACCACAATTAATCTATTAGTCTAAGATTAAATAGGGAATTCTTCCTCCATCCAACTGATTGTAGCCTTTCCTTAAACAAACTCTTCATAAGTTTGATCTATATAGGATGTAGAATCTCTAGATAGCAAACTTAAGGGTAAGAGAGACCCCAAGAGAGAAACTTTGTTCTTTACATAAGGTCATTTATTTCAAACACAATCTATCTGGTTTTACATACCTTTATAAAGTTCTCTTCCTAACATTTTTTCAGAAGACAGTGACTCACTTCCTTCAGGGCATTATGTAGTACATAATTGTTCTAGTATTTTGTATATAAATTTGTTCTATTAACATACTAGAATCATTCATTAAAATCACAAAAGCAAAATATTAATAAATACTTGGTAACGTAACAGAATACAATATAGGGAATGCTAGAGAAACAAAATTATGTTTTGAGTAAGGAAGTTTGCTATCAACTTCGTTGGTTGATTGGTTGCTTTTTTTTTTCCCAAAGAGAGAATTATAATCCCATCTCTCTAAGATGTGAACTGGAGGGATATACACATTTAGAAACTAGTTCCTCTCTCTGGGTGTATATAATAAACCAAGATTTTCAGCTACTAGAAGCTTACAATTAATTCATTTGGTTGCTTAGCATTTTTGGAATTCAGGTAATCTCTTTAAATTCATAAATACAAATTTAGGATTTTAATTGCAGGCTCCTATTTCTGGGGAAAAAAAAAAAAGATAACTTATTTAAATAATGAAGGTAGGCAGTTGGGGATCATGTTCACTTATATCAGACATTTTTGACCACTGTCTGTACAGGAAAGGTAGTTCCCATCAGCTGGTCATCTAATTAGCTGAAACTCTTTCACTGAGTGTATAGGGAACAAGGTGACAACACCAAGCTTTCTTCCGTCAGTGTGTTCAACTGCTGTCTAAGAACAAACTGCTAACGGAGGCAGGGCATTAGAGAGGGAGTGTGCCAAAGCATTTACACAATCTCTAGAGCATTTGTCTCAGAAGCAGAAACAATCTGAACTCTAGGCAGTCTGTAAATATGAACTCAAAGAATTATACACAAGTCTATGAAGATTTGAAATCACCTCCCCACAGGTCTTGCCCATCATGTTGTGAAATACCCTGCAAAGAACATTTTCTACCCTCCTTTTGGAACTGAGCTGTATCAGCCAAGAGAGCAATCTAGTCAGCTAAAGACTAAATCTGTCCAGAAGGTAGTGGGTAGAGCTTTTTTGTCTCAGAGTTAGTTTATTGTTTCTGTTTTTAAATCTAGCATTAGCTTAATGTAAGATTCAGATAACGGAAGTAGAGTTACGTTCAAAACCTATGATCTGCTCCTTTTTGCTCCTAAGTCAGGTTTCCTGTTGCTAGCTCCTCATTTTGTTCCACAATTCTGATACATCTGGCTAATGGTTGATGCCCCATGCACGTCAATGCCTTAAAAAGAGACATTTAGACAATGTCTTAATACCATGCTTTATCTTTTGGCTAGCCTTGGAGTGGCCAAGCAGTTGGACTATATGATCATTGTAGGTCTATTCTATTCCATCCTAAATAAATATTTGTGAAAGCTGCTAAACTGAATGAAACCTGACAGTGGTTTCCTGACATTGCAGCTTCTGGAAGCTGTTGCATCTTTGGAAACCTTTGCTACATTTCCCACTGGCCAGGCTTGCTCTTCTGGGACTCCAGAGGACAACCCTCCACTGGATTGTGGCAGTTGTGCTCTGGCTTGTGGCCACTCAGTTCTTGAAAGGCTCCAGGCTCAGGGATCTCGCAGCCTCTCTGGGCAATCTATTCTAGTGCTTAATGGTCCTCACAGGGATTTTGTTTTTTCTTGCTTGTCTCCAGCCTGAACCTCTCTAGTTTCAGGAGGTGCCACTGTCTCTCACCCTCCCACCACGCAGTGCTGAGAAAAGCCTGTCCCCATCCCCTTGGTGCCTTCTCCATAGGCACTGGGGTGTGCTGTCCCCCAGTGCCTTCTCTGCTCCATGCTGAACCAGCTCCAGCCCCACAGACCCTCCTTGCCTCCCCTGAGCCTCTCTGCTTCATTGACCTATCTCCTGTTCAGGACCCCAAAGAGGACGTAGTCCCCAGGTGAGGCCTGATAAGTGCTGAACAGAGGTGATCACCCTTGTGCCCTCAGGCTAGGGGAGAAAAAGAGGAAAAAAACCACCAGAGTGAGCCAAGTGCTGCCTGTGACCCTGTCATGGGAGGAAGCAGGGATCCCAGAGGGCTGGTCAGTAGTGCTGGAGTGTTGGAATGCCTGTCAGACTTTGTCCTGCAGCCTCCCAGGGACACAAGAGGTATTCCCGAATGAACTTTCTTGCTGTATGTGCCTGGAGATATCTGCCACAGCCAGAGTGACCTGACAGGACCCTGGGAAGACACAGCTGAGGCCTCGGTGGCTATCATGAAACACCGATGCTGAACACAAGACAAGAGATGGGGGGATGGAGTGGGCTGGGGCTTTGTGGTAAACTGAGACACGTGTGCTGGGGCCACAGCACTGCCAAGGTGAGCACCACAGGCAAGGGTGGCCTATTCTGATGTCCCCCAGCAACAGACTCTGACATCACCAGGCAATGGATTATGACCAGGTGTCCCTCACTGGTTATATTCGGGCACCAAGTCTCACCCAGTGAGCTTGTGCCCACGCTCCAGCTGAGCAGTGTGTGCAGTTGGAGTCTTGAGCGAGACCTTGGTGCTGTGGTTGTGCTCAGGGTGTTGTTCATTTCTGCTCTCAGTGCCCAACCCTGGAGCCATTGAAGGATTTTCCCCAGACCTGCTAGGTTCAGGAAGCTGGGGCACCCAGGAGGTGTGCTTGCAGCAGCAGAGGTGATCTGGGAGGGGACCCCTTGCCCTGGGGAGCTGGGAGGGTTTCCTTCTTAAGGGACCTGGGCATTTCTTCCACCTCTCCGCAGTCCAGTCAGTGACCATGGACTTTCTTCCTTTTCTAACACAACATGTGCTGCTGCAGCACTGGTGAGAGGGAGTGGCTTGACATCCCCAGCTCCCCCCAGCCCATTGCAGCACATGGAAAGCATGGCCACAGATCTGGAGGTCTGCTGTCCCATCTGCCTGGACAGCTGGGAGGAGGCCAGTTTTGTCATGCCATGTCTCTACCAGTTTTGCTATCCATGCATTCGGTGATGGGCTGACACCAAGCCTGAGTGACCCCTCTGCAAGAGGACAATCCTCTCCATCTTGCACTCAGTGCGGGCAGATGATGACTACAAGGAGCATGTCATCACACCATTCATGGCATCATCAGTCATCATCCACCAGGTGGCAGGAAGTCCCAGCCATCCAGCCACTGATGACCTCCATCACTCTGGAGTACCCCAACCTTGGGCTGCAGAAGGGGTCCCCAGGGCTTCTGTGGGAGGCCTTTAGCCAGAGGAATGGGAGCTCCTCTTCCAGAACACCCAACCCTCCTCGAGACCCTGCTGCCCTGGCTCCAACAAAGGTTGAGGCAGATCTTTAGGAACAGGCAGCTGGAGGCGACCATGGTAGAGGACACCATCACGGCCATCTTGACCAACCACGGGATGGATGAAGAGCTGCTGGTCAGATGCTGGAGGTCCACCTCCAAAGCCACACAGCAACATTTGTGCAACAGCTTATCCATGCTGCCATGCAATGGTGCACAGGGAGGCCTGCCTTTCTGCTGGACCAACAAGAGGGCCCAGCCCCCTCTGGCAGCCTTGCAAGACCCAGCCCAGATGAGCTTCTCAACATCTCATCCACTGCTGCTGGTGGTGGTCCCAGCAGCTACCCCTCTGCTCCCATTGCCATCCCTGCAGAGCAAGAAGAGCCCCAGCCCAGAATGAGCCAGGGGAGGCTGTGCCTGGGCCCTCCACTTCCATCTAGGGTAGTGAACGCTACCCTGGGGGGCCACGGCGACCCCCCAAAGAGGACAACCAGCAGCTCTGAGGCCTCTCCAGCCAACAAGAGGCCAACACCACATCTGTGATCCTCAAAGGTGCCTTGGAGGGTTGCCAAACTAGGACTGGGCCACCAGCTGGGATATACACCAGCCCTCAAGGGCTCCCAGCCCTCCCAAAACCAATTATCAAGCAATAAAATAAAATAAATACATGAAGACTACAGAAAAAGTCTCAGCGTTACTAACAGTGCAGGTGGTGTTGCTGTCCTTGCCCTTTTTATGCCAGGAAGGGTGGAATATTAATGCCTTCTCAAGAGGAAAGTTGGCATTAGTTTTGTCCAAGGTGTACCTTTAGTCATATTCTCTTCAAACGTGGGTTTACTCTTTTCTATGCCTGTCTTCCAATCCCCAGAAATCAGTACTCATTTATGTAAAAAGTTTACTAGTATGCTCCCCTTTTTGGCAGACATTAACCAGACCAAATGCAAAGTGTATAAGGCACCTTACATTTCTTATCAATTTACTTTATAGTTAATAGGAGACTCCTGTATATAATGGTTATGACATTCCCCAGATGTGTAAAGGGAGCTGACCAGACATCTCCCTGGCAAAATAAAAACCTTAAAGCAGCCTTTTGCTTCAACTACTCATCACTCATTTCTGGAGAAGAGCCACTTAATCTGCTAATGAAACAGTTCAGAGGGAATCATGCATCGAAACAGTTGGGAAGTGATTCAGTTGAGGAGTAAAGAAGGTATCTCCATGATTTAATATTTTTTTGCATCATTACAACTGAAGGAGCAATGATGGAAGAAAAAGGAAGATAGTCAACTTAAGGCAGCACCAAGACCTAAAAAACCAAAATTATATTTCTCAAACCAGTTCCTAAGTTAGCCAGATTGTATTATCTGTCAGTCCTCAAAGACACCAGACTTATTTGGGTCACTTTTTTGGTGGCCAAGCACTAAAAGTTTTAGACAGTAAAATTTCAGTGCAATGTTATCCGAATGGGTGGGACTGTAATATATACTCTGAATTTCTGTCCAATGTGTGACTTCAATTTTATGTGTTCAGTCCAAGAAATAGCTTCACCTTCTTGAAGCGACTGCACTCATTTTTGATAAATATATGGCTATATGATAGAAAAAGATTCAGAAAACATAGAGACAGAGACTTTTGGGCTAAAACTGCAGACTGTTTTTCAATCATGTTCATAAAGTTTCCTCTCCTGTTATCTGAACTTCTTCTGGGGGTTTCCCTGCAAGAAGTAGCGAGCAAATCCACTGCTTTCTGCATACATTCCACTTAAATAGAATCATGGACTCATAGAATCATAAAGGTTGGAAAAGATCTCTAGTATCAAGTTCAACCATCAACCTAATAGCATGTCTCCTAAACCATGCCCCAAAGTCCCATGTCTACACATTTTTTGAACACCTCCAGGGATGGTGACTCCACCACCTCTCTGGGCAGCCTGTTCCAATGCCTGACCACTCTTTCAGTAAAGAAATTTTTCCTAATATCCAATCTAAACCTCCCCTGACACAGTTTGAGGTCATTTCCTCTTTTCCTATCACTAGTTACTTGGGAGAAGAGACCAACACCCACCTTGCTACAACCTCCTTTCAGGTAGCTGTAGAGAGCGATAAGGTCTCCTCTCAGCCTCCTCTCTCCCAGGCTAAACAACCCCAGATCCCTCAGCCTCTTCTCATAAGACCTGCTCTCCAGACGCTTCACCAGCTTCGTTGCCCTTCTCTGGGCACGCTCCAGCAACTCTACGTCCCTCTTACAGGAGCCAAGTGCAAGGGCACGATCACTTCCCTACTCCTGCTGGCCACACTATGCCTGATACGAGACAGGATGCTGTTGGCCTTCTTGGCCACCTGGGCACGCTGCTGGCTCATGTTCTGCCGGTTATTGACCAACACCTCTAGGTCCCTTTCTGCCAGGCATCTTTCCAGCCACTCCTCCCCAAGCCTGTAGCATTGCATGGGGCTGTTGTGACCCAAGTGCAGGACCCAGCACTTGGCCTTGTTAAACCTCATACAATTGGCCTTGGCCCGTTGATTCAGCCTGTCCAGGTGCCTCTGCAGAGCCATCCTACCCTCAAGCAGATCAACACTCCCACCCAATCTATCTAAATCTATCCTTAAATTTCATTCTTTAAGTATACAGCTGTTTTAATATAAGCTTACAATAGAAGTTTAAAACGTTATTGAGTATCAATCATTTAGTTAAAAACAATTGGAATTACATGGTTATTTTATTAATTTATGTCTGGAATAAAATATTTTAAGCCTTTTGATACTGTAAGTCAGCAAATTTAAGAACCTGAACCCTCTAAAACTCAATTTGTAGTTTTAGAAAGCAGGCATTCTTTATTGCAGCACTGGGCGCACAGGGGATTGCTCCACCTAGTGTGTGTGCCAAGTTGCTCTTCTACAGGAGTTCTATGCAATCAAAATATACATATTCATTAATTTTCTAGGAAATAATTACCATATCCATACAATTATTGGGATTCATTAACATATGCAAATGTCCATAATGCATGTGCATTCATGTTCATTAGTGGTCTTCCAGGGTCCTATGGTGGTCATCGATAGTCTTCCTCACTGTGTCCACTGGTTGAACTCAGTCTTTGGGCATGCTCAGTTCATTTTTGGCTTGGTTACACAATTCTTACTGGTACTAAACTAGCTTATTCTAGTACATTTTCCTTATTTATTCTATTCAAGGCTATAGCTTCTCCAGATTCCCTTCTATTTAATCACATATAGTGAATTCTAAGACTATCTTATTTGTAAAGCATTCCAAGTATTTCAAAACTTAGCTATGTCCCTCCAATTAGAGGGGGCCATGTGTTCTTTTGAAGCCGGTACCAGGTTTCACTTTTTCAAATATACCAGCTTGTACTTCTGAAAAGGAACTCTTCTTTATTGGCAGCTATATTTGGTGCTAGAAACTGGATTCCTAAGGAAAAAAAAAAATCTAGCATGAATTCTTGTAGCAGCTGCAGCTGCACAGGTGTGCCTGGATGGAAACAACCCATTCCAACTGGTTCTAATGGACCCACTAGAGGACACTGCTGAGCTCCTCAGCCAAGATGGTGGTCCCTCAGGGGAAATGTATTTAAGAAAGGGCAAAATGCTGCATGGCAGTGAGAAATGAGGAAAAAAATATGAGAGAAGCAGCCCTGTGAGAACCAAAGTGAAAGAAGAAAGAGAGGAAGGATGTGTTTCAAGTACCAGAGCAGAGTTTCTCCTGAAGCCTGTGGAGGACCCCATACCAAAGTGTCTCTATCTTGACCCATGAGCATTCTGATTCTACTTTATACCCCTGGACTGTTGAGGAAGAGGAATAATTGAGCAGCTGGTTGGGAGTCTGGCTGTTGACAAGGGCTAACCCACCATAACTCATCTTATTTGTCTTTTGCCACATTGAAGTAGAATAGGAATACCAGCCATCCTTTTTTTTTTTTTTTTTTTTTTTTTTCACTTTGCTATTAATTTTAAATTCTCTTAGGCATGTTTTTGTGTTTTCTTTTATGTTATTTACATTCATTTTCAAGTTATGATCCTTCTCTAAACTTAATTCTATATTGTATGTGCATACAAATCCTTACAGTGTTAGATAAATGTAAATTGGAAACATATGAAGAGTTTTAGAACAGTTCTTGAAGGATCGGATAGCCCTTATATTTGTAGGAAACTGACAGCACAGCACTAATTCTAAAACAAAACAGCTTTCCAAGCTCCTCTTTGTATAACTGTATATAAAGATATATTCATCTGAACTTAACAGTCTAGAATTACTTTATTGCTTTCAAGTTGGTAATAATTGCACAAATTATCCCTGAGCTGAAAGCTGTACACTCACTATACAAACAAGAGTATAATTCATACTTTGCTGCATAACAACGCCCTCAAAGTACATTTGTAACATCATAATACACTGAAAGATCTATTTTATATCCAATTCCTATTCTAAAACTGTAAAAAAAAATGCTTACCAGAAGGTGAAAAATAACACTCCACTACCTAATCACTTGAAACTTGAAGAAGCATAAAAAAAGGGTTACCAGATTGATCAGGGAATGGAGAACATTTCATGCAAAAAAAAGGAGGTTAAACAAGGTAGGCTGAAAGCTAATATGAACTCTTCAAGGGGACTGCTGTATAAACACTTCAAAGGAAGGGAACAGACATAGGCAAGAGCTTTTTTTTTTTTTTTTAAACTACAGGAGACAATGTCACCATGAGATCAGCCTGAGTATAGGAATCTGGAAAATCATAAAACTACCAGAGTAGTGAGGTTAAGTAGTTTTCTACTATAAATAAAATTAAAAATATAATAATTAGCATGTTATCGGGATAATGTATGAAAAGATCTATATAAAATAAGATGTCTGTTCAAGTTAGCAAAGCTTCAACTCCACAGTTTAAAAGTTTCTTTCTTTTCAACTCCTTTCGGGTTTGTAAATTCTTTTTAAAATCAGTAGTTCTTAATGTACACTGGCACATGTTCAGTCCCAGTGAATATGACACCCAAGAGAAGGGGTTCACAATCTGCCCTTAATTAATTTTTAAAACAGATTATTCCATCCTTAACAAAGGTTGCTCTCCATTCAGTCTCAGATCAGTATGCAAATTGTATTACACTTTTCTTTTTTTCCTTTAAACTACAATGCCTTAATTTAGCTGAACGTCAAGCAAATAGATTTATTCTCCTGGAAGGAAGATGGATAATTAAATCTTCCATGAAAATGATTAAGTCTTATTAAAAAAAAATCTAGTGAGAAACATTTAATTGTAATTGACTGAAAGAGTGCTGCCTTAAGAGAATATAGATCAAAACATTTGGCATGCACAACTAAGATGGGCCAAAACAGAAAAATCTAGTACTTGGATAAGAGGTAGACACCCACACAGAGTAAGTCACCTCTACTCTGCTGTGTGTTTTCAAGTGCATGACAGCAAATATCACTAGGAATGACACTGCAAAATCACCATGATCCTATAATTCCAGTTCTCATGATGTGTGTCTTCTATTACCATTTCCCTTGAAACAGATTTATAAACAGAAGAAACAAAACAATACAAATTCTTATTGTCATGATTTCACTTATAATTTATATTAAAATGCCCTTCTGTTTCTATGGCATAATAATAATATACTGAATCTCCTACACTCATTTTTATCCCCTTCTTCGCCTTTGCTGTTGGGCAGTGTCAGGCTACTGCTGCCCTGGGAATTAGCTTACAAAGGCTGCTTTATTGCTCTTCACTGAGCACCTTCCCACAGGGACCTTTAGTGTCACCTCAGTAATGCAACTAGCTGCCTCCAGTCCAGTGCCTGGAATCCAAGATTTATTTTTACCTTTGACTGGATTTCATTTTCTCATGACGTCACAAAACATTTTCAAAAGCTTGGTTGAATTCTAATTTTTATAGTGTTGCGTATTCTGACTGGCATCAGTTAAAGTTTTGGTGATGGGGAAGAAGCAAAGACAGGGAGTCTTTGAAAAAAAAAGATAAAAAAGATAAATACTCATGTGCTGTCAAAAAACCCCGGTATGTTTACTTTTAAATTGAACACGTATATAAAGTAATAGTGTGCAGACTGGTTCTAAATAAAGCAACAAGTTATAATGCCCAAGGCAAAAAACATATCAGTTCCCTTCTCATTGCACATTGAGAGGGAAGCAGATCTAAGTAAGGGGAGCATAGAGGGATCCTTTTTAATTTAATTCTGAGTACAATCTGCATCAATTTTAAACCATTGAATTTAAACAACAGACATGGGAACCCAGCATTGGATTGAAACTGGGTATTTATTCCATAATACAGATGAGCATGCATATCCTTAGACAAGTTTTTGGATCAGTTACAATTAGTCTCTTGATCATGCCAGAAAGCAGATATTGGATTTGATTTTGATTTGGATACTGATATTTACACAAATCCACATTTGAATTAAAGATGACAAAACACTTCTATTTATCATGCAAGCTATTAATTTGAGACTTACTAATAGAAGGTGCTGCACTGTAGGGAGAAGCTAGATCAATCTTGACAAGGTTGAGTCAGGATCAGGAAAGGTAAAGGCTTTGTGACCTTACAGTGTTGCTGGTTTTGGCTTTTCCCCCCTTTGGGTTGTTCATTTGCTAGATTTGGATTCATCTGATTTCAAATCACTTTTTAATGGGATTTGCATTATACAGGATGACAGATATCTATACACATATTATTCACTCCCAATGGTCCATAAAAGATAGTGACCATTAAAGAAATACTTCACTGCAACATTTACTTCGTCATGGCATTTCTGATATTTAGAATATGTGAGGCAGAACTACACTTTTGTTCCTGAATAGGGATCAGATTTTTTGTCCCTTCCTCAGTTTGAAGGCACCTTAATATGGCCATAACTTCAGTAAGACTGTGACAGCTGCACAGTCACTTACCCTATTTCAGGGTCCTTTGTTTCAGAGGAGCAAATCAGCAAATATTTTCATAGCTTTTTTGGAACTGCTTCATTCTACCCTGAATACTAAGATTCAGGGCTTTCCTTACATTTTCCATAACCTTTACCCACTCTGTTTCCAGGTATGCAATACAGAGAATTATGCAATGTCCTGGTTTTCTCTCTATTTGCTACAGCTGAAATTAGAATTAAGAGGGCAGGGGAATGATACTAATTCTTCCACATGTCCAAGTCAAGGTGGAGACAAGTTAAGCATCTCTCTTTATATTCAGAATACTCCCAGAGTAAGCTCTTACTTCTAGTATACCTGAGGGTAGAATTCATCTCACTTAAAGTTAAACACCTACTGTATGGAGACAGTGTGTGTGATCTTGATATGTAGCCTCCTCTTACAGTTAATGAAGAGGAACAGGCAGTTCTAGGGTGCAGTTCATCTCATTCAAAAGTAGTTGACTAAAATAGGACAGATAAACCGTGCCTGTAGGGGAATAGACAGGGATCAGCGACCGGAAGATCACGGGATGTGACGGAAAGATAGACTCCTCCCCATAGGAGTGGCAGGAACAGGAACCGCAAGAGCTATATAAGCGTGTGACGCAGCTAAATAGACGGACATTTTGTATCCATCATATTGATGTCTGTGCATCACTGTCCCCAGGGTGGGTAGAGCCCTGTGTCCCGGAGATGTGCGGCCCAAGATAAGTTCTCCCGTAGAAGCGTACAGCTACACATGCCTTAGAGTAACCTGTTTGTTTCTTTATTTTTGACTATAAAAAAGTTTAAATACCATCTCAGATGAGGACTTCTACATCTAAATAATTCCAGTGTTAGGGCACCTTTTTCTTTTGATCATAATTTTCTTCACTAAAGCCAAAAGGAAATTTGTCATAATTTCTCAAATGTATACATACTGCATCCTTTTGTTTCCATGAAGCATAGTTCACATGCCTTTCCATAATGAAATGGTACCTACATAGTAATGAGTTTTTGTTAAGCACATAGTTACTGACCATTTGTTTGACAAAACAAAACCAATACGTTTATATTTTTACTGTTGTCCTTAATGCAGACACTACAGCATCATAGCCCTACTCTATAAATCTGTTTTAGACTTTTTCATTCTTTTTGTGGTAACAACAGTTGAACAGTCTACAAGAATGTTTATTATTCTATTTTAGTATGACCAAAAATGCCCGTCTTTTATATTTAGCCTGAAAAGTACTGCTGTGGAGTTATAGTCAATATAAAAAAGGGAATAATTTACAGAGGTGTTTTGTTCCTGTGTGGTAAAGAACATGTCACTTCAGCCCCTGATATGTGAAGGTCTAAAAGGTCACTTCTTTCCTTACACATGCAAGTTCCTCATAAAGCTAACATTTTTTTCTGAATTCCATTAGCTTTTTTATCAAAGGCCTGCAGGTGTTTTGATGTATTCAACAAAAGATCTATTTAGCAGGCATAGTGGCTGAAAACATTAGGAGGGATTGAGAACAAAATTACTGAAGATGTGCTTCAATGCATCCTTTTGCTTCAATATATTCAATGCTTAACTGTGTATATGTTGTTTTTCCAATCCACAGACATCTTAATTAACATCTAATGGATCTTTCATGTTACATGGAAACCTCACGTATGCTTGTTGTACAATTTTACTTGCACAATAATTCACGAATTCATTTTACATTAACCTCAGCAATATCCAAAATGTGATTGCTCATTTCCATTAAGTCAAACCACCTTGTTACAAAAGAAGTCTAATGCTACAGACTTATTTTATATGTTTTATTAATGAGATATTTATAGTACCAGGGGGATTCTTTCTTAGGAGCAGTTTCCCCAGTCTATGAAGCTGGGTCAGCCTGATACTAGTGTAATGTTTGTGATTTACTTGGTAAACAACCTACATTTTCTGAGCAGCATTATCAAGTTACATATTTATGCAAAATTTCAAGACATCTGAACTCATAATTTTTCCTCCTGATTGATTGCTTTCAAGAAAACATCAAATAAATTTAGTATACATGAGGAACGCATATTATCTAAGTACTCCATAAAGATCAATACCTGAAACATGGCCATTTAGAGCCATCTCTTCTTCTTAGGCTCATATAAATCTGCTTATTTCAGGGGAGTTCTTTCTAATAACTCCTGAAAAGAATCAAAACCCTAATGTACACGTTAAAAAGGAATGCACTAATAATGAATAATCTGCAATCCGTTTACACTATGCCTATTAACTTTTTTGCAAAATCGTAAGATATACTCACTTATGTAAGGTGTACACATGTAAAAATTATTATTTAAAACATAATTCTGTCAAGTTTAAAACAAATTTTATAAATGTGGGTAGCATGTATTATGGCTCAGTTCTATGTTTTACCAAGTTCCTCTCTGACAACATTTCTGAAGCACTAGATATAAGGGATAGGACTTCATACGTTTAATGGCTAAAAGGACTGGGTAATAAAAATTAGTTTAATTTTTCTAACAGACAGTTTTCCTGTAATAAGTGTAACAGGCTTTAGTTTGAAATAGAGAATATCTACTGGACATGGAGCTTATGCCATGTTTCCTCACAATCTGCTATAATGACTAATTAACCAGTTTAAAAATCTACAACTATTGCCGTTCATATTCTTTTGTTTAATTTTCTTCTGCTTCAGCTGCCAGCACTGGTTCTAGTTATGCTTTCTCTGCTTCATTAAAAGGCTTCTTGTACCAGATATCATCTTCCTCAAATAATATGCTAATGTCATATTTTCATATGCCTTTAAAATAATATATATATTTATATCACTTTTTTGTTGTTTCCAACATCAGCATTTTAGAAGCTTGTGTAGATTACCTTAAAAATTGAACAAGGAAGTTAATGATCACTGTAGAAACACCAGTGACAGAAATATCACACAGAAAAATATGGGAAGAAATTTGGTTCTGAAGGAACTGAATTTGAGATTCCAAGTTGTTTGTAGAATAGATCAGACTTCTCAAATTATTTTTTTTAAGAAATACTTCTATCTTTCTTAGCAAAAGAAGTAAAGGATCTGATTTTCAAATTATTTTGTTTGTCAGTATTTTCATGGTATTTAGTAGGTGGTATGTTTTTATTTGATTGTTGAGCCCTATATTTTCTGTCTAATTGGATTATGCTTTGTAGAAGTATTATTAATCTTGACAGAGCTTAACTGGAGATGATTCTAAAAGCTTATGCAGGAAATGTGTGGAAACAAAAGTTTGGAAGACAAAGACTCTTGATTCGGGTGATTACTGTAGGTGTTTAAAGCTGTTTAAGATTATTACTCTCCTCTGCTACTACGGATGGGTACTAGTATTCTGTCGATTTTGTGTGGTATCTTCTAATCCCACATAATATCTCAGGTTCATCTAAAATGGATTAGATACCTATATGAAGGTAAACAAAGTGTTGAACTTCTAGATGGCTATAGATTGTTAAGAAGATTCCAAACACCTTTGATACATACTGCAGTATTTTGTATTTAATAGGCTAGAAATCTTAGAATGTTAAGATGATACTCTAAATGTGGATTTGACAGCATTCTAATACAAAGAAAAACACTGCTTAGAGTAGTTATAAATATGCTACATCACCTCAATTTTTAACATCACTGGGAAAACTACTGTGAACTACTGCACTTTGAAAGTGAGTCAACAGACTAGCAACAATGAAAAATACATCAGAACCTCACCTTTGTACATTGTCATTTGGTATTTAGTGTTTATGATAATAGCCTTTAATTATGCTTCAAGATATTTCACATGAAGGGTCAAGCATTAGTAATAAGAAGCCTTGCTTGCTGTGTTTGTTACTACCTTTTTGCTGATTTGAAGGATGACATTTACAGGTTTGTCAGATTTTAAGAGACATGAATTAACATTGCCGTCATGAAGAAAATAGCTTTGTTTGTTTGTTTCCAACATGATAATGGAATGTTCCATTATATAGAGTATTTCAGAAAACTAAATTATTCTTCTGAGGGGAAACAAATAAGTACCCAATCTATAGATACGGAACAGTGAAAAAAACCACAGGTTTTCCCATTTCCAATTATGAATGAGCAAGACAGGAATAGATGGGTAGGAATTAAGATCCGGATCATTTTGAGTGTTTTGGATAAAAGGCTTCATTTCAATACATCTCTGTCTTCATAGAATCATAGAATAGTTTAGGTTGGAAAAGATCTTTAAGGTCGTCGAGTCCAACTGTTAACTTTGCACTGCCAAGTCCACTGCTAAATCACATCCCTAAGCACCACATCTACATGTGTTCTAAATACCTCCACGGATGATGACTCAACCACTTCACTTGGCAGACTGTTCCAATGCTTCACAACCCTTTAAGCGAAGAAATTTTTCCTAATAGCCAATCTAAACCTCCCCTCATGCAACTTGAGGTCATTTGCTCTATAGTTTGTTATTTGGGAGAAGAGACCAACACCTACATCACAACCTCCTTTCAGGTAGCTGTAGAGAGCAATAAGGTCTCCCCTCAACCTCCTTTTCTCCTTTTCTCACTAAACAACCCTAGCTCCCTCAGCCGCTCCTCACAAGACTTGTTCTCCAGACCCTTCACCATCTTCGTTGCCCTTCTCTGGACACATTCCAGTACCTCAATGTCTTTCTTGTTCTGAGGGACCCAAAACTAAACACAGTATTCAAGGTGTGGCCTCGCCAGTTCTGACTAGAGGGGGACAGTCTGTTCCCCTGTTCCTGATACAAGACAGGATGCTGTTGGCCTTCTTGGTCACCTGGGCACACTGCTGGCTCATGTTCTGCTGGCATCTTCCTGCCGGTCCTTTTCTGCCAGGCATCTTTCCAGTCACTGCTCCCCAAGCCTGTAGCATTGCATGGGGCTGTTGTGACCAAAGTGCAGGACTTGGCACTTGGCCTTGTTGAACCTCTTAGAATTGGCCTCAGCCCATCAACCCAGCCTGTTCAGATCCCTCTGCAGAGCGTTCCTGCCCTTCAGCAGATCAACACTCCCCCCAGCTTGGTGTCTTCAACAAACTTACTGAGGGTACACTTGATCCCCTCCATCCAGATCATTGAGAAAGATATTAAACAGAAATAGCCCCATTACTGAGCCCTGGGGAACACCGCTTGTGACCAGCTGTAAACTGGATTTAACTACATTCACTACCACTCTTTGGGCTTGGCCATCCAGATCATTTTTCACCCAGCAAAGAGTACACCTGTCTACTCCATGAGCAGCCAATTTCTACAGAAGAATACTGTGGGAAATGGTATCAAAGGCTTTACTGAATTCCAAGTAAAAACATCCACAGCCTTTCCCTCATCCACTAAGCAGGTCACCTCGTTACAGAAGGAGATAAAGTTAGTCAAGCAGGACCCACCTTTCATGAACCCATGCTGACTGGGCCTGATTACCTGCTTCTCCTTTACATGCCTTGTGATGGCCCTTCTTGAGCAAATGTAAGACTCACCCACAAGAAGGGCCAGGAGGAACATGCAAGGAACTACAGGCCTGTCAGTCTGACATCAGTGCCAGGGAAGGTTATGGAGCAAGTCATCCTGAGTGCCATCACAATTTCTCACTACTCACCTACCAATGACCAGCCAGTCCCTGAGCAGCAGTCGCTGCCCCCTGACCAACTCCTCCCAGTTTATATATTGAGCATGTCGTCGTATGGTATGGAATGTCCCTTTGGCCAGTTTGGATCAGCTGTCCTGGCTGTGTCCCCTCCCAGCTTCTTGTACACCTGGCAGGGTATGGGAAGCTGGAAAACTCTTTGACTAGTGTAATCACTGCTTAACAATAACTAAAACATCAGTGTGTTATCAACATTATTCTCATACTAAATCCAAACCATAGCACTATACCAGCTCCTAGGAAGAAAACTAATTCTATCCCAGCCAAAACCAGGACACGTACAGACCAACACATGTTCCAAAGACCCAAAATTCTGCCAGTGACACCAGGGTCAGAGTCAGGTATTGATCTGTTGGCTCTTCCTATTTCTTCCCTCATCATTCCCTGCAACTGGAAGGATAGAGGACAACATTACTTGTGCTCCTGATCCCCTAACCAGTCATTGCAAGGTTCTGAAGTCTCTCTTGATGCAATTTCATTGTTACCTACCTGAAAAATCAATAATGGATAATAAACTGAGGACCATACCAGGGTTGGAGGTTTCCTCATCACATTTGTAATCTGGGCCCCTGGGAGGCAGCAGACTTCTTGAAGAAGTGGGTCTGGTTGCATATTGGGCTTTCTGTTCCCTTCAGAAAGCAGTTTCCTATGGCAATAACTCATCTTTTTTTTCTTTATGGAAGCACTTTTGACGCAGGGCATAGGCCAACTTAACCTCAATGACAACTGATGAACAATTGTCCTTGTTATTGTTTGGTTCCACTTGCAGAGCCTTGTACCTGTTATGCAAGGGCACCTGAGAAGGTGGGGTAGTCACAAAGGAGATGCACCTGCTGTGCCAGGCAGGAACTTGTCACCATTGCCCCCTATCCCTTGAGTCACTGCATTCTCTTGGGTGAAGAGAGGATAGGGGACCCTCTGTATCATGTGTCCTGTCTGCCTGTTGGGTCTGTCCCAGGGAAGGTATGGTTCAGTTCCAGTAATATCTCTCTCTCTCAGAGTCCCTGATACTCCTCAACCTACTCACCTCCTCCCAGGGCTCTGTCAGTAAGGGAATAGCTCCCCTACCTGGGTGCAGCTCCCACAGGTGTGCTCACTGCTGCCCTCTGATACTGTGTATGAGCGGGGCACACCCTGCAGCCTGACACCTAACACCTTCTGCCTTATCAAGTGTAGATCTTGACAGTAGTTTAATGCGAATGTTGTGGATGTTGCTACTTCTCATCATACATACTAGGAATGAAGTAGCTACTGTAATTTTATGATTGGCTTATATGCACAACTATATATGTATGTATGTATACATATATATGGGAAAGAAGGGGAAGTAAGGGGAAGTAAGGAAGGTGTTTCTGGTCTATGTAAACTCAGAGTAAAATTCCAGATCATTTTTTCCATGCATGTTGGATGAGGCTTCTAACTTATCTTCCATGGCTACAGGGAAAACCTATATACTAAAAGGAAAATTAATGTAGGACTTCTTAAACTGAATATTGCTAATGTTGTTCAATGTTGCAATGTAGAAAAAGGATGACAGAAATAAAATTTGGACTATAATTCCATTGAGTCAAAAAGTGAATATTAGTTTAGAAATTAAAATAAAATATTACGTTTCTGGGTTTTTATGTTTCTGTAAAAATATAAATGTAACAAATATTTCCCCTGAACACCATAGGGTAAAAAACTTGAGGTTTTTTCCTTTTGTTTCATAATGTACAGAAAGGAGAGGAAGCTACCCAGTCACATCAAGCAATATATTGCTATTAAAACACAAACACTGAACAGGTTTATAAAACTTTTCCTGTGGCTGCTAAAAAGTTGCTTTTTTTTTTTTTTAAGAGATCTTTTACTCTGACAAATAAACCCCGATACACCCATGAACCCAGGAAAAAATATGAAGGTGTTAAAAAGAAAATCACTGTTCAAACAGGATGAGAAGTACCAGCTGTAGGTCATGCAAAATGACTGAGAGTTCATGAAATCTTATTAAGCAGAAAAGCTCATTACAAATAAGGCATTTTGTAATGCACCTCCAAGCTTGCTAAACAGTGAAAGGATTGACTGGGTGAAGCCCACTGTATCAAAAGCTGTTGCTTTACTTTTTCTCAAGGCTAATTAGTTTTTCCAAAACTAAGTAAATTCTGCTTTTCAGTTCAATTGTCTTGAAAGAATATTGAACAGAACATCCAGGAACCCAACTATCTCAATAAAATGTGGTGTTTCTCAAGATCAAGGTTGAAATAGAGTGTAAGTAGATCATTCCCAAATTTAACCCTATAAAAATACTTGATCTGGTTTCCAATTAGAATAATTAAAACTCAAAAATCACATCTAGGCATCCTAAAGAATCTTCAAACAGATATAAGAAAAATACCTTTAGCAGTTTTCTAACAGTCTTGGACAAGGAATTTCTAGAAGAACATGCACTTGAGTGGAAAAAAAAAATAAAACACCAAAAGAAAAGAACAAAGAACAACAGGAATATAGTATTTCATCATGAATATGTATGTGCTTTAGACTAAACAATTTTCTGCAATTTCACTGGAACAGAATTTCATACACACATAATTTTAAGTTCCACAGAGTCATGAGTCTGTTACAGGAAAAAAGATTCAGGTTAGGATGGTTGGTTGTCTTTCTCAAAAATTCTAATGGTTTCTACAATGGAAAAAAGATGTATGATGGAATATAAGAACTATTTTTAAAAAATCTTATTTCCCCCCCAAAAACCCAGAAAAAACCCCAAAGAACTGCTATGCACAGTAGATGTAGTTCTAGAGATGAAGGGGTTATTGACTACTAATAGTAACAAGTGTATTGTTTGTTTCACAGTAGTACCACCGTTCATTTTCAAAGCACCCACAGACAGTTTGACCTTTTTATTCCAATGACCATTTGAGTTAAAAAAAAACCAAAACAAAACACTTTGAAATAGTCAGAAAGCATTATCACCAAAAGCACATCTTTTCTCACTGAGAAAAGTGATTTAAAATGTGACTAATTAAAAGCATTTATCTTTCTGCTCTCTTCTTTTTTTTTGTCCTTAACTACAATGCAATCATTTTAGTGACTGATGTCTTCAAATTCATGTGTTTAACTTAGTCATATGACTACAAATGGGTTAAGTACTTACTGGATAAAAACACTTCGCTGAATGTTAGAATATTATCATGTCACATATATGCATTCTTTTAACACTTGTAGTGTTCGTCAAAAGATGTATTAAATTTTCCCTTGAAATACATCTGTAAAATAAGTTCAAATATACTAACCTGTACAGAATACCTGCAAGCAGTGTATGTAAAATACTATTTCAGTATCATCATAAGTAAAGGTTTTAACAATTTAAGGTTTTAAAATACTGGTGAAATGGTTAATGCCCACATGACTCTCTTAGCCTCTATGAGGACTGAATGGTATAAGCAACTTCCAGAGAACAGCTTTGTCTCCTGTGTATTTCTTTGGGGTTTTTTCTTATTATGAATCCCTTTATAGTCATAGTACATTTGGTATCCAGGAAAAATCTTAGCTTTCCCTTATTTAGCCATTGCTGAAAAAAAAAGAAATAGGACTAGGAACTCTCTTAGTGAATCAGAAAGTCTAATCAAGAGTCGTTATCAACATGTGAATATAACAGGATGTGGACAATGAAAGCATTATCTTGTTAAAAGTTACAGAAAAGGAGTTGGAATTTGCAATTTGGTCTAAAACCAAAACAGATATTTGATCTTGACCGAATCTTTTTCTAGGGGCCACTTTCATGGAGGAGTGGAAATTAGGCATGCATTTTAAGAGGATCTGTTTAGAATGTAAACAAAATTGAGAAGCAGTTTATATGGACTGGATGCCAGATTTAATTAGTATTATTTTGCAGAAGATACAGGAATTCCAATTTGATGCAACAGAAGACAGAAATTAATACACAGAACTGAAATAATTTATTTTAAAAGGAATAAATAAGTAACACAAGAAGTTTCCCAGGGAAAGAGGTCACTGAAGGTACAATTACCAACTCTTACAAAAACTATGGTTGTTCAAACGAACTTATCCTACTGCAGATTTTAAACAGATAAAGAGAATCCCTTTCCAGTGGGTAGCTCTTACTGAAGAATATTGAACATAAAAATAAGTTTATTTTCAAAAAGGAACTAGAAAAGTTCATAGAAGAATAATTCAAGGAAGACTATTAATTACATAGAAATCATATTAAGAAGCCCTTGAGACAAAACCTGTTTGACCTTGGAGAACACTCTAAGCATTAGCACGACACATTTGTTGTATTCGTACATACATGTAGGTGTGGCATTTAGGGACATGGTTTAGTGGTGCACTAGGCAGTGTTAGATTTGCAGTTGGACTTGATGATCTAAAAGTCTTTTTCACCCAAAATATTCCATTATTCTATTATTCTTCTGGCCACTGTAAGAAACAGGATATAAACCTACATGGACCTGCTGTTTAGTGTTGTTTAGTTGTAGTGTTAGCAGCAGCATTAGCAGCAGTGGCAAAGCAAAGTACATCTATTACTTGTTTTCTAGCTCATACTACATTAATCCAGTCAGTTAATGCTAGGAAGATGTAATCAAGGTCTTTGTTCAGGGGAGTGCTTTACTGAAGGCATCACCCACGACACTAATTCAACCTGAATTCATTCAGACTTTCAAAATGATCATACAAGAAGTTAAACCAAAATAACTGGTATGATTTTATGTCAGAGTTTAATCAATTTATTTAAGAAGTTCAAGTACACTACATTTATTTCTTCAGGGTGTTCTTTCTAATCATATGTTCCTGACATGCTTCCATTTTTAAAAAGAGAGTTTTAAATTTTATCTTTTAATTATATTGCTTTTATTATGTTATAAAACAAATATATTGAGGAAAGGATTAGTGGGAGCTATGGAACTTGTGGTACTCCATAGTGTGATCAATCCTATACTCTCATCATTCAGAGGTACATATTAGAGATAATGTTCAATTACATGGAAATATTTATTTTAAACTGTATGGATTTACCACCAGGAACTAAAGACTCTGAATTCTGTAATGCAGTCTACACTCTAGAGTGCCCCCTTTTTGGTTTGCCTTTATTTTATAGTATCCCAGTGTCAGGATTTCATCTCATAACAACCATACCCAGTCAATCAGTTGAGATAAATTTTTTATCTTGTTAAGAAGTGTAAGAAATCTCGAGTGCAAAACTCCCAGCAGAGGCATATAAAGTTCATCCATATAGCACCGAGTGATCATAGTTCTGCCAAAAATAGCATAATATATTTGTCTATATTATGCTAATTATGATTAACTCCATAATTCCAAATGTTTAATTTTGATTGTTTAGTAGACCAGAAAATTATTTAATCAAATAATTAATGTCTTCTTAACAAGTTTTATTATTAGGTTAAAGCCTTAATCTGATTTGAATTATTATCAGGGTCTCTGGAAGTTTATCTGTTTGTAGAGTGACAAGAGTGCCTAAACCACCAAGCACTAATAACCATAGCTGTACTGTGCATTCAAGTATGCCAATAAGCTGTTTGTTTCTGATCAAGTACTCAGTATTCAGAAATACATTCCCTCTGGTATTTATGCCTGTTACCTCCATTCTGCTCTCGCTAAGATGAGCAGATTCCCATTATTTCTACTGTAGGATGCCAGGTTCTAATTGCTCGTGTTGAGAAGGTAGGTAAAACAACCACTTCTCCCTAATGAGTTGCCCATGTCCATTTTTCCCAAGGCTGTGTTCAAGCGAGTTCTCTATTACCCTCTATTACTGATAGTAACAAGTAATAATATTAATACAATCAAACCAGGAACTTCTCACCTGGCACTTCTTCATAGTTGTAGGGAAGTAATTCTGGAAGGTTTATTAGCACTGATTATGAAATGTGGAAAGGAAGAGCAATCTCTTATGAGAGACAGATGTATCTATATTATTTTTCTTCATAAAGTGGACTAGTTCATCTTATTTTGTTCATGCTCAGATATTGATTATATTGAACTAAATGACAATGGAAGAATTCAAAGAGGTATAATGGTAGAAGGTATTAAAAACTTAACTGAAGAAAGGTAGAGGGATTTGTATTGGTTTGGATTTTTTCAAAAAAATGAGCTAGATTCTGTTCAATAAAAAAATTGGTTTGTCCTCTGGAGATGGAAGCTGACAATACTAAGTCCATCAGCAACTCATTAAAAATATAAAAAGTATAAAATAGTCTAATTCATATAATATATCATATAATAAATAGTCCAATGCATCAAACATTGTAATTTTAAAGTGTAAATAAAATATAATTTTTCCATTAATTTCTAGAAACCAATAAAAATACATTAATGTACATATATGCAAAATGAAATATCTTCCATTTACTATACAAATCAAGAAAGTGACATTTTATATGGTGAAGATCCTCTAAAAGACAGAAAACTGAAATCACGGAGAAAAAAACTATTCAGCTTTTCTTGTTCTTGCTTTTATTGTATTTCATTTTATTGCATTTCATTCGGATGGCATTCATATCATACACAATTTTGACACTCCAGTCTCTAACTACCTACATTTTTTCTACCTCTGGCACTACAGTGAGAAATCTGCAGTCATTCTCTTGTCCAAGATAGGCCATTTCAGGTTGAAACAAGAGAGTAGTTATAATAATATGCCATAATAATAAATGATTAACAACTCTACTCCTTCTAAAAGCTGGACGCCAAACCTGAGCTCTTCAATTTCACCATAGTTCCTGGCTGACTTTTATTTGACAATTTTGTGGGGGTGGATGGGACTTTTTGTTGTTTGGCTTTTTTCCATAAAACATTTCCTGTTGAATTTTGGAAATAACAGCTCAGGAATAAAAGTAATAACTATTAAATTATTTTGTGAACTTTCTTGAATGATTCCTAATGTTTTATACAACATAAGAGAAAGCAGACCATTCCATATATATAAGTCCATCTTTCAGAGTTTAGTACTTTCAGTTCAATATTTTCCTATAGAAGATTATTTAAGGGTGTTTAATCAAAAAAGTAGAAGTCTGAGTTTTCTTTCACAGTGACATTTTTTCCAACAAAATCTTATTGAAGATTATAAGTTCTCCTGGGATATTAAATAAATTCACTTAATTAGTAACTGAAGCAGATCTTTAATAAACTTACTTGCATCATCCTCTCTCTTCCTCACTCTTCTCTCCCCACTGAAATCTTATTCAATATGTGTAAAAAAATTTTAAATTCCCCAAGCAAGACAAGCACATTAAACAATATGGAATCCATGTGGAAAAAATATTGGGTTTTTTTTCCAATTGATACATAGACAATTACATAGGTTATTTAATTCAATTACATAGGTTATTTAATTCTAGCAGAACAAGTAAAAAATATTATTTAATCACTGGAAAAGCAGAGAAATTTTATTTCTGAAAAATAGGTTTTCTTTAAATTCTGCATCCTGATAGCAAGCACAGAAAATGTATAAAGTGACCAGGATAAACCAAAATGCTTTATTGTTTTTTCACAGTTGGAGTTAATTTGCTTTCTTTTATTATTTTCATATGGATTAATTAATTACTTTCAGTAGCTAGATCTATATAGTATAACTTGGAAAAACAAATCTTGAATTTTTTTGCCAATTATTCCTGTAAATTGGTAAAGAAATACATATAATATGATCATCATATACAAAATACAGCAACTTAGCAAATGATGTCAGAAATCTGGATTTAATGAGAAACAGATCTTCTGTAAAACTGAAAATATTCACAAATTCTATGCAAAATCAGTGAAAAGCCTTGGTAGAAACAAAAGAGAAAGACACTATAATAATGTCTATTTTATTTTGACATTTTCAAATTAAATACATGAAATACAGAATTCCAGAAATATCAAAGAAGCTCCTTCAGCTTTTTCAAAATTTATTTTTTCCAAGAATATTTTTCTAAATATTTACAGAATCAGTGAATCACAGAATTTTAGGGGTTGGAAGGGACCTCTGGAGATCATATTGTCCAACCCCCCCTGCTTGAGCAGGGACACCTAGAGCAGAGGGCATAGGACTGCATCAAGCTGGGTTTTGAATGTTTCCAAGGAAGGTTCCACAACCTCCCTGGGCAGCCTGTGCCACTGCTCTGGCACCCTCACAGGAAAGAAGTTTTTTCTCATGTTTAGCTGGAATGTCCTGTGTTTCAACTTGAGCCCATTGCCCCTTGTCCTAGCATTGAACACCACTGGAAAGAGTCTGGTCCCATCCTCTAGACACCCACCCTTCAAATACTTATAAGCATGGATAAGATCCCCCTCAGTCTTCTCTTCTCCAGACTGAACAAACCCAAGCCACTCAGCCTTTCCTCATAAGGGAGATGCTCCAGTCCCTTGATCATCTTGGTAGCTCTCTGCTGGAATTGCTCAAGCAGTTCTGTGTCCTTCTTAAACTGGGGGGCCCAAAACTGGGCACAGTACTCCACATGTGGCCTCACTAGGGCAGAGTAGAGGGGGAAGATAACCTCTCTCCATCTGCTGGCCACACTCCTTTTAATGCAGCCCAGGGTACCGTTGGCCTTCTTGGCCACAAGGGCACATTGTTGGCTCATGGTCAACTTGTCCACCAGCACTCCCAGGTCCTTCTCAACAGAGCTGCTTTCTAGTAGTCCAGCCCCCAGCCTGTACTGGTGCATGGGGTTGTTCCTCCCCAGGTGCAGGACCTTGCACTTGCTCTTGCTGAATTTCATGAGGTTCCCCTCGGCCCAGCTCTCCAGCCTGTCCAGGTCTCGTTGGATGGCAGCACAGTCTTCGGGTGTATCAGCCACTCCTCCCAGCTTGGTATCATCAGCAAACTTGCTGAGGTTACACTCTACCCCTTCATCCAGGTCATTAATGAATAATTTTGAACAGGACTGGACCCAGCATAGACCCCTGGGGAACACCACTAGTGATAGGCCTCCATCCAGACTCTGCTCCATTGATCATGAAGGTTTAAGCTCTGCTGTTCAGCCAGTTCTCTATCCACCTCACTGTTCACTCATCCAGCCTGCACTTCCTTAGCTTGCCTGTGAGGATGCTATGGGAGACAGTGTTGAATGACTTACTGAAGTCAAGATGGACAACCTCCACTGCTCTCCCTTCATCAACTCAGCCAGTCACACCATCATAAGAAGGCTATCACATTGGTCAAGTATGATCTTCCTTTGGTGAATCCATGTGGACTACTTCTGATAACCTTCTTTTCCTCTACATGCCTGGAGACGACCTCCAGGATGAACTGCTCCACCACCTTTCCAGGGATGGAGGTGAGACTGACTGGCCTATAGTTTCCCAGGTCCTCCTTCTTGCCCTTTTTGAAGACTGGAGTGACATTTGCTTTCCTCCAGTCCTCGGGCACCTCTCCTGTCCTCATGGCCTTGCAAAGATGATGAGGAGTGGCTCAGCAAGAACATCTGCCAGCTCCCTCAACACTGGCGGGTATATCCCACCCACGGATTTGTGAAGATCCAATTTGCACAGGTGATCTCTGACCCAGTCCTTCTCAACTGATGGTAAGTCTTCCTTTCTCCAGAAGTTTCCTCTCTCTTCTGGGGGCTGAGTTGCCTGAGGGCCAGCCTTAGCAGTAAAGACCAAAACAAAGAATGCATTCAGTAACTCCACCTTCTCTGCATCCTGTGTCGCCAGGGCCCGTTCCTTGTTCAGCAGTGGGCCCACTGTATCCCCAGTCTTCCTTTTACTACTGATATATTTAAAGAAGCCCTTCTTGTTACCTTTGACATGCATTGCCAGATTTAGTTGCAAGTGGGCCTTGGCCTTCCTCGTCACATCTCTGCACATCCTGACAACATTCCCATATTCCTCCCAAGTGACCAGTCCCTTTCTCCACATACTGTGAACCTCCTTCTTCCATTTGAGTTTCTCTAGAAGCTCTTTGCTCATCCATGCATGTCTCCGGGCTCCTCTGCCTGACTTCTTCCTCCTGGGGATGCACCGATCTTGAGCTCAGAGGAAGTAGTCCTTGAATACTGTCCAGCTCTCTTGTGCCCCCCTGCCTGCCAGAGCCCTATCCATGGGATTCCTCATAGCAGGTCTTTGAAGAGGCCAAAGTTGGCCCTGTTGAAGTCCAAGTTGCAACCCGAGTCATAGCCCTGCTTCTACCATGCAGGTTCCTAAATTCAACCATCTCACGGTCACTGCAGCCAAGGCTACCCCCAAGTCTCACATCCTCAACCAGCCCTTCCTTGTTTGTTAGGACAAAGTCGAGCAGCACATCTCACCTCGTTGGCTCCTCCACCACCTGCATCAAAATGTTGTCCTCGATGCTCTGCAGGAACCTTCTGGCTCATGCATGGCTCGCCGAGTTGCTTTTCTAGCAAATATCAGGGTGGTTGATGTTGGTGTACAGGCATTTCAGATAGGTAATTGAGCACACAGGTTTCCCCGGTGGGGTGTACGAGGACCCACCATAGCCATGCAAACCCTTGAGGTGGTTGGTCTCTTGGTTGCCATCGCATGAGGCCGCTACGGCACATTTATCACTGCGCAGGTTGTCCTGTCTTATTCCCCCATTGTGTGTGATGGCTTTAGCATTGCTAGTTTGCCTCCCTCCCCCCAAGTTCCTCAGTTTAAAGCCCTCCTCACCAAGTTTACCAGCCTGCTGCCAAAGATTCCCTTGCCCCTTCCAGACAGGTCGAGATCATCCCTCCCTAGCAGCCTATGGATGTTGAAGAACGTCCCATTGTGATAAAAGCCAAAACTCTCATGTGACACCAACCACGTAACCAGGAGTTGATTTTCATTATTTGCCTATTTCTCGTTGCCCATTTCTCTCCATCAGGTAGTATGGAGGAGAAGATAACTGGGCACCAATATTTTTCACTTGCTTTCCCAGAGCTTTCTAGTCTTGCCTAGTTCTGCCCAGACTCTGGCTTGCAGCATCATTTGTGCCTACACGGAAGAGTAGCATAGGACAGTAATCTATGCTTTATGACAAGTTGTGGCATTCTCTCAGCCACGCCTCGGATCTTGGCTCCTGGAAGACAGCAAACCTCTCGTGACTCCCTGTCAGAACGGCAGAGGGGCCCCTCAGTGCCTTTTAAGAGATTCACCCACTACAAGAACTCATCTCTTCTTTTTACGGTATCCACTCTGTGCTGATGGTACAGTTGCACCTTGTGGACCTTGCTCGTGGGTGGCTGCAGCCACTAAATCTACAAATCTGTTGTTGGTGGTGATACTGGGAGGTGGGGGCTGAGGCAGAGCCCTGCTTCTGCGGGTCACCAGGGTCCAAGGTGCCGCCTCCTTCTCAGCGGCGTCTGCTACAGGAGCGTGGTTCTGAAACCACCTATCCATCTCTGCCTCAGTTCTACCAATACTGTGCAGCCTTCTAACTGCCTCCTGCAACTCAGCCACCTGGCACAACAGGTCTTCAACCTGTGCACACCTTGTGCAGGTACTTACCTTCACATCAGGAGAAGGGTCAGGGCACTCGTTGCAACCTACCGCCTGTACTGAAGCCTCCTCCCTTACCAGCTCCCTCTGGGTGGGTGCGTCAGACCTCCCTGGAGCTTTTGCCGTAATAACACTGGTATTCGCTCTGCGGCGAGCGCTCACCAACCCGGCAGAGGCCTAGAGAGCTTCGCCCCCCCTGCTCGCCCTGCCTGCGCGAACCGCCGCGCCGCGCCGCGCCCTGGCCGCCCGTCCCGTTCGAGCGCTCCTGGTCGCTCGCGCTCCCTGGGGCCGTTTAAACCTCCCGCGGTTGCTCGTGGCAACGGCCAGGCCGCGTCAGCCTCCCTCGCGAGAGCTGCCGGGCCGCCCCGCGCTTCCTCGGGCCGCCCTTGTGCCGCGAGCCCCCTCGCCCGCCCCGGCCCAGCGCCCGGCCGCGGCGCTGACCGTGGCCGCAGCTGCGTTCGTCGCCGGCAGTTCTAATGGATTATTTTTCAAAGGGAGTAATAAGAGTTTAAACTGCCAGTAAAACTATGCAGGCAGACTGGAGTGTGTGTATATATATGTTCGTATTATTCATTCGTATAATCTAAAAAATTAGGAAAAAAAAGTCAAAACGTAATTTTTATACCATCTACGTTTTTTCCAGTATTTCATTTTGGTCATAAAATTGAAATGTATATTATTCGAGCAGATTGGACCTGAAATGTAATTGTAGCATTGATATGGTCAGCCATGCTACTAAGAAATTTTTTTTATCCTTCTTACTGAGTACACACCTGTGGTGACATTAGTAGTCTCAGATAATAAAAAAAAATAGTGTTACGTTATCATCCAATCCTTAACAATTAATTGCATGCGTCAACTCTATGAATAGATTATTAAACTAATTCATAGGGTGTGCAGTGTAAAAACCAAGAAACGTGTGTGGTTATTCACATGTGTGGTTATTGACATAAAAATAATTAATGGTTTTAAAATAGCACCGTGAAATCTAACTTTCTTCTACTTTATTAATGCTACATTCATATACTATACCTGTTTCTCTCACCCTACTTAATCACCCACTCAATTTTTTTTCATATATAGCTGATGTAAATACTATATTTTGAGTGTATATGTGCTGTCTTTAGACATGTGTATTTATACAAATGACAAAATTTTATCAATGTATTGCATATAGATTTTTTATACTCTATATAAGACATAAGAGGACATAAGAGGAATGACTGCATAAGCATCCAATATACAGTCATACTGTGCAAGTAATTTTGCAAGAGAGAATGCTAACATTTAACAATCTATCTCATGTTTTACAAGGATCAACCCAATGAGAATTTTATTATACACATGTAGAAATCATGGAAAATAAGGAAAGACAATGAAAATACAGGAAGACCTTTAACACAAAAGTGAAGTTTGATTTTAGCTAACATTTGTTTCCAAATATAGGAAACGGCTTGACTCCATTCCAGAATAGGTGACATGTTTATCTTACCTTGTGCCCTCCTGTTCCCCAGTAGTCTTTGACTTACCATATTGTGACCTTTATAATAGCTTTATAGAGGATCAATCAGGCCAAGACAGAACTGTAATACAAAGAAGTATGCATTATTTTATATTGGCTTAAACTAATAGGCATGACAAGTAAAACACGGGTGATTGATTTCCTGACCTTTAAAGTGTTTTATATGTAAAGTGCATAAGTTCCAGCCATACAGGATATTTAATGTTAAAAATGAATTTTAATGTTTAACTGTATTTGTTATGTGCTGCCAGTGGAACTCACGTTTCATGACAGCAAACTTTACTATGTAATCTTTTTGCAATGGCTCTTTTTATAAACTTCTCTGATACCTTTCCAGTTCTTTATAGCATGAATATCCAAAGAATAAGATATCTTTTAATAGCTATTCATTTTATGTGATTGTGTACTGAGTTGGAATCAAGCCAAAATCAAGTTCAGGAATTTTTCAGAGGCTAACTTTCCAAACAGGTACATAGACTGCTAATGTATCTTTGGGACTGAATATAAAATGACAGCACTAGAATTTGTGTGGGAGTAGGAAAAGTAGGTGAAAAATATATGTTTTCTTGTTTTGACAAAAATCAGAACCTGTTTCAGAAAGAAATTAATGATGTAACTAATATAAAGAATTCCTTGAATCATTATGTGTTTGTTCACTGCAGAAAGTAAGTTTTGAGCACCCACTTGTAACTTGTTTATAGGAGACTTGGCTAAGATTTTCTAGAGCCCACTATGGCTTGAAGTATGTAAAATGCTTGAGATCAATTTTGAAGTGTGAATCAAGGCATCTAATTTTCAATTACAATAAAAAGGTACTGACCTTCTTAAAATCAAACATATTTATAGGATGTCCTGTCAGACACTCTCAAGTTCAGATGCCTCTCCTATAAGTGTCTTCTGTTTGAAGATATCAAGTCCAAAAATGGCATCAACCTAAAATCACAATGAATGGAACCATCTATTTCAAGTCTGTATTTCAATGCTCTTTGCATGTCCTTCTTTTACTTACTTCTATATCCCATGAACCTTAACTTTCATGATGTTAAGTGCTTTGAAAAATCAGTAATTGGCCTAACATGTAGCTACCTTGATTCTGCCTAGAGATGAGAATTTAGATCTCGTTATCAGGCAATTAACAAATAACTATCCTAATTTGCCTTTTTTTTTTTTTACTAGCTAGTGTCATCAACTATTTATCCTTTATCCATTAAACCAGAGGAGTCTTCCTTTTGCTGAAAATACAGCAGCAGGTCTTAAGAAGAGCTTTGGTGGATCATTTAAAACACATCTTATATAACAACAGCAAAAATAAATTACATTTACACACCTGAATTGTAGGGTTTTTAGCCACTAAGGCAAGCTGTGGATGCAGAATAAGATTGCATTTATATTTGAAAATAAAAACTATTGGCATTTATGCAAAAGGGAAAAAAAACTGATCACCATAAATATTTGGGAGACTGGATTGAAGTGTATTTCCTGAACTTTCTTGCCATTACTTTGTGCCAATATTCTCATTTTTAATAAAGGTATATTACCATGTCAAGCTATAGGGATTAGCCTTACTGCATAATTATACAATATAAACATACAGTTAACAGTTCTGATATTTAATTGGTGACTAATTCTTAAATCATAAATGCTAGAAATTGTGTTAAATTTGTTGACTGAGCACCCCTTCCTAGGAGTAATTGACATGTCTCCCTCCTACACAATGGTGAAAGAATATACAAATAGCTTGTGAAACCTTAGAGTTCCTGTGCTCATTCTGCTGGATGACTAGATGCAGAAAAATAAATCCCTGCAGGAAGCAGGGTGAAATTATCATTTTTTTCTTCTTTCTGAACCTTTTGCAACTTTCTTTCTCCTTTGCTTTCTCTTTTTTCCTGTTTTTGTTATTTGAAGCATGTTCTAGTAAAAACAAACAAACAAAATCAATAACTCCCTTCCTGAAGTCTTGCAGGATTTGATCAGAAAAATTATTTCAATTATTATTCCTTTAGAAGTGGAGAAGACATGGGGATTTCTTACTTTGACATGCATTTTCTACTCCCTACTTGGAAAACTGAGACCTCCTAAAATTTCCTGTTGCAACTGTTAAGTTGTCCTGTCCAAGCTATCTTGTCCTCTCTAAGATCCTGGTCTCTTTCAAGACATCATCACTCTTCTCATAGCAACTGAATGCTACCTTTCCAAAGATGAATGTGTAGTTGATATACTTGTACATTGCCAGACCTTCTAACAGGATATTGAGTTAACTGAGTATCCCTTATCATCGTTAACTGAGTTTATTGCTATCTATAACTTTCACAACTTACAAATAAGAGTCATGGCAGCCATTTTATTTCTAGAACAGTTAACCTGAAGGATGGTACTCCTCAAAATGACGTAGTTGGGTGTAGTTTTGATTTGAGATTAATACAAGATCAGAATGCCCAGCTGTAAGCATCTGAACAATGCAAGTCTTACAGTTAACCACATTTTTCTTAGCATTTCTGTCTCTGTTAAATTAAATTCTATAACCAATTCACACTTGAGTGTACGCTACAGGATAGGATCTTTGATTTTACCATCTTTAAAGAAATATCATGAAAAGCACTTTAAAAATTACTATCATTAGGTCACAAAATGTATGATTGGGCAGGGCAAATCTTTAGTGCCTCTAACCATAAGTGACAGTAAATAATGCATAAAAGGACTGATGTGTGAGGAAAAACTTAAAAAAAACCCAAACAAACAAAGAAAAAAAGAACAAAAAATTATAAGGGATCATATCTGTTGTCAAAAGATCTAAGTCTTTAGAAGGATATGAAATCTTGTACCTATTCAAACATTCGAGATTACTGTCATATAACTGATACTTCTCCACACATGATGTGGTTTCATAAAAGAACAAAGAAAACAGTCATGAAAGAATGATGAAGACATTCAGTGTTTCCTCCACTGTCATTAAGATTCAAAAACCAAATCAACCTGACACTACCAATCATTATCAAATACAAGATTCAAATCACACTAATAATAAATCTTTAGTTTTACATTTATATGTATATATTTATATAGATGTAACACGTCTTTCCCTTAATACAAGATTTTGGGCATAATAACTCTAAGGAATTATTGTGTGTTTCTTTGTTTTAGTTGAAATTCTTAATGAAGAAACTCAATTTCAGGAAACTGTATGGTAGCACTTACTCACTTTACTAGTGCTGTTCAACACAACGTTTTCTGAAAAATCAGAATTGACTCAGACATTTGTTTTGCTGCCTCATCAGAAGACTTCTAGATCATGCTGTCATGGGCTTTAAAAGAAAGGTTGAATATTTATGACATATACACATACGTCATGTGTAGTACATGACATGAAGTATGTGGTGTATGCTAACCTTCTTATCATCCATGTACACTTACATATGCTCGTATATATACATGTGTATATATATGCATGTGTAAATGTATGTGTGTATATATACAATATATACCTATATATATATGTCTATATAAGTGTGTGTGTGTGTGCATGCAAGCTGGTGTTGTACATGCACACATAGTCACACTTATTACATGTATCTTTTTATATCCTTCCACAATTCTTATTTTTATCTATTGTCAAAGCCTAGCTGCGAAAAATATCACAGAAGATATTTTTAAAATATTTTTCGTAGCCCAGCTTCTTCAGATTCAAATGCCTCATTTAAGAGTCTTAGACTTTACCTTCTTTGTAGTATTAGGTTTTTTAGTTGACATTCTACAGATTCTAGCACTGCATTTCTCTCTTTATGAGGTTTATTATTATTTTTACTTGAATATATTTTAAGTCATGCAAAATGAATTTTACAACCCTGGAAAAATTCACTCATTGATTACAAATATTACTACCAGGTACTATTGGAGAATAAAAATTCTGAGGAAAAGCTGGAGAATAACCTCAGCCAGTGAATTTTTAAAATAGTTTTCTTCAACGTGTCATGTGAGAAATACCTATTCACTATATCTAAAACATGTTTTCTGTAACAAGACTTACATTTGAAATACAGCTTATTTCATGACTTTAAAAGTTAGCATGCACCAACTGTGCAGTTTATGGCAATCAAGCCATTGAAAATAAATACTGGATTTCTTGAAGGTTTTTCACCTCTCTTTCTCTAAAACTTTAACTACAATAAAAAATTAAACAAAGTAACTATAAGCAATAAAGATAAAGCTAAAATCAAAGTTCATCTTTGTGCTAACAGTATTACAGTTGAGAAAATTTAAGATGAATGAGCTAGTCATTCAAGAAAAAGAAAGAAATAAGTACAGAATAATGTGGTATTGGAACAGAATGATCTACCCAAAATCATGTAAAAGGGTGACATTGATCTGATTAAAAGGGGAAAAAAAAGAGTTTTAGTGGTTAGCTATGCCTGAGCTAATTATGATAGGCTCCATTCACAGTCAATGGAGAGAAATAGACACTTCCAGGTATGATTCATTTCACCCCAAATGAAATGTCTAAAATTGATCAGATTATCTGTGCCCTAAAAGAGCCTTCTCTACTAATCAGAAAGGGCACACACAGAGACTGGCTTAGCTGGCAGTATCACAATGTGGATGGTCAAATATAACTAAAATGTAACTTGTCAAATTTCTGTAATACATTTGCACTGTTTTCCATATATCTAGTTAGATCCTATTTTCAAGAATGTTTTAATAGTAGTAACAATATAGAACAATTTAAATGGAGTTGAATGGACCTAGATGAATAAATCCTATTGAAGTTTGCAAAGATGAGAGTCTGTCTTCTTAGGAAATCTCAACTTCAAAAGTAAAAGACATCCTACAGACACAGTAATTTTGAGTATTTTCATCTAATTCTCATCCCTTGTAAAAAGGTAAACACAACAATAAGAGGTTTAAGCAATTGAATACTAATTTAACGCTGATTAAGTCTCTCCAACTGAATAAAATGGCATTTAAAATTTAGAAAGTTGTGCCCAAGACACTATGTTAAGAATATGCCATATGTTTAGTCACATAATGTAACTGACATTTACAATAAGCGCAGTTATACTGATTTCAGCAGATACTCTTGTAAACTACATTTAAGAACACTCAGTGTGCCACAGTTTGATAGAGAATCGAGTCCTTTCATTAATTGCTTTGGGGTGGGGTGGTGTTTTTGTTTTGTTCTTTTTTTTCTGCTGTTATCAAGATACTATCCTTTTCAGTGTCTGTGTCTATCTAGAAGTTATTACCATGAGATGTGAGTGTACTAGAATAATAAGAAACCATTGATTTGTAGCACAGTGTGGATATTAAAAAAAAAGAATAAAAAATCATCTTCAAAACTGAGTTTACCTTCAACATGCCTAAAATTTGCAGTCCTTGAAACTGGATGTATACAGACGCTGTCCTTCAAACATTCAGGGCACAAAGGAAAATTAGAGTAGCTGTAGAAAATATTATGTTAATTTAAAGTCTCGCTTAACTCCAGGTGTTCAAGAATGTCAATGTATTAGAAAATGCTGGTGAAAAAAAGGAAAAAAAAAGCCTTTTCAGGTACTAACTAGGTGCTGCTTTGTTCATCTTTAAAGTTTACCAATTTTTTTTAGCTTGGTTATCACAGTGAATACCAGGTGGGCTGGTTTCAGTCACATAAACATAAGTTAATAGGGCCATTAATGACTGCTTAGAAATTCTTGTGGCTTCCAGCTTCTGCTGCTGAAATCTGTGGGCTTGCTTAATTCACACTTGCCATATTTGCCAGCCCCATGTCTTAGATCACTGTAAATGTCTGTGAATGAAGCTGATGATAGGAAAAAATCTGTTTTACCTAAAGGTTACCATCTAAAGTCAGGCACCTAGTCTCAATTTGTCAACAGGAAGAGAATTTAATTGTGCAAACTGTTAACAGTCAAAATCTCATTTATGGGCAAGGAGGGATCACCTTAGGAATATAATAAATAATTTATTGTTAGTATAACTGAAATTTTAACAGTCTAATCCAAGAATCATTATTAGTACAGATCTAATTGTTACAGAGACAGAAAGAACAGTTCTATTAAAAAAAAATCTCAATAAATGCCCATGGTTTACAGTTGTGGGGTCTCCAGTGTTAGCCTATACCCCATCCCTTGTCATCCTATAGCTGTGTTCCTCTATGGCACATCCTGTGTCACTACTGCTCAAGGCCTCTGCTGTAGTACCAGGCCTCTATTTCTCCATGCTATCATTAGGTTAGAATCGTGAAATGTTGGTGGGACTGCTTATAAGATATGCAAAAGCAAACCAAATTGTCTGGTCAATTAGAAAAATTACTGTCACAGATAAACCAAGAGAAACAAATCTGCGCAGGTCAAGAGAAGATCAGACAGAGAAGGTCCAACAAGCCTGAGACCCATGCCTTTGTACAAAGCACGTGTCCTATTACTAGCAGCATCAATAACCATATTTCAAGCTACAGGGTAACAAAACAGGTTTCTAGTGCTATTTCAGGTACCAAAGAACATGCTGCTTCCCTCCAGCTGTCCATTTTAGATGCCTAAGGATCTTTGAAAATGGAGATTTGGAGGCCAGTTAGAATACTGGTGATGACAGATAAGACACAATCTGCGCAAGAGCCATGTTCTGGAGATGCAGTTCCCTAACACAGCCAGGATGGCATAATGTGCTTATGTTAATCCTTTTATATATACAATCAATGAAGAGAGAAAGCTCTTCTGAGATACCAATTAATCCCAACCAGAGATAAATTTAATGTGAGGAAGTGACTTATGACAGTCTGCTCTCTTATAATTATGATGGGAGAATACACAGCTAACTTAGACTTGGAAACCTAAATTTAAGCCAGACAAATTAAAAGTGAAAAAAATCATTCATGCTGCAATAGCAGCAAACATTTCTGAGTTCTCCTTGATTACATGTTTGTCCACCCCTATTCCAACCCTTCAGGATAAGATATTTCTCTGTTTCTGAAGTCAGATATCCATGCTAAACTGGCAAGAGTTGATAGCACAGCACAGTGCCATGCTAGTAAGTCTACTGGTCTTCAATTTGTTCCAGAAATAGTCTTAATGTCTTGTTGGCTACTGTCTGTATAAGTGTACCCTCTCTTTTTAAATATAAAAAACCCCTCACGTGGTTACATTTTTCTTTTAAACAGAAACCAAAAGTGTGAAATACAGACTTTAACTATCACACCTCTTAATTAATTTTCCTTTTCGTGCTCTGTGAAGCAACTGTTTCAGTTCTAACTCCCTCCTGTTCCTCACTTCAAAGATCTTAGAAAATAAAACAAGTTCTTAGGCAGGTGGGTAGTTAAACTAAAGCATACTATATGGGTTGCAGATAATGACATTCAAAGAATTTCCTCTATAATCCTAAATGGCTGATCAGGGAGTATATATGGAGGGGAACTGATTAAATAATGAAAGATATCCTTCAGCTAGTATGGTTAGCAGAACTGAATTAATCATAAGTTATTCTTTTTGAGTTCAGCAAAGGTACTGGTCTAGAGAGCTTGCATCAAAGATCAGCACTCTTTTTGGGCTCTCTGAAGTCCCTTTATTGTGTTATGGTTCTGAATTGCTTGCTAACTCTCTTTTAACTATAATGACGATAAATTCTGGTTGCTCTAAAGTGGGTTTTGGGTCAGTTCTTAAACTATTGTTATGGGATTGTGAATTGCCATCACCAGGGACACATACAAGCTTAAAAAACAAAGAGATCTGATGACTGCAAGACATATTTTGAGTGCCTTGAAGATTCTCACTGCAATAATTAGTTGTATTTGATATAATGAGCCAAGTGGCTAGTTGCTTTCCTGCACTAATTTTTTGTAGCTTTAAAACCTGAAGACAGCCTGAGAGATTTAACTTAGAGAAATTTTACCTTAAAGAGCTTTTTTTTTTAATCTGAGCAACCAGCATTATATTATGATCTTGGTAGCACCTCTAGAAAATGGATTAATACTCCCCAATTTATTAAACAACTCATGCTTATCCTTTGTTTTAGTCATCTGATACCTAAAAGAATCACTCCTAGATATGCTGACTCACTCTTTCCCATCTAGCATTGGATCCAGTACACCTAATTCTTGCCCAATTTAGGGTTTATATGTGGAAATTCATTTATGCCTCCAATAAAATCTAAACTAGTAAGTAGGCCCTTCTAGGATTTACTGACACTGGTACTTAAGTTCTAAAGGTGTCTCCCAGCCTCTCTTGGAAGTTTCCTGAGAACATAACTTCATATGCTCATATGCTTTATTATGTGGAGAAAGGCACAGGAATAATCATTTGCATACTAACCTAGCAGTAGGTATTGCCCAGAGAAACTGGTTGTGCATCTGCTTTAATCTAAAGGAGCATGAAAACATTTTTTAATGTCCTAAGAAAGTACCACACCCACCTTACCGTAGGATACTCTTGGTGGCAACATTCTTTATTCCTCCTTCAGAAAGCAAATCATTGTGAAGCTAAGAATGCAAAAATTTAGATAGAGAACAAATACTTTTAGGACAACTGATTGGAAAGGGAGAATGAGATTTTGTTTCTACTCTTAAAGTTTGGAGGTGGGGTGTGTTTGTTTTGTTTGTTTGATTGTTTAATTTAGGAATATTGTAATGTTTAACATATATGACCATAAAATAGTTAAATGATACTTAAAGTAAGTAGCTAGGGTATTGTCTTGAGGCTGAGGTGATCATGTTATTGGCTTATCAGAAAGTGCATATTTCAGTGAAAAGGAGTGGTTAAAACAGAAAGGAAAAGGAGAGAAAAAGTTAAAATTCAGCATGATAATAGAGGTTTCAGATGAATAAGGACTTTGTGTAACTGGGTGATCTTTTAAAGACTGATAACTGAATTCTGAAGGCTTTGTAATTCTAAAAGATTTGCCTTGCAGAAAGAAGCAGGGAGTAATGCCTGGCTTATATATGCCAACTGACTGTATCAGGTATCGAGGAAGGCAAGGTCTACAACAGAAAATGAGAGTCTATCTTAACGGAAGTTACTCAATCACTAGAAAACAATGTTAATTGGTCATACGGCTTTTATTTTTTTTGAAATATATTTTGACATTTCTCTAATTTTTTCTTTTTTTTTTTTTTGAAAGCTGTTACATAACACTTGGAGAAAAGGGGAACTGAGAGCAGAAGTATTGAAGAAGGTATTCTATTCAGGACATTGATGAAAGCCAACTTAATTTCCTTTTTGAAATTTCCTTTTCTTTCTTAATTTCCTTTCCTTTCATCTTCCACATCTTTCACTGTGAATTTGCATTCCATTTAATACAAAAGTACTTTCTGTCATATTTCAGAATAGGATAAATATATTACAAATTGTAAAAGTCACAAAATCATACATAAATACTTTTTGTGAAAAAAAAAACACAACAACAACAACCAAAAACATTGTACCTCTGAATTATTTTTTTTAAAGTATAATGCTTTCTGAAGTACATACTTTTTGTGATCAGTTTTGTCTTAATTGTCTAATGTAAAAGAAGACACCAGGTTTCCTGGAAAACCAATAATGTTGAGACTGTTGCTAATTATTTTCTTAAACATCACAAAAGAGTGAGATGAGCCTTATTCTTATGCGAATTAACTTTCCAAAGTAATACTTTTGGAGCCAATTTTTTTTTTTTTTTTCACATTTTCCAGCAGGAAGGACAAAGCATGATCCATAGTTACCAAAACACCCAATAGAAAAAAAAAGGTTTGTGGAGTTCATACAACATATAAATACTTTACAAAACTATTTTGTTGAAAAAATAGACCTTCAGAGATATTCATCCGTTCAGACAGGGACTTGACTCAAACACTTTATTAACAAAAAATATTTTTTGCATGAAAAAGCATTCTCAAAAATAGTATATGTCCTATTTCAGAAACAAAGGTTAAACTCACAAAGCAAATCAAGCATTAAGAGGTCAAAATGTTCGAGACAGATGCTCATCTCCTGTGGCAATCTCTGTGGGAGGCAGGGAGAAATAAATCCTTCTCCAGGAGTTTAACCGCTCTGGAGTTTCTTTCTGGCCATTACTTCAGTGGTGAGAGTGAATCCTTGCTCTTACCTTCAAGCTCCTGGTTTTATCATATGTGGATCTTTTCTTCTGCTTACCTCCAGTAGACTTTGGCAAATTTGTCTGCAATTTCCACTCTACATAAGGAACTGTTCCAGACCAAAAGTCATGGTCCTGTTCCTTATGTTAGCCTTTAAATTTTCCTCCTCAATCAAGATGATTTACAGTGTTCCAAGGTATATTATGACCTCTCTAATGTGGTGGGAAGGCAAGTCTTTGTCTCATAATCAAAGAACTAAATATTTTTGAATGGGAAAGTATGGGCTGAATTTTTGGGTACAGAAAGATATTGCTAAGAAGTGGCTTTTATTAAGCAACTGTTGTCACATTAGGATACAAGCACAGCACGTAAGAGGAAGGTAAAGAAAACAGAAGAAATGTCACAGAGAAAGATAAAACAAAGGTAATGTACATCAAAACAATGTTTTTAAACATGCAGCGATCTGATTTTTTCACCAGTGTGTCCCCATACAAACTGTACTAGAGATCAAACCTAGAACATACTGTGTATCAATAGTGATGTGTGGGTAGAACCTAGGTGCTTCCACTGATTTCAGAGGGGGAGAAATGTGGCTGTGTTTAATGCATTTTACAGAGGTAGAGACCTAATCTTTAGTGAAGTGTATATTGGCTTTTCAGCTGCATGAAAACTGTAAATATTACTGAAGATGCAAAACATTGAGTAGAGAGTGATTTAGATTTATAAAAACAGTTTGAGTTTCTTAAAGAAATTAAGAGCTTTTCTTTCAGTATGGGAGTACATATATACCGCCAAAACTGATCTTCAGCTTAATGGTGTCCAGCTGAATGGTAGTGGCATAAACTCAGAATATGTTAGGGTTTGCAACGTAAGAAAGAAATGTGAATTTCCTTCCCTATATTTTGTCTTTAAATGCTATCCCAGAAGCAAAAAAAAAAAAGAAAATATGAAGTTTGTAACATATGTAAATGACCAGAAAATACTGGCTGAAATAGACTGCTGACAAATATTTTAACTGGATGCCTGACTTTGTTTTTTTAGATTCTTCATCAACTAAGGCCATTATATTAAAAAATGTATATCACCATCTACTAGCAGAATATGTCATTTCAACGTACTTGAAAGTCTTCTTCTGAGCTAGCTTTGAAAATTTATATCACATAACTAACTCAGGATTTTCCACATCCAGATAGTGTTAAAAAGCCTGAAAACATTTTTAGAAAATAGGACGTGAATTCTGGGCTTAAAACTATAAAATATTCACATTTTAGCCACTACAATCTACTCCCTCAAATGCAAATGCTAATACTGCTGTAAGCAAGACAGTTGAAGGATGTGAGGCAAGGTCTGTAGAGAAAGATAGTATCCTTTGTTAACTGAAATGTTAGGAGTGGAAAAAACACACATTTTCATATACCATCTCTTATTCATACTTGGTGTTTTCCTTTCCAGCAAGTAGTTCTTGTCTCAGTCGAGAGAAAGCTTGGGTTTTTTTCCCTAAAAGTCTTATGTCTTCTCACAAGCCATATCTCATAAAATACATGAGAGATGGTGGTGGAGGTGTCTCTATTATAGCATGAAAAATTATAATATGTTGATTGTGTACCCTACAGTAATGTTGCAAGATGAAGGATTCAATGTACTGTTTTTAGGTTGCAGAAATCAGTCAGGTTTCATGTCTAGGGACTTAACTGTAGAGTACAATAAGCGCGTGTAGTGTCTACCCCTCTCCCTTCACTGAAGTACAGTTATTGGCAAAGTCCTAGAAGCATCAACCACAATGATTTTCATATACTTCCTGACCATTACGGAGAGATCTAAAATAGCTTAAACACATTATCTAACTACTACCTTCGTTGTGTAACCACATGAATTATGAATCAGTGCCAGCGAAACAGACAGACAGCAGGCTTGCCAAGCTGTCCATCTCAAGGACCATCTTTTCATTCTGGGTTTAGCTGTACCAGTTGTGTCTTTATCATAAACTCAGGTATCTAGTTTTTAATATTCTAGTTGCTGTGTTGTAAGGTGCCTTTGGAAAGTGAAAAAAACCAAGAGGGGAGAAGCTAAGAAATCATAGACTTCAGTATTATGAAATTTAACTGTCCCCAGTGATAGCCTTAATCTTCCATGCATCTGAAGGTCTACTTCCCCTAATATTGCTTGCTATCCAGTTACCACACATGCACGATTTTATTTTATGCACAATTTTCCCTTGATGATTTGGTCTTATTCTTATTAACTTTTTAAAGTTAATGGGAGCCTTTTTATTCACTTCAACAAACCTTCTGCAGATTAGATTGAGCACAGGCACATAAAGGACAAGGAAGTCATCAGGAGTAGTCAACATGGATTCACCAAGATGAAGTCATACTTGACCAACTTGATAAACTTCTGTGATGAAATGACTGGCCTTATATATGAGAGGAGGGCTGTGGATATTGTCTACCTGGACTGTAGGAAGGCCTTTGACACTCTGTCCTGTAAGATCCTTATAGACAAGTATGTTGATGTATGATCAGTAACATAAAGTCTAGCTGGAATCTGGTAACTAGCAGTGTACCCCATGGGTCAGTACTAGGTCCAGCCCTGTTTAATATCTTCATTAATGATCTGGATGATGGGGCAGAGTGTACCCTTCAGCGAGTTTGGTAATGACACAAAACTGGGAGGAGTGGTTGATATGCCAGAGGGTTATGATGCTGTCCCTCAGGGGGACCTTGACAGACTGGAGAAATTAGTCAACAGGAAGCTCATGGGGTTCAGCAAGGGGAAATGCAAAGTCCTGCACCTGGGAAGGAACAAGCCCATGCACTAAAATATGCTTGGGGCTCCTCAGCTGGAAAGCAGTTTGGTAGAAAAGGCCCCAGAGGTCCTGGTGGACACCAGCTTGAACAGGAACCAGCAATGTGCCCTTGCTACAAAGAATACAAATAGTATCCTGGGATGCATGAGGCAAAATATTACCAACAGGTAAGGGAGGTGATCCTTCCCTGCTGTTCAGCCCTGGTGAGGCCACACCTTGAGTAGAGTCCAGTTCTGGGATCCTCAGTACAAGAGAAACATGGAAATATTGGAGAGAGTCCAACAAAAGGCACATGGATGATAAGAAGACAAGATCAGCTCAAATATCAGGAAAGGATGAGAAGGCTGGGACAGTTCAGTCTGAAGAAGAGACAAAGGGATCTCATCAATGACTATGAATACACGAAGGGAGGATCTAAAGAAGACAGAGACAGGCTCTTCTCGGTGGTGCCCAGTGACAAGATGAGAGGCAATGGAGACAAACTCAAACACAGGAGGTTCCTCCTGAACATCAGAAAACACTTTTTTCTTCTGTGAGGATGACCAATCACTGGCACAGGTTGCCCAGGGAGGTTGTGGAGTTGCTGAATATCTGGAGATATTCAGAAACTGTCTGGACATGGTCTTGGGCAGCCTGGTGTAGGTGGCCCTGCTTGAGCAGGGGCGCTGGACCAGATGACGTCCAGAGGTCCCTTTCACTCTCAACCATTCTGTGACTCTGTGGTCTAAAATCAGGGTAAATACAGGATGTTGCCATACACTTTTTGTTGGCATGAAAGAGATTATGTAAATTTACTGTAAAATACTGTTATGAGTAGTACAAAATGATTTAAGGTTTGAATGTAGACATAAAGAAATACATGTGTAATTTTATTATTAAAATTTCACCCTTGAAATATATCTGTTCATGACATCATCTCAAAATTCTGTCATCTGTGTTCATTGAAATGGACAGTAATTAAATTCAAGGTATTGTCTGTCTGTCCTTTATATGTGGAATATTTTTGCTCAGGTAAAGTTCAGGAAAACAAAATACTAATATTGCTCACATAGTTCCAGAAGAAGACCATAATGATATTGCTAGATTTTAATTAATCCTTATTATTTCAGAATTTTGCATAAGAAGAAAATAACAGTACTGTTATCTATTCTCATTAGAAGCCTTTCATATGAAATAGATATAATGATTTCCACTTCCATGATACGTAAATTAAATTAATGGGACTCACAACTATACACTGGCCCTGGTAGCTGTCTGCATTTTGATCAGCTGGACATTTCTTGTTTATACCTTGGTAACCTGTTGGGAAAAAACAGAATCAGCTAAGCAATTAAAATTCAAAATAGGTCATACTAGTACAATACATGAACATAGCACCTGATTTCACATAACGGACTAGACACTGAAAATTTCCAATATCTCATTTTTGGACACAGATTTTAATGAGAACAGAAACTAGCACAATATAAATCAGTATGACATGATTTCTTAAACGTAAATGGGATAGAAGTGAAATATTAAAATCTCAAGATGTTCTAATTAGTCTGAAGACTGAAAAACTATGATTGTATTGGGTCTTTATAATAAACCAATCCAAGAGGAAAGAACGCTCTCAAATTGTCAAGCACTTTGAATAATAAAGTAAAATACTTATTTGCAGAGAAATGCAGAGAGATTTTTACATTACAGAAGTGAGATACAAACATTCCATCTTACCAATTTTCATTTCCAGTGGCCTGACCTAGAACGGGATCTGTGTCCTTAAGCAATGCATCTGGATGCTCTGAGAAATACTTAGGGCAAGGCAAGTTATTAATGTTCCTACGTTAGTAGTAAATACTTTGTTTATTTGAATTTCCTCTACCAAATAGACATAAAACTTTATGACTGATAAAGAATATGAGCATTTAATGCACTTGATTCTTACTGACAAGAGAATTGTCTTCTCTTGTGGTTCTACAAAACAATTTATTCTAAAATATTTTACTATAGCACATGAAAATTTTCTAACTAACATGATATTATGCTTGCAAAAAGCTTGTATCTAGTTTGGTTATTTATAGTAATATTCATTAATTGGCATGAATGGTTGTATCACTAGGGTTTTGCCAGTGATCTTAATTTAACACCTTAATGGAATAAAATGTAATGAAAGCGAACATAATTTTGAGATGCATATAATTTCTTATGAGCAGTAATTGATGATTTTCAGGCAGAGACTATGTAATGATATCTGAAATTTGTTGTATTAACATTGAGATTCATGTTGCTTACCTAAAGTGGTAACAGACCCTCACTAACATTATGCAGTGTTTCCAGGTATTACTATTTATCCTTTCAGTTATATATCCTTTTCAGCTCTTCTTAAGAACTTTTGGTTCTGTGCAATAAGAGATTCTAATGAATCTCTTTTTCAGTTGCTTAAAATTGTTTGGTATTTCAAAACCCAGATGACTTTATGCTGAGTTTGTCTGTTTGTTTTCTGCAAATGTAAAGTCAGGTAAAATATTATGATGTTTGTAGGAAATATATTTTGTCTAGTCCAGATCACCTATTGAAGACATGTATCTCCGTTGATAATAAGGAAAAGCTAGCATGGTAACACTGATCAATTTAAGAGCAAAATTTAAATTTTTAAAGTTAGAAGGGATGAAGCCAAACACAAAAGGCTCAGGGAGACAATAAAGTTATTATGTTTTAAATAGATATTGGGTATTAGCTGAACAATCAAATTAAATTTATTTCCTTGGCACTACAACAAAATAGTGTTAAACTGAATTTTGCCAGTTAGAATTTGAATTGACTAAAGAGCAGACAAATAATTATTACGGTTCAGTTCTTATTTGAGACTGTTAACTATTTAAACGTACAATGTGGACGGTCTCTGCACTATCTGAGAGTGTAAAGAAGCTTTTGTTTACCGTGTGGTTTCCAACTTTATGGGGTGGATTAACAACACACACCACAAGTGACAGTGAGAGATGGAAGTTGAAATCTTCTGTGTCCTCAATAATGATATTCCAAATGGTACTTAGGAGAACCAAGAAGAGGGAAGGGAAAGGTGAGAAGATGAAACAGTTGGGGAGAGCCCTCAATATACCATTTATGTAGTCTTTAAGCATAACATAAATAGCAACAAAATAAGTGTGTGGCAGAATAGCCGGTTGCTTAATTTGGTATTTTAGAATTTCTAAATTACTAGATTAGCCATAACAGATCATCATATTTACTTATCTTTCAAAATGTAATTTATTTTTTAAGGGTAAAGTGATTATATAACCCATTAATTTTTATTAATAATTATTGATACTCTAGGAAAAATATGAAGAAATTAAAACAACCACCAACAATGGAAATAAAAATTTAACAAAAACATTCAACTAATATCGTCTTAAAAAATTTATAGTTGTGCAAGTAATCCACTGACTTGAGCACAATTAAAACAAGTATGTGCAAAAGTAATCCCTAGGTACTTTTTGTATAATTCAGTATCCTGAACAAGAAAATCTGCTTTGAAGGTAAAGGACCCTCAGCTGTCACCCATTTTATTTATCCTTTTCAACTCTTAAGATCATTCAGTTCTGTGCAATAGCTTTTTTCATATCAACTTTCCAAACTTTTTTTCCCCCCATTTTCAGATATATAGTTTAAACCTCTATAATGAAGCACAAATATTTCTATAGTGCCAAAAGAGAGGCTGTGGAAATTGTTCTTCTTTAGGCTCATGAAGAGAAGAAATCTGATAGCGTCTTACAGCGACATCAAGAGAAGTTAAAAAGATGAGTGAGCTTTTTTTGATCTCAGTGGCAGACAACTATGGCTACTGATTGTGGTTTGGGTGATTCAGACTGGCCATTAAAAAAAAAATTCTTAGCAAACTAGTGCAGAAGTGGAGCAGTTTGCCTGGAAATTTATGGTATCTAAACCCTTGGAGGTTTTAGAATCATAGAATCGATAAGGTTGAAGAAGACCTCTAGGATCATCAAGTCCAACAGTCAACCAAACACTACCATGTCTTCTAAACCATGCCCTGAAGTGCCATGTCTACACTTCTTCTAAATACCTCTAGGGATGGCGACTCTACCAACACTATGGGCTGCCTGTTCCAATGTCTGACCACTCTTTCAGTAAAAAATTTTTCCTAATAGCCTATCTAAACCTCCCCTGATGCAGCTTGAGGCCATTTCCTCTTGTCTTATTGCTAGTAACTTGGGAGAACAGACCAACACCCGTCTCGCTACAACCTCCTTTCAGGTAGTTCTAGAGAGCGAAAAGGTCTTCCCTCAGACACCTTTTCTCCACACTAAACAACCCCAACTCCTTCAGCAGCTCCTCACAAGACTTATTCTCCAGAACCTTCACCAGCTTTGTTGCCCTTCTCTGGACACGCTCCAGCAACTCAGTGTCGTTCTTGTAGTGAGGGGCCCAAAACTGAACACAGTATGTGAGGTGCAGCCTCACCAGTGCCGAGTACAGGGGCACAGTCACTTCCCGGTCCTGCTGGCCACACTATTCCTGATAGAAGCCAGATGCTGTTGGCCTTCTTGGCTGCCTGAGCACACTGCTGGCTCATGTTCTGCCGGCTAGTGACCAGCACCCCTGGGTCTTTTTCTGCTGGGCAGCTTTCCAGCCACTATTCCCCAGGCCTGTAGCATTGCGTAGGGTTGTTGTGACCCAAGTGCAGGACCCGACCCTTGGCCTTGTTGAACCTCACACAATTGGCCTTGGCCCATCAATATAGCCTGTCTAGATCCCTCTATAGAGCCTTCCTACGCTCAAGCAGATCAACACCCCCACCCAACTTGGTGTCATCTGCAACCTTACTGAGGGTGCACTTGATCCCCTCATCCAGATCATTGATAAGGATAGTAAAAAAGACTGGCCCCAAAACCAAGCCCTGGTGAACCCCACTCATGACCAGCCACCTACTGGATTTAGCTTTGTTCACCACAATTCTCTGGGCTCGGCCATCCAGCCATTTTTTTACCCAGCGAAGACTATACCCATCCAAGTCATGAGCCACCAGCTTCTCTAGAGGATGTTGTGGGAGACAGTGTCAAAGGATTTGCTGAAGTCCTGGTGGACAACATCCACAGCCTTTCCCTCATCCATTAGGTGGGTTACCTTGTTGTAGAAGGAGATCAAGTTGTTCAGGCCTGACCTGCCTTTCATGAGGTTGTGCAGACTGGGCCAGATCCCCTGGTTGTCCTGCACATGCGTGGTGATCTCACTCAAGATCACCTGCTCCATAACTTTCCCATGGCCTGATGTTGTGGAAGACGGAAGTGGGACATAGCTAAGACCCATGTCCCCTCCGGAATTTTAAACAGGTCCTCATATCTGGACCAACCTGCATACTGTCAGACCATTCGCAATGAATATACCTTAGCTTATTATTTAAATTTGATTTTCTAACAAACCAGCTTATTCCAAAATGAAACTAGAATTCAGCAATGGTGACAGTATGATATTGGGAATGATACTGCATGAATTCTAACCACCTTTATTCAATAAAGCTCTTTCAAACTATCTTGTCAGGTTTTGAACCCTCAAGATGCTTCACCTGCAACATTGTAAAGCATCTCTTCAAGAACTGTAAATCATACTCTTTGTCATCATGTAACACACACAGCATACTGGTATCTGCTACACCTCCCACATATTATTTCAGGAGCTTTAACTGAAAAACTGAGTAGCTACCATTGCCCTAGCTATATAAGAAGGCTAAATGTGTCCCATTAAAGTCTTAGTTTAAGTGATTCTAAGTGGCTGTAATTGAGTTACTTTAGAGGGGACTAGGTTCAAGTTGAGTAGGTGGAAGTAATTCTAAATCAGTTGGTTTAGAAGATAAGAATTACTTTTCTGAATTGATACTATTAACAGGGTAGGTACAGAGTACACCTTACGTTGTATGAAAATATAATTGACTGAGTTTATGGCCATAAAGTAATCAGAAACTTGCACCATCATTCTGCTTGACAGATATTTCAAATGCTTGCATATACACATTTCAACTAAAAAAAATGGGCAAGAGTGCTATCAGTAGATGCTTTAAATGATCAGAAAGGGTCTCATCTCAGCTAATCAACTAAGGCACGTATTACCTGATATATAGTTAGAGAACAAGACTAAGAATAACCTTGCTTATTATTTGTCTATTTCTCTCTGATGACAACAATAAAGGGAACTTGGGATGTTTACCATAGAGGAGTATCTAGAGGTAACCACTAAGGTTTTAGTTGCTCCATCTTTGGCATCTAGTGCTGACATACTCCAGAGAACTGTAAAAGGCTGGCTGATACAAAAAGGACCCTTTGGGAGACATAGATGATTTCTTGCTTAGGATTAGCTGAAGGCTAGGTATGATATTTAGGATATGTCAGAGGTCACTAGACGCTGGCCAGCTGAGCTGAACCCCTAAGAGAGGAATTTGTCTTGTTTTTTGTAGGTCACTACAATGTAGATATTTCAATTCTCATTATATTAAATGAAAATCCAGTCAATATGGTCAATGGAATCTGGACAGCAATCGATCTCATCCTAAAGTAGACAGTCATATTTGGTCAGATGAATCAGTTACCTTAGGTGAGATATGAATCACTCTCTAGACTCCATTGAGTGCATTGACTAGTTCTCCATTACCTATAAAGAAAGTCTAGACACATTTCTCAGAGGCAGATATCTATACATAAAGTTAGACATGATGAACCCTACCCCAAATTTAGGTGAGATAAATCCCATCATCACTAACTGAAAGTAAAATTCCTCTTGATAAACATTTGAAACTTAGGTACTATCCTTCCTGATGTAGAATATGATTAACAAAAAAACCCCATTGCTTCTGGTGACACACCTTTTTGTACTCTTGCTATTGTCTACACCAGTTTCATAAGAGTATTTCTGAATTGTGACAGCCATCTCCTGAAAAATCCAGAAATTAAAATATAAGCTGTTATCAATCTTTGCCAGTGATAGTTTGGAATATGAACTATGATATTCTGGAATATGAAATAACCTGTAAAGTTATATATTCACTGAGAGACAAGAACAGAAATAAATGAAGTACAAGTATATGCCCTATTCTGCCAGCTGTTCTAAAAGGATAGTAATGTCTAAGAGATCAATAGGTATGATGCGAAAAATCAGTAGTGTCTTGAATAGCTAGATTTATCAGATGATATCTGTAAAAGTTCTGAGAGTATAATTCTTGCACTGTTTTCACATAACAAAAGTTGCCGTTAGTGACAACTGAACAACTCATAGTCTTCTGCCTATGCCTACACACCTCTGCTTTTTGTGTTACACTATATTTTGCTGTAAGAACTGTACTTAAAGGCTCAAAGTCCTTATTATTCTCTGGGAGCGAGAGAGAGCATTCAAAAGAGAAAGGGAGAGGAAAAGAACAAGTAGATGAGAAAGGGGAGGGAGAGAGAGAGGGAAGGAAAGAGGAAGGGAGGAAGGGAGGAAGGGAGGAAGGAAGGAAGGGAGGAAGGGAGGGAGGGAGGGAGGGAGGAAGGAAGGAAGGAAGGAAGGAAGGAAGGAAGGAAGGAAGGAAGGAAGGAAGGAAGGAAGGAAGGAAGGAAGGAAGGAAGGAAGGAAGGAAGGAAGGAAGGAAGGAAGGAAGGAAGGAAGGAAGGAAGGAAGGAAGGAAGGAAGGAAGGAAGGAAGGAAGGAAGGAAGGAAGGAAGGAAGGAAGGAAGGAAGGAAGGAAGAGAGGGAGGGAGGAAGGGAGGGAGGGAGGAAGGAAGGAAGGAAGGGAGGGAGGGAGGGAGGGAGGGAGGGAGGGAGGGAGGGAGGGAGGAAGGAAGGAAGGAAGGAAGGGAGGGAGGAAGGAAGGAAGGAAGGAAGGAAGGAAGGAAGGAAGGAAGGAAGGAAGGAAGGAAGGAAGGAAGGAAGGAAGGAAGGAAGGAAGGAAGGAAGGAAGGAAGGAAGGAAGGAAGGAAGGAAGGAAGGAAGGAAGGAAGGAAGGAAGGAAGGAAGGAAGGAAGGAAGGAAGGAAGGAAGGAAGGAAGGAAGGAAGGAAGGAAGGAAGGAAGGAAGGAAGGAAGGAAGAGAGGGAGGGAGGAAGGGAGGGAGGGAGGAAGGAAGGAAGGAAGGGAGGGAGGGAGGGAGGGAGGGAGGGAGGGAGGGAGGGAGGGAGGAAGGAAGGAAGGGAGGAAGGAAGGAAGGAAGGAAGGAAGGAAGGAAGGAAGGAAGGAAGGAAGGAAGGAAGGAAGGAAGGAAGGAAGGAAGGAAGGAAGGAAGGAAGGAAGGAAGGAAGGAAGGAAGGAAGGAAGGGAGGGAGGGAGGGAGGGAGGGAGGGAGGAAGGAAGGAAGGAAGGAAGGAAGGAAGGAAGGAAGGAAGGAAGGAAGGAAGGAAGGAAGGAAGGAAGGAAGGAAGGAAGGAAGGAAGGAAGGAAGGAAGGAAGGAAGGAAGGAAGGAAGGAAGGAAGGAAGGAAGGGAGGGAGGGAGGGAGGGAGGGAGGGAGGGAGGGAGGGAGGGAGGGAGGAAGGAAGGGGGGAGGGAGGGGACCTGTGTTATACAGAACATTTTTTAAATGGTTATCAAAATCAAACCTAAGACTAGGGCAGACATTCCATGCTTAGTAGCCTATGCTCCTATTTATTTTCAGGGTATCTAAAAAATGCATACATACATATATGCAGATATTCATTGACATAACATATATACAGTAAATAAACCATAGCTGTCTAGATAGTAGTTTGAATTCTGAAACTTACTTGTATCTAGTGCAATTGGCCTGTTCCAAAAGCCAGAAAAATCTGTGGGGACCTTCCAAAGCTCTTTAAAAGCAGTTTAATAAGGTTTTTAATGCTGAAAATACAAAATATTGTTTCAGTAAACTGTCTGGGAGAAGTCATTGTACCAGCATTACTTGAAACTAGGTCTATTTGTACCTCAAAGAAATCTGAAAAGCAGAATTGCTTTTCTAATTATCTCAAAGTGGTTTTCATCTGTCATGAAAAAAACAAGGTTTTAACAAAAGCCAAAACAATAGCAGTAACTACGTTAATTTCTGGAAGTGAAATATAACTTCAGTTAAAGGTGGATAACACAATATGAAAAGGACAACATAAATTAAAAACAGTATCTTAAGATAGTCTTGAAAAATTTCTAAAACAAAGCATCTGGAGGCCAGGCTTGATAGCCTAGGTCTTTTCAAGTGACATTACATGCATGTGTATCTGAATGATAGGGCAAAAGTTCCACAGGAACATTAGGACTGTGTTTCTGAGTTAATATGCCTAAAAAAATAATCTCAGCATGTGTATTCAATGTTTCTTTCAATACTGCCTAATACTTTTTTCTTATGAGAAAAAAATGTACCTTTTTTCCTTTATAAGTTTGAGAGGTCTTGTTCTCTTGAACTTACGAACACTTACATCTCATGAATTTATAGACATATAAACCTGAAAATACTATTTATGAAGCCATTTTTAGAACATTCAGGAATTAACTTAGACAGTCAAGATAGGTTTTATTAATGTTTGTTACTGCTTCTTTGTTTTCCAACATTAAATTTAAATATTGCATTACAAATTAAGCTGGATGCTTCTTGTCACCTCAGAACATGTTGAGCAACTTTCTGCTTATTTGTTTGCTTTTAAATGGTGGAATATTGTTTTCCTGTTTTCCAATCTCTCTACATCTAAGATCCAGTTCTTTCAAACTGTTTTCACTTAGCCTGTTTTCTGAACCTAATCATTCTCATTAAACTCTCATGGAATTTCAACAGTGTTTCCACTCCTTTTTCAAGTAAGACTTTGTCTGGAGGTCTCGATGCTTTTGAGGAGTGTGGAAAAAATGCATTCAAAATATTTTAGAATGATTGTGATAAAAATCACTTTGCAACAAAACATCTAAGACAACAGACTGGGACTTTGGAAATGGCCTAGCGTACCCAAGTTCATTGCTGAAATATATGACACCAGATGTTCTACCAAGGTAACAGCTGAAGGATAGAACAGGATCCCCCACATGTGTCTTACAACTAAATCCCATCTTTACTTCAGCAGGATTAGCTCATCGAGCAAAAAAAATTTAGGTGCCCAGTAGAGTTAAACTGAACTTCACCAAAAAATGGTTGGATGTACAATTACATGTCTGAAACTAAGGAAGATAACCAAGGCAAAGAGAGTGAAAGTGTCAGTGAAGAGGAAAGAGAACTCTTTTTCTCTGCTGGTTAGAGACATGCAGAGTAGGCATGATCTCTGTCACTCTAAGTAAATCCAGTATTCATCAAACAAAAAAGGAGTTTTGCTGTCCCTGAGTAAATCAGATCTCAGTATCTGGGGAGGAGTGTCACAGGGACTTAAATGCCTACAGTTAGAATACACAGAAGAAACAGATGGCCAATGGCTGAATGGTCAAAGACATTCTTTGGAAGGAAACACAAGCATACAGATGGCAGTTTGACTAGACTGAAGTTGATTCACATAAACAGTGAGAACTTCTTAAGGCTTTGCATACAGAATGTAAATCAGAGAGACTTGCTTACAAAAAATTATCTACAAGAAAGAAGGAAAGAAAGCTGCAGACTCATGAGAATGGCCCTAAAATTTAAATGTCAACCAACTCAATGTCTTGGCAAGAAAAGTCCATTGGGAATTATTTCTAAGGGAAAAAAAGACCTAGCAGCTTCTAAAAAAGACCATACTGAAGGTACAGATATAGTTTGCCTGTCACTTTATAAAGACAGAAAAAAGTAAAGACAAAAGAAACCAGTACGGCTACATTTGGAGAACTTTAGTAAGTCAGAGCTTGAAAAAGAATAATTCAAAAGTGGAATCTGGACACACTGGTGGAAATGACAGAAACCATAGATGTAAAAACACCAAGGTAAAGGCATAAAGTGAGATGCGACTATCACACAGCATAATTGAAAATATAATAGTTCTACAAATACATTGAAGAGGAGATGGTTAAAATTATAAATTCATTATTACATGGCCATTCTACATCCTCTTAACACTTTACATCTTCTTAACCTAAAAGTGGTAATTGCAATAGTAAAATACATTTGCAAAGAATTACAAGGAAAGAACAGTATAATGTATGTAAGTCAACAGAGATACAAGGAAGGTATTTCCTGGCAGGAAAACCATTGAAAATTTTCTGTGTAAGTTGAGATAAATTTTCTTAGAAGTATTTAAGAAACAAGTAGAAGCAATATCTAGTAATTAAGAAATTGTTGATGATGGAAGAGGTCCCAGAAGAATAGAGAAAACAGTACTTATCTATGAAAAGAATAATAGAAAGGACTCATAAAGCTGTAAAACAATGACCCTAACACTGATTTCTAGAAAGATAGTACAAGAAATTATTAAACAAGCAACAGTTACAAGCATGTGTATAAAGTGATACAAAACCATCTGGTTTGGATTTTTGAAGCATAGATTGTGTCAAGCTAGATTTACATCTTTGACAGGGTAACTGGTATAGTGGATAAGGGCAAGAAGAAGATGTGACATATATTAAGTTTATTATGATTTTTTAATGGATATTCCTAACTGACATTTTTGTAAGAAAACCAGATATTAAGTATCAGACAAAATTACAGAAATATTATTCAAAAACTAGTTTGAAAACAAACTTAGAATATCGCTTAGAAGGAGTATTTCTGTTCCTCATTTTCCAAAGTTATTTAGCAGCAATACAAAAGAATTCTCTTCTACATACTCACTTTATTGATGCTCATTGTGCCTTAGTCAACTTCGCACAGGCATGAGCACATGCTGTAAAACGCAAAATGGACATGTTGAAAAATGTAAAACAGACACCTTTACTGATACCTCAGCTACTGTCATGGTTGTTTATATTTCATTTCTTCTTCCTACTCCTCTTCTTCTTCTACCTCTTATTCTTCTGCTTCTTCTTCTTGTTCTTTTTTTTTCCTAACTTACAATACCAAAAATCATATTTTCTTTGAGGTAAAAAGCTCAAAACCCCTACTCATCCCTACAAAGTGAAATTCACCTTTTTAAGACCCCAGTTCTTTACAGTTAATTTAAAATAAAATATCTATTGTTTTTAAAAGCAAAATAAATGAGCCATTTCCTATTCAGTGACAACACATAAAGCATTGATTCAGGAAACTGCTTAGTTTTTTTCCTCTTTCTCATTTAAAGGATAATCTGTTTTTATTAGTGGTATATTGATGTTTTTCCTATACCATGCCAGCTGTATTACTGACTATTCTCAGGGATGTAGAACTCATGTTCATTCATTTCTTGGACTTTTCTACTATTTTCCATGGTTATCTGTATTGTAACAGGAATACCTGTCAGAAATGTTTTGTTCTTTTATTTATGTTAGATCTAGTTCCTGTCCCTTGGTGTTACTTAGTTTTTTGCTGTTTTGCCTTTCTTCTTCTTCCTGACAGTCATCAAGGCACTCAGCTCCCCAGCTCCAGCAAGTTCCAGGTGTCTTTAAAAAGTCTGATAGGGTCAAAACAGAGAGCTGATCTGACTCTAGCCTTGGCCCACCACCTGTTTTGTCTCTCTGGGCACTTAGAAACATCAACTTCTCACGGAGTTTTTTTGTTTCATTTTAGAAAGGAATTGGGGCAAGAGGGATGTTGAGATTTTTTTTCCTCTGAATGTCCTTCAGCAGTAAATTCAGCTGCCATAAGAAAATAAAAGGGATAGTATGAATTGGAGCACATAACTGATGAAGCTGGGTCAAACTCTAGCAGGAATATATTTATTATTTTTTAATATATATAAGAAAAAGAGAGAGATAAGGCATAGAAAAAGGAAAAGTGCTATATGAATGATGACCTAAAAAGCCAGAGTCTGGGTTATTTGATTATAAAACAGCAAAGCTGATATGACAGAATACCTAAGGAGAAAAACCAGGCACTGCAGGGCTCCATAAGCAGACTTAAATGCCCAGAGTGAGGTGGTCAGAACAAGCTCCCATAGAAACCAAACCAAAACCCATACTGCTGAGCATTTTGCAGACATCACAGGCCACCACTGCGCTGTCTTTGATATCTGCATGTTCACCCTGACATGCAAAACACTGGTTATCTGAGCCAGTTCAACTTTCAATACATTTAAGGGCAAAAAGTGACATCTGAATTTTCTTTTTTTTGTTTTTCTCAACTGTAAATAAGGAAGGAAACAATATGTACAATGGGTTAAAAATGAGGGAGTTTGGGGCTGAGTGTGAGCACTAGCCCGGTTTACCACGAAGATAAATGCAAAAGAGATGTTTGAGGGAAATATTTTTTTCTTTAATTTTCACATTGGAAAATGAACAAAGAAAAGCTACCTATCTGATTACCCATTTGGACTGGATAAGTAAATCTGGGGACAGTTCAGGGTCACCTACTTAACTCTTTACCCAACATTGAAAACCTGTTAACAGACTACTTACGTTATAGTTATTGTATATGTTTTTGAGGGAACAGAAAAAAAAAATAAACTCCTTTTCAGCTCTGCTGTCTCTTGGTTGTAATAAGTGATTTAAATTGGCTTCCTGCTATGGGAAGCCTAAATGGAAGTTAATGTGGCTTATACATTTGTTCTTCTTTAACTTTAACCTGAATGGGTGTGTATAACACTCAGCAGGAATGTGTCTTGTTTTTACCAGCAGGCAAAGGCTGTTTATAAAATGACATTTTCAAGTCTGATTAGAAATCAAGGTTTTTAGAAGTAAGAAAAAAACAGTTAAGAGTAAACTGCAGGTAATATTAATGTGGTCATTTAAGAAGTACATTTCTTCACAGAATGTTACTGTTCCTGTTCACAGCAGGCTGGCAGACTCGATGTAGAGATAATAATAAAGTTTTTTGTCTATGTTTATGTCCAGTATGTAAGACAGCTAGACTGAATAGAAAGAGAAAATGATGTGCCACTAATCCTCAAGAGAAATGCCAGTACAGATATAAGCTGTCAGGAAATTGTCCCATTTACAACAGAGAACATAAGCTTACTCTTCTAATAATCTACCTCTACTCTACGAAGTACTTGTTCAGGAATCATGGCTATTCCATCTATTGCATTTCATAATGCCTAAAACAGTGGACTCTCTTTTCTTTCTCTTGCTCTCCTTCTAGCCATAGATATTCATACTTTAATTTCTATTTCTGTCGCAAACCCAAGAGTCTCCTACTGTTTAAGATTACAGCTTCTGAGCAGGATAAGTAGCATGCTGAGCAGCCCCAGATTCAAAAAGGAGTAACATGGCAAGGATAACCTCTAGGCATCATTTCCTCTCTGTTTACAATGATGCATGCTATAAGCAACCTAGCTTTTGTTTCAAGTCCTGAACGATGTTGAAATTCATGTCTTAGGATCTCTAGTTGAGAATCTACCAATTACTGAGCCATATGCCTGTAAATATCTCTATCTCTCTCTGTCTGTCTATCTGTCTATAAATATATTTGTTATACGTATGCAAACAAGCAAGCATACATAATGTGTGTTTCTATATATGTATGTATTTATATACACAGACATGAAAATATTTGACTCATAAATGATAGTATATGACATGCTGTGTCTTTGTTTCCTGGGATATGTTCATTTCCAGATTGGTGTTTTCTAGCTAACAGGAAAATAGACATGATTTTCTAGGACATTCGCTGGAAACATGTTTTTTGTTTCTTACTGTCGTGCTTAAGCCCCATTCAGCAAATAAGCACCACACAGTCACTCGCTCACTCCCCCCACCCCAGTGGTTTGGGGAAGATAATTAGAAGAACAAAAGTAAGAAAACTCATGGGTTGAGGTAAGAACAGTTTAATAATTAAAATAAAGTAGTAACAGCAGCAGCAGCAGCAGCAGCAACAGCAGTAGTAGTTGTAGTAGTAATATGAAAAGGAAAACAATGAGAGGGAGAGGTGAAACCCAGGGCAAAAAAACAAGTGAACCAACTGCTCACCACCCACCGACCGATGCTGCCAGTCCCCAAGCAGCGATCACTGCTTCCCCAGGCCAACTACCCACAGTTAATATACTGGGCATGACGTCATATGGTATGGAATATCCCTTTGGTCAGTTGGGGTCAGCTGTCCTGCCTGTGTCCCCTCCCGGCTTCTTGTGCCCCTGGCAGAGCATGGGGAGCTGAAAAAGTCCTTGACTAGTGTAAGCACTTCTTCGCAACAACTAAAACATCTCTGTGTTATCACCACTGTTTCCAGAACAAACCCAAACCACAGCACTATACCAGCCACAGTGAAGAAAATTAACTTTATCCCAAAACCATGACACTTACATTCATTTATTTTGAGCTTATTCAAAGCTGAGACGTTTACAAATGTATGTCTTGTTCTAGGAAGGCATAAAATCATTGCTGGTCCTCATTGCAGTTTCATCTAATAATGAACCATAGTTCTCTCCTACTTGCCATGCTACTGAATGTAGCTGTGTAACAAAGTAATTATTTATTATTATCCCAAATTAACATGTATTTATGATATGCATATATTTTATTACAGCTGGTCTTTTGTCTTATTTAACTGCAGTACAGATACATAGCTAGTAGACCAGAATTCATTTTTCCCAATATCATGATACATTGGTTTGGGTACTGGGACCTTCTCATGGGGAATTTATCTGAATTTACTTCTATAATCTAATACCGCATTAAAATATGTGAATGAAATATTTATACACCTTCCATGAACTTAGCTCATATTTATGAAATAAATAATTTCCCTGTTGTCCATGAAACTTCCCAGTGCCGTTAAGTCCTGTAATATAACACCACAGTGTTTATTTTCAGTAATGGCAATGTAGCAGGTAATAGAATTAAAGGTGCTAAGGTCTAAGTTTAGCTTAATGAGTTTAGATCTCTCATAATGAAGCCAGGTATCTAAATTAAAGGTAGAAATTAATAGTAAAGTACTGAACCAATGACTGTACAAGTAAGAGCTGGTCAGATATCTGAAGACACCATATTAACCAGGTGTAAATCCTGCTGCCATGCTAGAACATCTGCCTCAGAGAAGCCAAGCATACTGGTGTGCTGTTAAATGCTTAGTTTTCGTGAGTTACTGCAACTGTATGTAGAACTGAATGCCATTTTATAAATCTATTAAGCGCTTTTTTAGACATGCAGAGGGTATAGCCAGAATTAACTCACAGGGTTCAACCAGAAGAGGTAGTCTATAATTTTAATTGGTTTATATGCTGACAGGACTTGAGTGTGTGTAATCTTTTTACAGGCTACTTTTCCCTGTAGATTGCAGGTAACATTACACTAGCATCTTTCACTACTTTTTAGTGGTACTGTTAAATGTTATGTTACATTATGTCACAGAGGTTTATACTATCCTACAAAAGGCTTGTACAACGTGAAACCAGAAGTACTAGTTTTACACGTTTTCTTAAAATTAAAATTTTTCAGTTGAGGAGAAGCTCAGTAAAACATGTAATAATAATAAATATAATGTAAAAATATGTTTCTAGTGTAAAAATATTTTTGAAAAATAATTGTTTCCTAAATGTATTTGACAAGGTATAATTACAGACTTAATCTCACAGGTCTTACACTCCTGCTCTAATAAAGGTACTCATTTTCAGAGCCATTAAGTTAACCACTTTCCTGCTATAATGAGAAAGTCAAAGTGACCTTATATCAGACAATAGGTGAAGTACATTGATTTATCATTTTCTACTTCAAGACATACCCTATAGCATTTCCTCAGGTTGTATGAATCAACTAAGTTTTTACTGATGGAAGCAGCATCCAGCTGCTGATCTGGACAATGGGAAATATGTTGTCACATGATATTTGTAAAAAATATTTCAGAAATACAGATATGCTTGATAGTATTGTATCCTTTTTTTGTGTGTGTGCCTTGAAATACATTTCTCCTGCCTTGAACAAAATATCTAATTAATACTGTAAGGATATATGGAACATGTGAGCATTGGCTTCATTCAGGTTATCTGATAAAGTACATTTTCCATTCAACAGGGCATAATAAGTAAAGGGGGAAGTGATAAACAACACACAGAGACAGAAAAAACCAGTAAGAGACAAAAAAACCCCAAAGGTTACCATCACTAACGATGAGCCATCAAGAAACTCCAGGCACCGCATTGGAGATGTCCAGACTGGCCTTCGTAACCAATTCAAAGGAGGGAAACAGGACGAACACGAGGAACTGTGATATCCCAGGGAGGTGCTGTGGGACTATGCCAAATGTATTAAGGACGGTTTAGGGGAAGGAGATCAAGAAGGAACAAACAGGAGGAGTAGACAGAAAGGAGTGTAAAAAAGGGGCAGGTCAGGTGTAAAACTGGGCTGGTCAGAACACATGTCTGGGAGAGCCCTGCACCTGATCACCCCAGTCTGTCCTGTCTTCTTATTAAAACTTCTCTTAATGACCTCTACGAGTAATCTCACTCCCTATCCTGTGTGTGTCAGTGCTGCAAGGGCTTAGTGCCCGTTACTGGGGGGACTGGTGTGAGGGGACTTGGTGCCAGCTCCTGGAGTCAGACTCCCCAGTCTGACTGTGGGTGTCCCTGGCCTGTGGTGTCAGCTACTGGAGCCCATGGGGTCTTTAGCCTCCATCCACTGGGGTGGGAAAAGTGTGTGCCCCAAAAACCAATTACTGAGGGGAGTGGCATGAATGAGGTGAGTGAGGGGCTCAGCACCAGTTGCTGGACTGGGACCATGGGTCACACCCCGTGTGCTGGGTGCTGGCTGCTGGGGGCGAGCGTCTGTACCTGCCCCAAACTAGGTGTGCATGGGGTGTGCTTGGAAAACTCCAAGCTGTACGAGATGAGGAGTAGGAGGCCCTGGGTCCAGCTAGGTCTATCAGGTGGGTGGAGGGTCCATGCTGTTACTTGGGGGGACCCACAAGTGTGGGGTGCTTGTGAGATGAGTGTGTGAGTGCTGTGTGTGTGTGTGGAGAGCACCAAGCTGAACCAGCCAGCAAGTTGGGGACCTGTGGGGTGGGTAAGGAGGGCCATGATCCAGGCAGGGGTGCTGGGCAGGCAGAGGCCTGGGGCACCCATGAATGTGCATGTGCTTGTGAACCTGGAGAGTGTGGGGGGTGTGCTGCATTAATGCCCTTCTGCCTCTGCCAGCCCAATAGGAGGACGGGACATGGCTCGCTCTGCCTGTGCCTGGTGTGAGTCCTCAGTGTGGGTGCTGCTGGAGGCAGTGCCTTGTCTGTGACCGTCTGTGTGACCAGCCATATCTGTGTCCTTTGTGTGCGTGTAGGATAGACTTTCAGTCTCACTGCTGGTTGAACCTGCAAACAGGAAAGTAGCAGATGCATCCACTGACCTTGGACGGAGACCCCAAGGTCTCAGGGCTGGGCACAGTGACTGGGCAGGAGGAATAACCAGTCTGGAGCTGCTGGAGACAGCAGATGCTTCTAACATCCACTAGCATGTACAAATTGAAACTACATTTATATCTATCATTACCTTATACTAGACTGCTACAAACTGTGTATCAATGCCATTTTTTGTTGCATCTGTTACGTATTTGCTGATTGCACTCAGGTCACAGGATAGGAAAGTCATGTAGGTATTGAAAAGTTCAGAAAACATTCCACATGCACGAAACTAGATTATAAATGTCACAAAAATCACATGCAATCATAGATTACAAACCAGAAGATTTTTTAATCAACTTGTACTTAATGGAGAATTCCATTTGAATTGATCAAGGGATTTCATTACACAATAATTTGATGTGGAAAAGAAGCATTATCTGCCTTTTTAGAGAGTTATAGGAGAGATTACAAATCATGACTTCCACCTCTTTTCAAAGCTACTGTTAACATTTTCAGTGTTAATAATCTTTTTCTATTATTTTATGCACATCTGAAATATACTTTTACCATTCCACAGCCTAAAACAGATACAGAGCTTTCTATTCTGTTTGGTTAACTGGACTCAATTAATTTTGTATAGAGAAAATCTGTACTAATGGGATTCATCTCCACAACCCTTTTTATTTCTCTATGAGGTTTTACTAAGTGCCAATCACCTTCTCTACCAGTCTATTTTTCAACTATTTTTTTACAAATGCTAAAAATTTTGCAGAGGATTTTGGCTATTTTACTACAGTAGGCTAATCAAGTTATATGAGGTTAAAATAATTTAGTTCTTTCTTTCTGGTCTGTGTGAGCAATTGATACAGACACTTCCATATTGATAAAAATTGATACATTGTTCTTCCAAAAATCAAATTATTTAACATGTGATAAGAAAAGGTCTTATCTGAAGATATTGCTTCTAAACACACAGCGTCATTGTGCGTAAATAAACTTGAAAATTAAATTCTAATAATATCCCCATTCTGATATTCTCTTAGCCTGTTTCAGAGGTAAATCACATATGTTGTATATAATGAAAAAAGCATTTCACCTTCTGAGGTGACAAACATTTGACAGACGTTGGCGTTGAATAATCATTCACACCACCATGGGAAGCAGAACCAAGAGCCAGTGTCCTGCTGAACCTGCACTGGTTATCATGAAGTTCATTCTTCCCAAGACGAACTCTCTTGATACATAGTCATGCTATTAAACTAATGTTTTCAAAATGCATATTTCTGTGCCAACACAACACTTTCATCCTTTGCTTTCCTAACTTCCTACCCAGCTCCTTAAATGAATCCAGATTAACTTCATCTAATGTAATTGATTTTATGCTACTAGGACATCCAGAAATTGACTTATATTAATAACTTTAAAATGAATATCATAACTAGTCAATTAATTTTTCAGTCTTGATTTGTTAGTTCAAAAGCTGTCTATACTTACTCTGGAAGATGGAGAATTGTATTTTGTGGTGCCTACTGAGTTTACCTGAATCTAAAATAATCTTTTTTTTCCTTTGTTGGGTGGAATTTTTTTCACCTTTTAGGGAAAAATTAAGAAATTAATCTAAGTGAAGCATTGTAATTCCCTTTATCATCAGTGGAGGGAGACAGGCACACAGAAAGGGCAATTAATCCCACCCAGATACATAACTTTCTTTGATAAATAATCCACTTGGAATTACATCATTTTTACTATGCTCCGTCACTCTTACACAGGTTTTGCTCATGGCACTGGTGTTTACCTTGTTGCAGAAGAGGCTTGTCAAAAAGTGTAGGGTGGTGTAGCCACCAGTGAGAGAAACCAGCTACCTCAAGTTGCTCTGCTGGTATATGTTGTCCCCCTTGCCGGTAGTATCACATCCTTTAGAGCATGCCAGAATGATACATTACTCTCATGTAGTTCATTAGGCACACCAGTATGTAAAACAGGCCAAAGCATTCAACCCTGTAAAGCTGTGTGGATTTTAGTAACTGTGGGCTGTGAAAAAGAAAAAAAAAAGGAAAAAAATAAAGGGAATGGGGGTTTTGTTTAGGTTTTTTTTTTAATATCAACTCTGAGAATGAATAGAGTTGTGTTATAATTCTCTTGGATGTGAATAAACAGAATAACTGTTGTGAATGGTGACTGTTCATTTCGGTGTTCAAATCAGTATCTGTCTGAAAAGATTTCATCGTATTGTAAATAATTTTCTCAAGCAGTGTAGATCACTAATTTCCTTTGGAAGCGAATCAGCCAACATGTTATTCAGGACACACCTGGAGGGCAATTTGCTTGACTCAAGTTTTGTGAAACAGAAATGACACAATGTTAATTTGTTTTTAAACTGCTTGCCATGTCTAAGAATTAAATAAGCAATTGGATGAGACCAAACTGAATTCATTGAGATATCAGCCATGCAGTCCTCTTATTTTGTCTGATTGTGATAGAAAAGCCTTTTATATGAGCAGTTAAGATGTTCACATTTTCCACACTTGGCCTTTTCAGAAATCCCAGTGACAAATTCTTTGCTGATTTATATTCCACTCAGCATTTGAAGAAGGAACGCCCATGGAGTTTAACTTAAAATGTTTCGGATTTTTTTGTCTCTGTATTGTTACTGTTTTTATTACTTTATGTCATGGCTTAGTCTATATGTGGCATTGGGGGAATATGTAGCTCTACAGCGAGATGTATTTGGAAATAAAGTCTATAAGAACACTCAAGCTCAGGATCCAATTAGTTTATGTGTTTACAAACATCTATGCTCCAATATTAACATGTAATTTATTACTATTAACCTATTAATTGATCAATTAATACATGACAGCTATTTGCATAAATAGGATCTAAGTCTCTATCATCAGTAGTGCTAGCAACAACTGTAATGGTAATATTTATTCTACATTTCAGTTAAACTTAACTCAGATAATTCAGGTGATTGGAACAGCCTCTGGAATGGCTTATCTTTCTCCAGTGTTTCATCATAGAGGATGTCAGTGCAAAAGTTAGTTTAAATTTCACTAGGATGTACCCATACCAGATTGTCTTTCAAATACCACTATCTTAATGCTAAAGGATAAATGGCTACTATCAGCATCTCCAGGCCAAGGACTCCTGGCCATCCTGGTGCCTGGAGGCCCAGCTTTTCTGCCCAGGCTGAGGGATGTGGTTGCTGCTGTCCCTTCAACTAGTAGAGGCTGACACAGACACATACAAGGACACTGACAGAGCCAGTCACACAAGTGGCCACAGACAAGGTTCTGCCTCCAGCAGCACGCACACTTAAGGCTCACACCAGACACAGACACAGACAGCCACGTCCCCCCTCCTCTTGGGCTGGCAGAGACAGTATGCACACCACACTCTCCAGGTTCACATGCTCATTTGTGGATCCCCTGAGCACCAGCAAGGTCCCTCTACCTGGCCAGCATCCCTGTTGACACACAAAACATCAATTGAACAGAAAGATATGAGTCCAAACCACAACAGGGAAAAAGTTTTTGCTAAATTCACTGTAGTATATCCTGTAATGTTCTAACATATGGACCTACTATATACTTCTGTATGACAGACACCCATTGAACAAGCTGGATGATTGAGATGGTTGAGGAAGTATCCTCTGTCTACAAGTTATATAGCAGGCAGGAACAGGCCTAGATGTGTTCATCAATCTGGCGGAGAGGGTGGATCATGATCTGATACTAATTGTCCAGGGACAAAACCAGGATCTTTCTCATGTCTCTTTTAAGATTAAATATAGCCACTTTATACAACAGCTGCCCCCTAATACATCAGGATCTTGGCAGGAGGCAGGATGGAGTAAGTTCATTTGCAGATTAAACAATAGCAATTGAGTTATAAGGTATTTCCTGGGGCTCATTGATCACAAGGAAGGAAATAAATGCAGCTAGTCATTATTCCCAGGAAACTGTTCTGATGATTTTATTCTTTTCTACACATTTCTAAATGCTTCATGACAAGGTCAGCTAACAAGTACATGCATATCAGGATGATAAGCATCTTAGAAATGCTTATGGTAGAGACCCTGAAGGTTGTTATTACTATTATAAGGTGAGAGTGAAAAAATAATCTCTAAGGTTGTGATGGCTATTACTATTTCATTGGTATGTATAAGGCCTTTCTGGAAAATTAATGTACCATTTACTAAGCAACCAGTTTCTGTGAACTATCTGTCTACATTCCATTCAGCATGTAATTAATATTTAAACATCTTTTTCCTCCTCTTTATTTTTGTATTGTTTCTGAATGACAAATATTTTTACAGCTTGAATAAACATTAGCCAGGGTCCTTAAATTAATGTTTGTCTATATTTTCTGTTTAGTTTACATACTGAATGTCTGACTATATCTGTTTCTACCCTTAGGTGCATGCCAAGTACCACATATTATTTCTCCTGCTTGCAGAAACATGATTTATTCATTGATTGAGGCATAACCCAAAATTATCAGTAGTAGCAGGGAAGAACTGAAAGATCACTTCATGATTCTGGGATTTTGAAGACAAAAAAAAAAATTCTTGCGCTCTTACCAAGTTCTTGATCCAAAACCATTGAATGTAATAGAAAATCTTCATCACTGTTAATAGGAAGGACAGCAAACTTAAAATGCTTTACAGGGAGAACAGTACAAAGCAAAGGCAATGTGTTCTACAAAAAAAAAAAAAAAGGCATCAAAAATGGAATCTCTTTTCCCATTTAAAACTTAGAAATACTGTACTTCTTTGAAAATAAAACTGAGCATGTGGTTTTGTATATCCATTTTCATATTGGAGCGTGTGATGGGTTGATTCTTTTAAAATGTAACTTATTCTGTACTACATTTAGCTGAAACAGCCTTGGGAAATACACTGTTCATAAATAGGCTCCAGTAGAGATCATATTTAGGTGTATCTGAGCATAACATTAAAAGTGTATTTGTTCACCATGTCTTTGGGAGATTGGGTTGGGATAATCATATTTAACAGCCATTGACAGAACTGTTTTCTATTAATTTTCTTTTTAAATATATTAATCTTAAACACTGCAAAACTCTGGAAATGGGGTCCATAATTTAATTGTACATTGTTTCAAACATTTTTGATATTTCTATGAGTGGATATTCTCTATTTCTTTTTTCTATGACAAATACTGAATAGTCACACCTTATTCATCATCTGTACCATGCCAATCATGATTTTATAGGCCTTTCTCATGGCTCCCCTTAGTCATACCTTTTTCAGACTGGAGGGTTCCTGGGTTGTTTACTCTGTCTTCATATGGAGACCAATATCCAGAAATGGGGAGACAGAGAACAGGATGGATATCATTCATGCTTTAAATGAAGAATATAATTAGAACATACATAAAGCTGGTCTCAGTGGGAGGAAAGACCTTTTCGCAAAGAACCACACAGAGATCAAAACATTCATGGGCTTCACATCGGCAAGCCTCCAGTCATTAACAGGGGAGGTCCCAGAAGACTGGAGGCTCAATGATGTGACACCTATGTCCATGAAGGGCTGGAAGGAGGATCCAGGGAACTACAGGCCTGTCGTCCTGACCTTGGTACCAGGGAAGGTTATGGAGCAGTTAATCTTGAGTGAGCTCACCAAGCACGTGCAGGACAACCAGGGGATGCAGCTCAGCCAGCATGGGTTCATGAAAGGCAGGTCCTGCTTGACCATCCTATGACAAGGTGAGGGAAAGGCTGTACTGGGTGGGAATGTTGATCTGCTTGAGTGTAGGAAGGCTCTACAGAGGGATCTGGACAGGCTATATTGATGGGCCAAGGCCAATTGTGTGAGCTTCAACAAGGCCAAGGGTCGGGTCCTGCACTTGGCTCACAACAACCCTACGCAATGCTACAGGCCTGGGGAATAGTGGCTGGAAAGCTGCCCAGCAGAAAAAGACCCAGGGGTGCTGGTCACTAGCCGGCAGAACATGAGCCAGCAGTGTGCTCAGGCAGCCAAGAAGGCCAACAGCATCTGGCTTCTATCAGGAATAGTGTGGCCAGCAGGACCGGGAAGTGACTGTGCCCCTGTACTCGGCACTGGTGAGGCTGCACCTCACATACTGTGTTCAGTTTTGGGCCCCTCACTACAAGAACGACGCTGAGTTGCTGGAGCGTGTCCAGAGAAGGGCAACAAAGCTGGTGAAGGTTCTGGAGAATAAGTCTTGTGAGGAGCTGCTGAAGGAGTTGGGGTTGTTTAGTGTGGAGAAAAGGTGTCTGAAGGAAGACCTTTTCGCTCTCTAGAACTACCTGAAAGGAGGTTGTAGCGAGGTGGGTGTTGGTCTCTTCTCCCAAGTTACTAGCAATAAGACAAGAGGAAATGGCTTCAAGCTGCATCAGGGGAGGTTTAGATAGGCTATTAGGAAAAATTTTTTACTGAAAGAGTGGTCAGACATTGGAACAGGCTGCCCAGAGAAGTGGTGGCGTCATCATCCCTGGAGGTGTTAAAAAAACACGTAGATGTGGCACTTTGTGACATGATTTAGGAGGCATGGTAGTGTTTGGTTGATGGTTGGACTTGTTGATCCTAGAGGTCTTTTCCAGCCTTAAAGATTATATGATTCTATGATTCATAAATTCTGGAAGACTGCCTATCTGATTTACTTTCTCCAAGACTTTAGTAATCCAGTAAGTACATATGAGTTGGGATAATCAGAAAGGAATGCAGTATTCAAGATGTGGATTTATACTGTAGTACAGTGAAGTTTTCTACTTGTTCCAAAACCCATTGCTAATAATTCTGGTATTCTTTTTGCTTTGTTTTATCTCTACTGAGCAGAGACTATACAATTTTGGAGAATGAACCACAGTTTATAAACATTATTTCACATCTACATGGACTCCAATATCACTTTTTTGAAGGGATAGCAGGTAATTTAAAGTATGTTACTCACCAAGAATGCATCTATATTGTGCAATATAAGATATGAAGATCCTCAGGTTAATGGAAATCCAACACAAGAAATACTAGTGCTGTAGTGCCATAGAGACTGTTTTCCCAGTGTTAGATTCAGCACATTTGTATACCCTAGCTGTGGTCGCAGAAGTAATATTTGAGCTGGTCAGCTGGAGCAGGGCATACAGCCAGCCTTATAACCTTAGGTCGGATCTTAAAAATTTTACTCTTTTTCATCTAGATTTGGAGCCTCTGAATGGCACCATCCTTGGCTTACATGAAGTTACCTGCTAAAAATTTTGTAGTCTTGTCTGGGGAGGTGACTTTTAGACCTTTTCACCTATAATCCCACAGAACTCTTGTTTTAACTTCTGAAAAGGAACCAGGCACACTCCTTGGTTTAGGGTTGGCTTATGTGCTGGCTTGTTTGTAAAATACATGAAGCTGAGGAGGAAATGGAGCACTTGTTAGCAAAAGTTGATTCACTGAACTTTAACAATATATTTGTAATGAAGTGCTTTTAATTTGTTTGACTTTGGGTTTTTCTTATTTGTTTGTTTCATATTATTTTATAAAATAAAAATGTTCGTGAGAGTAGTGAAGCCTCCTGTGCTAGTAACTGGCCTTCAAAATGCCATAAAAGCACATTTCTCTGGCACTCAGGGCTAATTTATGAAACCTCAGGCTCACCTAAATTTCCTGCAGATTTCTTGCCATTTGAGCTGTAAAAGGAGGGGTTTGGTCCTGCTCTTATCTTTGGCTTTATACTTTGAATGGGGAGAAATGATCCTAGAGGCTTAGAGGACAGATTAATTAAGAACAGAGTATTGTAAAGCATGCGAGAAAGCAAACCAAAAGAAAGATTTCCATACAGGGATGTATAAATACAGTATATGTGTTTATATATTGTAGTATATGAGTACTAGTGTATAAATACAGTACTAGATATTATTGCTATTAAGTAAAATATTTATAATTATGAATATATATAATTATATATACGTATATGAACACTAATAATTATAGTTATAGTATATATTATATAATTAGAGTTGATGTAAGTATTATTATATTATATAATTATATTTATAATAACAATCATCATTATACTGAATTATTGCATCCATTATCGCAAAAAGTCAAAATATTCACAAATTCATCAGTATTCAAATAAAGGTTTTTACTGGTACATGATCCTGTGTGTTAATCTCAAGAAATGTTAAGTAACTTCTGAATTCTGGGTCAAAATGAGAGTTGAATGGTAAGAGGTCAATACTCGTTCTGTCACAGTATGAACTGCAGGATTTTGTTTTTACTGGGTATACTGTAAAAAGCTTGTCTTGGACTTCCATAGTGTATACTGCCACTGATTTTCACCCTGAGGATTTAATAGTCCTGTGTGGCATTTATGGCCTTTTTACGTCAATTTCTTGATACATAGTGTTTATTCTGTGTATTGCAGACTCAGTGGTAGAGTTTATTGCAGCCATCATTTTACATGTCCTCAAAGTGTTTCAGTTCCTTCTTTCGAAGTATGATAAGAAAATGTATATTTAACATATAGATCCTTGACTCCTGCCATGGGTTTGTTTGGTACAGCCAGCTGTAAAAGATCTTTAGCAACAGGATATTAGCACTGTGCAATTAAATTAATTTGTGTCAATGATAATATCAGGAATATATAATCTATGGAGTCATGCTTTTTTGCTATTGAGAATAAATTACTTACTAAATCATTAACCGTTGAGAAAATACATTGATGTGAAACACTTATTACTAATGTATCTCAACATGAATGTTGACACATTAGTCCACAGCAACAATTGCTGCAAAGGTACATACCTTCCTGAGGCAAATACAAATATTGAATTTCACAGAGAAGTTTTGGTGATTATAATACTCAATTCATGTCCAGTATCTTTTTTTTTTAAATGGAATAGCTCATCAGTTTCCTTTTTCTTTCTTTTTTTCCAAAATAGTAAAAGCAATTACAGAAGTTGTCATTCTTATAGAATAATTGCCTGTCAAATTTAATTCGAAAACCAAGTCATTTTAACTCATTAAATTTTTACATAGTTTTAAAATCCCAACACTTCCTTTTCATTCTTTTAAAGTAAAAAATAGTGAGATTTTCCCTTTTTTTTTTTTTAATCTGAATGCAAGGTATTGACTTTCACAATTCAGAGATTTGATCTTGAGAAATTAAGATATTCAGAATGTATCACCTCACAATCCCATGTAACTTCTTGTTTTTTCTATAGAGATACCTTTCTGTAGCCATGTTGGAAGTGTTTTTCCTAAGACTGGAAGAGTTGAAATAGACAACTGTATAATTCATATTTGTGGTATTGTCACTCTGAGACAGCTGATGATAGGAGATATCCAAAATCTGTACAACAGAGACCTACTGAAACACTTTGTTTTTCCAGAAATAATGGGTTTATGTCTGTGGACTGCCTAAAGTACAAGAAATGGGAACACTATCAATCTGTCATATGACTGCGTTGCAGAATGTTACTACACCAAGATGTTTTCAATTCCCTTTATTCCTTTAAGAATCACCTCTTATTAATGTGTTTTATACGTAACTGAGTGTTGTTTATGCTCTTCTCCATCTTCGTTCTGGTAAGAAAAAACATCAGAACAGATTTACAATGATTAACAGTGGTGGAGTTTGCCTTCCCTGTTTTCTTGAGTGAGAATCTGTATTATTAATCTGGAGGGTTATAGGAAAGAAAGCAGCAATGCCTAGAAAAATATGGGGACTGTGATCTGTATCTTGAAACAGGTGGGAAAATTTGTTTGCTTGGGATTACTTTCTCCTTATCCAAAGATTACTTAGTCTTATACTATCTAATACTGTCTGTAGTTTCACAACTATTACTCAATGTAACATATATGTTAAGAGTATTTACATTGAGAGTAAAATGAGCACATACTTGCAAGTACCTCAGCAGTCTCTCTCCAAGAGTAACTTCTCACAAATTCTATAGAACCATATATTAGAAGCTTTATGAAATATTATTATGAATTATTAATTAATTGCTCAAACATCTTCTTAATGATTTTCAGTTTGTTGATGGATTGTGTCCTGAAGCATATAATTCCAGGAGCAAATAATTAAAATATTTTTATTCTCTCTCCCTAGGTATTTTCCCTATCTATGTGTGGTAGGTTGCAGCCAGCCAGCAGCTAAGCACCTATCCAGTTGCTCTTTCACTCCCCTGCCCTGCAGTGGGATGGGGGAAAGAAATGGAAGAGCAAAAGCTGAAAACTCATGGGTTGAGATTAAGACAGCTTAACAGGTGAAGCAAAGTTGCACGTGCAAACAAAGCAAAATAAGGCATTCATTCACTACTTCCAATCAGCAGGCAGATGTTTAGCTACTTGCAGGAAATCAAGGCTTCAGCAGGCATAGCAGTTAGTTGGGAAGACAAATGCTGTAACCATAAACATTCTCCTTTCCTCCTCCTTTACCTGGGTTTTTATTGCTGAGCATGACATCGTATGCTGTGGGATATCCCTTTGGTGTGCTGGGGTCTGCTGCCCTGACTGCATCCCCTCACAACTTCTTGTGCACCCCCAGCCTGCTGGCTTGGTGGTGGGGTCAGAGTGAGAGAAAGAGAAAGCCTTGACACAAATCCAAACCACAGCCCCATAATTCTGCCCCACCCAGAGCCAGCAGACTGTTAGTGGCTCACTCTTCTTGGAGTCCCACTACACTGCTGACATAGATTCCTGCCTGGGAAAATCCCACTGAAAAAAAAAAAAAGCCACCACCAAATTGTAACCAAAACAAATGTAAATATTTTAAGCTTTTTGTTTGTTTTCTTTTATGCATTTTAGTTGTCATGAAGGTATTTGCAGAGAAAGAAAATCTGGGTCAGCACATCTATGCCTGTCATAACATGAAATCCTGTTTCCAAAGAAAGATTCCCAGAGAAGTTACTTGTTAATGTATGCATTCATAGACATACACACATACACATATATATGTATAAATGAACATGTATATATACACAATATATGTATATTTTTATATAACAAATGTTATTTTCTATTAGTTGTGGGCTTGGGGGAATTATTTTTATTCCATTACCTAAGTTATAAAGTAACTAAGGACCAATATATTAAATGGCACCCAAAATTTTCCATTACTCTCATTATTTTATACTTCCTAGATGTAAGAATTTATATGAACTGAACAGTTTTGAAGCCCACAGACTCTCCTAGCTATAACTGCTTCTCATTCTAAAGAATTTTTTTCTCTCTGTATATTAGTGATAAGCATATTGTGAGTGAAAGAATTTTTTACTTTTATTAAGCAATATAAATAAGCTTTGCAAAATTACCCATAGTCTAAAATTACAAAGCATTTGCATATTACAGCCAAAAAATGTAATGTTAATTGTTTAGTCAGGTATTTCAGACAAATGCTTGAGCAAGATTCGCTAAACCATTTTGCACAGATCTTATATGCACATTTATATGCTTATAAACTTACATTACTGGATAGACTAAGAACATTCTGTGGATTGTCTTCTCTTTACAGTAAAAGTGCATAGAGTTTCTGTTACACTAGTTAAAATTAACATAAAAGTACGAGAACATAGACTTGTGAGAATATGGGTGTGAAATCCAGGCCTAGGTATTAGCGGCAAGTATTTGATATGGTCATGTTCACCTCAGATCTAAGGGCTTTTTTCACCTTATTCTTTTGCTGGAAGTCTATGCTTTCTATGTTCTCTCATAAGGGCTGTCTTTTGAGAAAGCTTGTCTTTGTGGACTTGTCTAATAATAAGTAGTGCTTTGGAGTCATTAATCTCTTATTTATAGTTTGAAATCAAGGTCCATACTATTAAGTTCACTAAAATCTATAAGCTGATAGACCTAAATGGAAACCCTAACCAGGCTAGGGATACAAGCAGCCACATGGTTGTGTTTGTAGTAAGGTGAAATAGTTCCTTGTAAACAAATTGGTTGCACTAAATAAAATAATATAGCTATAAATAATGAAGAAACAAGTAAAAATGTTCAGTAGTCACCAAATGTAGCATGTGTTTGAGCTCTGACTTCATAATTAACTGCTTAAAAAGGGTACATGCTTAACATTCTTTCTCAAAATAAAAAAAAAGATAGCCTTATTTGATTATTGGAAATGGCATTTTTTACATCTTGCATTTGTTCATAATTATTGTAATTAGAGTCAGACACTGAAAGAACTTCTGTGGCTCATAATTGATTCCCTGCTCATTCCAGTTGCATCTGTAATTTTTAAAAATTTTACCACAGACATCTGCGAGATAATAGCTGTGTGTTCATTCAAAAGTACAAATCCGAGCTGACTCATTGAGATCGCCATATGAACTTATGAAATTATTCTGTTGGAATATAACATTAGGAAATGTCATAGCAAACTAGCTTGCTCACATGCTAACTATGCTTACATAGTAAAGATGGGTAAGGAGGCAGTGCTTAGATCCAAATGGGGTTTATATTACCACTTGTGGTTCACTGATGCCAAGCTGCTTTAATCAGATTTTACCACCATATGAGAAGCACCAGTTTTATCTAGCAGTAATCTGACCTTCTTGCACCAAAACTACAATGCATACAAATAGAAACTGAAAAAGTGTCATCTGCTTTTTGATCCAAAATAGAACAAAATCAGACTAATGATGAAATTTTACCTTTTTGCTAATAGGTACTGCATGGCAATTGTTAGAGCAAAATTGATGGTGAAAAAAGGTTACTTGAATCCCAGGCTAGGAAACCTAACAGCTCATATTCCTAGGACAGAACACAAAGTGTCTTAGCCATTGGAGGATTTCTTATAAAGAAGAAGTACTAATCTGCACTGATACCTTTCCAGGGACAAAATCTGGGTTTACATTAAGGTGTGAGATTCTCACCCAAATGCCTGACAGTTTTCCTGCTGTTTTTCCATGTGGGTACTGGCAATGTGCCATACACTGCCATGGTCAGATCAGAAGATGTTGTAACACTTTGGGTAATAAGGGAAGGAATATCAGTGCCTGGCTGTTCTCACATCTCTCAGCTGAAAGTTTAGGCTCAGGCAGTTGCTAATGAACAGGGAACAAATGTACTACTGCAAAAGTCAGCACTAACGGTTTCAGATTCTTGGTCACTACAGATTCTATTAAAACTATTTTTTGCTTTATTAAGCGAAGGGGCTGGTATGGAAAATGCCATTTTAGAAATTTTTCTAACCCATATAGAAATACTGACTGAGAATCTACAGGTATAACATGAGTTGCATAAAAATCACTTAAAAGTGAATAACGATGACTTTTCTAAGGAATTAATGGTAGAAGAAAAAAATAAGAGTAAAGGTAATACAATTCAGAAAAGCCAACATGGGCAACTCAGGGATCTAAGAGACAAGGTGCTTCAGAGAGACTTTAAGGTATGAAGAAATGTAAGAGAACTGGCAGTATCAGAAAAGGGAGATTATATTCATAATGGCAGATTATCCCATTGCGCAGGAAAGATAGGAAGCATATTAACAGAGCAATACAGGACCAGAAACTCTTCAAGGATGTGAAAATAAATATTAGATAAATAAATGAAGAATAGAAACAGGGTAGATGTCTAAGAATGCCCCTGAAGAAGAGAAGAACATATTGGGCTAAAATCCAAGGCACTAAGGTGCAAAATGGGTTTCCATTAGCAAGGAACAGAAAAACACTAGGAGAAGGAAATTAGAAATAAGTTAAAGAAGAAGCAAAGATACAAACCAAACATTGGATTAGGTAAATATTGAGACAAATGTTGCCTTCCTTGCTTTAAAAAACAAATAAGCAAACACCCCCAAACCTTGTTTTAATTATGTATATGAAGAAATAAAATTTATGAAGTGTTATGAAGTATAGAACAGAATACAGAAAGAACACACTATAGTTGATCTTTTTATAAAGTAGGGCGGGCAAATTCATGTTGTGCAGCTTGCCTAAATTAATCTTTTTACATAAGGAATTAACTTTACAAGATGTTTAGACCCCTAGAAAATTATTTTTAGGAAGTTATGGGATCCAGAGTTCTAACAGGAGTAAGCTTAATATCTAAGCTCAGAAAAGAAGCTGGAAAAAAAGAAGAAAAGGAAGAACCCAGAGGATTATAGCCATGTTAGTCTAACTCCGATTTCTGGCAAGATTCTGTACAAAATTATTAAGAAATCAATTTATAAGTACCTCAAAGATAATAAGGTGATAAAAATGGACAGCATGAGTTTGTCAAGAACTGAACATGTCAAACTAATCTAATTTCTTTCTCTGACAGGCTAACAGGCCAAGTGAATAAAGGAGAAGCGGTAGGTTTGGTACAGCTTGACTTTATTAAATTTTTTGACACTGCCATGCATGACATTCCTATAAGCAATCTAAGAAAATGCAGTTAAGGTATAATCACCCATTTAAAACTTACTCTGAAGAAGTAGTTATTAATGGTTTACCTGTAGCCTAGGAGAATGTTTCAATTGTCATTCCTTGTGGATCTGCCCTGGACCTAGTTGTCTTTAATACTTTCATTAATATTTGGAAAGAATGAAATATGTAAATGTATGACGTTATAGTAGAAGTGGCCATCATTTTCAAGAACAGGTTAAGACTATAAGGTGATTTTGACAAATTCCTACAAAATTTAACAAATTGAAATTCAAAGAGTTTCAAATTTCAATTTACTTTTCAATATGCACAAAATAAGTCGTTTTACTGCCTAGTATGAGTGAGTTGAAATTCAGAAAATGTCAATCAGAGAATACAGAAAAATGTAATGGTTATCCCAAAACCTAAGGTGCAAATTAAAAATGAGGGGTAAGTGGCTAGGCGTTACCTTTAAAAAAAAAATACAAAAGACAAAAACAAACCACCAAGCATGGATCCTGGCCTTATAATGGATTTGAAACCATATTTGAGTCAGCAATGTGAAACAAAAAGAGGAAAAGAGGAACCCTAATTCTGGAATATATTAAGGCAGTATTTCATGTGTAAGACATTATGGTGGTAGTAATTCTGCTCTCTGCAGCACAGGGGAGGCTCTGGCTGGAATCCTTCTGCTTCTTAACGCCCACAGATAGTCGTCCACAATCTGCAAATCCAAATCTTCAGAACTGCATACAGACAGAAGACCTTTGATATCCTGTTAATTGACTGAGTTTTTTTTCACAGCAGTAATAAACAATGTCATGTTTACAATACGTATCATGACTCGATAAATGGATTTAGGAGCATCAGTTCTAGTATATTATTTTTTAAAATCTTGGCTAGCATAGTGAGGTGCTTATGAATAATGTTGTTACTTTTCACTGAGCTAGAAACCCTTTCTCCCAGTAAGGGTGCCTAATTTGAGATTCCATAAACTCATAGTAGTCAGTGAGACAATGTGTTTTGTGCATATTGAAAAGTAAAGCTGTGTGCAGGACACATGCTGACTCAGAAAGATCTTCCCACTTATGAAGCCAGAGAAAATGAAACATATCTTCTCCCATTTCTTGGTGCTATCATTCATGTTCTCGCTTGCTAAGTCTCAGGCTAAATAGAGGAGTGAGAGCATTATTGTAGAGCATTAAGAAGTTTTAGTGCACAGACATACTTATTTCACTCCAGCTATTTAAAGGGCTGGCTGAGCATTTGCATGATGTTCTATAAATGCTAAAATAACTATAATCAATCCATGCATTCAATGTACTTTGTAATAGCTCATCTGCCATGTTGCACTTATATTCCAATAATGAAGTTTATAAATTTTCAAGCAATTCTGCTGCATTTTAAGGATTAGTCCATCCTGGGAATTTAACAGCCACTCAACTTCTAGAGCTCAACTGACAAGGCAAATCCAAGGCATGTAGTCATTTCAATGGCTTATTAAACTTCAGTCATAACCAATTAGTAAGGATTGTACTGTTCCCCACCCCCACTGGTAAATACTCATTTATTTTCTTGTCTCATTTACTTTCTTGTATATCCTTATTAATAAGCTTTCTCCCCTGCATAAAGCAACATGCCTGCAAAAACAGATGAAAGGAAAAAATGAAATTCTTGTAGATTACACATGCCAACATTTAAGATTTTATAAAATTTTGTTCACTGGGGCTCTGGCCTTGCACTGCCTTGTACAGCAGAAAGAGTAAAAAGACTACACACTTTCCAGGTACAGGGAGGAAGATGCAGGGTGGAGAAAAATACTACAGGGACAAAAGTAGTTCCTGCTCTCTGGAAAATGTGAGTTTTGTCTTCACACCCAGCTAGAAAAAGAAAAGGGCATGCGTGCTAAGAACTGAAACAGCAAACAGTAGTCGTCGTTGAAGACATCTGCTCCTGCGTGTTGGGAACAGTCATTGCAGTGGTGCTGAAGGTGATCCTATAAGAAGGACATGCATTAGTTCTGACACGCCCTCCAAACATGTCTTAAATCTGGAGCCTACACACAGACAACAATGTCATTTGATTTATTCTGAGGTCTAGCTTCCAAAATCTGCTCCAGATGTGGGGTTCCTCTAAGGCTTGACAGACCCATATGAATAAATACCTGAGGCACCAAGGGTGTTTGAAATGGTGCTAGATGGCTATGAATATGTCTACGCCTAAGTAACTGAATCACGCCTTACTCTTTCTTGTACCAACAAGCAAGTATATTTTCCTGGATGAGGCAAATATATGGCAAAATTATGACACCTGAGCTTTGAATCACATCATTGTCTGAAGTTTCATGACAAATTAGGTTCTTGTGTAAAAGTTATTTAGGAAAGTTCTGCAAAGAAGGCTCTTTTGTAAATGTGTAATATTTAGGATAGAATAGAATATTTCAGGAATATTTAAGTTTGCCCATTCCTTTCATTGAGGAAATATTCTGTTTTGATAGGAAGGTATTCTATTAAAGTGTTTTCCAAAATCATAGTACAGATTCCAGTAAAAACTCAGACAACTATGGAAAGCAGAGTAGAGTTGTTAAAAGGTTGTGAATATTTGTTAGACTCAACCTCTTAACCTTATTGATTTGGAAAAGGGCTCAAGTTTCAATGTCCTACTTCAGAAGGAACTGTTCTAGCACCACCTTTAGCCAGGACTTTCCCACTGGTGCCTGTTGGAACAGTTGCACTGTATATGAATGAACAAACATACTGAGAAACAATTAAATGGTGGTGGTCCTACCAAAATGCCCACTTTGCTAACCACTGACATACAAAATTAGCTGATCATTCTCATAAGCATAACTTTTTTTTTTTTTTTAACATAGATAACCCAGTAGGACAGCCTGATGGCTTGGGTATTGCAACATGACAAGGGAACTTAAGAACAAAGATACTGAGTTACAATAGAGGTCCAGGCTATTGACAAAGGCAACTGCAGTGCATTCCTTCCATGTGTACTTATACACCACCTACAATCTGTGGTTTAGAGCTGGAAGATATATCAGTATTAATATGTTTAAATGCATTTCATAAGCCTTTTTTCTATGCATTCCTTTGATCAGATTTTCAAAGGAAAATACTCTGTCAATGAACATGTGGCTTAAGTAATGTGTTAAAAATCACATCACTTCTTTGTTTGGGATTTGCCATCGTAAAATTTTCATTTGATGAACTCTGGCTCCTGTGTTTTGAGAAAAAAGCATTCTTTATTCACTTAATAGTGTAATTTATGGATCTTCCTTCACTATTTCTTTCATGAAGTGAAGAAACTTCAAGAAAGACTCAGTTCAGGATCAGGACACATAAATGGAAGGGCCTGCATGTAGGAGTAAACAGGTAAGCTAGACATGTATACACATGCATACCCGAGTTACCACTAAGCTAAGTGTCTAAACACAGTGGAGATCAATGTATGGCTCAATATAACTACACACACAGAGGCACTAAGCACTACTTGAGATGCCTTGAAGTTTCTCACTTGGCATCCAGCTGCTACTCCAGAAAGGCATGAGTTCTGTAGACATCTCCTGTCATATTTCCTAACTGTGGATTTTTCAAACACCCTGAAAAGTCTAAAATTACACTAGACACCCATGTTAAGGCTCCAGCTGTCTAGGTTAGGATAAGCTGAATTCTTCCTGAGATGCATTGCCTTGACTGACCACAGGCTCAATTAAGTTGTTTGAACTTAGGCTTCTACTGCTACTTCAGATGCCATAGGGTATTTCTCAAGTGTTCTCAGCAGGCTGTCAGATATGTCGCAGGATTACAGGTATTTATAATAGACCTGTGCTTTATAGCAGAAGTTTAGATATTTAGCTTAAAGTAGACACTTATGTAGAGACATCTAAATATAAGTCTTAATCTTGAACTGTGTTATTCCCATAAAATATTTAATCACTCCTAATAAGAACTACTCTCTCTTCAGTGAAACACAAGGACAGATCTTGACATTACAGTCAGGGACATCAATATCAGACTTTATTTCCCTGTATGTCAACTAAGCAACTGATTACAGAAGTATTTACTAAACAGTGGTCAGTTACTCAGGGTTTTCTGCTTGGTTGACTAAGAAATAAACCCAAGAAGCAAAAATATTGTAAATGTTTTCAGATAACTCAACTCTTAAATCTGGATTTAGTGTCACTGCAATGTTTTATGTCTATTGCATACATTCTGGAGCCAAAAATCAAACATTTAATTTCGGCTGAGACAAAAATGTAAAAGTTACTTCAGCAAGTTGTCAACATATTGAATATATTTTCAAAGCTACTAACATTTGAGTTGAACACAAAGTGTTTAGATATGTATTATACATTTAATGAATCACTAAATAAGTCTAATAAAATAATAAATACAATTAAACCTAGAATTAGGATGCCTAAATTCATAGCTGTCAGTTTAATTATTTTAAATACCAAACTCCCTCAGTTTAAAAAACTTTTTTCTTCTGTTCTTCCCATTTTCAGTGTAAATTACTTCATTTTCTGGAACCACTTACATCACAATATTAATTCATCCTGAGTGTTATAAATAGTGTAAAACACAGGGAAATAATGATAAATGTTAACTTATTGTTTATCTTAACTGTAGAATAAGCATCCTTCAGTGTCTCACTATGGATAATAGCTAATGAGATTTTTATCATATGCTGCAACTTAATTGCATAAAGTTGTTCTCTTTGAAAGCTCATTATTTAATGCATTTACATGGAAAAATGATTGTAACTCTCAACATTAAAGTTTTCTGTAATAGTTATAATCATAATATTTAAAAAAATGACCAGACAAAAAAAAAAGAAAAACAACCACATAAACAAACTAATATTTTACTATATTTTCTGTAGAGTTCACTTCTAATATAAAGGTATCTTACCCATTCAGATGTGGTAATATTTTGAGGATGCAACAGTATTCAAGCAACAAGTTCTGGTTTGAATTCAAGCAACCTTGGTTTGAATTCAGAAGGCTATGTATACAATATGTATATGTATACAGGTTTATGTAAGAAATTTAACATTATTTCCATATAATTTAATTCAATTCATTTGCTTGAGTCTCAATTCTGCACTCACATACTATGTACGAGGTTCATTTAAAGGTCATAACAGTTAATATTTCATTGTTTGTATAATAGTTGTGCATAATAAAAAAATTAAAACAAAAAGAAAAGATGAGTGCTAGGATGTCTTCAGCGGTCTTCAGCTAATCTTAAATAGTAATCTCCCTACATAGTGTACACTGAAACAAAGTTAATCACCACATGCCGATATATGTGAAAAAATCCTGGATTATTTTTTCTCCTCAAGAAGAAACACTCCAGTACTCTCTCTGAAGTTATCTGCAGTATCAACAACCTATTTCTGATTATCAGTGTTCGTTCACACACAGCAAGTGTTCCATATTCTGTACTAATAGTTCAAAAGTGTCTAAGAAAATAAGAAGTCTCCCCGCAAATTCCAAATGTGGCCCAGAGGAGGGCCACAAACATGATCAGGGGGATGGAACACCTCTCCTGTGAAGAAAGGCTGAGACAGTTGGGGTTGTGCAACCTGGAGAAGACTACAGGGAGACCTTATTGAGGCCTTTCAGTCCTTAAAGGGGGCTTATAAGAAAGAATGAGACCTTTTACCAGGGCCTATAGTGACATGACAAGGGGTAATGGTTTGAAACTGAAAGAGGGTAGATTTAGCTTAGATATAAGAAAAAAAATGTTTATGATGAGAGTGGTGAGACACTGGAACAGGTTGTCCAGAGAAGTTGTGGATCAGTGGAGGTGTTCAAGGTCAGGTTGGTTGGAGCTTTGAGCAACCTTACCTAGTGAAAGATGTCCCTGCTCATTGCAGCAGGGTTAGAACTAGATGAACTTTAAAGGTTCCTTCCAAACTAAAATACTCTATGATTTTATATGCTCATGACCTGGGTACTTTAAAGGGGCGGGGGGGAGGTGTATGCCACTCAGTCACTGAGGTGAGCAGCAGCGGAGTGCTCTAACACAGTGCACAGGGAGGGGTTCTTGAACTGGGGAAACCTGGGGAAGCCAAGAGAGCCACCAGGAGCCTGCAGCTCACATGACAATGGTTAAGGAGGGCTGGGTGGGCCCAGGAGCAATGGTGGCCAAGCCCCCCACACATGTATAAAAGAAACCCTTAGGGAGCAGTAGCAACCATGAACACTGCGAACAGGGGAGGCAAACAGGACGCACTGTGTAAGCAAGGGTGTGATGCAGCAGTTTGTGCAGCAGTTCATGTGGAAGAGTGCACAGGAAGGCTGCTGAAACTCAGCCATGGTATCAACCCAGCAGAAAGCCATCTTCTCTGTAAACTCTCTACCTGCCACAACTGCCACAGCACCCGAGACAGAGCTCCAATGGCAACATGTTGCCACCCAGGTGTCAGGCTGCAGGGTGTGCCCCGCTCATACACAGTATCAGAGGGCAGCAGTGAGCACACCTGTGGGAGCTGCACCCAGGTAGGGGAGCTATTCCTTTACTGACAGAGCCCTGGGAGGAGGTGAGTAGGTTGAGGAGTATCAGGGACTCTGAGAGAGAGAGAGATATTACTGGAACTGAACCATACCTTCCCTGGGACAGACCCAACAGGCAGACAGGACACATGATACAGAGGGTCCCCTATCCTCTCTTCACCCAAGAGAATGCAGTGACTCAAGGGATAGGGGGCAATGGTGACAAGTTCCTGCCTGGCACAGCAGGTGCATCTCCTTTGTGACTACCCCACCTTCACAGGTACCCTTGCATAATAGATATGAGGCTTTACAAGTGGAATTGAACAAAAATGAGGACAACAGCTCAACTAGCTTAGAGATGCCACCAAGGGTAAGTAAACCTATGCCCTGCATCAACACTGCTTCCGTAAAGGAAAAAAGACGAGTTATTGTCATAGGAAACTCTCTTGTGAGGGGAACAGGAGGTCCAATTTGCTGACTGGACACACTTAGGGAAGCCTGCTGCTTCCCTAGCACCTGAATTAAAGATGTGATGAGGAAACTTCTGACCCTGGTATCATCCTCAGACTATTATCGATTATTGCTTTTTCATGTAGACAGCAAAGTAGTTGTAATAAGAAATCCAATGGCAATGAAGAGAAACTTCAGGGCCTTAGGATGATTGGTTATGTGATCAGGAGCAGAAGCACTGTTCTCCTCTATCCTTCCAATTGCAGGGAACGATGAGGGAAGAAACAGGAAGAGTGAGTAGATCAATACCTGGCTCCAAGCCTGGAGTTTCTGGCAGAATTTTGGCTTTTTTGATCATGGGTCACTTTACACAACACCAGGCCTGCTGGGGACAGATGGGGTACACCTGTCTCAAAGGTGGAAAAGGATCACAGAATCACAGAATCACAGAATGGTGGGGGTTGGAAGGGACTTCTGGAGATCATATTGTCCAACCCCCCTGATTGAGCAGGGGCACCCAGAGCAGGGGGCACAGGACCACATCCAGGTAGGTTTTGAATGTCTCCAGGGAAGGAGACTCCACAACCTCCCTGGGCAGCCTGTGCCACTGCTCTGGCACCCTCACAGGAAAGAAGTTTTTTCTCATGTTTAGCTGGAACGTCCTGTGTTCCATCTTGTGCCCATCGCCCCTTGTCCTAGCATTGAACACCTCTGGAAAGAGTCTGGTCCCATCCTCTAGACACCCACCCTTCAAATACTTATAAGCATTGATAAGATCCCCCTCAGTCTTCTCTTCCCCAGGCTGAACAAACCCAAGCCTCTTAGCCTTTCCTCATAAGGGTGATGCTCCAGTCCCTTGATCTTCTTGGTATCTCTCTGCTGGAATTGCTCAAGCAGTTTCCTGTCCTTCTTAAACTGGGGGGCCCAAAGCTGGACACAGTACTCCAGTGTGGCCTCACTAGGGCAGAGTAGAGGTGGAGGATAACCTCCCTCGACCTGCTGGCCACACTCCTTTTAATGCAGCCCAGGGTACCGTTGGCCTTCTTGGCCACAAGGGCACAGTGCTGGCTCATGGTCAACTTCTTGTCCACCAGCACTCCCAGGTCCTTCTCAACAGAGCTGCTTTCCAGTAGTTCAGCCCCCAGCCTGTACTGGTGCATGGGGTTGTTCCTCCCCAGGGGCAGGACCTTGCACTTGCTCTTGTTGAATTTCATGAGGTTCCCCTCGGCCCAGCTCTCCAGCCTGTCCAGGTCTCACTGGATGGCAGCACAGACTTCGGGTGTATCAGCCACTCCTCCCAGCTTGGTAAATTATGAGCTTCATTTCATTAAAGGAATATATGAATTATACGTATGAGGAAACATATGCATACAACTTAAAATGTGGCGGTATGGGATGGTTTTCCATATTAAAGGATATTTTATTGAAATAAAAATTTTTCACACCCTGCACCTAATCAATGTTACATTCTCTACAAAGAATCGGGTAATGTCACACCTGAAGAACTGTCTGAACAGTCTTCAAAAGATTGAGAAATATGGTAATCCAGAAGATTTGTGAAGAAGGTTAAATGTCTCATATTTTCATAACCTTGCCACAGTTTCCCTGTGTAAGGTTAGAATGAGAATAATGGTCTGGAAATCACTGTGTATCAAACTACCACAATGCATATAGTTTTTGGCCGTTGTAGGAAAAATTGTTAGAATGTACAGATTTTTGCCAGAAATGTCAGCTTGTAAACAAAAACCAAAAGAATTAAGAATGTTTGTTGAGATTTTCTTCTGCTTTTGAAGGGGAGATGTTCAGGACCTGATGGCTGATGCCAAATATATATATTTTATGCTTCATACATCACCAGGGTTATGCTAGCTGCCCTTAGAAAAATGGGATATATTTGTGCACTTTCAACAACCCCCGTGGGAAACACTGTTTCTCAAACTGCCATTTGGTCTGCGTTCAGTACACAAGGTGTTTTACCAAAAAATGCAATACATTTTTGATGTCATAGAGGTTACTGAGGTCTACACAGATGACATTTTGATCTGGGGAAAAGACAGTAGAAGAGTATGACCAGAGACTCTAAGCAGCTTTCGAATTAAACAAAAAAAAAAACCCATAAAGCAAAAGAAACAAAAATGTAAATTGTGGGAAACTTAAATAGAATAAAAGGAATAGAAATTGACAGAACAAACCTACAGATATGACAGTAAACTGCAGCTGCCGAAAAAGTCTGCTTCAAAAAACAGAGAAGAAACGTAAGGACGCTTCATGTTCTGAACTATGCAAGGAAATTTGTGTCCAATCCAGTTGTCCCAGAAAGAAAAAACAAGGGTACTAAGGTATCAGGCAATCATAGTTTTTACAAGAAATCTGGAAACAAAAGAAATGTAAAGAGCTTTAACAGTGACGTATGGTGAAAGTACTTCCAAAACTAATTTTTCCACTGATATATCCAAGAAAAGAAATAGTACAGTCAGAACTAGTGGTGTTTCTGTCAAAGGCTGAAAATGACATTAATCTTTCACACAAGACATCTAGCAGCATAAGCAAATTGCAGAATAAATTGAACATAGCTATTTACTTCAGATGCTAGCCTGACATTAGATTTAACAACTTAATTTAATTTAATAATTGAATGTAATTAAGCTCAATACAAAACAGTGATATTGTTAATTTATTATGGCTAGCTTTACCAAGAACTAACATGTTGGGAATCATATCCTGCACATAGTTTTCTAATGAGCTTCTGGGAACCAACAAACCAAGCTAGGTAAGTACAGGTTACACAAGGGCGATCAGCTGGAACGCAGGCGCCCAGTGAAGCAGTCCTCTATTTGTCTCTGACACTGAGTGATTAGCGAACAAGAAGACATCCGAGCTTACTGCAATTGCTTGCCTCTACCGCAGAATAATTTTTATTAATTTCATTGCTTTGGAAAACAGCTGACATTCAATCTGGCTGAAAGAACTAAGATATTTCTGAACTGACTTCAACAATCTTTCTTTTTGACAGCTGGCTTGCAATGAATGAAGCTGAGTAATCAGCCACTCATGTTTGAAATAGGAGCTGTACACCTGAAACACATCTTGAACTCGTATTTCAGATATGTTTGGAGCTATAAGTATGTTAAGATTTTGCATAATTTGAGAGACACTTCTCAAATCTTGATTGAATGCTGAACTTTGTACAATCAATTACATTGAAGAGATATTTATAACATTTTCTTGTTGATAATGGAAGCTGTTCAACTATTTTAATTTGCTTTTTTTTTTTTGAGAACATCTCTTCCTCTGGACTATGTGCATTTCAGCATTACCTTCCTTGTGATCAGTTTACCTCAGGAGTTCAGGTTTTATTGTTCTGGGAGACTGAGTGAATAGCATTTCCTTGACAGTGTTTATATTGTTGAAGCACCCAACTTACGCTGTTACCGATTATTCTAGTCATTTCTGCAAAGCATGGTCTCTGGACTGATCCTTAGGGGCCACAAACTGCAATTATTATTATTATTTTTTTAAAAAGCCCATTTTCAATAGACATTCATTAGCTTAGAATGAGCTCTGTCTGCAGTGAAAAGTATGCTTGGTCTGCAGATTGAAAAGGTTTGAAAACTACTTATGTTTCCTATGCCAGTCTTTCCACGTGATTTAGCAACAAAAGATAAATTAAACTTTATATTTCCAGAACTGTACTTTACTGCTTACACAGTCTGGGTAAGGCTGGCTTTTCTTTATTTTTTTTTAATATAAATGTTATAAAAATATTATTAAAAAATAAAAAATAATAATAGTAAGATATCTCTTAGATTATTTTAGTTTTAAAGACACTCTAAAAAACATAGCCAGAGGAAAAAAAAAATATATGACACACTATTCATATTGTTACAATCTAGTTGCTACATCTGACACAGGCTAGTCATGGGTAGGTCATCATAAAATTAGTAACAGTTGTTTAAATTCTGTAACTGCCAACAGAAGGACCTTTTCCATCATAGGCGATACATTATGGAAACCAGTGAAATCTTCATGAGTGTTCTTGTCAGCATCCAAATTCAAAGGTATTAAATCACTTACTGTGTTGCAACAGTTGCTTCTTATGCCTGTAAAGTTGCTATCATGACTTGTTACTACATAGTCTCCTCCAATTTCATTATTTTAGTTAAAATACATGGATTTATGAATATATTTTATTTTGTTCCCACTAGTTCTCATATTTCAGTTGGAAATAAAACATGCAAAAAATTGTAGTAGTCATTTCTACTTAAGAGCACTGTGGCACAGTATCTGTCTGTTTTATTTATTTGCTCTAAGTGTACTGTATGAATTCTGCAAATGTTAGTAAAAAGGTGGCAAGAAAAAAGATGTCTGGGAGTTTGTTTGTCCTAACAGATTCACTCTGGACCATGTGGAATGCCAGAAGAGAGCAGAAATGATTCCTCCCCCAATGGCATCTGAGTGTGCTCAGCCAGGAGGTGGTTCTGGACTTGAAGGCAGGATAAGTACAAGGGTGGAGAGAGGTGGAAAAAAGAGGGAGAGAGGGGTTGCAGATGGGAAACAATGAAAAAATAGAGGAAAGGGTTTCATTTGAAGAAATACAGACATCTGTGATATAGAACTAATCATGAAGACTCCTTTTACAGTCAAGGGAAATAAATTAATCAGAATGTCCTAAGGTAGACATCAAAATAGTTTTATGACTCACTCTATAAGCATCTGTTTCTTTCCATTGACTGAATATAGAGCTTAGGGTGACTAACTGAGATATATACAGGACACCATAGATATACACTATTAGGTGATATGACTACCAGTCTAAGAGATGCCTAGGAATAGAAGAAAGCAGATACACTGTCAAATCTGATATGACAAAATTATTTTCGCACACACAAAGAGGAGGCAGTGTGGAGTTTGTTGCTTGAAGCACCTGCATATTTCTATTAGAGAAAAAAACTGCTTGGAAAGGTCCCACTTGAAAAGATGAGGGAAGCTGACTGTCAGCCCCTTTGTTTTCCTAATCTGTCTTACCCAAAGGATTTTCTTTTCATTATTTAAATTTTACTTTTCTTTTTTAATGTCCTGGTAAAACAAAGCATTAAATATAGAAAATGCTGTAGGAAATTTCCAGGCACATTTTCAAACTGTTCAGTGTAATAGACTTGTAACAAAAGCTCTTCTTTAGCTATTATGTGTTATAGTATAATCATTATACATTTTACTTTTTTTCCCCTGAGAATATTGTAAACTTACTATGCTACTACATGTTTTGTAGTCTTTGAAGAGCATCAGATGCTTCAGGTGACAGGAGGAAACTTGATAGTTTTCAGATATGTATCTATCTTTTCCCAATTTGTAAATCCACATCAAGTGTGTGCTTTTTCTGTGTATTTTGTCTGAAGCAGTTTGGCATGCAAGTCTGTAGAGCAATAGTAATAATGAATTTCCTCCCTAGTTTCAAAGTAATGATAAATAATAATACCCTACCAAACATCAAACCAGAGCACCCAATGTTTCAATAATGACCTCTTTGATGAAATAGAGAGCATGATTATTATTGCAGATGGCATGAGGCAGGGATGGACAGTTAGGACGCTGAAAGACAGGATTAGAATTCCAAATTATTTCCATAAATTGGAGAAATGGACTGGAAAACAGAGGTAAAATTAAGTAAGGACAAGTGCATTTTCATAAGCTTATACAGAATAATTATCTATTCAGATACTAGACTATTGATTACATAGTTAGCAGAAAGAGGCAAACGTTCTAAGGCATCTATTAGGATGTATGAACAGTGATTTATAATGTAAAACATAAGGAGTAAAACTTCCAACGTTTTGAGCATTACATTTTAACAAATATATGAAGAGACAACAATCCCAAGAGAAAGTACAGGAATGATCTAGTAAATACAAGGTACAAAAAATGATGGAAAGAACAGCCATCATTTTCCCTGGAAAACTATGGAAAGACATGATAAACCATATTCACATTCATAGAAAGCTGACATGGAAAGGAAGAGAATAATCTGTTTTTCACGTGTAGGATTTAAGAAAAGCAGATAACGGTTAAAATTGCTGCAAGAAAGAGTTTGGTTAGACACAAACTTTATTATGTTAAAATTAGTGATAGTCCTTTTTCACATGCAGCTGGAACAACTTAAGGTTATACAAACCGGCTTGATTAATTGTGTGGTTCTTTGACGTATGTGTACTGTATAATTAATAGAGTTTTCACTGAGTGGATAAATTATTCTAGTGGCCAAAGCTTTGCCGTAAACCACCATTTTCTCCTGGAAGTTTTTTTTTTTCTTTTTACTGGGTGATAGATCTTTAATACTGTTAATCTTAGTAATTCAAAATGATTGACAATTTTGAGTGTTTCAGTTCTGTGTGCCAAAATTTAGATGTTTTAATGGAGCCTTAGTTTTTCATTGTGCTGTGCATGTATTTCCTAAAACTTTGAAACCATTGAGGCTTGCAAATTTGACATCTAAAATGTTACATACCAAAATCACTACTGCAACAAGTAGCAGAGTTCTCCAAAACTGCTGAGGACAGACAATCCCAAAATAGAGTTCTTCAGCCAATTTACTTTCATGTTCAGATGCTGAATTTAGTCTGAATATACCTGTGGAAGTTGTGAAATTTTCCTCATTGAGGGTCTTTAAAAACACTTTGAAGAAACTTCCGTTAGCAATGATGAATGGCCTGGTGTTTGAAAGCTGGGTTTATTCTTTTGGTTTGCTCTAATCAGTCTATTTATTATAAAGTTACCTAAAACATAAGAGGAAGATGAAACAAAAGAGTCTATATATGAGATATTGGGTGTACAGAAAACTTTTTTTATATACTAAGTTGCAGAAAGATTAGCAATGATTATGGGATCTTCTTCTTTAAAGAAGGGAGTTATCCAGGGCTAGGGGAATGGGAGAAGAACCAACCCAGAAGAAAATATAAAGTGTTTGTGCTCAGACAAAGGCTCGGATGATCTGCTTTTCATGACTAGGAGAGGGAAAATGCCAATCTGAATGAAGAAAGAGAGAACAAGAAGCTCAGACAGTCATGCCAAATTCCTCTTTACAAACTAGGTCAACCAATTTGTTAAGAATGACAAAACAGAAATCAGAGACAGTGATCTTTACCGGATCCTAACTATCAAATATAATCTGATAGCTCAGCGTACGAGACTTCAAGCAAAAGAAATGATCAGAGACTTTTCTTCAGGAAGGAAAGGTGAATGTCCTAAATGCAATAATAGATGGTGTAGAGGTTCTATGAAACATCTTTGTATTTTATAGTCTTATTTTTTTTCTATTTTATTGAAAGGAATCATGCCTTATCATTTTCATACTCATTCCCATATGTGGTTCTCATTCCCTTTTATTTCTGTGTTTACTGTTTTCCCTCTGAACTTTTGTCTTAACTTTATATGCTTCACTTATTTTTTTCTCTCATACTCAATCTTATGATTTTGGTGTTCCACCTCTTCAGCTCTCACCTTTGCTCTTAATATTTTGTTTCCTTGGCATTTGTCTAAATATTCTTTAAAAATCTGTTTCTCCCATCTCCTCATCTTTTAATTGTTATACACAGTCTGATGATCACTTCTGTGCCTTTTATGTTCTTACTTATATGATACACTCCACAGTGCTCTTTGCCCTTTATGTTTTCCACTCACCCCTGTTTCAACAATTCTTGTCACTCAAATGTTTGTCCTCAGTTTGTTATGTCAGCCATTGACACCTCATTTGTTGTTGCATTTCAGAATTTTGTTTCTGTTGCTACTTTATCTACTTTTCCTCAAATCTGACAGGTATTTTCCAAACCTGTTCTTCGCCTCTGAAATACACTTTTTCTTCACCCCAAAAGGCATTTTCTCTTTCATATTCTTCTTTAAGACTCATTTGTATTTAATGTTTGTAAAACCCAATCAATCCGTAATGGTAAGTTAAGACCACCGAACTTTATGTCTATATATACTTAAACAGAAACAACAGGACACTTTATGCTAAACCATCCAGTTCCCACAGGAAAGTGTGCATGTTTTACGTACTCTCAGACATTTCTGGCTTCTTTTCTTACTCTGCAAACTGATGCATTGATTCAAATGAGGTTACATATTCTTTGGTAGAGGGATCATAAAAGATCACGATCTGTCCTGCGTTAACTTGCAGATGCTATTTTAGCTCCAGCCCAGATCACTATCACAGTAGGACAGAAACTAATTCAAGTGGAGACACGAGCACTTGCTAGTTAGTATAGTGCAGCTGCTTAGAACTGAGTTTCTCAAAAGCTTTAATTATAAAAACTACTAAGAGCATAAGTGACTCAGAAAATCACTGGAGCTTACTTGGTATGTCTGATTCAGAAAATTCTTGGCACAGAAAATGCCAAATCCAACCTGTGTTTTAATTTTAGAATACAATTTGGGTTTAGATCAGAAAAGCCCATCTCAAAAATCACCCACAGAGTGAATAGTACTGTGAATCCTCCACAACTACTCCCAGCCAACAAAGAAAGGAAAAAGGCTGGAGTATTTTTTTAGATTACTGAACTTTAATTTTTCACACCTCCTTCACATACAGCTGGGGTGGCTTGAAGAGTTAGTAATAGGCTTGATTAATTGCTTGGCTTTTTGATGTAGGAATTCATACTATATAATTAGAGTTTTCAATGAAGTGGGTAAATTATTTCAAATCTTATGTAGATGGGGGAATCTTTCACTTCAAAGATTTCTCACCAACAGCCCAACATCCATTTCCCTCTGGAAGCTACTTTTCATTGGGGCAGATATTTTCTAATGCAATAATATCAGATTTTACAGTTCAAAGTAACAACTCATTTTTGATGCTTCAGTTTTATGTAGTCAACTTGAGACACCTTAGACAGTCCTGATTTTCTGGTGTGCTAAGGCCCTATTTGTGAAAAGATTCGCTAGTCAGGGCACCAAATCTTGAACAGTAAAATCACGCAGGTGAAAATAACGGGTGTCTTCCGCACTGTCAGTAAGGAACAAGGTGGATTTGGTTCTTTCACAGAAACACAGAGTGGTTGAGGTTGGAAGACACTTCTGGAGGTCATCTGGTCCTACCCCCTTGCTCAAGCAGGGTAACCTAGAGCTGGTTGTGCAGGACCATGTCCAGATGACTTTTTAATATCTCCAAGGTGGGAGACTCCACAACCTCCCTGAGCAACCTGTGCCACTGCTCAGTCACTCTCACAGGAAAAAAAGTGTTTCCTGACATTCAGAGGGAGCTTCCTCTGTTTCATTTTGTACCCATTGCCTCTAGTCCTGCCACTAGGCATCACCGAAGAGTCTGGCTCCACCCTTTTTGCACCCTCTCTGCAGGTATTTATACGCATTGCTGAGATCCTCACTGAGTCTTTTCTCCAGGTTGAACAGTCCCAGCCCTGCCAGCCTTTCCTCATACGAGAGCTGCTCCAGACCCTTAAGCAACTTGGTGGCCCGTTGCTGGACTTTTGCCAGCATGTCCATGTCTCTCCTGTACTGAGGAGCCCAGGATTGGACACAGTACTCCAGGTGTGGCCTCACCAGTGCTGAGTAGAGGGGCAGGATCACCTCCCCTGACCTGCTGGCAACATGTTGTCTAATGCAACCCAGGATAACATTAGTCTTGGTATTAAATGCACTGGAACAGGTGGTAGTTCTTGAAGGAACTATGGCCCTTGGGAAGGACCCATGCTGAGGCAGGGGAAGAGTGTGAGGAAGAAGAAGAGACAGAGAGAACTGACCACAGTTCAGTTATGAACCCACCACAGCCCTCCGTTCCCCATGTTCCTTGCACCACTTTGTGGGGGCAGGGGGGAAGAAGAGTTGGGAATGACAGTGGAGTTGAGCCTGGGGAAAAGGGAGGTATGAGAAAGGTGGTGTTTTAATTTGTCTTTGTTTCTCACCACTTTAAATGGTAATAAATTAAATAATTTTCCCCAAGTGGAGTCTGTTTTGCCAACGATGGTAACTGGTATGTGATCTTCCCACCTTTATCTAAAACCATGAGCTTTTTTTGTCATATTTTTTTCTTTGATGGCGAGTGAGAGAGAAGCTTGGTGTGCTTCTGGCAACCAGACATGGCAACCCAGTACATCTCTATATCATAATTAGTCCCTATCTATTCTTAGGAAAAATTAATTTAGAAAAACATGTAAATAATTACTCATTTTAAAATATTTAGCTTTCCTATATTCCATGTATTAAGGTCAGGGAAGCTAAAGATTTTATTAGGTGAATAAGTAGTAGGCAGGTGAGAGAAATTATCATTTTCAATATCGTACAAGGTAAGTTAGCCCTAAATCACGGCAATGCCATATTCCCATCTCCACTGAGTTCACACATATTTTTTGGTACTTCTTGCTGATTATCTTTAATCATTTATGGTGAAGCCCAAGGGCAAAATGTGTTGCTGGGGGTAATTAGTGAGAAGAAAAACAAAGAGACTTCTCATGGGAAGCAATGCCTCTAGAAGAGGTTACTTCCCTGATGTTGGCAGTATGTTTGGTAGGTCAAACTCCAAACCTACCATTTACAAAAAGTTTATCTTCCTAGGCATTATTCTGACAGGAGGATTCATGATTCAACATTAATTCATTCAGCACCTTGAATACTGTGTTCACTTTTGGGCCTCTCACTGCAAGAAAGACATTGAGATGCTGAAATGCATCCAAAGAAGAGCAATGAAGCTGGTGAAGGGTCTAGAGCACAGGTCCCATGAGGAGCGGCTGAGTGAACTGCGATTGTTTAGTCTTGAGAAAAGGAGACTGATAGGAGACCTTATCACTCCCTACAACTCCCTGAAAGGAGGTTGTAGTGAGGTGGGTGTCTGTCTCTTCTCCCAAGCAACAAGTGATAGGATGAGAGGAAATGGCCTCAAGTTGAACCAGGGGAAGTTTAGATTGGACATTAAGAAAAATTTCTTCACTGAAAGGGTTGTCAAGCATCGGAACAGTCTCCAAGGAAAGCTGTTGAGTCACCATCCATAGAGTTATTTAAAAGACAAGTAGATGAGGCACTTGAGGACATGGTTTAGTAGTGGACTTGGTAGTGGTAGGTTTACAGTTGGACTTGATGATCTTAAGGGTCTTTTCCATCCTAACTGATCCTATGAATCTATGATTCCATGTTTTTCCATGTTCAGTGACACTTTGGAGTTGAGAGGCAACTTTTTGGAGGTTCATATTGTCTAAAGTACGCAAAGGAGTGAACACTTTTTAAATCCAGCTTATAAGACGCACACTCTATAACACCACTTGTGTCAATTCTCTGAAGAAATAAAGCCCTAACAAAAAGATGGCAAGAAAGCTAGAGGTGATTTTGGCAGATTGCCAGACCCTGAAGAAGTTACTGCTTACAGAGTTATCCTTCAAAGATGCGAGAAATACACACATTGATTTTACTTTTATATCTTGTTCCAACTCTTCACAATACTTAATTTAGCTTTTACTTTGATATTATCATAGAATAGACAGAATCATAGAGTGGTTTGTGTTGGAAAGGACCTTAAAGATCATCTAATTCCAACCCCTCTGCCATGGTCAGGGACAATTTCCACTAGACCATGTTGCTCAAAGCTGCATCCAACCTTAATCTTATTGATTAAGCAGGTGCTTTGTTTGAATGACAATGTTTCCATGGAGACTGCAAGGCAGGAAGGCATATTTCTAAGATGCCACACATCTGACACAAATTATAGGATTTTTCTGGGTAGATAGCACACTTTATGCCATGCCACATGGAACAGGTTGGAGACCAGTGGTCTTGCTAGCAAGCCTATGAAGAGTAAACTCTTTTTTCTAGTTACCATTAACTCTTTACTAACTAGAACGGTGGATGCGTGGGGGGGAGGGGAAATAAAAAAGAAGAAAACTAAACACATGACTCCTGGAACTTTGCATTCCAAGCAAATTTTGGGTTTACCAGTCTTGAAACATTTGATATCTCAAGCAACACCATGGTATTATTTACTTTTTCCCTTAATTTTCCAATCAGGAAGCTAGAATTCACTTCTGCTATGCGCTGAGTATTTTGGCAAGGTTGAGAATAAATTCCAACAACTTCTGTTGACATTAAGCATGACCTGCTTTAGGGGGAAGGGGTGATGTTTGCTAGTTTGTTTTGTTACTGTTGTCTTTTTCCCAGAAATATAGTTTAAAAAACAAGCAAACATACCATTGGAGGGTAGAGGAGAGGCGAGGCGAGGCGAGGCGAGGCGAGGCGAGGCGAGGCGAGGCGAGGCGAGGCGAGGCGAGGCGAGGCGAGGCGAGGCGAGGCGAGGCGAGGCGAGGAGAGGAGAGGAGAGGAGAGGAGAGGAGAGGAGAGGAGAGGAGAGGAGAGGAGAGGAGAGGAGAGGAGAGGAGAGGAGAGGAGAGGCGAGGAGAGGAGAGGAGAGGCGAGGAGAGGAGAGGAGAGGCGAGGAGAGGAGAGGAGAGGAGAGGAGAGGAGAGGAGAGGAGAGGAGAGGAGAGGAGAGGAGAGGAGAGGAGAGGAGAGGAGAGGAGAGGAGAGGAGAGGAGAGGAGAGGAGAGGAGAGGAGAGGAGAGGAGAGGAGAGGAGAGGAGAGGAGAGGCGAGGAGAGGCGAGGAGAGGAGAGGCGAGGAGAGGCGAGGAGAGGAGAGGCGAGGAGAGGAGAGGAGAGGCGAGGCGAGGCGAGGCGAGGCGAGGAGAGGAGAGGAGAGGCGAGGAGAGGAGAGGAGAGGAGAGGAGAGGAGAGGAGAGGAGAGGAGAGGAGAGGAGAGGAGAGGAGAGGAGAGGAGAGGAGAGGAGAGGAGAGGAGAGGAGAGGAGAGGAGAGGAGAGGAGAGGAGAGGAGAGGAGAGGAGAGGAGAGGAGCATTGAACATTTTTCTTATGGTATCTTTTCCTATAATTTCTATAGCATAAAGATTTTAAGACTGGTATGAACATACTATCTGTATTACTTACCAGCATATTAAGTATAAGAAAATAATACTTAATAAGAAAATAATATTTATCTTTTTGAAACCCTTGCTTGGAAGACGATACAAAAAAGAAATCCTTTGGGATACATTTTCAAGTAATTTCTATTCATAAGCCTCTAACCATTCATGCCTTTAAAAGGGTAAATCCTAGCTCCTGCATACAGCTAAAGGAAATGATCTGTACACAGGGAGATTTAATCAGAAGAGCTACTTCTAAAACATAGACCGGCAATGGAAATTGTCTGTCAAAGATCTTTCTTCAGGAGGGGCCTGAAACTGAAAAAGGGGGTCTTGGAATCTCCTGGTTGCATCCTCACTTCTTCAACAAAATCGTTGCAATGCTTTCATGACCTACAGTGCACCACAGAAAAATCACAATATACTCTGAATAATAGAATGTTAATAGTTTCACACTGTCTCCCAGGCCTTCCAAAGGTTAAGTAATTTTTTTTCTGCAAATTTATGCTTTTATAATAATGAGGCATGAGTATAGTAATGAGTAATGAGTAAAGGAGTATATGAAAGAATAAAATAAATTCTATTGATATGTGCACAGAACACACATGATTATTCCCAAAGCCTCATCAAAGTGAAACAAGAATCTTAGAAAACTAATTTCTGAGTAGTAAAAGCATCTGACCAGTGATTTAGATTTTCAAAGATAGGATTATAACACACACTGAGTGTTTTTCAGAAAAAAAACCATCCTTAAAAAAAAACAACCCATCCTTAAAGGAAGAAAACAGTGGTGAAGGAGGTGAGTTGTTCTGCAAATGTAAAGAGTTACACTAGAGAGCTTGATAATTAAATAATCTTTTCTGATCCTGCAGTGTGTATTCATCTGCATGTATATATACACCTCTGTATACGTATACACATATATTTGATTGATAGTGAATTGTAGCTGACAAACCTAACTGGAAGGCCTTGCATGAGCCTGTTAGCACTGAGTGTGAATGGCTATTTTGTTACTGAGCAACTGAACAGGAAAAACACAGGGCTGAACAGAGAAAACAAAGCAGATAATTGAAAGCACTAAAACGTGTTTGTTGTCTGGTTGTTTTTTGTTTGTTTGCTTGCTTGCTTGCCTTTTTTTTTGTGTGTTTTGGTTTTTTTTTTAATTTTTTTTTTTTAAATTTTCTGGGGCACTGCCTGAAAGTCAGAATTTACAGCTACTTCTGGAAGAGAAAGCTTATGAATTACAGGAATGAAAAATACAGATTACAGAAACTCAGAGGTTTCTTTTTCCTCAACACTGTTCTCTGCAGCTTTTATAAACTTCTAAATAAAAACATTTTCTAAAAGCAAAAACTATCTGATTTTTTTTATAGTACAGATATGGTGATTTTTTTTTCCCGGTTAGAGGAATATTATTATACTGGACTTCAGCGGAAAGTCAGGTTTTTACCAGATGCAACAGAGTACTAATACTTTCAGATTTGAAATGTTGACACAAATACAGATCTGTAAAAGAGAAAACACCTCTACTTACTGTAATCCTCTGGTTTTAATCCCATCTTTTACAGTATACAGACTTCCAGCATTTATAGGTAAAGAAAATAGATCATAATTTTGTGGTAATTTATTTACTCACTTCCACGAGACAGCAGGTAGATACTACTTTCCCTCTCAGTTATTCTATAATAAAGATCCTTCAAATGTAATTTTATTTTATTGAAACATGTATTTATATCTGCATTACAGCAACAGAACATTGTGTTTTCTGAGGTTTGTAAGTATAAGTCACGCTGATGCCCTTTACTTGTCCACACATATTTAGACATAAGCAATCCTTGTTTTCTCTCTTCTTCCTTCTTCTTCGCGTGCACTGTATTAGACCAAGTATTGTGAGATCGGATGTATCGGATGCACGGCCAGGAATGGTCATTATTTCATGCCTTTCTCCGAAGAGACATTGTTCCTCATAATGAAAAGGAAAATGGGAACTGAAGACTAATAAGCCTTTAAGATAAGATATTTTTCTTAAAGATTCTAAGACAGGTAAACTTAATAAACCTAATAAAATACTGTACTTTTTTGCTTGCTCTGCTTTTATCTAATCTTATAATACAAGAGATTTTTATCATTTTGATGGGTGTAAGGCACTGTACTTAGTGACTAGAGGTGTTACACAATGGCACTTGGAGTATGTTGTAATCAACAAAATAATCCTTCTGGTTTGTAGTCATGCTTTGAAGGCCTGTCACAGCACAAGGACATTTTGTCTATTCCATCTTAATACTATTTTCCCCTGGCTTTCATCTCTTCTGTAAACCACAAAACATAATGGTAAATGGCTTAACCAAATGGACATAAATGTTAGTACCGTTATTTTCCCTTTGAGGGCCAAACTATCACAGCAGGGCCACTGAATGAAGCACAGTGATGTAACAGCATCCGTAGCTGTACACAGAATAGGCGACTGTGAAAAGGATATGGGGAAAACATGATGACAGTATCAGGATAATAAAGGGAACAGAATATGAAAGGTTGCCTGGTAATCTGTTCTGATCAGAGCTGTACCATGTTTTAACTGTCAGCAGCAAAACTTGAACTGAATAGACTTCAAAGGAAAAGGAACCCCACAAAGGACGTAAGGAATTAACCAAAGGTTGCAATTTTATTTGTTTTCTGGGGCAGTCTATGTTGAACAATATTTTTTTTTAATTAAAACAAAATTCAGCCTAAGAGAAGAAAGATTTCCATGACAGAGCAAGAAAACAAACCCATACTCATAGTGAATAGGTCTACTAATACACAGTAAACTGTGAATTTATGTTTAAATTATGAGTACCTTGGTAATTCCCTTGGAAACTAATCTAATGCTTGTGAAGTAAAAGAGCTATTGTTTGATGCTTTGTTTAACAAGAGCATTCATTAAAACTTATTCAATACTGATATTTTGGATAACTATATGTACTTGTACTATACAATGCTGGGTAGACTGCATGCAATAAACACACTGTTTTATATTGTTTTGTAGTCAAATAATTCTTTTTGCTTAATGGGAAAGAAATATATAATGTTTTGGGTTTTTCTTTTCTCACTGGAGGGGTCACATTTTTGCTTCATTACTACTGCATTTCTTATATAATCTCTGACAAAATGTAGCTATGCATGTTTTTTAGGAAATAAGAAAAACAAAACCTAACAACTGGTTAATAATATGCAGCACTGTATAATGTTAAGGAATTGAAAAAAAGAATATTATTTTCAGCTGAAACTGCAAAGGAAATACACTTTAATTTGAGATATTACTTTCATGAGCATGCTTAAGTCATAGGCCTTTCAGAAAGCTGTCTTTGACATTTCAGCAAAAGGAAGCAAAATTATAAAGGGCAGACAAGGTCTACCAATGCCAGACTCCAAATATGTATAGAAATTGCTGTTGTGTATACAGTCTTTAAACGGCTTTCTAATTCCAGCTGAATTCAGTAAATTCAATTTTCTTAAGATGGATTCCCCTGATGCTGCCTAAAAATGAATTTACAGAGCTGGAGGAATAAATTATTATGTTGGTCTGCTCCTTTTGTCCAACAGCTCAGTCTGAGTCCATGGTGCAACAGCTCAGGCTATGTCCAAGGTACACTACAAGATGTTGATTAAAGGGCATTTCCAGAGGTATGAGACAACATAAGCCAATTTTTGCCCGTTATTCAGCTGAAGAGTGCATTTAAGTTCTGGGATTCTCAATCTGCAGGAAAGTTGTCTCACTACCATAGAAAAGGGCATATTGAATTACTGTTTCTTCATGACAAAACTGCTTCACTCCATGTATTATAAACGTTGAAATAGTAATTTATCCAGAGAGCAAGCACATAAGAATTATTCTTTAGCTTGAACATTCAGACCCTCTCCTAAAAGAAAAAAAAAAGGGAAAACAATGATGATTCCCTCTCCAAATTGTATTTGCTGATTCATAAAAAAAGGTGAAAGACTATAAACAGAAATCATAGAAGCATCTTGATTTTCCAGTATTCACTTTTTCCTTCCCTCACCAAAAACCCGTATTCTCAACAGCAATACATGGTTTTGATGAGAAATGTAATAATAAAACAGGATGAAGACTTGATCCAAAGTTGTCTGCAGGTAAGTCTGTGTTCCAAGTATGTAAGAACAACATCATAGTTTTTGAGAAATTCATGTTATTTGTGTCCTGTCCAGTCCCCACCCCAGTTAACCCTAAATAACCAATGTGGATGAGATGCAAGATTTTATGTGGAAAGTTAATTATATTTTACTTCTACAGAAAAAAATGAAAATATTACTTTTATTTGGCATTTAGATATCTTTTTCTCTCTGTTTTCACCTATTTAGTTGAAAAATCAGTTACTCTTTCAGCCTTACTTACCATTAGAAGATATTTGTTAAAACAAGTAGTCTTTACCTGTACTGGCTAACAACCATATTTAACAGTATGATTTTTAGGATGCCTAATAATAAGATCGTGTTTCATGGTTTGAACTAGTTTGTCATACACAGTCCTGCAATTGCAGTAATTTACTCCAGTGAAAATAGGTAACTTACTTTAAAAGTAGTGTAATTTTGGATTAAAAAGTACATATTTAGTATCAATGACTCATTTTCATTACTAATCTGGAGTACTCTGTTCAGTTCTGGGCTCCCCAATTCAAGAAAGACAGGGAACTACTGGAGAGAGTCCAGCGGAGAGCTACCAAGATGATCAGGGGACAGAAGCATCTCCCTTATGAGGAAAGACTGAGAGACTTGGGTTTGTTCAGCCTGGAGAAGAGAAGACTGAGGGGAGGATTTCATCAACACCTATAAAGATCTAAAGGGTGGGTGTCAGGATGATGGGACTAGGCTCTTTTCAGTGGTGCCCAATGACAGGACAAGGGGCAATGGGCACAAGCTGGAACACAGGAAGTTCCAGCTAAACATGAGAAAAAACTTCTTTCCTGTGAGGGTGCCAGAGCAGTGGCACAGGCTGCCCAGGGAGGTTGTGGAGTCCCTTCCCTGGAGACATTCAAAACCCGCCTGGACGTGTTCCTGTTCCCCCTGCTTTGGGTGTGCCTGCTCAAGCAGGGGGGTGGGACAAGATGATCTCCAAAGGTCCCTTCCAACACCTACCATTCTGTGATTCTGTGTAATTCTGTGAATTCAAATTCAAATATGCTTGTCTTTTTATTGCGCTTACTATTAGATTCATGGTATAACTGAGTCCTTTTACAGGGTTAGTGTCTTACATTTCCAGTCGAACTCAAAGACTGAGCATAACCAGATATCGTCATAGTTGATATCTATGTCCAATATATCTGTTTTAAACATATAAAATCCTCTGAATATTTCAAAATAATAAGGCAGTTTTGGTGGATGAAATAAAATATTATAGTAGGCCTAATGTACATGTGCATTTGTAAATATCTGTTCTTTAGGTATAAAGTATATTTAAGACAAAACAAATCCACAGAAATAATAAAAGACAAGACATACACTGAATTACTGTTATCTCCATGTTATTCTTCCTTTTTCTGATTTTTAATTGTCATATCTATAGTTTTAGATGGCACACTGAATAGTGTATTAATTGTTATATTGTATGGGAAGCTGGTGAGTTAGGAGTCTGTGTTTTAAGCTCTCGCATGTTCCTTCTTAATTTTTTGAGTCCAAAATGGCAAGCAGTCAATATCTGGCTAGTTAAATACATTTCTCAGTGCATTTGGAACTTAAAATAGAAGTCTGTCATGCAAAGCCAACTTACAGGCATTTCTTTTTTGTGTCCTTACATAGGCTTTCCATAACAAATTCTGCAACTTCTGTTACTCCTGGTGAACAATGGCAATAGCAAAAGAAAATGGTATATAGGCTGAGATGTACTGAATACATAAAACTGGATATGAATATATGGTCATTCAAGTGTAACATTCCATCTGAAATCTTAATATCCTTGTCATTTTTTTGCTCAATGTATCTTCCAGGTTGGAGCTACGAATGGTTGCAGCAGATAAACTATTGGGCTGGCTGTGAACTTTTGCTTTTAAATTCTTGGTTTTTGAAGATCAAGCAGGTCTCCTTATGCATGGCTACCTGGTCTCTCTGGGCTTGTTACAGCTGAAGTGAATGAAAAAGATTTTGCTCCTTCTCATGACACTTACCCCTGCATATATTGAATGCAATGATGGTAATTTCATTCATTTTGTTAGCATGTGGATCCAGCTTCTCAGGTCCATAGAAAGCTAAGAGTGTCCGCAGCCATGCCGTTTTGCACTACCTCATTCAGCTTCTGATCCCCAGTTCCATTTCCCCTGTGAACCCCAAAAATGGGTGTTTTTTAGTTAATTGTGAGCTATCATACCACATCACTCACAGTAACTTCCCTCCTGTGCATTTCCTTACAGCCCTTTACATAAAAGTTTATTTGATCTATCCTCTGCTCTCTGCATATAAGCCAAATTTATCTATATGTTCTCTGTGTTTAAGAAGGCTTATGTGTACATGGTAATTAGGGTACTAAACAGGCAATTGGATTTTTCTGGCATGCAATCTTCTAGTCAGCATCTACAAGTGCTCATGGATGATTATGGTAACAAATATTCTAGACTCAATTAAAAGTAATCTATTAAAAACATTTTTCTTGGTTATAGAAGTAATAATATATTTATTTGTATTATTTGAAGAAGTGGAAGCTACTTACTGCTCATAATAGTTACATTTATTGTGGGAGTTCTGACTCTAAGTATAGGATATGCTGCAAATAAAAAGTACAGGAAATAGCACAAGGTAGGGAACACTGAGTTTTTAACATCTACTGTTATAGTTGAAGAAAAACTGATTATAGGTCAGAACAGAGTCTATGATTCTGATCATCCAGCTATTCAGTGCAGACAACTCTTGCTATAGTCGCAGTGGGAGTTTTGTATTCTCAAAGACTGCAAGATGATCCCTTTGAGTTTGCCTTTATCTCTTTACATTTCTTTTGATGAGGTGATCCCACTGGCTTTAAGTGCCTTTATAACATTCAACATATTCAAATTGCAAGCAGCAAGACACAGGAAATAAACAATCAGATGCTCCATATAGAAATTCCTCACATTCACACCAAACATTACATACATCCACCAAAAGATTACCTCTTCCTATCATTCTTAATGCTGTCCATTAACTAAACATTTTATAAAAGTAATTAGGTTTCCACAAGGACTAACAAAGCCAATCTATGTCCGTCTACCTTAAGGGCTAAGAACTAACACTTGAAGGTTCCTCATAGAAAGAAGAAGAGAATCTTTTGATTCAGGAGATTGTTCAGTAGAATACTCTCAGTATTTGTAGCTACAGAGATGTGTAAGAAGAGATATTAACCTAAAAATAATCAGGTAAAAAACAGTACTTAAAAGCTATTGAGAAATCATTATCAATCAGAAATCAGTAAAGCACAGTGATGCATTGGGCCTTCCCCAGAACAGACTTAAGGTGCCTGCTACCGTACCTGCTCATCTTAGCTTCCACAGAATAGCAAGGTTTCCAGTGGGTTGTATTGCAGCTGATGGTGGGTTCAAAATCCAATGGCAACATTTTTCAGTTCCCTCTGCAGTGAGTATTATCATCAGCATGATGAAGAGAGATTGCCTTGTCTCACTCTTGGATGTTTATGTTTAAATAATCTTACAGAAGATTGGAGCTGTGTATGTGAACCACCTCAAGGAGCTGCATCTTAGTTTCTCATTTCCTGGGTAAGTCCAATGCCCGAGCATGGAATGAGGCATCCCATGGAACCTGTGGAAAAGATTCCCATGATGAGGCTTGGCAGAGGGTGTATGCCAAGATATTCTTCACAAAACAGTGGCGCATCTGAAATGTTCACTAAAAGGGTACTTGATGTTTAAGTTGACTAATAATAACTGCAATAATTGTGCCACTGCTGGTACCTACCTCTGTATTGTCAGCTTTATCTTAATAATAAACTTAAGATGAGTAAAGGTAAGTAATATTAATAACTGAGCTTCATTTCCTTTTATGAAGTGTGTATGTAAAAGTTTATCTTTACATAATGTCATGAGCATAAATTAATTAGTGCCTGTGAGAAGATTGGATACTGTTTTAAGTACCATTAATAACTCAAAAATGTGTCCAATAGAATTGTCATTATTCTGAAGTTTATCATACTGTTTCAGCATTGTCTATCCTGAATCTCTCCTGATTAAACTGGAATGTATATTTTACAAACAACTTAATATTTTCCTTGAAAATATAATGTTATAAATTGTTGTCAGCAAACATTCTGCCATCACAATCTATGCCATGTCATAGTAGTCTACAGGATTAAAAAGGTGTAACTGATGCAAAACTCGACACAAAAAGACAAAATTTTATTTTTCCAGTAATGAAAAATCTCACTGAAATCAGTGAGAATCACATTGAGATTATACAAGTAATGGAAAGCACATTTTGTTCCACTATTTAACTGCACACTAGCCTCACAACTTCTCCAAAACACAGTTCATTCTCTGATATTCCTGTACTCTAGCACTGCAAGGAAATAAATTTCTTCCCTACCAGCCATCCTGTCGGCTGGTACAAAAGGACATACGCAGTGAGCTGAGTTGGGGTCTAGTGAGATTATTTTCCTTCCTCTTCTCATTGCCTCCTATTTGGTCCAAAAAATGTGCATTGCAGTTTGTGCTTTCCACACCCTCTTACACTATGTTCAGTTATTTGAACAACCTGTAAAGATTGAAAGGTACCTTAAATCAGGTAGCTACTTAATCTATGCCATTCAATCTTGAGGCAGAAATATTAACAAAAATTGTTTCAGCTAATGGAAACCCCCCCTGTTAATTGTCAAAATAAGTCATAATAATAGGGATGAAACTCTGCTTCTGTGGTAAATCGGTCTTTGAATATCTGAAAGGTACAATGTACCTGTGGTTTGAGTGGTAGCCAATCCATACATAGTAGGGTAATGATAGCAGTGCATGCTGCTGTCAATTTACTGCATCAACATCCATCATATAAAGTTATTAAATATACATCTATCATATGGTGCATTAGAAATAAAGTCATTGTAATAGAATTTTGTCATAAGATCAATAACTTAGAAAATAAATTACTTGGCTTCACCTCAGTGTTTACAGGTAGCAGGGCACCATTATCCTTTGACAATGTTCTATAGTGGTGGCAATATCTTTTAATTTTAAGATCAAGTGCAGTATATGTCCTTTAGTTCTTATATTATTTATAGATTTTTGCATTAAATTTACTATGAGAAGGTACAATGAAACACCATATGTTTTAGTTCTTAACTTTATTGCAAACCTGACTGATCACATGCTTGCATTAAATTGTTTCATGCTCCTGGCTTCTCTCTGCTGTGATGAAAACATAATAGACAACAAATGCAATAACATATACTTATTAAATGTATTCCAAGCCTGCTGCCTGTCTTCACCTGATATGTAGAATGGATGTAGGAGCTAGTGACATGAGAAGTTCTTCTTTGGATTTAGCCAAGCTTCAGTATAACTCCTTTGGCTACTGAACTTTTCATGTTGATTTACACTGGCATAGATGAGAAAGAACTGTATATCTGTGAATATTTGTCATGGACAGAGTTTTTAGATAAAGCCTATGCCTTTTAGACTATTTGGGGTTGTTTTTTCCCCTTACAGCTTTTTAAATTACATGAAACAATTACATATGCATATACTGGAAATGAAGAACATGACTTACAGTAAACTATTGACAGTTTGATCTTTTTTTATCACAATATCTGTTATGAAATGTCAACATTAACATTAATTTCTGTTGGCTGTTGATAGAAGTGAGAAAATACTCCTGAATTTCAGCTCTACTTGGGAAAAACTCCAGTGACTGCTGAGTGTTTGGTTTGCCTCTGTCCTGGGGAACAGATGATAGAAATTTCAGTAATATGACAAAACCCTACATCTCCTCACCCACGCTTCTAGGTACAGTACCACCACTCTCTCATAGAAGAGATAGGATAAAACCCAAATGCAGGAAGAGTCTTTCAAACTGAAAAGAAACTCTGGAACTGCATTACCCCACTTAGTAGTCTACATGATGTCTTATTCATGTTTCATTGAATGTTATTCATGTTCACCTTCCTTTACTGGAACCATAACACCTGATGCAACTTTATACTGTATTTGTCCCAATAAATTCATACCTCGTCTTTCCTGTCTTCTACCAAAGTGATGAACTATAAATGCACAATAGAAATTTTCAGACGAGATCTTACAAGTGTTTTGTGTTGAATTGAATACTGATTTTGTTAGTCTACCTTTGAGATCATAGAATCACAGATTCATATAATTACAGAATGGTAGGTGTTGGAAGGGACCTTTGGAGATCGTCTCATCCAACCCCCCTGCTTGAGCAGGGACACCTAGAACAGGGGACACAGGAACGCATCCAGGTGGGTTTGGAATGTCTCCAGGGAAGGAGACTCCACAACCTCCCTGGGCAGCCTGTGCCACTGCTCTGGCCCCCTCACAGGAAAGAAGTGTTTTCTCATATTCAGGTGGAACTTCCTGTGTTCAACAAACTTTCTGAGGGTACACTCTGTACCTTCATCCAGGTCACTAATGAAGATGTTGAACAGGACTGGACCCAGCACAGACCCCTGGGGAACACCACTAGTTACAGGCCTCAATCCAGACTCTGTGTCATTGATCATGATGGTTTGAGCTCTGCCGTTCAGCCAGTTCTCTATCTACCTCACTGCTCACTCATCCAACCCACACTTCCTAAGCTTACCTGTAAGGATGTTATGGGAGACAGTGCAAAAATCCTTGCTGAAATAAAGATAGACAACATCCACTGATCTCCCTTCATCGACCCAGCCAGTCACGCCATCATAGAAGACCATTAGGTAGGTCAAGCATGATCGTCCCTTGGTGAACCATGTTGGCTACTTCTGATAACCTTCTTGTCCTCTACATGCCTGGAGATGACGTTCAGGATGAACTGCTCCATCACCTTTCCAGGGACGGAGGTGAGGCTGACTGGCCTATAGTTTCCCAGGTCCTCCTTCTTGCCCTTTTTGAAGATTGGAGTGACATTTGCTTTCCTCCAGTCCTTGGGCACCTCTCCTGTCCTCCACAACCTTTCAAAGATGATGGAGAGTGGCTTGGCAAGAACATCTGCCAGCTCCCTCAGCATTCATGGGTGCATCCCTTCAGGGCCTATGGATTTGTGAGTTCACCTAAATGATCCCGAACTCCATCCTCCTCAACCAAGGGGAAGTCCTCCTTTCCACAGATTTCCTCTCTCTCCTCTGGGGGCTGAGATGCTTGAGGGCCAGCCTTAGCAGTAAAGACCAAGGCAAAGGCAGCCCTCAGTAACTCTGCCTTCTCTTTATCCTGCATCACCAGGGCACCCACTCATTCAGCAGCAGGCCCACAGTTTCTCCAGTCTTCCTTTAACTGCTGATGTATTTGAAGAAGCCCTTCTTTTTATCTTTGACATCCCTCAGCAGATTAAGTTCCAAGTAGCCCTTGGCCTTCCTTGTTGCATCTCTGCATACTCTGACAATGTTCCTATATTCCTCCTAAGTGGCCAGTCCCTTTCTCCACATGCTGTAAACCTCCTTCTTCCATTTAAGTTTTTCTAGAAGGTCTTCCATATCATATCATATAGATCATAGAGAAATTCTTGTATGATGTATCGATATCTTTTTATTATGGAAACATCTTCTACTTTATTCTACTAACCAAATTTCTGTAAAATAATCCTACATTTATCTCCAGTGAAATAACAAAATTGAGACTGATTCCCCATTAATAAAAGTCTTCCCTAGTTCATCTATATAATATAATCTACTGATGTCTTCACTTTAAGCTAGCAGTTTACCTGGATTTCAAAGCTTATGCCTATGCTAGTTTCACAAATTTAACTGATAATTTCTCAGCAGAAACCATACCAAATATTTTATAGGAACAGTTGTATGAGATCTATTATATTTTCCTTCTAAAAAAAAAAATACTCACTTTTTAAATAAAAGGTATTTTTCCTCTGCTAAATTCCTTATATAATATTTGTCTTGTTATTTCCCCCCTCATTATGCCCTCACTTAGTCTTGTATTCTTATTAAGTCTAGAAACATTAATTTGGAAAGCAAGCAAGAGAAAATGTAGTTGGAAACAAACAGATCAAAAATCAAAGGAGGTAAAACAATGAAATATGTTAAAAATAAACAAAAATAAAAATTCTTCCTTAAAGAATCTCATGACTTTTGATATGCCAGAAATCCTGAGCTAACTGAACCTATATGTCAACGTGCTGGTTTTGGCTTTGATAGAGTTAATTTTCTCCATAGTAGCTAGTATGGGGCTGTGTTTTGCATCTGTCCTGGAAAGAATGTTAATACAGGGATGTTTTCATTACCCCTGAGCAGTGCTTACAGAGTCAAGGCCTTTTCTGCTTCTCACACCACACCACCAGCGAGTGGGCTGGGGGTGCACGAGAAGTTGGGAGGGGACAGCTGACCCCAGCTGACCAAAGGGATATTCCATATCACGTGACATCATACTCAGCATACAAAGCTGGGGGAAGAAGGAGGAAGGGGGGGACATTTGGAGTGATGGCGTTTGTCTTCCCAAGTAACCGTTATGCGTGATGGAGCCCTGCTTTCCTGGAGATGGCTGAACACCTGCCTGCCCTTGGGAAGCAGTGAATGAATTCCTTGTTTTGCTTTGCTTGTGTGCACAGCTTTTGCTTTACTTATTAAACTGTCTTTGTCTCAACCCACAAGTTTTTGCGCTTTTACTCTTCTGATTCTCTCCCCCATCCCACCAAGGGGGGGTGAATGAGTGGGTGGGTGGGGCTTATTTGCCGGTTGGGGTTAAACCATGACAGTAAAGAACACAGTTACTAGGAAATCATATGGATGAACTGTAGTTTAAACTGTATTGTGACATAAGATTTTTCATTTATATTTATGGAAGGATTTTTGAAATGAAATCCTGGTTTTATTTGTCTTTGGACACCATGAATATCTGCAAAGATATTCTCTGTACATACATATATACATATGTACAAATACACAGACATGTATATATGGCTTGAATTAAAAAAAAAAAAACCAAATTATTCTGATGGCTTACTCATGTAGGTTAACTTAGAGTAAACTTAAAGAAAAGCCAATCAAGTGATATGACTAGACGTTCTTTGAACCCTGATTTCATTGTAAATGCTATCATTTTCATAAAGTGCATATAACAACTCTATGATCAGGCAGCATTTTCTTAGAGTTTTAGAAGAGATATAAAAATGATCACTTAGATCATCTTGGTCAATGGAATGTAGAATTGTTCCTTGGTATAATACTACCCGTGGCATGGAACTTCATGGAAAATCTGAAATAATTTTAAACTAAGGCTAAAAATAGCCAGGTATGAAATAAACTATATTTGCTTTATCTTCTTACCTTTGGTAATATTTCATATATATATATTCTTAGTCTGTGTTCACTTTCTTGCTCTCAGTCCAGTCTAAATTGTACTTCGTTTGCAGGAAATGAGTCTAAACAGATAAATATTCCAGGTACACTTTCCTTTTCTCTTGCTAATATAGAGAATAATTTATAGCCAAGGAAAGAAAAAGTTTATGTGTCCTTAGTTTCTCATCTTTGAACAGCTGTATGTATTTCCTTTCGTAACTTATAATAAGCTTACAAAATTAATAACTTATTCCTAGATATTGATTTTGTACCCCAAAATTAAAGCAGATTAATCACTCAGAGGTATCTATTTTTATGAATATTTACATTTTAAACAATTTTACTGTGACTAAAGTTGATAGAAATATACGGAAATAAACAAAATACATAAATAAATAACTGAAAATATAGACTAACCAAAAGCTGAGTTGAATCTCTAGTATTTATTTATGTCATTGTTACTAGGCTGATTTATGCTAATTAAGGATTTATTCACATACTGGGTAAAATTATGTGATCACTGTTTTACTGGACATTGCAACAGATAGCTCTATTTTTCCCTGGCTTTCAATGTCTATTAGTCTTATTTTATTGAACCTTGAGTAGGTTTGAACTTATTCCTTGCAAGGTAACTGTAAAAATGTTTAAAATGTGTTAGTGAAGGAAAAATTGTCAAATAGTATTTCAAACAGCCTAATTTTTCACTATTTTCATGGAGACTATTCACAGTATAGAGAGGCTTATATTGTGCGGCTGTCTCCTCCTTTTTGTGATAGCAGTACAACAGACCTAAGACAGAATTACTTCCTCATTCTGTCAATAAAATTCATTAAAGTTTGTTCAGTTGTATCTAATGAAATTACTAATGTAGGCAACATGGATAGAAAATAACAGGAATGAAAGTAGAGCAGCACATTATGACCGGTAGCTGTATCATTTACTGTACTGAAATTGTTTCTATATTGACCTAAAAGAGCATTCCTGTGCTATTTATAAATTCTGGGTAAATAGTATGAGACTTGTTAATTCAGAACTTTAAGAAATTCTCAGCCTGGTATATACTTGCCATTAAATCTAAACTGAAACCCAGTTGGACTGTTTTATTGAATGGGAAGATGTGTCTCAACCAATCAGCAATAATGCAAAGTGTTTCTGGCTTTTAGAAATGGACACTACAAGTGAAAAACTGGTAAATTTGAACTGTTTCAGCTAGCTCTTGATAGCTCCCATCTCAAGAGCCAAATAATTGATTTTTTCAAGACTGCAGTACTAATTAGGAAACTACATGGCTAAATTTCGAAAATCTGTCCATTTTTTATGATACTGAAATCGGACCTGAATCTATTTTTTTGTTATCTTTCCAGGCACAGTGTCACAGGTGCACAGAAAATCACTTGTGCAGTCCCCTGCACTTTTTTCATTGTAGAGGATTCTGCTGTACCCAGTAAAGTTACATGGTGAATGTGGAAAAAAAAAAAAAGTTATCATATCTTAAAGTCAATAATCAGTTTTTAAGTAGTCTTTATGAAACTTTTATTGACAAAGTAGGTACCAGGGTGAATACTGACAATATAAAACATGGATGAAACTGATAAAAAGTCATTTATGGTCATGAATACACTGCATAATGCAATACAGTGTGGGAGATGCCCAAACTACCTCTCAGCAAGCTTGAACCTCCATCTGAAGTGACACACTGTCAAGCAGAGAGATGCTAGCTCAGATCCCAAAATAGCATTGAAGTGTCAGCCTTATGCAGCATCACAAGAAATTATCTCTAAGGTAGGAGGAATTAGCTTGTTGCAGCTCTGCTAAAATGACCATACTGATTACAGGTCTACAGCTAATTCTTTCTCTGATAAGTTGGGAAACCTGTGCACCACTCTTGCAGCATAGACAATCACAGGATTTACCCTAGGGCCAGCACATATCAGAAAAAAAAATATACCATTGCAAAAATTCAGTGCAATTTATAATTATTAATACTATATAACATGGTAAAATAGTTAATATCACTTGGTGGCAATATATAAAGTTGTTGAAAAAAATAATTACCTCATAACCTGCAGTTTTTGGTCTCTAGATAATGCTTAAACTTAGAAGGAATAAACTAATCACATAATTGCTCTCACATTATACAGTTGTTCCCACATAAAGCTGTTGGCACTCAACTAACTAATCAGGTGTGATTACAACTGCAGTATTTGTGAATACTTAAAAACAGAAATTTTGCTATAAAACTTAGGAAATGAAAGGCAATATGACTGTAGCAAAGAAAATAAGATGTAATAAACATTCATGTGTCAAATCAGCTCCCTATCCTCCGTGTGCCTTAGCATAGCTTCTAGCAGGATTTGTTCCATGATCTTCCCAAGAACAGAGGTCAGGCTGACAGGTTGGTAGTTCCCCAGGTCCTCCTTTCTACTCTTTTTAAAGATGGGCACAATGTTTCCTTTCTTCCAGTCCCCAGGGTCTTCACCTGACTGCCATGACTTTTCAAATATCATGGAGAGTGGTTTGGCAACTCTATCAGCCAATTCCCTCAGGACTCTGGGATGCACCTTATCAGGTCCCAATCCACAATCTTATAACAAAGATTGTAGAAACTCAATTTTTTTTACCTTACTTATAAAGTCTTCTTTTTTTTTTAACCTGAAATATTTTTCATTTCTTTACTTACAAGGGCAAGTCCTGCCTGACCAACCTACTTGTCTTCTATGATGGCGTGAATACAGCAGTGGACAAGGGAAGAGCTATGGATGTCACCTCTCTGGACTTCTGTAAGGCCTTTGGCATGGTCCCCCATAGCATCTCCTCTCTAAACTGGGGACATATGGATCGGATGGGTGGACTGTTTAGTAGATAACGAATTTGTTGGATGGTCGCATCCAGAGGGTAGTTGTCAATGGCTCAATATCCAGATGGAGACCTCTAAAGGTCCCTTCCAACCTAAACCATTTTATGATTCTGTAAATGTGCCAGCATGTTTTGAATACCCGAACTCCAATACCTCCACTATTCTGACTGAAATTATTAATTGAATTCTAATCAAATATAGCAATAGTTACCAACTATAATTAATTCCACATAGTAAGTTGAAGAAAATGCAACTTTCATAATAGTAACACAAAGATCAAAACACTACTTATAGTTCTAATACCTATTCTGCAGTTTTTAATGTGCTACATTAGCACTCTGTGTTTCTCTCTCTTTGGCTCCTTCCATGACTTTATTCACAGAAGTTGTAGGCTACTTGTAGAAGAAAATCTGTTTTAGCAAAGCATATGTGTGAATGAAAAGTGTGGAAGTTTACATCCAACTCTTCTCCCTGCAGACCCTCACAGCCCCCATCTTCAAATGCTATTTGGCCTTTAAGTTCTCTGCACAGTATTATAATGTAACTTATTTGAATTCATAGATCCTGGTACATAAGTTAACCAAAGATTTATTTGGAGGTACCAGTATTTCTAAAGAGGTACTGTTGCCCAGAAGTACAGATCTTAACCATGACAATTTTTAAATATGTGGTGCACATTTATCTAATCTAAATATTTGCATGAATTGCAGCAAACCACCACCTTCTTTCAGAAGGAACTCATAAGCACTACTACCTTTAGTCACCTGCATACCTATGACTGATAGCTGTCCAAAGGACCTGTGTTACGGTTCACTCAGCATCAAAATAGCATGATCTTACTAATATGTATCTAGGCATTTGTAAGCCTTCCAAAACCCAGGGAATTCAGGCAAAAATAACAAAAGAGAATAAGAAATGCAGAGGTAAAACCTCAACTATTAATAACTGTTTTGTTTTCTTTTACTGAGTATTTTGCAGGAAAAGTACTCTCAAACCAAATGAGTATGACACAGTCATGGGGAGTATGGTGGGTAATTTTAATGTGAACAGTTTCCCTTCAATACCATAGTTAGTCATGGCAATAAGAAAACACATTAGGTTTGTGCATAATATTTATATCCTTTCCCTGTCTAACTCTCACAAAAACAAACTACCTAAAAATTACTGTGGATTTTTCTGTTTTTTTTTTCAAGTGGTATTGTATAGAAAAGGAAAAAAATAGAAAACCATGAAAAGCTATGAAGGCTTAACATAAAAAATACAATATTGTACATTTACAGAAAACAAAAACAAAACAAACACCCAAAAACAAAAACAAAAACTGTATGGAATTCCACACATAATGAAGACCAGAGTCCTAGGCAGAAAAATTCTGTAAACTCTGTTAAAAAACTATGATGATTCACTAGTTTACAGAACTTAAAACCAGTGCACCATTTTTTAAAAATTAATCATAATAAAATTAATCACAATTTTAGATTATCCTCAGCAGAGATTCCATACATCTTTATTTAAATCTACACAGTATGTAGCATAATCAATGTTAACTGCAGCAACAGCAATACGAACTTGTTACTCCAATCCCTTATAAAATATTTTATCACTATTGTATGATGTAATCAACCTAAATCTTGGGTAAACGAAAGGACATTTGATGTACTGTCAGGTAAATAAAAGTGAGTGATTTACACACTTCTGTGCCTTATCTGTAACAGGAAAGTTTATTGTCTTTATTTTTTTTTTATTTGCCTCAGTGCAACCACAGGTAAACAGACAGTATAAAACAGTATAGAAGAAGAATTACCTTTTTTCCCTCTTTCCAAAAAGAAAAAAATAGGGTGTAGGATTATTAATCTGATCTTCATTAACAAACCATACTGACTGCTAAAATTAGTTACCATTTTCCATCTGAAATCATGACTGTATATTTTTTAAGGATATTGTCTAAAATGTCCTGACTTCAAACAAAATATGAAACTCTGTAGTAACAGCTTGTTTGATTTTTTTCTGTTTAATAGAATTACCTCATTTGGTTCCAATTACCCATTTGAAAAGATCATAGTAAAAGGTAAGGATGAAAATAGCCTGTTGGAATTCAAGCAGAAAGTTGATTTGCAGGCTAGGTAATGCCAAACCTCCAAGCTCCCTTTTACAGACCTTCAAACAATTTAATAATAAACTCACAGTTATGACTTTTAAAAACATTTTTAAATGTCTTTGGTGACTGTTACATTATATGTAGTTTGTAAAGCAGTGAATTTTTTATTTACTTACAGGCTTGAGTTGGTAGAAAATATTTACTATAATTAAGCTATTTAAAACAGGTATTCGTATTTCTTTACAGTGAAACAAAGGTCTTCTAAAGTGCTTCTGAGATAAATGTTTACTCTGGGATTGCTGTTCTCTGGAAAACTCCAACTACTATGTATGTAGAGGCACATAGTCTGCCAAAATGATTTCAAGCAAGTTCATTTTTCAAATGCATTCATGCAACTTATGTTTGTGAAGCTGTCTTAGAAGACCACAGGGAAAGATTTATAGAGTGAGCAACTTCTGAGGAGAGAAGGAGGCACTTTGTTATCTAGTGAAACTTCCTGTGTAACAGTACCAGCACAGTTTCCAGAATCAGTACATTTTCAAAGCCAGTACACATTTCTTTTTCTAAGGAACGGGCAAACAATGATCAATAGCCCCTCTCCCTCTTATTGTGTCTTTGTTAATTCGGAAGGCCCTTTACACATTTATCAAGTGGATCCCACCTGTTCTAAGCAGTCCTTGATCCTCAAAGAGAGGTCTATGGTTGTAAAATCCAACCCTGTAAAATGGAACACCAGTCCAAAAATCAGAGGTGGACCTGCAGGACCTGTTCACTTCTTCTCAAGCCATTCCACTTCAGAGGGAGGGTCAAAGAAAAAAACCACAGGATCCACTATGTCCTTGACCATTTCCCCCATGTGTCAGAGAGAGAAGGCAGGAAAACATCCAGCTTTCTCCTGGAAGCATAAGCATTGATTTTGAAGCTTTATTGTCTGGAAAGTCAATGCATTTTGTGTTCTGTATGAAAAGTAGAGTCAGTCCTGATGTCTGGAACCATAAAAATAGTTCTTCAATTTTCAGCAAGAATAGTCTCGTTCCTTTGTTGTCTGTTACCATTCTAGACCTCATTCTTTGCTTGTGACTCTCACACCCACCTGAGGTACTTCGTAGCCTCTTGGTCAGGCCATCAGCTTCAATCTCCCTCAGAATGAAAAGGACCTAAAGTAAATTTTGCAGTTTTGAGTGAGTCCTCTAGTGAGAAGGCTATTATGCAAAAGCCAGGTCTTTCTCTCCCCATGAAGGCGCTGTAGAAGCAAGCTTGACAGTTTCTGTATCTGCACATTAAACACAATTGGAAAGTAGGTATTGGGACTTGATCATGTATTTATTTAATGATTGATTGTACTCAGGTTGCATCCTTAGGACTCATTTCCAGCTCAGGTGGACTAGCTCTTAGCCCAGCTCTTCCTAGGTGTCACTGTTTTCTAGGCTGGAGTGCCTCATCTTGTAAATACAATTAAATTCATTTGCATTTAAATGCATGACTTCCCTTTTGGCCATATTGAACCAGATGTTGTTTGATTATGTTCAGCTTGTCAAATGATCCAGATAACTTTGTAGGGCAATACATCCTCTTTATTATTTACTACTTTCTCAATTTTCAAGCCGTCTACAAAATTCATCAGTAATGATTTTCTGAGTTCTTTTAGATCATTGATAAAAGTACTCCACAGCATGTATCCAAGAGCTGAACTGAATTAGACCTTACAGAAAAGAGCTCTCATTAGAAGAGAAATTATTAATTTGTGGGCAATTTAAAAAACAGTAATACTAAAGACTTTATTTTTCTCTTGCATGTAGTATTTTTAAAAAGAAACAAATAGTTGGGTTTTCTTTGTAATGTAAAATAGTATGGATGATCTAAATTAAATTATTGAAACCATGAAATTACTAAACAATGAATGAAAATTATGTTTCTGGAATTATTGCTATGTATTTATTGTTCTTCAGAGACTGCATTAATAAAGTTTTCCATAGTTTGTGTTTATTTTAAAGTAGAAAGCAAGGATATGTGCATGGAAAAGAGAAAAATAAGGCAGAACTTTAAAGTATGAATTTTAGTTGCTTAACAATTCAGTATCTCAGTTTTGGGTTAGCTTTGCTTTTGAATGGAAAACATATGAGATTTGAAATCATAGAATCATTGAATTTCATAGTTCATTTGTATTACATATACTGTCACCCTGAAAAAGACACTTAGAATTTAAAAATCTGAAGCACCACATTCCTCAATAGTAAAATACAAAAAAAAATAAAAATTTTGTATTCTATTAACAAGCCAGAAGGCAGATACAAACTTGCTTCTACTTTAGTGAGCATGATTTGATATAGAAAAACGGATACTTCCCCCTCTAAAACTGAGTTCATAGGTAGGCAGCTAACTGTGAAAAAGAATGCAACATTTAAAATATTTCCTAAAACTAATAATATTTTAGTATATTACTTATTATATTGATAATTTATGTCACAAGCACATCTCTCATGTATTTCTAATAGTTACAATGAATAGAACTTAAAAGGTAAATGTACATAGAACCTGGTGAAACTCTTGTAGCACTTTTCAGAATTTTGCATTATGCATCACTTTTCATTGAGTTAAAACGCTTTCTTCCTAGGAACTTTAACTGCTTAATTCCACATGCAATTATCCACCTTCAGATGGGAAGAAAAACGTTGTCATTTTTACCTCTTCTTAAACATTTTGGGAGCACCATATTTGTAGTTTTACTACTAAGTAAAGCATAAGGCATATTATCCCTACCTGAAAATTAGGGAGGATTAATTTTTATTGGTTTAATCTCTGTCAAACTAATTCCTACCAACTATAGTAGGTAATACAGAAGTAAGGAAAAACAAAAATCTAGTTGTTTCCTGTAACTATCCATCTGGTGGTAAAATTCTACTGTTTTATTTTTGTTAATTTAAAAATAGTTTGGGTGTGATGAAAGTCTCTGGATTGTCATCACTTTTTCATGGTTTTATATGTACTTGATTTCATTTAAAATAGTTAAATAGTCCTCTGAAAAAATGCACATATTTTTTTTGTCTCACTTCCTACCCAATTATGCCTAAGGCCACATTTCAGTCACCTAAATCTGGCATAGAAAATGCACACCAATGAAAGTCCTAATTTAGAGGAATTTTATGTTTAATTTAGTTGTCTGTCCTCAATAACTCACAAGGCAAGCTATCAGCTTTTTCACTAGCACCTGCACATAACCACAAATAGTTCTACATTACCTTATGATGATGCATGCATAATCCTTGACTTTTCTTCTTACATAAACATTAAACCCTTACAAAAGCAGAATATTATGGGTAAGGATATATAGCTACTAATCAGAGTTCATCCAGTGCTTGGGTTTTTTTTTAATATTCTATCTCCCTGGGAACATCAAAATTCTGTAACAATTCATAATGATAAAATGTCATTCAACACAAGCTATATAACTTTTAACAGATGGAACAAAACAAGTTAAAACACTCTGTTGCCCTCTTAAGACAAATGTAACTTTCTCCTAAAAATTAGGTTCATCAAGATGCATCATTGTTGTGGTTTAGCCGGCAGCTCAGCCCCACACAGCTGCTCGCTCACTGCCCCACCGGTAGATGGGGGAGAGAATCAGAAGGGTAACGCTCGTGGGTTGGGATAAGAACAGTTTAATAATTAAAATTAAAAGAAACAACAATAGAAATGCAATGTAAAGGAGAACAAAGAGAGGTGCAAAGCCCCGGGGGAGGGGGGAAGGGAGGGGAGGGGAGAGGGGGAACGAACCGCCGAAACAAACCGCACGCGATGCAGCTGCCCGCCAACCCGACACCGCGCCGCCTCCATGCTGCCACTGCCCCCCCTCAATATACTGGTCGTGGTGTCATGTGGTATGGAATGAACCTGCCATTGGCCAGTCGGGGTCAGCCGCCCCCACCACGGCCCTGCCCCTCCCAGCCCCCCCCGCCACGCGGCAGAGCGCGGGAAGCTGGAAAGGTATCCGACCCCCACAGTGAGGAGAATTAACCCCTTCTCAGCCAAAACCAGCACAATCATCATGCATGTAATAGTTCTTTTCACAAGTGTTGGTTTAGGGGCATACTTGTACACTTTCAAGGTCTGGAAACAATGACTCCTTTAATTTCTTTTGTAGGCTACCTAATCAGCAGATTTATAAAACTAGAAATACAAGTTCTTTCAGTATATTTATGCTAAACTTTTGCAATTATGTTGTTACATGAATAAGCTTTCAACTCTGACAAAGTCTGTATATCAACTTAGTCATCTAATTAGAGCATGGAAACACTTCAACAAGCCTTAAGGAATTTTCAATAACACCTGTTTCAAAGAAGCCTTCCCTGTCATCTGAAGTTGCATTTGAGGTTGCTTCTGTATCAGACTGCCTGAGATCTAAGACAAAGTGCTTAAAATAAAGTGAGTCAAACTCATTTCTAAAGTAATTCATTCAAGACAGCCTGTCAATATTCCTAAATTTAATCAGATAATGGTACTTTGTACAGAGATGGCTATACTTGAAAAGGTACAAGGTTCTTTTCACTTGTGGTCTCACAATTGCTCTGCAAATGCCAATTCAACACTAATGCTCACAGTATTTAGCTGGGAATTGCTAGGATGTCAGCATCTCCCTCTGTCTAGTTTGAACATTTGAACTATTTGATAGGTAATTAAGGTTTCCCTCGGTAGTCTGTAGCTTTAGCTGAACCCTAAAGTCTGTGTCAGCTGAATTTTTCCTTTTCTTTATTTTTCAGTTCAACCTCCTCTTAGTTTCTTTCTCTGTCTGTATAGCCAGTGCTCTCCCCTCTGAAAAGTACCTCACTGAGATCTGATTTAGTGCATGTGGACACTAAATACCACTGAAAAATTCCTGCTACATGATGTTTGAAAACAAAACCAGACTACGGTTCTGTCTGAAACATCCCAGGCAAGTAGCATTCACCAATTGTGCCTGCAGAGTAAGTTTGGTTTATACACAGGAAGTCTGGGGCATTCAGAAAGTCTTGGGTTTATTGCACGTGGAAACCTATGCAGTGATTGTACAAGAAATGTGGTGCATCCTAGAAATACCATTCTTAATGTTGAGAAAAATTCTGGAGGATAAAAAGCAATATCCACTTGGATATTTACTTAAAGTTTTATCACATCTGAGGCTAAAGGGTGTTATTCATCCTTGATACTTTGAACTGTGTCCCTGGCAGATGCATGCATTTAAATGCTGGCTGTGTTGATGGCAATGACACTAACTGAAAGCTCAAAAAAAGCACTAAACCTCAAGTGAAGAAGAGAACAAAAGGTAAGCCTTATATGCCCCAAAAGGACTGTTTAAAGAAATGGAGTTAACATCGAAAACAAATGCAATAAATAATTTATTAAAAAACAGAGAGAAGAGGTAGACTTCATTAGGGTCCAATAACTTGCACTGTATTGAGTTAAAATAGCAATTTCCTATGGATAAAAAGGAGTGTTTGTAGAACCAGAAATTTGCTTGCATTTTGGTGGCATATAAGGGATTATTGACACCTGAGCTTTTTTCATCAGTTAACTATATTCCCCCCACCCCTTTCTTTGTTATTATTTTAATCTTTGTGAAACTAAGAGATTTATGAATGTAAAAGAACAAAGATTCACCTTAAAAAGTCACTGAATGATGATTAATAAATATTAGATAGTAGTAGATATTAGCGTCACCTATGACTAGAACTTCCTACGGCTCTTTCGCCATAAAAAACTGAAGACATTTTCCCCATCCAAGTGTGTTTTAGAAGACAGAGTAGCATATTCTCCCTCAGACTTGTGGTCACAACTGCTTTCAACCTGTTTATGAGCTATGGTGATGGCCTGCAGTGACCATGTATTTGTCTTCCTATGTGATTCTTAATGTCTCAGCAGAGTCCCTCCCTAAGTCCAGATCGTGCTCTTGCCGTCCTTTGGAACAGTACCCAAGGATCAGTCTCCAGCATGCAATTTCAACTTGCAAATTCTAGGCCCTTCCTATCCCTGCTGAGCTTTTGTGGCTACTTTTTTTTCCACCCTTTTCTTCTAATCATCCCAGACAGCTAGGTCTCCATTGCCCTGGACAGTAAATCCTCTATATGTCTCAAAAAGCTTATTTAATTACAGATTATGTCAGAAAAAAAAGGGTGGCAATTCTCCATTACTCTAAATTACTATGGGAATTTTTTAAATGTAGTTATATACCCGCATTATGTTACTGTCAAGTGTATCTATAATATCTAAAACAATACCAAAATGGTAAAATGAATGCCTCTCCCTTGCTATGTACCCTGTGTGAAATTTAAGACTGCAGCAATTTGGTATGCTAGTTATAGATCCCTGAAAAGCATGGTTTATGATGAAAACTTTGACAAACCTAACAATAAGTGAACAAACATATCACTAGCATGAGAAAAATCAATGTTTTTTCCGGTTAATGGGTTATTGTCCTTGTAAATTTACATTCTTTATCTGTATAGGGAAGTAATATAGTAAATTATAACATAATTATTACATGTTACAAATGTTAGCTATTATGAACATAACATTGACATTTTATGGCTACAGAGGTAAATTTATATGAAGGCAGTGAGGGCAGTAAAGCTTCAAAACCATTGTCTTTGATTATTTTTTTATAATTAATTAGAGCAGAAAGGGTTAACCTTTCCTGGAAATTAATAACACTGGGGAAATAACAAAGAAAATATTATACTTCTCTTAGAACAATTCCATATATGAAAAAAACATTAAATTCCCGGTTTATTTAAAAAAAATAAGTAGCATGTGATCAGTAAAGTTGTGCACAAGCCTTCTGCTGAGGACTTAAATAATGTAATGTATTGCCAAGTCTTTGAACTAGCATCTCTGTTAAGAATAATTTTCTTTCCTCTTAAAGTCAACATGGAAGCACGTGGTGTACTTGATGTCCCATTTTTTTTTCCTTCTTAATGCTTCAGTCCATGAGGTTGCCAAATTAATCTTTTGATTCAGTTTGTAAATCTTTTTTTCCCTGCAGCAAAACTATGTCTTCTCCAGCACTGTTTGCTGAGGCAATGTCCTAAAAGAGAAACAGATTTGTACAAGAAATAAGGATGTACATTTGGAAAATTGTTTCTGTGTTTTCCCATTTGAGGTCTACCTCCTCCAAGTTAAAGCAATTGCTATACTTGTAACCTGAAATTCCTATTACTGGTTTTAATTAATTTTTCCTTTTGACTATATGGCACACTTATATAGATTCTTAAGACTGAAGGCAGCTTCTTGAAACACATTTATATTGAAGAAGTTAAGTCTGCAAAAAGGCAGACAAACAGGTTTGGTTATCCTCTCCGATTAAAAGATGGTAATTATGTTAGTGGTAATTCTCATGTCAATAAGAATAGAGTGAGGCCACACTTGTGTCTGAACTAAAAATTTGGCTTCGTGGCTTCTGTGATGTGGTTAGCTATCTTCTATCCCAAATGTTGTCACTAATGGAAAACAAAAGTCTGGAAGTTGGTGGCTGGGGCTCAAGTACACCAGATCTTTTGAGTGCCACTGCTCCCTTTGTCCCTACTACCATTATTTTTTTCTTTAAAGTGAAAATATCAAAAGATACTGAAGGACTGAAGGCTCATTACCTCTCACACCAGTGCTGGTCTTGAACACTAAAGTAATACACAAGCCCAGGGTAAGACTTTACATTGAGAGAATGCTGATCTGTTGGTGAGGAAGGTTTGAAGATTTGAGAACAAACACAGCTCCTGGGTCTTGCAGAACAAATATTTTACTCTAGACCTTCCCAGTAGACCTAACAGACCAATACCTTCTGGAGGCTTGCTGGGCTGAGCACTCTCCACTAAATGCTTGTGCAAAAAGTTTTCTGCCCTCTGTCACCTCAGAGGCTCCACTGTGGGTGGATTAACTCCCTGCCACAGGCATGTCCCTGGCAAACTGCAGGGTCTTTCAGGCTGCGTTTGTGTTGCCAGACGTCCACTCCCAGGTTCCCCAAAGCTGGTTGTGCTGAAAAGATTTCAGACAACGGTGTCTCCCTCTGTCTCCAAATGGCCCCTCCCAACCCAAAGTGAAGCAGTTATATGAAGACAAACAAGCAGCTTTCCTCCTTACCGCCCAGGCTCCCATCTTTTCACAACATATATTGGACTTAGAAAGTAAACTGGAAACAGGCATATTAAACACTTCTACCATCTGTCACAAAGAAGTTGCAACAGATTTGCATATCTTGCGCTGCCATAACAGTGGTAATGAATGCCTTAGCTTTTAGTAGTAAATAAGAAAAAAATATCAATGTCAATTGTGGATTGAATGGCACTTTTTTTTTCCTTTTTCACTTCTTTACAGACTCATAAGCAAATATTTGCATTTCATAGTATGCTAGGAAAAAAAAAACCCAAAACCAAAACAACACTGAAGAAATTTACCTATGCATTAACACACTGTGTTTCAGATATCTGAGTTATCAAACTTAGACGTATTTTTTTCAATTCAGCAGCTTGGAGTTAATGGATTATCATCTCCACAGCTGAAAGAAAAAGAAAGAAAAAGAGTTAAAAGTATGGCAGGAGTGCAAACCAACATAATTAATAGGACATGACTGGTTTTCACAGTACCTGCATTAAGTCATGGCCCTGTTCAAAATTTTATATTTACAGATAGGAAGTGAAACTTGTAAGGCTGTTCCTCACAGAGAGAGAAAAACAGAAAGAAAATGAATTGATATCCTGATTTCTGCACTAGAATTCATACAGATAGGTTATTTTTTTCCATTGACTACCAGAACACATTGAAGAATTGAAACACAGTCAGCGAGGTACCCTTTCTGTCACCACCTAAATGACTTCTGGACAGTTCACTGTGTCTCCAGCCACAATCTTGGTTTTGGCATGCACTGAATCACATTAATACCTGAAAAAAAAAATATTGCTGAAATCAGTACTGGATTTTCATCAGCTTACCGGAACATTATGAGCTGTGCAGTATAATACGCACGTGTGATTGTTCCACTGCTTTGAGTTTTCACATCTTATTTAGCAAATACAAATGTGATAATTGTTCAAGAGTGTAAAATGTCTGTCAACAGAACCGAATTTCTAAATTGAAACTTACCTCAATTGTTTGTAATAATAAGAAATGCTGCCCACCTCCTGGCATACATTTTCCAATGTCTTCATGACTTGCCTAGATCATGTTAGCATTTCTGTCATGTTACATACAAATATGTAACAATATTGTAGCTTTCAAGCCTGAGTCATTTCTTCATTAGGGGAAAAACTGTCCTCTGCTTTCAGAAGTTCTGAAAACTTACAAAAACTAAGTTTCTACTTTTACCTTTATGTAAGGTAACACTATCCATCTGAATTCACAAAGATAGTGATTAACTCTACAGCTTGACCTCTTTCATCCAGAAATCTCCCAGGAATAAGGGTAAATGTCTGGACTGTGAAGATTTTGCCAAACAGTTAGAGACACAAATCATCCTTATGTAAAGAAGTGCAAATAAAAACATAAATGGCATTTTCATTAAAAATTGTAACTTAAAGGTACTTTGTTAGCTTATTCTTTGGGTTTTCAGAGACATTCGTAAATTATTCCTCTTTCTTAGTATCTGTTGCTAAATGCTGAAAAATGCATGAAAATCAGGAGGAAAATAAAAATATATACTCTCTTGTAGAACAGTCCAGCAATGTCAGTGAATTGATAGACATGTTACAACAAGGACAGTATCAGTTCACTATGAACTTTTCTTATGTAATAAAAAATATACCCTGCCTGCAGTAGCCATGCTTTGCGTGGACAGGACACACAGAGGTGTTGACCTTTTCAAATTATAACCTGTATTTTTGTTAAATTATCATATTTTAAGGTATCAGTTTTTAATGCCATCGGAAAGGGAAATGGAGAGAGGAATGACTTCGCTTATTTATTGTCTACCACTTTAATGTGAATTTAAGTATATTTAATCTTGTTTTCTATAAAGATCATGTACTAGCCTCTTAGAAACTATATCTAGAAGAGTTCATGTGGCTTTTGTTTATTTAGCATTTACTGATTTCAAATATTTAAAGTTAGACAGGATAAAAATATTCTAGGGGGGTCTTGCTGTGTCTGTGGACAAAACAAGATCCCTCTTTCCTCACACACAGCTGAGTGAGGGGTGCTATGGAATATTTGTTTTCCTCAAGATTTTATTTCCAGTGGTTTTAGGCATCTTTGTGCTCCTAAACTCATTAAAAATAAAAATCTCGTATATGGACTCCAGAATGTGCTGTCTCCTCAGCTCTCTATTCCATTCGCTTTGTATCTTTGCTCTGAATTCAACTACATGCAATACAATGAAATAGCCATATGTAGTAGCCTTGATTTTTGTCATTTTTAGCTCATGCATAGGATGTCTATAGAAATGAAATATAACTTCCCTTCCTTCAACTACTTTCTGATCTAGGTATGTTCTTATCTACTTTTAATATTAAACTGTCATGATTTTGATTATTTGCATTGTGTTGAACCTGACTGTCCCACCAAGGACAGGGAGATCGTTGTGCTAGAGTGAGTGCAGAAACATAGGAAGACTGTGAAATCAAGCTTCTGCTGAAGTTATTGAGGATTATTAATTTGAGCAATCAACACAGGACTACTTAAATTCAATGCTGGGCTTCTACAAGAATCCTCTGCATGCTTTCTTTTGTGTTCCCACACTAAGGGGGAATTCCATCATTCTTTTTCAGAAAATAAGTTGGGTTATACATTTATACCACTCCTCAGTGTAACTGCTTCATGACAAGTTTAATAGCCTTTTACCAGATTTGAGGGCCTCGAATTAATATTAAAATATTTAGCAGACAAGATCTAATGTTAAATCCATATTTTGTTTCAAAACACATAAGATATTTTTCTGTTATCAACCACTGGCTATAGCGCAGTATTTGTGAAATCATTACATTTGTATATAAAGATTTCATTGATTCAATGTTTCCCTATTATCCTCTTATAAAAAGACCATGAGAAGCTACTAATAAATGTTTTGGATTGCATTTTGTTTTGGCTTGGTTTTTTTTCCCTAAAGATTTTCAAAGAAAACTTAGCCCAAGACGACAATAATTATGATACAACTTTGTATGATTTTTAGTTAGTGTGAAACCTACTTTCAGTTATTAGGTTTTAGATTAAGTGTAGCAGATTCCCAGGGTACTCTGCTAAATAGCTCCCTGAACAGCTTAAAGTTTGCTCTCCTGAAGTCCAGGGTGGCAACTCTGCTGTCTTTTTTTCTCACTGCACTGAAAATTTGAAACTCAACTGTTTTATCATCACTGTGGCCAAGGCAGAGAGCTACCATCACACCTCCCATAAGCCCTTCTCTATGCACAAATAACAAGCCAGAGGAACATGAGTGGCTTTCCATTTGTGAATGCTGAAATCATAAGGGACCAGCAGTATCAGCTGAGTATTCACAAGTCCGTTGGGCCTGATGAGATTAATCCCAGAATACTGAAGGAGATAGTAGATCTTTCCTAGTTGGCTCCCTGAGTACCTGTGACAAGAAGTCATCTGTTACAAACTTCAAGAATTTCCAAGACCTGCTCATCACAGCAATATGTTATTCCCAGCTGATGTCTAGGAAGTTGAAATCTCCCATAAGGACAAGGGCTACCAATCAAGAAATTTCTCCTAATTGCCTATAGAATAACTCATCAGTGCTTACATCCTGGTTGGTGATCAGTAGTAGATACCCACTACATCACCTCCTATGTTTTCTATCCCTTTACTTCTTACACAGAGGCTCTCCATCACATCATCACTAACAGTAAGCGCTGTGCAATCAAACCTCTCCCTTACATATAGTGTGACACCTTCACCCTGCCTGCCCTGCCTATCCCTCCTGAAAAGCCTGTAGCCCTCCATCCCAGCACTCTGATCATGAGACTCATTCAACCAAGTCTTACTAATACCAATGATATCGTAGCTCTGGAGGCAGACCAACACTTCCAGTTCATCCTGTTTATTTCTTATACTGCATACATTTGTGTACAAGCATTTCAGATAAGCTCCTGAGCCCTCTGCACTCCAAGGAGCACAGTTAAGTGTTCCCACTAGGATTGACACCCTCTGGTGATGCCATGCCAACCCTTGGCTTACCTACTGCAATTCTGTTGGTATCCCCTTCCCCCACTGATTCTAGTTTAAAGCTCTCTTGATCAGCCCTGCCAGCTTATACTCAGGTGGATCCTGTCAGGCCCTGTCATACATTGTCTCTCAAAGGGTCCTCCACAGTTTAAAAACAGCCAAATTTGGCCAAGGCTCCAGTCCTGAAGCCAGGAATAGATATGCTGGTTTTTCTTGTTTCTTCCAGTCTCCCCTACTACTGGGAATTTTGAGGAAAATACTACTTGTGCTCCTGAATATTTCAGCTTTCTTCTCAGGGCTCTGAAGTCTCTTTTGATTGACCTCAGGCTTTTTATTGAAACATCATTTGTAACCATGTGAAATAGCAGAAATGGTTAGTAGTCTAAAGGTTGAACTAGGCTTTTCAGTCTTGTGGTCTCCCTAATTCAGGCTCCAGGAAGGCAGCAAACTTCACTGAAAAGAAGGTCTGGTCTGAAATGCATGCTTCTGTTCTGTACAGAAGGGAATCACCAAAGACCATAATTCACCATTGTTCCTTCTCAGTGCTGGTCTTAATACAGGTTTTGTTACTTGGGGTTGGCCCCTCTGATCTTAACAAGACTGCATGAACAGGTTCCTCCTCTTTCTCATTATGCACTTCATCTATTGTACCCAGGGCTTTGTACCTGTTCTGTACAGGTATCTTAGATGGTAACCTAGAAGGTAAGTCTGTTTCATAACCTTCTTCTACCCCTCTTTTTCCCTTGTGGCACTGCCTTTCTCCTGACACAAAGAAGATCCAGGACCTACCTCTGTAGTGACCATGTTGAGCTGGCTTCTATGCATCATAGATGGTAGACTACAAATCCAATGATCATTCTCCCTCTCAGACTCTCAAATACTCCTCAGTCTGCTCACCTCCTCCTGCAGCTCAGCCACCAAACAGACAAGTTCATCAGTCTGGTCGCACCTCCTGCAGTCTTGCTTGCAGGCACCTTTCCACCTCTAGGAATATCCCTTCACACATCCTACAGCCAGAAATCTGGGTGGCTGCATGCTTGAACAGGATCTCTATCTGTGCAGCTGCATTGATTCTATCAGGTGCTAGAAACTCAGGAGAAGCAGGGGACCCTGATTTTTACCAGGTGGTCATCATGCTGCCACACACCTGCTCACTGCTGCACACCTGGAAGCTGGGAAATATATATGCTCCAGCATCTATTGCAATCAGTTGGGCTGATTGTTTTCACATTCTTAAATATCCCTTGCTGCTGGGAGGAGGCTCCTCTCCTTGCTGTCTCTTCCAATCAGTGGGTCTAGGGTCAGTTGCTTGGGGAACACCCTATGCTCAGACAAGCCTCTACTTGTCCATGTGTAATCTTCCTCACACATCCTGCTGCTGGTGCTCCTTGCACTGCTTTGGTGTCTGATACAATGATGTAGAGGAGAAGAACTGATGCCAGAACTGGAAATTATATGAACCATATGCAGTTCAGAAACAACTGTGGAAGTATCTGGTTCCCAACCAAGGGGTCTGGACAATGCAGTACTTCACAGAAATGGAATTCAAGTCAATTCACAGACTCAATGCAAGCGATAAAAGTCTACTAGGATAATCAACCCCAAGCATTTGAAACTCATGAGATTATTTAGAAGCTTGAGATTTTATACAGAATAAAATTTTATTTTTTTCTTGTTTGTTTTCTATTTTACAGTCCAGATTTTTCTTCTCTGAGGGAGGAGGTAAAGGAATCAGGAATGCAAGAGTAAAGTGGAACCTGGAAAAAGGGGAGATGGGGGGAATGTGTTTTTCAGCTTTTTTCTTAGTTTCTCACTATCCAAATCTATTTTATTTGACAATAAATTAAATCATATTTTTCCCAGGTTGAGTCTGTTTTACCCATCATGGGAGTTAATAAGTGACCACTCTGTCTTTATCTCAATGACAATCCTTTTCATCTTATTTTCTCTCTCCATCCTGTTGAGAAGGGGGAGTGAGAGAGCAGCTGGGCAGGCATCTGGCAGCTGGAAAGGTAAACATACCACAGGAAAGTAAACATTGATTTTTTTCATCCTAAATTTTCATTCAATCCTATTTAAAAATCATTAAAATAGAAATAAACAGGACTACGAGCACCAGTTGCTAGTGAGGAGAGAAGAATGGAAAGGAAAGGTGGTGGGAATGGTTGAGTTTCACAGTCTACCAACAGTAGATAGCTCAACTTAAAGCGCAGATTCCTTGTTGATCATTTACATTTCTTTAATTCTCATTACTCCCCATTTTTCCCCAGAAGAGCTATTTCTATAATGCTGCCTGCATATAATAAAACATTAGAATAGAATTATTTGTTCCGCTTAATGACATTATTACACTTCGTCATGAACAAACTCACGGTATCAGCAGAGTGCCTCGGAGGGAAAACAGGAAAAATCCCTGTGCTTTTTTTACACGAAAAGATTCTTAGTAAAACCAGTGGGCAGAGGAAGACCTCCAGGCTCAGTTTGGGAAGAGCAATCCCTTAACTAGGTAAGAAGCTTCACCTTGAAGTGTTACAGAGGAAAGTGGAAGAAAAGAAGAGGGGGAGCAAAGATACTTGAGAAACCCTGTTCTGAAGGCATGATTGCTTTATTTCTGCTCATACCACTCCATTATGCCGTGGAAAAAGAGGCCTGGCTCGGTGGGAAAGGTAAGGAGATTTTTAATAAGGTTGTGCAATTCTTATGTGGAGCTTATTGCTGCCTAGCTTATATGAGTAAGACAAGATGTAAACTCCGCTAGGGCACCTGATGAGGACACCAGTATGGTGTTTTCCTGGGTAGATATTACTGTAACATTCCCACCACGTTTGAGCCCCAAAGAAAACCTGCTGCCATTGGTAGAAATGCCGAGATGGTAGGCTTGGCTCCTTTTCTGTTAATGACAGTTTCTTGCGTCTTGTTACGTGGTGAGGTTTTATACTTTCAGATGTGAAGAAATTCTGTGAAGACAGAGACATGCCGACAAAGAAACGAGTGAGTGATTTGAAGACATTGTGAGAGACATGAAGCAGGGATCCTATGAGGAAAAAATGTTAAGCTTCCTTTTGTGTTACCTGGGCACGTATACATACTGCAGAGAAGTTCACTTTACTGTTATTGAAACTTCAGGTATTGCATAAACTTGTGGTGGGCTGCATACGTGGAAGTACAATTAAAATTTTTAGTAAAATGAAAGGGATTTTATACAACATAATTCTGCCTGCCTGTACAAAATCATACGTATATAAATATGTAACTTAAATCTTCTCATTAATTCACTCTGTTCTGCATGCTGCAGTCTAAATTCCTACAGGTAACAGTAGCCCAGAAATTCTGGATTCAGTAAAGTCCCCTGTAGTGCATGCTACCATCTGGGCCACACTGGGATACTAGTAGTTTTGCAGAATACTTGACAGTGGGAGATTATTTACTTGAATGGTAATTGCAGAATATAAGGCAAATCTGCTGGTTAGCCTAAATTACGGGCATAGAGATTTCAGTTTTTCACCAAAAAATGGTTCACTGAAAGAGGATCTGTGACTAGGACAAGCAGTTGAATGGGGCTGAAGAAAATGGAAAAGGATCATGTCTTCACAATATGTTATGCTGTCATAAAAATTATATTAGTAATGAGCCTGACATATTGATGTTTTACAGCTGAATGCCATTTTTAACTAGAGCTGGCTAAACAGATGCCCCGTGAAATCTATCTTTTCCTTTTGAAGCTTCCTGTGTGATTCTTCTCTTCTTTACTTTTTTTTCCCCTCTTTTGAAAACCCTATAATTCATACTAGCAGTTCTGAAATGCTTTATTTCTATACCTCCAGAGGTAAAGCTTTTTAAATTGTTTTCTTCTGTATATTTAGAAACAATCAAAGTCCCCAAAGCAGCAAGGAATGGAAAATATAATTTGACCGTAGTCCATAATCTTTATAAATGCCAGCATAGCCATCTAAAGAAACAGCTATTTAAATGCTATTTCTGCAATAATTTACACCATTATTTTAGAGGATTTTAGAAATTTTTTACTGTGTACAAAATAGTTTGGGTTTCTGTTTACAAGAAGACCTTTTTGCTTTTATTCTACTAGACCTTTTTGAGACAATATCTCTTTTTTAAAAGCCTATTTCAAACTATGTAAATATTACCTTAGCTAAAATATAATTCCAGTTAATCCTTGTGCTGATTTTCCCATCAGAAATCTCACAAATGTAGTGGTGGGGGCATAAAAATAGAAGATAAGATGGCATCTTCATTTGCTGTATCTGATCAATACACAAGAATAAACTACATGAGAAATTTACTTCTCTGCTTTAGAGAAAAGATTCACTACGCTGACTACAGCTTCACAGAATTAAAACATTTCCTCATAGGCATGTTTAAAACCTTGCTTACACACAAACTTGTGTGAGTTCAGATAATACAGTTTAGGTATTGCTGATAATTGTTTTTTAACATTTTTTTTCTAGTTAGCTAAAATTTACCTTTAACTGCCTAAAATGGAGCTGAAATATGACTTCTCTGTATATAAACTACTCCGTTTTAGCATGTCATAATATTAAAACGACATCACATACCTGATATTAGAAAAAAGACAAAAAACAAACCTGTGGCTATCTTAACACTAGCATAAGCTTTATCTTGATCTACTTTGACTAAAACAGTTAAAAGTATGTGCACTCAAGTTCAGCTATTGCATGTACATAAATTGGAACAAATCGAGTCATTTAAATCACAGTGACAGCTGTTTTGACACTGTCCCTTAAAAACGATGTAAAAGTACTGAAAATCTCCAGTGCTTGCACAAAAAAAAATGACAAGATATTGAAAAAACCCATAAATTTGTTTATCAGTAGTGCAACTTTACACAACCTGGGCTGTGCAAAAGGATCTGTGAATCATCCAGCTGCAGATAAGCAGCAAAGAGTCAGGAGTCCCAGGAGCTCCTCTGCCAGCCCTGCCTAGCCCCACCCGGACAGGGAATCTTCACCCATCTCCTCCCATTCTTGGCTTACGGACTGTACCCAGACAGGACGACCTGTGCTGGTGATGTTACCCTGCACAACTGCGAGCCACTGCCCTGAGCAGTTCAGGGCTGGGGCTCCTCTTCTGGAGGCTGCAGCTGGCCCTGCCTCCACCCTCCCAATCCCTCATCTGCCCTGACGAGGAGAGCTCTGGTCTACGTGATGCCGTCTCAAACCCCCAGGAACGTGACTTTTGCAATCACCTTCATGTAAAGAAATTCTCTCTGTGTGATTTTTGGTTGGAGTGTTTTTAGGTTTTATGTGTGCAATAAATTGTTCTGAATCAAAAAGTTAAATATTTGAGCTTTCATTCACTTTCTCAAGATTGGCTTCTGTTTTGTGAGATTTGTATGTGACTTTTTTTCTTTTTTCCTTACAACCATAAGATGTTGCTCTGAAAGAAGGAGATAAATATGTGAATGTGAGATTCTGTTCTTTTAATTTTTTTTCTTGTTAATCTATGATAAAGACAATTATAGTTGTAGGTTCTTTTAAGCAATCATGAATGATGCATTTATGAGTAATACAAGTACATGCTAGGGAAAAAAATGACATTGATTTCACTGCAAAGTTACCGGTTTCACTGACATACACTAATTACTCTCCTGTAAAAAGAACTAGATAACATTTTCTTTAATGACACTTCTGTGTTGTAAAGTACATAATGCAATTAAGTATCATGGAAAGCACAGCGTACTATGTAAAATCAGATAGAAGCACAGTTATTAAATTTCATTTCACTCTGAAAATGTTTAAGGACTGATCTACATTAGTTATTGTAGATGAAAATATATTGCTTTTTTCACCTCAGAAAACAGATGGGTAGAAAAATGTTCTTAAAATATTTTTGCACAAAATATATTTGCACAAGACTGTTTCTTGTGAAACTGTGAAAAAAAATATGTTAATAGAAAAATAAATAATATTAGGAATAACACTACCATACTCAGTCTTTGGGAGGAAACTGAGCAAAAAGTTCTGCATGCATAGCAGCAAGATGTTTTCTTGATAAACCTGTCCTATTTCTGAAAGTGAATTGCAATGCTGGTAGTTGTTATCTAGTACAGGAAAGCATTATCCTTTTAATATCTATTTGTGTTAGGATTTTGGCTCTGAGTGTTTCTATTTGTTGATTTGTTTGTTGTCGCTTTTTTCCTCCCCCTCCCCTCACTGTCTCTGCACAATTAGCCATAAGTGCTTCTCTGCTATCTATGTTCTTGTTGCTCCTTGGCTATTTGCACTTGTTTTTTCTTTCCTTTCTTCCTCTTCTCATTCCTGTCCTTTTCTTCAGCTATTTCCTACATTAGATAACAAACATTAACATGGCATTTAATTAGTTAGCATTACTGTTAATGATATAAAGCTTGTAGTTACAATTTATTTCATTTTAGGTGTTTATCCTTTCCATAAGAAGGCCATAGCACAATTAAGGAACAGCATGTTTTCCTTTTTTTCTAGTTTAACATTATTGTTCTTTCAAGCTATGGTAGGTGCTGAATACTAATGAAGTAACAGCCAGTCCAGAGAAAGGCATTGGAGGGTCATTAGTCTGAACACCACACACCTGACTTGTTTTTTCAGGTGCCACATGAATCAGGCTAGTCATAAACATCTGAGGTATCCCCAAGTATCAGGTTTTTCAGCTCTCCACTCTGTGCGGGGTTTTTTCATAGCACAATTTATATGCAAAAGGTGTGTTGTATAACTTTCCAGTGGAACTTAGACAGAAATTGAGCATAAATGGAGCATAAGTTATTCATGAATAGAAATTGTAAGATTGTTGACAAAAGTGAATCTATTCTTTTTACAGTTGTTGTCATCCATATGGATGCATTTCAGCCTAAATGCAATTATATCGTACTTTCTTTCTTAAAATATTTTCCTAAGAATAAGATATCTGAATTGTTTGGTGTTAGCAGAGACTTGGAATATAAGGAAATTCAGATTAAATTAGAAATGTATTTCTCTTTCTGACAATTATTATATTCAGAATGCAGAGAGGGAAAAAATAAAGAAAAACCAGAAAATAAAAACCCCAACAAACTTGCTTTCCCAGTTTTCATTACAACTTGTTCCTCAGACAATACTTATTTTCTCACGTGTCTGAGAAATTCATAATTGATCTGTAGCAAATATGTTCAGACACTTAATGAAATATGCGATCACTGCATTACATGAGCATATTACTATGTCTGTTTATTTTTTCGTCTTATTAGAAAAGATAACTGTTGGCCAATGAGGACAAGAACACAAGAAGGTCCAAATCTGATATCGGAACTGATAATCCACAAAGTCTGGAAGGAGTGTTCCAGGTTTTGTCCTGAGCCAACTTCAAACTATTGTTGTTATTATAACCTATATTATAATTATTTATTATTATTGAGCTTCTTGCAGCATTTAGAATAACTGTCCATCTAGCTGCAGAGTTTAGTGCAGACCTCATCAACTTTTATCTAAAACCTTTACAGAACCACGTGCATGTGCAAAACAAGCATATTGAATCAGACACCGCACTAACACATTTCAATACAATCACATGGTCACCTCCATCAAACCGACGCATGCTGAGAAATCACTCTTTTTTGTTAGCATGTGGCTTTAGAGTCCTGGATCCTGCGCTAAAGGTTTTAAGTTATGCACAGCCAAAAATCAAACTGTGGTCAATACAAATTCAGATTATGTTCAGAATAGTTATGCTGTTTATATCGCCTTCAATTTTCAGTAAGCGAGAGTTTCTGAAAATGAAGCATGAAAAAAGATAATCTAGAAACCAGTAGAAGAATGTTTTTCATCTTCACTTTCATTCAAAAACCCCCCATTTTCTCACAATTACAGATAGGGCAAAACCTAGTAGTAAATGGGAAAAGGTGGAAAAGTACACACATGTATTTAGTGTATCTGTGTAATGACTGGGTAGCAATTTTACCTTTGATTTAATCTTTAAAGTAATTTGCAGTAAGAAATAAGAAAAGGCAGAGAGGGAGATAGCATATTCTGCTGTTTGATACTATGTGGTACCCAAAGTGTGCAGAGGACTGACAGTAGCCCTACATCTCAAAGGGAGGCTGACTCTCACAGCATCTTGCCTAGCCATGATCTTCAGCCAAAGACAGAGGTGTGCCCTACCTTTTCCTCAGAGTCTCATATAAGGTTTAGATTGATGGACAAGAGGATGATTTACCCACACAGGTAAGAAATTCACTTGTTTGTACCATATTCAGAGGTTTGTTTGTCTTAGCATTTATACTTCAGAATAGCTTTGAAGACCAAACTAATTTTCTTAAAGCCCTGGATTTTGGCCCTCGTCAATCTCCTCTTAGCTTCATAGAATTCTCTTCTGAATCTCTTGTGAAATGATTATTTCTTCATAGGAAATATATCATTTCAAATGGAATGGAGTAACCTGATACCAGAACAAAAAATGTTAATTGAGAAAAAGGCTGAGGGGAATGAAAAATTAAAAAAAAAAAAAAGAAACAAATGCAAATAAAAGGAGTGTGAGTTGCCAAGATAAACCTGAACATACTGAAAAAAGTCATAAAATTGATATTATACTGTATTTTTCATCAAATTAAAAATCCAAGTAAGAAATAACATTGTCATTGAAAGACATTACAGGATGCTAAAGTAAATACACACATACATATGTGCATGCGCACACACAAGACATTATCCACAAAGAAATGTATGTTACCTGTGTAAGAGGAGGACAGGATGAATCTTTCTGGGCTGAAGTGATTCTATTTGTTGAGGAAATATTACATATTAACTTGTTCTAAAGCAGCCTCAGTTAATTTTACTGCAGTTTAAAGTAATTCCTTACATTCCAGGAGAGAGTTTGTAATACCTTTCCAAATGACTTCTTTTGACTGAGTTAAGTGTGATTCTTGATCAGTAAAACAGCTTTGATGGCTTCAAATACAGTCTGTTTGCAAACAAAAGAAAAAGAAGGTAGAAAAAGAGACTTCATATGATTAAATTATGATGAAAATAGAACAAGTGTAATAACATTAGTGACTTTGATGGTACCACTTATGGACTTTGGAAGCAGCACGTATATAAGCTAGCTCTGCAACGCAAAATCACTTTTGAAAACTAAGTTTTCCATCACTGACTACATGGCAAGTTTCATGTCCAATGCAAACTGCAAAGCAGGTACTTCTGTTCAACCTAATTACCCATCAAAAGTCAAACACAAACACAGACGTGGGGTTCTGGTTTGTCCCTTTATGCATGTTTCAGTATCACTTATCATCTCTACAAGGACATATATAGTAATAAATTTGTTTACTACCAACAGACCTTTCCAATAAATACAGATCCAGTGGAAGATGTGCTAGTACAGCAGCAGGGTTTCTAGGGTCTTATTTGTGGGAATTTAAAGAAATGAATGCATTTTTAAAAACATAATTTTCTGTTTAAATAAAATAACCTTTTTAAAAAACAAAAAAACCCCTGAATATTGTAGTTATTAATTATGATCATATGTAAATACTACTGATATTTAGCTAAATGTACAGGAAAAATGGCTTAAAATACATTTGTATGAGCAAGGGCAACACAGTTTCGTGCACTTTGATAAATATTTACCTGTTACAAATGTGAGTAATTTAAAGCATTTGTATAAGAACTATCATAATGGAGTCTTTGTTTCAGTAAATTATTCTATATAAATGTTTTAATTAAGAAGAAGCAAAAAAACACCGTAAGTGTATGAAAGTCAACTACAGCATCCTTAAATTATGAGACGCATACAGATCTTTGCTGTAAATCCTATGGCAGTCTTTAGGAGATTAGAAGAAGAAGAAGATCAAAGAAGAAATAGAATTACTACCAGTGCTTAAGTCAAAGGAAGTACCCTATGAACTACCTAATTAAAGAGCATACTTAATATTTAAAAACAATATAAAACAACAGCAGCTAAGAGACATTCTGAGGGTGGGTTAGGTTATCTATCACTGACATTTAGAAAGAATGATGAGGACAAAATATTTAGCACCATACGAAACCTATTAAATCTTTTTACAAGAGACTTTGGTTTCTCTTAAATTAAACTCTTAGGCAAGCTGTGTGAGAGTAATTATATGCACAGATCAGTATACTTGTCATCTCCTAATATAGGATCCTGAATTCATCATTAATCCCATTTCCTTGAATCAAAATATACTGAATTTCATGATGGGACACAAAGGCCTTGAACCAACCCATCTAAGTTCAGGCATCTAACTAAAAGCTTAATTAACGAGCCCTGTCATTTTAGTTTCTCTCTTGTCACTGGCCAGAGATACATTTGAGAGTTGGTTCGGAATACTGAAGATGTAGCCATAAGTTGCCTATCTCTTTTTATTAATGCAACAGAATTTATGATCATGGTGTTCAACTTATTTGCACACCCACTTGCAATAAGCGCACACTTTTAGGTGGGGTAGATTTGCACTGTGATTGAATTTCAGGTTGTGAATTAGGACCAGAATCACATAACTGAGGCCAAGACTTAAATATTTCCTATCTCACAGCTTACATTTGTTTGGTTTAGTATTTAAATTCCTATAGAAAGCAATAAAAATAGTAAAGCTCAAACCACAATTGAAATCTAGATATTTGTGAAGAGATTTAGACCTGTTAAGTTAGTTCTTATTTAACTTCATCAGCAGTATGTTTGGCTAAATTTAGAACTTGAAAGTGTTCAGCACAATTCAGGAATAAACATTGTCCCAAAATGCTGGCATTCAAAGTAAAAAGAAAATAACGATAGGCAGGATGAACAGGAAAGCCCAGCTTTCTATATGAGCCATGAGAAAATGCATGGTTACTTTTAAAATGAATAGACTTTCATGCTTTGAGGTATGTGCCTGAAATGAGAAAAAATTTCTGCATGGACAGATTTTTCCATTACAGATCTCCTTGTATCTTCTTCCAAAACATCTTTGGTCAGATGGATATGCAACATGTCACACCATGCACTAGATCAACTATTACGCTGATATGATGTGATTCTATGTGTATGTGAATTAATATATCTTACAGGTTTTTCACTTTTGCAACCTGCATCACTGAAAAAAAAAAAAGAAGGTGAGGTTTTTTCCATAAAATGCACAAGCTTTAAGTATCGTTACAAATGCAGATAAGTATATAGAAAATAATAAACATAGAAGTACTTTGCTGAGTCAGTACCTCAAGGCATACTACTACTATTACCGTTGTTGGTACTCTTGTAATTATTAAAGATCTTAGAGGAAGAATTTTTAAACCTCAGGACCAAAACCACCTGAACCAAGGTTCTTATACTTCTGCAAATTTTGTCTGCTTGACAAAATCTGAAAGCTCTAAGTCAGAGAATTTGGGAAATGAGGCAGTGAGACCCACTATTAAATCCTTTGAAATATGCTGTCTTGGGAGACATCTTTGTAAGGATAAAGTGGAGGGAAATACTGAATAATAAGGATTTGTGCTGCGTAAATAGTGACAATTGGGCATGTATGCTACCATGATCTGCTGTGACACTGAGCAAAGAGATTGTGAATCCCGCAGGCTGTTAAGAACTCTTCATTAAAGCCATTATCTTTGCAGGGATTTTGCATAGCATCCAGAAGTTAATTTCTTTTTCCTTAGCAAATAATTTTTAAATTAGCCACATAGCATATACCCTTGTGCATAGTTCACCTTCAGGCTTAGTTAATGCAATAAACGTGAAGTTTCTAGACCAAGCTGTTTTTGAGATAAGCAGTGGTAGGAGAGGTAGAAAAGAGCCTGTACAACTTTTCTTACACAGAGTTTCTGTGTTTAAGTAAAAGTTTCTGGGCAGCAGGCAGGAATTAGAAGGGAAAATTCTGTGCCTTATCTATCATAGAAGATTAGACTGGATGAGCACTACCTCAGACTAAAATGAGGATCTGTTTGCTAGACCAGTGAATATTATGCTTCTAGTAAGACTTAAAACTTGTATCTGAACTGGTTACCAGACCTTAAGGTAATCTGTTTAAATGCTATAAAGGGTTCTGCATTCACAGAAAAATGGAAAAAAAAAGTATTTCTTGGAGTAAAACTAGTATAGTGGCTTTTTTTCCATTGTACCAGCTTTTATGTAATCAAAACCAGGTGGCATATAACACAATGAAAAGATGTAAAAGACTACTCACTGAAAATTATACCTTAATTATTTCATTATTATGTATCTTACCATCTTTGCCAGTATCTAGGAAGCCTCTTAAATAAGTACTTCCTGGTTTTGAGGGGGAAGATCACCTAAGATGGATGATGATGATGGAGTTACTGAGGGAATTATTCTAGACTGATTATCTAGGAATGAGATTTAGGAAAAATAAAAACATACCTTCAGTGTGTAGTTAAAAAATTGTAATAGGCAATTATTTCCAATCATGAAAATAATTACGTTATCTATATACTCATTCACCTGTATGACCAGTTTGACAGCCTGTTAATAGTAACATGATTTGCCCTTTTCTGATCTGTTGTTTTCTGGGTTGGTAAGACTTGAGGAAACTGTACACAGCTCCTGGGATAAAAAGAATGTCTTGTTCACTCAGGACTGAATGTTCTGGCCAATATATCAGCCTTGACAGTCTCTCAAGAACACCTGTGTGGACCTTTACCTAAAGCATGGTTAGCTTAAAGTTATAGGTAAGAAAGCTTTAGGTTTTATTTTTATTTCAAACACACTGCTGTTTTTCTAGAGGTAAGGAGTAGATCACATTTTCATAGAAAAGGAGTAATAAGGCATAAAAATAAACAGTCTCCTGATCACGCTACATCCAAAATAGCCATATGCCTCACTGCAGAGGTTGGGATAGATGCTAGATGCTCTGCTGCCTCCCTGAAGGAGGCTGTCAGTGGATGGTGTGGCTGAGGAGGTAATGTTGGTCATGTCCCACACATGCTGTTGAGAACGGATGAGCTGAGGCAGTGACGGAGCTGTTCCATCCACTGGCACAAAGGAAACTACCAGCTCCCAGGTTCCAGTAAATTAAGAAAGTAGGAATAATATGCCTAAAAATCTGTTTTTGGGAGGCAGTGTCTTTCTGGACCACAAGTCCAACACCTAAGTCCAAATCTGAAATCTACCTTTAAATCAGATCGCTTCTTTATGAAGGATGTATTGTATTTCAGATGTTTTTAAAGTATGGGCACTTAATACTTAATGGTTTTAGAACTGAGGCAGGATTTGCACTGGCACTGGCTAATACGTTGGGCAAGCTCAGCAGGTGGGTTTTCTCATCTTTGCTCTCAAGTTTCACTTTATCACCAAGACAACATCAGTAAGCGTTCCTGGGTGATCAATCAATCAATATTTCCACTTCTGTCTGGTATACTGAGAGACTATGTAGAAGTCTCATTACTGTAGTCTAAAAGCTGCATCTAAAAGTTTCCTTTGATAGAATTAGTTGGTTAACATAAGGACAACTAAATAATGCAAGGGGAAACATGGCTGAAAAAAACAAGTTAAAAAATCCACTCTGAAGTGACTTATTTTCTTACCCTATTTTAAATTTTAAGACACATCCTTCAGTAGACTTTTTGGATAAAAAGCTGATTTTCACTTTGTTTTTCAAACTGTAAGTACTTGGGACCTGATCTTTATGATTATTTTTTGTGTTATCATCATTATTATTACTAGTATTACTATATACAGCAATTTATCTGCAAAACCATTTTGTTTCTGCAATTTCAAAAGAACTTGTAGGTAATGTCACTCTGCTACTGACTCATTGACAACTTACAGCTCTGTGCTTTGCCTTGTGACATCTCTAACAGTAAAAATATGCAGTACTCATACTAGTTTCATTCACAAGATCAGCAATCAGGTACGGTCTCCAGAGGAAGGAGATGAACTACTCAACCAGTCAAATACTGCCATCAGCACAAAGTGTAATTATAGAAAAGATGTTATGTGGCTACCATCTTTAAGTGTTGTTCTTAAAAAGTGACAATTCTGTTCTGTTTTGCAGCTTATTCTATATAATGTACATTTGCAGAGAAGCTTCCTTCTTTACCGTCTTCACCTAATCCCACTCTCTGTCAAATGCTGTCACAAAACTTAACCTTTTGTTATGAGTAAGAGTGAATCACTTCTTCAAAGCTGAATTTAAGTTCTCAGAATCACAGCCTGGCTGAGGAGATATAGCTGTCACGCCTCCATTATACATTCAGCCTCACAGAAATTGAAATAAACAGCCTTGTAACTGTTACTCCATTTTCACGTTAAGTTTGACAATTCAGTTGTATGTGTGAAAGTCTACAGGACATTTTTGCATTCACTACAAACAGTCCCAGCAAATCAATGAAGGGGATTCTGGACTACCTCCCATAAAACATCTTAAGTAGTCCAAAGCTTACTCTACTAGTTGTTAACTTAAACAACTGCTAATCAGACAAGACCCAGAAAGTATATAACACCAGATCCATTCACTTAGATTGTCAATATTTGGCTTTATTTTTGTATCTTAATAGGGCAATGGTCTAATTACCAGTAGATTTATTTGTATTGGTTAGTAAATGAAGTTGTTTTCCCCTTAACAGAAGAGTCGGTGGAATCACAGTTGGCATTTCCATTATTTCATTTTCTAATTCCAGTAGCAACCAAAGAAATCTTAATGAGATGGAGGTTTTTAAGCTGTTATTAATCTCTGTCTAAAGTCCTTTAATAGGATTATTAGTCTCAAAAAAACCCACCAAAACTACAAACAACCCCAAACCCCCGAACCAACCAACCAAACAACCCTCCTTCCCCAAGTAAACAATTATCAATCTAGGGCTTTCTTCCTGAACGATATGAAGCATCCCTACTCTTCTGTAAACAAAATTTGAAGGGCCTGGAGGAAATATCCCTTTAACAAAATAAATAAGCATATCCAACGTGAGCGGATATCACTTGGGAGGAAAATCTCTGTTTGCCTATGTTTTGTGTAGCCGTAGTAATGGGAATGCCAATTAGCAATCACACTGCAAAAGTGTCATTTCCATCATGTGTTTTTTCAGCAATATATGCAGCGACAATAAAAATTCCAAGATGTAAAAGCTTGAGCTGTTTTGTAGAATTTGATGAAAGTCTGGTGTCGGGCTGGGCGAGCCAGAGAGATAGATGAATAAGACTGCTCTGCATTTTAAGTTTGCAAGAGAGCACACTCCCTTACTGCAATTCCTATGTTGTGATGAATAGTTCTAAATAATTTGCATAATATATATTCTGTTGCTTTTGGTGCTATTGAAAATACACAGTAGGCATTGGTTTTAAACTTGCCTGTAATGAACTTGCTACAGGGTTGAATTTGTTTGTTGCTTTTTTTATTTATTTACTGTTTCAATGAAAAAAACAGCATCAAAAGCCGATTGCTTCCAGCTATTGAATTCATAAAATATCACTTGTAGAAATAAAGTTTTCTCTTGAAAAAGGGTTAAAACTTAAAGCAACATTGTGTATGTAAAATCTGTATATACGACAGTATAAGATAAGGTGCCATCCTTTACAAAACTATTTTTAAAAACTACAAAAATGAATTATTTTTTTAAATGGACCCATCCATTAAGTTTCATAATGGAGGTTTCTACTGAGGATCTTATTCATTTGCTTGTTTCTGCTTCTGAAAGGTGCACATTTGTCTGTGTGAACTTTAAAAATTAATACATCCATACATAAGGAAAAATCAATGCTACATGTCAGCATGCATATATTATGCCTAAGCTTACTTTAGAATGAAAGATATCCTGTATGAGTTTGTGCACTATTCGAAAACAGAAGTCTTTCAAAAACTCTGTAATCCAGACTGCATTACTGTATGAAATATTTATGCAGTATTTAAATATCTTTTAGCTTTTTGGGGTTTTTGGTTTGGTTTGGGGTGTTTTGAGGTTTGGTGGTTTGTTTTTTGTTTTTTTTTGGCTAACTAGGAAGGGTGACAATCTGTTTAAAAGCTGGACCTTATGGATTTTTATTTCTATTGAGTATGTGATTACATGTGGAAAACTCACCATGTTTTCTAGTCAAAATTGACTAGGCATTGTGTTCTATATAAAGTTAACAAGCTGTATTATTTTCTGTTTGATCAGTATACTATTAAACCTTGTTTTTGAATGTTAATAACTGCATATAATCATTTGTACAAGGCTACAAATATGAATTTAGTTTGCAATAAATTTTAAGTTTTGTATGAAGGATTGTCTGTGGGAAGGTTATAACCTTTTTCTGCTAAAATCCTATGATTGGTCCTAGTAGTGTTTGTTTTAACATATCCTGAAAATTGTAGGGTTAAATGTTTTCTGTTTCCTTTCAAAATTATCTTCCTTCCTTTTTTCTTCCTTCCCACCAATTTCCTAAAAGTGATTAAATTTCAGTTAATGATGTTTCAACAGTTGTCTGAGATTCTTTGGGATCTTCTACCCAGAAAAACCAACAAACAAACCAACCAAAAAACCCAAACCCCCAAAACTCTAGCGAACAAATAGAAGAACCACCTTTTATTATTCTTTTCTACACGTATCTTTATGGAACCTCGTGAAAAACCATACACTAGCCCTAATTCTAAAAAATGTTATGTAATTAAGCAAAATCACAAATAAAATTGGTGATTTCAACACTTATGCAATCGTGTCTGATCTGTTTGCCCTCTAGTGGTGAAAGATGCACCATAGGTATGGGCTCAGGTGGTGTTTCAGTACAGCTGGATAATGAACATCAGCAGAAGTCAGGTCCTAAAAGGCAGTATTGCAAGACATACCACCAGTCTGCCATGCCACATAGTCTAAATAGACAAAGGCTTTAGTTTCCTCACCACAGATGTCACAAACATTTGAGTTTTTGCAGTTCGCAAGATTCTTCTTGAACTTGACAGAAACTTTCATTTTGTCTAGTAATTGAATTATGGGGTGGGTTTACCCTGGCTGGACACCAGGTGTCCACCAAAGCTGCTATATCACACCCCCTCCTCAGCTGGACAGGGGAGAGCAAATGTAGTGAAAGGCTTATGGGTCGAGATAACAACAGGGAGAGATCACTCACCAGTTACCATCATGGGCAATACAGTCTCAACTCCAGGAAATTAATTTAATTTATTGCCAATCAAATTAGAGTAGAGTAATGAGGAACTAAACCAGATCTTAAAAATACCTTCCCCCCAAGCCCTCCCTTCTTCCTAGGATCAACTTCACTCCCAATTTTCTCTACCTCCTCCCTCCAAGTGGTGCAGGGGGACGGGGAATGGGGATTGTGGTCAGTTCGTCACACATTGTCTCTGCTGCTCCTTCCTCCTCAGGGGGAGGACTCCTCACACTCTTCCCCTGCTCCAGCCTGAGGTCCTTCTCATGGGAGACAGTTCTCAATGAATTTCTCCAATGTAAGTCTTTCTCTCAGGCTACAGTTCTTCACAAACTGATCCAGGTGGGTCCCTTCCATGGGGTGCAATTCTTCAGGAACAGACTGCTCCAGCGTGGGTACCCCACAGAGTCACAAGTCCTGCCAGCAAACCTGCTCCGGTGTGGGCTCCTCTCCAGGCTTTCACAGGTCTTGCCAGGAGCCTGCTCCAGCACAGGGTCCCCATGGGGTCACAGCCTCCTTCAGGCATCCACCTACTCCAGTGTGGGGTCCTCCATGGGCTGCAGGTGGATATCTGCTCCACCATGGTTTTCACCACAGGCTGCAGGGGAATCTCTGCTCCTGTGCCTGGAGCACCTCCTCCCTCTTCTTCTTCAGTGGCCTTTGTGTCTGCAGAGTTGTTTCTCTGACACATTCTCAGTCCACTTTCCCCGCTGCTGCTCTCCACTTCTTTTCCTCTTCTTAACTATGTTATCCCAGAGACGCTACCACCATCATTGATGAGCTCAGCCTTGGCCAGCGGCAGGTCCATCTTGGAACCAGCTGGCATTGGCTCTGTCAGACAATCTGGAGTGTCTACTTCCCCGCTCAGTTTGGTGTCATCCATAAACTTCATCAGGCTATACTTGATGCCATTATCCGGATCACTTATAAAGATATTGAATAACATTGTGCCCAATATTGATCCCTGGGGGACTCCACTAGTTGCCACTTGGAACTCCAAGGTTGCCACTTGGAAAAAGAGCTATTTACCACCACCTTTTGGGTGTGGCCTGTCAGCCAGTTCCCCACCCGCTGCACAGAACACTTGCCTAGGCCATAACACAATAATTTCTCCAGGAAGAGACTGTGGGGGACTGTATCAAAGGCCTTGGAGAAGTCCAGGTAAACAATGTCCACTGCCTGACCCATGTCAACCAGGCAAGTCACTTTGTCATAGAAGGCCACCATGTTTGCCAAACACGATTTGCCTTTAGTGAAGCCATGTTAGCTTTTCCCAATCACATGCTTCATTTGACTTTTGATGGCCCCCAGGAGGATTCATTCTGTAACTTTCCCAGGGATTAGAAGTAAGACTGATGGGCCTATAGTTACCCGGATCCTTCCTCAAGCCTTTCTTGTAGATAGGGGTAACTTTTGCCTTCCTCCAGTCCTCTGGGACATCCCCCGTTGTCCATGACTTCTCAAAGATTACGGAGAGTGGCCTTGCGATGATGTCAGCCAGCTCTCTCAACACCCTTGGGTGGATGTTGTCAGGGCCCATTGATATGTGGGGGTCAAGCTCCTGTAGTAATTCCTGTACTAAATCTTCCTTCGCTGATGGTGGGTCGGTGTTTGGGTCAATTGGCAATTTCATTTCCAAAGCCTGGGACCCAGCAGTGCTGGTAAAGACAGAGGTGAAGAAAGTGTCAAGGACCTCTGCCTTTTCAGCATCATTGGTGATTGGCTCTCCTTATCTGTTTAACAGTGGGCCTATGTTTCCCTTCTGTTTCTGCTTATGGTTGACATGTCTGAAGAAACCATTCTTGTTATTTTTGACATCTACAGTCTGTTTCAATTCAAGCTGGGCTTTTACTTTTCTAACTGCATGTCTGCACGCTCTGGCAATGCCCTTGCAGCTCTCGGCGGATAATCTTCCACTTCTCCATATCTGATATGCTTCCCTTTTGGATTTGAGTAGACCCAGGAGGTCATGGTTGAGCCAAGGGGGCCTCTTGCTCTGCTTACTTCCCTTTCCTTTGTAGGGGATAAATTGGCTTTGTGCTTCCTTTGTTTTTCCTTTGCATCAATCAGCTTCGTGCTTTGCTTTGTTCTTGAAGAACCCCCAGCACTCACTAGCTCCTTTGTCTTCCATAGAAGCTTTCCATCAAATCCCTCCCAACTGAGCCCTGAGTGAACTGAAGTTTCCTCTTCTAAAATCCAGGACCTTTGTCTTAGAGCTGACCTTCAACACACTCAGCAGGATCCCGAACTACAAAATATTATGATCTCTGCAGCCAAGGCTATCGCTAACAGAGATATTACAAAGCAGGCTTTCTCGGTTTGTGAATAGCAAGTCCAGCAGTACCTCATTCCTGGTTGACACATCTAGCATTTGTATCAGGAAACAGTCCTCTATACGTTCCAGGAACTTGGTGGATGACATGCGAGCTGCCGTATTGTTCTTCCAGCAGATGCCCGGGTAGTTAAAGTCCCCCATCAGGACCAGGTTCTGTTGGCCAGAAGCTTACTTTAGTGCCCCAAGTATCGCTTCGTTGGCATCATCATTGTGGTTAGGAGGTCGATAGCAGATGCCCACTGTGAGGTCCTGCTTGGAGATGACCCCTTTGACTTTAACCCAGAGGCATTCGATAGAGTAATCGCAGTCACCATAGCTGACTTCAATACATTCAAGGTTTTCTGTAATGTAGAGTGCAGCTCCTCCACCTCTTCTACCCTGCCTGTCCTTATGAAAGAGCCGGTCCATTGCAATCGTCCAGTCATTTGAGTTGTCCCACCATGTTTCAGTTACTCTTATGATGTCATACCTTTCTGAGTGGGCACGGAGCTCCAGTTCCTCCTGTTTGTTACCTAGACTGCGCGCATTTGTATACATACACTTGAGGTGATTACTCTTCTGTTTCACCTCTTGGGAGCCATCTAAGGAACCTTTATCACCGCACTGCTTGGCCTGACTTACTCCCCCATTTGATGTGCTGGTGTGAGCGTTTTCACCATGGATCCCACCCCCCAGGTCCTTCAGTTTAAAGCCTGCCACACCAACTTAGCCAGCCTACAGCTGAAGATTCCCTTCGCCCTTTTAGACAGGTGGATTCCATCCCTCCCTAGCATGTTATCATCATTGAAGAACACCCCATTGTCATAAAAGCCAAACCCTCACGGTGGCACCAACCACGTAGCCAGGAGTTGATATACGTTACTCACCTGTTTCTGGCTGCTCCCTTCCCTCAAACTGGCAAAATGGAGGAGAAGATAACTTGGCCTCCAATATTTTTTCACTTGCTCCCCCAGAGCTCAAAAGTCTTCCTTGATTTTACCCACGTTACAGCTCTCAGTGTTGTTCATGCCTACATGAAATAGTAGCAGTGGATAGTAGTCCATTCTCTTGATGAGTTGCGGCACCCTCTCATCCATGTCTCAAACCTTGGCTCCTGGAAGGCAGCATACCTCTCGTGTGACTCCCTGTCACGTTAGCAGATGGGTGCCTCAGTACCCTTCAACAGAGAGTCACTCACCATGAGCACTTGTCGTTTCTTTTTAGGATGTTCCCTGTGTGTTGCTGGTACAGTTTCCCCTTGTGGGGGACTTTGCAGACTTTGCTCATGGGTGTCCTCAGTCGTTAAGGCTTCGTATCTGTTTCTGATTGTGATGGTGGAGGGTGCAGGCTGATGTGGGATCCTGCTCCTGTGAGTCACCTGGGTCCACAGTGCCTCATTCTCAGTGGTGTCTGCCACAGGAACATGATTCTGAAACCACCTGTCTATCTTCTAGAAGCTTCTAGAATCTTCTCACAGAAGCCAATCCTGTAGCCCCCCTGCTACCAGAACCTTGCCACAAAAACCCAATACAGATTAATATGTCAATGTTGTGGCACCTAGCTTCTACTTCTACTGCACAAAGTCTGATGACATTTTATTGGTTTGCATATGTGATAAATGCCACTGAGTACAATGATTGTTAATCAAGGTAATTATGAATGCTTACATGGTAAGCCATTAAAACAAAACAAAACATTAAAAATTACTCTTTTAGATTTCCCAGTCAAAAATATTTGACTTCAAATCCTCAAACGTAGCAAAGTAATTTTTCAGTATCACTGACCTATAGAATGAGTTAGCTGGAGGGCATTAACTTGCTTAGAAATGGTACTGAATTATTAACAAAATTCCATGGTTGGCAAGCATGTTCTTGGATAGCTTTGGTGTTCTGCTAGCTTGTAGACTAAGGGAAAGGAAGGAAAAATGGAAACCCTAGGGATCAATCCTTAAAGTCTGCAACACTGAGAAATTTGGAAAAATCAGGAAGCTACAAGCCCCAGGTTTCAAAACTGCAGGACCCTGAGGTAGGAGTGTGATTCTCCTCTGGAGCAAATCACCAGAGCAAGCCAACATTGGAGCTTGTGTCTCATCAGCTCAGCAGGGTGGGATGCCCTGGAGAGGAAGTGGCATCTGCTGCAGCATGCCTAAGCTCCATATTTCCCAAGCAGAAGGTCTTTCTTAAGAGACATGAAAAAACACCAGTATCTCATGAAGCACAGAATACTGCCAATACTATAATGATATACAGGTGAAATAATGAAAAACTGAGAAAGCAAGAACAAAATCAAACTTTTATGAAGTTTGGGAAAGGTTTATTTTCACTCAAAATCAAAACTGTTTCTTACAATACTTCCAAATATGACACTGCTCTTGGGAGCTAATCTATTCCTCCCCTCTTGTAAAGGTCCTCTCGTTGTGTTTAATAAACTGAAATGTGGTCTTCTCTTCACTGGTTTTTAATACGTTTCTCATCTTTACATGAATATGTTCTGTGTCTGGCCTGCTGACCTACCTCTCACCTTCTGACACAGCAAGTGGATTTAGCAATATAACTGAAGAATATTTCAAATCTGAAATAATGCTCAGGTTACTGCCTGATCCAGACCCCACAGGATACCATGCAATTCTTAGTTTCTCTTGGGTGAGCAGGGTAAGCAAAACCTTCCATCTTTTACTCTGAACAGCTCATTTAACACATTAGAAAGTATGTTCTTGCCTTGTAAAGTGCAGCCAAAAAAAAAAAAAAAAAAAAAAAAAGAAACAATTGAGGCATTACTACAGCTCAAGGGTGTCTTACCTGTACTGGAGAGGTCATTGGGCTATTCATCTTGATCAGAAAAAGAGGTGGTTCCAGAAAAAGACAAAACACTGAGAACATTTTTATCTTCTTCCTCTAACAGTAAGAAATCAAGGCAGCCACAGGTATGATCTTGCAGCTATAGCCATAGCTCAGGAACAGTGAATGTCATCCCTGGATGTGTCACAGACTTCCCCCAGAATCTTTTGCCACCATTTCCATCCAGACTGTTTAGATGCCTAAACCTTCACCCATGATTAAAGGAAACACTGAGAATTTGTGCTGTGGACTTTCAGGGTCTGTTTCCTAATATAAAATGTGAGTGACCCTGCACCCCTTTAGGCAATAGTCCGGGAGTGGGAAGGAGGTTGTGAATCGACACAGCTGGGACAGCTGACCCTAGCAGACCAAGGAGAAATTATATAGCATACAACATCATTCTCAGCAATAAAAAGGAGGGGGAATCTTTCCAAGGTAGTTGTTGCTTGGAGACCAGCTGGGCATCGGTCTGCTGGTGAGAGGTGGTGAGTGATTGCCTTTGCATCACCTGTTGTTTGGACTGTAAAGCTTTTTTCCCCTTTGCTTATTAAACTGTCTTTATCATGACCCATGAGCTTTTCTTGCTTTTGCTCTTCCAATTCTCTCCCCCATCCCACTGCGGGGAGAGCAAGTGAACAGCTGGCGGGTGCTTAGGTGCTGGCTGGGGTCAAACCATCACACCTGGTGTTTACTCAGTACCATTCAACTGCTTGCCTCAAAGACCAGCTTCTGATTCTCACAAGGATTTTCATTTTCAGGACCCAGGGAATCATCTTCATGGATATCACAAAAATATGATAGGATCATTTTTAACAGCTTTTTTTTTTTTTTTTTAATACTGTGAGATAAATATTTTACAGGGTGTCACATCAGGTATAAATCACTGTAGCACTGATTCCAAACTGGTGAACTATTTCTGTCTAGGACTATTTTTTTTAATTACTGTTGGAACATGAGCATCGATTTTACAGGATTGCTGCCTGTGTTTTCCAGAAAATATTTAAAATAAGTAAATAGCTAAAGGAGTACATGAAGAACTGATCCTTCTAAGTCTTTTAACAATATCTAGAATTGACTGTCTTACAATGCATGTCTGAAGAAATTATGTTTAAAGTATTGTTAGGAATGAGTAAATATTGCTAACTATTTCTTAGAACTATGTTCTTATTAACATTCAGATCTGATGCTTAGAAGTATGTTCTTATTAGCATTCAGACCTGATCAACTTGTTAATAGGGAAATGAAAAGTCCCAAAAGATAATGCTCAGCATATGACGTTTAAGTGACTTATTTGTTGTTTTAACATATCCAAGATGCTTGAAAAGTAGAATCAATACAGTGGCCCTATAATATAAGTGGAAAACCTGCATATAGGTTCCACTGCTGAAAATACATATTCATCTGAAAACATGAATTAAGCTTTTAATATGGAACAACAGATAAAAACCAGTCTGTTTTTACTGATGATGCCTTACCTATTGTCTCCTATTCAACACCATGAACTTAAGCTTGGGAAGGGTGTTCACTACAGTTATTCACATGTTGTTCTGAAAGAAGTCAGCTTCCATCAAGAAAGAAGTTGAGATATAAACTACTCAAAATAAAATTTTCAAATTTTACTTTGAGATCTTTAGAATTTCTCTCTTTACATTCCTTTTTCAGTGTAATTTCTATGTATCTGCATCTATACTGTTTCTGCTAGTTTAGACTGTTAAAGCTTATTCAGTCATGCCCGTATGAGCTGTTTCTTTAATGAAATATAGTGCCTTAAAAAACTTAAGGTCAGAAGGGAGTTATTAAAGTAGAATTAAAACAAGGATTTCACACACTGTTTGCAAGGCAAAGGATTCATCTACCAGACTTTTCTTTTCCTCCCTCTACAGACTTTTGCCTTTTAATCCTTCATAAAGATTATTTGATTGGAATAATATTAAAAAGTGTAAGCATTTGTTCTAACAGCATGCTTATAACCATCATTGCAAAATGTATTAAAGCTGCTGTCAAGCTGGCTAACTGATGTGAAAAATCCTTCTTTGATCCAATGAGGGATGAGTTTCATCACAGTTTAGTTTTATGATGAAGGCTGAAGAAAGCATATAAAAATTAACAGGGGTCTTAGGAAGAAATAGGATAACTGGCTTCAAAAAATTTTAAGAAAAAAGAATTTTTAAATTTCCAGTAATACAAAAAAAATAATTTTAAACTTAAAGCTGGTACGTTAATGATACTCAGCTACTTATAAAAGCAGTGTATTTTAAAATAGCATCAGCAAAAGCATTTACATCATACAGTTTAAATAAGGTTAAAAATAATCAGTGCTGTGATGAAAACACATGGAGCATTAGAGGAGACAAAAGCATATCTAATAAGCAATAAAACTAAAATTAGATGGGAAAGCGATCTGGGTTTACTTTTTTGTTGTGGGTTTTGGGTTTTTTTTAAGACAAAATGTGTAGGGAAGGTAGTCTAGACATGCAGCCGGGTAACAAGTTGCTGTGCCAGACTCTCCTACTGAAACAGATCAATGAACCATCTACTCCAAAATGCCACCTGAAACACTGGTAAGTACTGCAAACTGCAGAGATAGGATGATACAGCAGAGAAAAGTTAAGAAAAAAAATTTTTGTTCACATCACCCATTTGATGATTTTTTCCCTGACATGCAAATCTTTACATTCTCTTAACATTTTAAATGTGCATAGTATAACTGTTGGCTAGGGGACAGTGGATATGTACACAATTAGCTGATATGGGCTCATATGTTAGAAGCTTGGGTACAGTAATATATAGCTGAAGTGACACTTCTAAGTCACTCATGATATAAAGAGCAAGAATAGTAAGTGATGGACCTATAGCCACAACTTAAGACAAGGCCTTAAATTTTAAGAAGTATTAAGGATTTTATACTTTTCTAGCTGTGACAGGTTAAAATCACATAAAGACCTTCTTTTTGAGGTGCTTAACATTTTTGAAGAAAGAACCTTCAAAAATGGTTTAGTAAAAATAGTATTCTCTTTGGAAATTTTAAAGGGCAAATCAGTCTGTCAACCGAAAAGACAAAAACAATGTCAGAAAACTTAAATTAAAGGTGCAGGATGCCAAAATTTTATTTACCTGAAACCAGATAAACATGCAAAAATATCACATATATTGGAAAATAAATCCTGCAATTAACATACACCGCAGATATAAGCATTACACCCTCGTAAACTGCTTATTCTATACCTCTGATCATGCTCCTTTTTTATAAAGTGCAAGCAATAAATTGGTTCTTTGGTATCAGTATATATATAAGACAAGTCTTTAAAGACACATATAAAATCATCGACCAGTGTAAGATTTTAAAATCAAACCTTTGCATCCTTAGCTGGCTTTTCCAAGACAAAGTTCTGCATGGAGACCAGGGGAATAAGAACAGAGAAAGGATGTAAGGATTCACCCCATTAGGTCTCAGGAAAACAAAAATATGTATCCCTGTTAGAAAAGAAAAGAAATACTGCACCTAGTAGACTGGAGAAACTGGAAGCCTTAAAAGAATTACTCTCTTACAACGCCAAGGTCAGTGTCTGCATATGTCACTTGCCATATTATTGACTGTCTTTATCGAAAATTTTCTCACTGTTGCACTGGTGAGCTGGTACACAGCGAGGTCCATGCCAGATTGTCCCTTCTCTTCACTCCATTTGGGACTTACTCAACCCCAGAAAGTACTAGCTAAATGTGCCATTAACCTGCGAGTAACAGCTGTTGATTAAAATCTGTTTTGTATGAGGGAACGGGGTAACGAATGATTTTTGTTGCAAGTTCATCTTCAGTAGTATCAGTTTTTATTTAAGACCCTTTGTATCTAGGCTTCTGGGTCTGTCTTCTACTTCACTACCAAATCAGGCAGCTATCATTGTTATGTTTCTGAAAATGGTCCCTGCCATAAAAGAAATAGATTTTTTTATGATACGGAGATAAAATGCAAGTCAATGGACTAAAATAGGATTGACCTGAAAATATGAACCAAAGTTTTTAAAACAGAAACTATTCCCTTTTTATCCAGCACAACAATCTGAAAGTTCACGTGGATAAAAACATTACAGTATACTGGCTTTGAATTGTATTTCAAACTGAAGGTTTGATTTTTTTTCAACTGACATTTCTGAGCTAACTGCTTGTGATAATGGTCTTATAAATTATGTCATGTCCCTGTGTTGTGGTTCAGCCCCAGTCAGCAACTAAACACCATGCAGCCGCTTGCTCACTCTCCCCACCCCTCTGGGATGGGGGAGAGAATCAGAAGAATAAAAGCAAAAAAAAACCACTTGTGGGTTGAGATAATAACAGTTTAATAATTAAAATTATAATGATAATAATGATTATGATAATAATAACAATAACAAAAATATAATAAAATGGAAAAGGGAAGAAACCAGAAACACAAACGATACAACTGCTCACCACCCGCTGACTGACCCTGCCAATCCCTGAGCTGTGATTTCTGCCTCCCTCCCCCGGCCAGCTCCTCCCAGTTAACATACTGGGCATGACGTTACATGATATGGAATATCCCTTTGGCCAGTTTGAATCTGCTCCCTTAGCTGTGCCTCCCTCCCCTCCCGGCTTCTTGTGCACCCGGCAGGGCATGGGAAGCTGGAGAAGTCCTTGACTAGTACAAGCAAAAACCAGAACATCGGTGCGTTATCAACATTGTTTTCATACAAGTCCAAAGCACAGCACTGTGCCAGCTGCAGTGAAGAAAATTAACTCTATCCCAGCTAAAACCATGACACCCTACAACACTAACATAATATGAATGAAAGATACAGTAAAGCCGATCTTTATCTAGCCTTTATGCAAATTTACAATCAGAATAGGAATTTTATTGTTTAAAAATTAAAGATCTTGTTTAAAAATTAAAATATTTAATGTCTTTCTTCTGATTATTTTAAAAAAGAAAAAAAACAGAAAGAACACTAGTTAGCAGTCTTTTCTTTTTGAATTCTAAGGATATTTGTATCACAAGTGATGTCATGTTCAGCAAGGTGATTCTGACCAACAATTGCCTGAGAAACTTCCCTTGTAATTTGCATTATATTTAAAAGTTTCTGTTTCTTCACTGTAAACAGTATTTCTCATACTTCAGACTTATGGAAAACCAAGTTAAAGAGCACATCAAAGATGCGTCTGAATCCAGTGTGAAATGAAAACTCAAAGTTCAGATACAAATTTGGAAAAAGTTTAGAGTAGTACTCAAGGGTAAATCACAGTTCTGTGATTGAGTTTAAAAATCAATATTACAGGTAAATAACATAAAATCCACAGTAGGCTGAAACCATAATTATCAGAAAGGCATTCCTGTGAGTTTCTTGCTGAATTTGAATTGGTATCAGAATATAGTCTTTTTCAAGTTATTATTTGATCTTGAGGTAAAATAAGACAGGGTCAAATATTATCTGGGAAACTCCTCAAAACTCAGAGTGTTTAAATTTCCAGTGGTCTCCTCTATGTCAGATCTAGGAACATTTTTTAGGAGTAAGTTTCCTCAGCGGAGACTTCTAATGTCATTTGGGATTCCCTAGATTATCCTAAGCAGACTTCTGCTGACAGTCCAGAAGAGGATGTGGGTCATTCATAGGTTTTATGTCATACTTGACAACTTCTTATAGATACCTTGGATACCCCAGGGTTTCTCAGATGCCACTAAGTGTTTTTGTATCTGGGGAACTAAGCTGACCTTTATTGCTTTTCTCTCTGTAATCAGTTTTGAAAGAAGGAGCAAAACACGTTTAAGCAATAAGCAGCTGCAGCAGTCTAAAAGGATTTACCACTCTTTTTTTCCTTTCAGTTCAGACTTTATTCAATATTGTTATGTTCAAAATCTTGTTTAAAGGGAAAGAAGAAACATACCTTATGTATAAAGCAAATGATTTATTGTTAGTGTAGTGGCTATTTTAACCATCTGATCCAGGAAGCATTATTAGTTCAGGTCAAAATGTTATAGAAAATAAATAACCCTTCTCTATAGAAAAAAAGTCCCAATAGTAGCAGTAATACAATGAAGACTGTTACAGACACATTTCATTTTTATGCTTTTCCTGGCATTATCCCTCCTCCTGCTTCTCTGATTCCTGGGGTGAGTTTCATTCTGGTGATTGTGGAGGGGGTGCTGCAGTGGTTTGTCAGTACCAGAAGTCCTTCACCAGGAGTATGGTTGGTGTTTATGTTGAGGCTTTCTTCTTCCTCACTCCAGGATTCACCAGGAATAATATTTATATGTTTGTTAAAACAATTTTACAACTTTCTCTTTCTTCACTGGTCTGCAGCTAAATACTGTAACTGAATATAGTATCTACAATAGCTTTTAGGTATGTTAGGTACTCATTCTTTTTCCTTTGTTACTGTTAAGACCAATTTTGTCCGGCTCCAGATCTGCATTTCTGTAAATGATCATGGGTGATTTATTTTCAGCCATGGGGTCTCCAGTGCCAGCCGGTACTCCATCCCTTATCATCCCACTCCTGTGCTCTTCTGTGCTGCATCCCTAATTCTAAAGGCTTCTGCTATCAGACCAGGTCTGTGTTTCTCTACATCATTATCTTAGAACCATAAATATCTCATTCTGCATAGAAAAAACTACTTGTCAGTACTATCTCTATAAAACTATGATTGCACCATATAATGATAAGCAAAACAAATTAGCCATAACCACCTGATCAGAAATAAAATTGCTGTTATGGTTAAACCAAATAAAAACAGAGCTGCAGGCAGGTCAAGAGAAGTTCAGACAAAGCAGTCCTGACAAACCTCAGTCCTAAGACCTTGCAAGCTTATTGCAAAGCTCATGGCCTCTAGTAGCTGTGAGTATATTGTATTATAGGTTTCAGAATTACAGCGCTTGCAGGGAAGTAAGTATTATCTCATATATTGTACCAATATTAGACACATGAAACTTCATCTACTACAAATAAAATTCAAATTTTAATTTCTTTATTTTAAAAATACAGCCGTGAATTCCACATTTATGACTGGACCGGAAATCATTCATCAAAGAAAAGCAAATATCCAGATTATGGAACTTAAAGGACCTGACCCATCTTCTGAATCTGGGAAGTGAACAAGCAACCTAGACTGCTGTTATCCTGAGCTGAGTCCACCACCAGAGCTAAGAAGACTTTGAGGTGGCTATTGCAGATGCCTTAGATGTGCCAGTTTTGTTTGTTTTGTTTGTTTGTTTTGCCTCAGCTGTGTGTAGGGAGTTAGTGTCTGGCAGATTGTGAACTAGTCTGTGTATCTTATTTGAACCTAAGCAATCTTAATTTTTAAAGTTTATATTGACTAAGTTCAGCAAAGATGCCGTGGCAGGAGGTCAGAATATGGCTCAAAGTAATTTTTTTTTTGCTTATTTGTAAGATATGTATAGAGCTTTCACATAAAAAATCTATGCTTTTTTTTTTCTCCTATTGCGTGGTCATTTAATAGGAAGTCTTGTGCTGGCTTGCCATTGTATTTTTAAGGCCTTAAGCAACAAACAGAAACAGTATTGTGTTAAGACTTCTGGATCTGTAATGGAGGGCACTGGACAGCTCAGGAGCAATTTCTTTATTTAATTTCCCCTGAATAGTCTCAGGGAAAATGGCTTAGTAAATGTGGGATACATCTATCAAAGGTCACTGCTATGAAAGGACAGCAGGCATGATTTTGTGTTACTCTTGTCTACCTTTTTAATCCTCTTGTCACAAGTAAGTAATGAAATAAGTGTTTATTGAGCATTCCATTAACGGAAGGAATTCTGGCAAAACCTTGTACAAACATGTCAGAAGACAGATGACGACGTAGCTCCAAACTTCTCTGGCTGTACCTACAGTGCAAAGCCTGAAGTAGACTGCAGAAGAGGCTTACAATAGATAAATCTTAGCTCAGTTTTAGTTGATAAACAAAGGAAGGCCAGGGATTAATCCCTGGCCCTGAAGTCATCCAGAAGAAGCTTGTTTTAGACCCACACTGACTCACTAGATCAGATTTGTCTTGGAGAGATCTAGCTGGAGTAAACCAAACCTTTTCTAACCTGCTTTTCTAATACTTTAACATCGTGGGTTTAACAATTGTGTGTCTGTACCCATGATATATCCCTTTTATCCTTCCTGGAATAGGTATAGCCTTGCAGGTTCGATGCTCAAGGTTTCTCCTTGCCCCTCTTCTATTTAGTAATATAGATGTACACTGAGACCCATGCACTTTTTGCCTGCATTGTTGTCTGTTGAATTGTTTGTAGCTTGGCTTACAGTGTTCACATTAAGCTTAGAAAAAGAGAAACTAATGAACTGCTGTATATGACAGTCAATTTTTACTGACCTAGCAGACTGCAAGACTGAGCACCCAGGTGCACTTAATGACAGTGAGTGCACCAAGAATCTGCCTTCTAAAAAGGATCAGAGCTCAACCCTATGCCCTAAACAGAGCCCAAGCTTACAGATAAACAATACAGAAAGTAATCAAGCTTTACACTCACACCTGACTGGCAGTACAACAAGCTTTCTATGCTTAAACTTTGCTTAAGACAGAAGTTTTCAACAGTGTGTTTATAACTGTAACATGAAGCCACCAGGAGCAGAATACTCATTTGCTTCAAATGGATGACTGATGATCCAGTTGTGGTCTCTCCCCCTTCAAAGATGTTTGCCTGCATCGTAAAGGCACCATGTGGCTTTTCAGACATCTGGTAATGGCCGATCATATTCCGGACAAGGGCAGCAGGACTTCTGTTTGGCCAGATTGCGATGCAGCACTAAAACAGCAATGAAGAATCTTGCATTTTACTTGACTCTATCGAGTATTATCAGCCTCCTCCTTTCAGAAGCATTCAAGTATTAAATGAAAACCAGAGCCCATTTATGAATACATTGTTCCAGTTCTATATATGCTGTACAATTAAAGAGCTATTACACCAGTAACTGATTACCCAAAACAACTGCAGCCAACCATAAGGGAACACAAAAAACTGTATTCTCCATTTGTTCAGTAATTTAAAAAATAATAATAAAATAAAAAAAAAGGTCCAACCAAGTCTAAGGGTGAAGAGAAGGTCAAATTTCAGTGGATTTTATTGATTAGATTTTGTTTACTGCTATAGGGCACACTCTTACGAAACGTGCTATGCAGAAAAAGAATTAAACCAAGCTAGAATAGCTCAGAGGCCTCCCAGAGCTTTTAAAGCAATGTTTTAAAATTATGTCTGGAAAGGGTATCATGGGATCAACGTATACCTGTAGGCTGTGGTAAATTTTGGCCTGATAGCCCTAAGACAATGTAAGCAAGGCAGTGCAGATAATGAAACTGCCTTCTGAACATAAATTAGCAACAGATTTTCTAATGTATGGGTAATGTAAATATATGTATGGTTAGTAGAAAGTATAAAAATAAGAGGCTGAAGATAACTATTAACAACATATACAATGACATTAAGTACCATCTGTCTGTTCAAAAGCAAAAAAATTTCTAGTTGTTGTATTGGCTGTGCTTGGAGAATTAGGGCTACAACTTTCTTAGCATCTGTGCAAATAAGGCATGACTCCTCCACTGCCCCCAAGCACCTTTCTCAGACAACTATAACAAATTTTGGTTGCTTAATAAACTGGGATTCTGTAAGCACTTTGAGAACCTCTGGCTTAGTGTCCAGTCATAAATAAATTTAAAATTTTATTATTAACTTCTACCTCTTTGAGCGTTAAATACAGATACAAATATTGTATCTAGTATAAATATATAATAGACTAGAAAACTAGTTTTGTTCTTTACAAAATCACAAGGCTGAATTTCCAAGGAGGGATGTTTTCACTAAGTACTAAACCATTTCTGTGGAAACTTGAATCATTCTCAGAATTGTAAGTAACTTTGGGAGTTAATCCTCTCAGATTCATGGAGGCTTAACCATTTCTAACCATTCTCCATTAGTACTGAGAATTCTGCTGAAACTGTTTGGGTCTGGCTTTTTTTTTTTTTAATTTACCCATAGATATAGAAAATTACAATTATTGAATGCGCAAGTAATTCAGGGAACAGTCCAACCCTCAGCAAAGCCAATGAAAGTTTTGCCATTGCTTTCAGTAGTGCAGGATCAGGGATATTGCATTTAGTGTGCAATAGGAATCGAAGCACGGTCTTAGCATTTCAATACAGTCTCCAGCTGTGAAAGGCATTGTGCTGGTTCACTGCATCCATTAGGTCCCCTTACACAACTCTGAATAAAATGTACATTTATCTATGTTGACCAGCAATTCCATGTAAGACACTGAGTGTAGAAATGGGTCTCTATTAATAAAAAGCACTGCTGATTTAAAATTGTCCCTATTTCTGGCAGCTTTAATTAAAAGACAACAAAATCTTTGCTTTATGCCCTCAGAATTACTTTTAGCTGTATGAGGTTGTATTAAATTGTCAGAGTGTTCATGGGAAGACTGAAACTTATTGAAAAGCCTAAACTGCATATATCATTACTAGGGTAAAATAACACCCAATTGTACACTGTCATTCTGTTTTAACTGCCATGGGCTAAGGACATTGGTGGGATAAAGTTTGTAAAGAGATGTACCATCTTCCATTAGTCACCCAGAATTGCCAGAAAAATTAGACAGTTTTTTGGGCACACAAACCCCACTCGCAAACCTTGTCCTGTCCTTGTTATAAAGAATAATTCATCCTGAAGGGCTCCAAAAATATGTACACTGATGTCAAGACATTCTCTTAGTGGCTAAGAGATTGCTGAAGTGTATTTTTACCCTTTAAGGTCCCCAGTATGCTTGTACTTTTTCTCATGCTGCATCACACATTAATTCCCATAGTGTATTCTTTCCAAGTACCTGGCTGCCTGATAGTTGGAATATTTTCTTGCAGGTAATTGAGCTAAATAAGTGTCATGGTTTAACCCCAGCCGGCAACTAAGCTCCACTCAGCCACCTGGTGGGATGGGGGAGAGAATGGGAAGAATAAAAGTGAGAAAACTCATGGGTTGAGATAAAGGCAGTTTAATAGGTAAAGCAAAAGCCGTGCATGCAAGCAAAGCAAAACAAGGAATTCATTCACTGCTTCCCATGGGCAGGCGGGTGCTCAGCCACATCCAGGAAAGCAGGGCTCCATCGCGCGTAACGGTTACTTGGGAAGACAAACGCCATCGCTCCGAATGTCCCCCCTTCCTTCTTCTTCCCCCAGCTTTATATGCCGAGCATGATGTCATTTGACATGGAATATCCCATTGGTCAGTTGGGGTCAGCTGTCCCGGCTGTGCCCCCTCCCAGCTTCTCGTGCACCCCCAGCCCACTCGCTGGTGGGGAGGTGTGAGAAACAGAAAAGGTGGTGTGAGCACTGCTCAGCAGTAACGACAACATCCCTGTATTATCAACACTATTTTCAGCATAAATCCAAAACACAGCCCCATAGTAGCTACTTTGAAGAAAATTAACTTTACCCCAGCCAAAACCAGCACAATAAGTAAAAAAAAAAATCAGTTTTTAAAGAACTAACATGCTTGTTTTGATAATTTTGTCACTTTTAAAAGTATCAGTACCTGAGAGTAAGTTCTCTGAAAAATCACTTCTTCAGTCCTCAAATTGACACAAAGGTAACCAGAAGCAAAGAAACAGGAGACATTGGTGGGCAATCTATAGAAGGAAAAGCATGAGAGTAAGCTGTGGAATTAACTCCATTGTAACCTACACTATGACTGAAATATCAGTGACAGTTATCATAGATTTTGATAGGTAATTCAAAGATTATAATGTATTACGAAATTTTCAGGGTTTTAGGAGAAATGTGATGCAAATAAAGGAGAATTTTTGGAGGAGGGGCAGTAAGTTCTGTTCCCCAATAGTGAAATGTGATCTCCAGTCTAGAAACATTTCAAGGTTTTATCTATAAGCAGTTGTGCCATCTCATTGATTTCAATAGGCAAAACTTGAAACTGAATAAGGACATTCATTTTTTTTAAAGCTTGTCTCTAGCTTGACCAGCTAAATAACCCTTTGGTATATATATAAAAAAAAATAAAAATCTATTTAGTATAAAAGTCTTAATTTGAGACTTCTCTTTTCATCTCTTTTTTGCAATTATGGTAATGTAAGAAATTTTCAGACCAACTGAAAACAAAAAAAGTTCAATATTTAATTACTGGTATGACATCCTAAAGGCTGTTCTGTTCAAATGGGAGAAACAAACTTTGTACCTATATAAAAAGAAATACTTCTTTTTGAAATGCTGACATTAGAAGGCTCACAAAAATCAATATTATAGCACATTTTAGGAATATTAGACATTAATAATGGCCAACAGTTGTAAGCTTCCTTTTTGAAAATAATTTCCACTACCTAAAGTAAATCCAAGTGAAAAGGAATATTGCATGAACAGTTAAAAAAAATTACGGAAAAAATAAACGGTAATATTTCGCAGGTTTTTGATGTCCTCTCTCCCCAAATCTCAACAACATCAGTATAACTGCAAAGGTTTAACACAAGATGAAAAACAAAGACTGTCTTGCAGATGTGGAGAAATATTTTTTAGAGATAAGAGAAAAATATATTCTATTTCAACCTTTTTAATAAACATAACCTTCTCTGTGGTTTAAAGTATTATTTTTACTACACTGTATTTTGTATCAGAAATACAAAAAGTTACAGGACATGGTTCTTGACTATCAGGTTTTTTATTATTTTTATTTTATTTTATTTTAAATAGGCGTGTACAATAAGAGATAAAACGAGAATGAAATAACAGGATGAAGTGGTTCATCTGAGTTCATAAGGTCACAACAGCTGTGACAATCTATTACAAATTGCATTGCAATATACCTGTATTGACTTCTAGTCCAGGACTGGATTTTTAAATGCCTGCTGTCTTGTTATCCAACAACAACTGTATATATAGTATGCAGGTACAAATGTGCATATAGGAACCACATATAGATGGGCAAACAATGTCATATGTGGTTGTATTTAAATTTATTCACCCTGAATCTGGGATTAGGACAGAATGAGAAATGTTTTGAAATGCACTATATGTTTTGCATGTGTCTCATAAATACCGAAAAGCCATTTAAAGACTGTTTTAGACATCTTAAATATTTTAGTGGAGCAGTTTTGCATATTTTTTTCCCACCTGTTAAGCCAGGTGATACAGTATTTGTGAACCCAGATGTCCACAGCTCAGAAGGAGCTGTAAAGTGTCTGATAATGTGCTAAAACAGTGACTATGTGCATTAAAAGGCCAAGTCTTTAACACAAGGAGAATTGTATTACTTAATATCTATACAGCATATATAAATACAAGTCATGTACTGATGGAGTAAAATCTGGGTTTTTTCCAGTGTAATAACTAAACACATACATTAATTACCATAATTTTATTAAGTGAAGATCATTACCCTTTTTTTTTTTGACAGTAAGCCCTTTGGCCAGCTTGTTTTGTAGTGCTCTCATAGCAGCACACAGCAGTTCTTCCTGAAGAAGCCAGTCTTCTTTGCGAATGTAAATAAGAATGTATATGTCAATTATATATGGGAGCATATATGTATTTATAAACCTCTGTGTGTTTGTATACATATCTATGTATTTGTAAACTTATGTATACATATGTGTATGAGTGTATGTATATGAATGCAGAAGTTTATAAATACCTAGATTCATATACATATACGTTGTTGTGGTTTAACCCCACTGGCAACTAAGTACTGCATAGCCGCTCCTTGTGGTGGGATGGGAGAAAGAATCAGGAAAATAAAGAAAAACCCATGGGTTGAGATGAAAACTGTTTATTAGGATAGCAAAGGAAGGAATAATAATAATAATAATAATAATAATAATAATAATAAATAGTAATAGAATATGCAAAACAAATGATGCACAAGGTAATTGTTTACCACCTGCTACTACAGATGCTGAGCCCATCCCTGAGCAGCAATCACAGCCCACTGGCCAACTCCCCCCAGCTTTATATACCGAGCGTGACTTCATATGGTATGGAATACCCCTTTGGCCAGTTTGGGTCAGCTGTCCTGGCTGTGCCCACTCCCAGTTTCTTCTGCACCTGGCAGACCATGGGAAGCTGAAAAATCCTTGACTTAGTGTAATCACTGCTTAGCAACAACTAAAACATCATTGTGTTATCACAGTATTCTCATACTACATCCAAAACACAGCACTATACCCACTCCTAGGAGAAAAATAACTCTATCCCAACTAAAATCAGGACATATATACATAACACATTGCAAATATTTAAATATTCTAGATCTACAGTGAACATAATCTTTCAGAATAACTAAGATTGCTCTGTAGTTCATATAAAAGTTGGTTTTGGTTTTAGTCTATTATGTACTGAAGCAGTGTCCATAACTTACACACTCAAAAAACAATGGTATTGACACCTTTGTTAGTATTCTTATAAAAAAAATACTTGTTCGAAAAGAATTACAAACTGAATCCACCCTGTGTAACCTTAGGCCACTGAGACATGAGCCTGGGGCACTTACCTGTCATGTATCCCTTCACACCTCTAAATCCCCACAGTAACAGACCATCTGCACCTGTAATCAGATGGCCAGACTTTAGAGCAATACACCTTGTTTATAAAGGACAATTCTAATTTACAACCGACTCTATTTTGGGAGGTACTCTGGGAGCAAGCCTCTGATGCTTTCAGATCAGCCATCTGTCTCCACTCTTGCCAAGTTACCTCTAGGTTATGCTCTTTCCCCTCTTCAGCATATTATCCTGTCTGATGCATGCTCACATAGAGGGAAGATCAACAGAAAGAGCATTTAAGAAGGTAAGACAAGGAAGAATAGTCCTACAATATATGTTTACATACTCTTCTAAGCAGATATGGTTTCAATGACTGGATAAGGAAGTTTTAGGCACTTTCTGCTGTGGTATTTGCTGCTTCTTCTGGCCCTGATTATCAAGGGGAGAGGTGGTATTACAGAGACTGGCCTTTTGCACAGCCTAAAAGCACCAGCACTGCCCACCTACATCTGTGCTGTGGGGCTCACAGGGGCTGTAACATCCCAGTGTGGTCCTGGGCATCTCTGCCCAGACCACTCACACCGCCCACAAGCGGCTCTCCAGAAGAAATTAGCTCCCTTCCCTCGCAAGCTGCAGCTACATTCATCTCTTGAAGCATAGTCTACCAGATAAGTTTGATGCCACCTTTACCAGGCTACAAAGAAGATAAACTCAGTTTACAATGAGCTAATTGGTACACAGAAGTGTAGTCATTAGGCAAACCCAGCACTTTGGACCACACTTGTGCTTACTGCCTTTATGTGTGCTGATGTGTCGGAGAGGTGTAGAAAGCTTTGAACAGATAACACAGGCTAAATTACTTCCTGGAAGAAGCCAAAGTGGGACTGAGATTTCAGCAAATCTCTAAACAGCATGCCATTTCACTGCTCTAAGCACATATCCTGCCCATCAGTGAGAGCAGCCACAAGGACCAGAATCTCTGCTGCACTAGAAAGGATCATAGCACTCGTGTTTCCGGGAAGAAAAACAGGAAGGCAGGAATAAAATATAGAGTTTAGGGAAAAGTTAGCTAGATCATGTATTTTGTTATTTGCAAAGAAGCATGAAAAAGGTTTTGCTGCCTTCTTTCAGCAGACTGATAGACCGTGACCATTGTAAAACTAGCTCAAATACAATCCACACGACTATGTTGAAATCTGTCAGTCTCCAGAGTAGCACAGTTAGCAAATTTCATGTTTTCTAAATTCACATTTGTATCAGCTGCATAATATAATAACCTAAGGGGAAAAAAAAATAGAAAAAAAAAGAAGTTGAAAAATGCCTTTAAGAACAGCTACAATGAGTGGATTTAGCAGTCTGAATACTATTGATAGAAAGTTGTAGAAATAGAAGTCGGCATAATCACGTCAGCTCTGGGAGTACCTATCATTTTTGTTTAAATAGCCACTAAATCTTTATAGGGAAATTCTGTGAAATGGTACTAGGGCAACATAAAAGTTGTTTTGAATAAAATATTACAAGTCTATTTGAAGAAACACCTAAATATTTACAGATATTAGTCACTAGGTACGTGAAATATTCTGATGAGCTTGGTATTGCTTCATGCAATCCCTGCATCATCCAGTTCCTGCATTGGTTTCAAACACTGCCTTTTTACTATGGTGTCAGGGTATGCTGAAGAGAGTACCAGTTGAATTGTTCTTTCAGCATGTCTTACATCATTGTCTTGAGGAACCTGCCTAGTGCTGGTAGAAATAAAGCCTCATGAATTTATATCCTTTATATCAACGTTACTACTTTGAGTATGGGTGTGACTTTTTAATGGTGTTATTACAGAAATATAATTTGCAATGAAGACAAAAGTAATGTTGATATAGCTTATTTTTGGCTAAGGAAATAAATGTTTATTCTAGAAACAACTGTGCATCTGGCTCCCTATCTCCCTCCCAGATTCTACCTCACACCTTCCTAAATGAAATGGACCAGCAAAGAGCTGTTATTTACATGGTTCAGGCCTGCGGACAGATATCCTGGACACACCACTACTGTTGAGAGATGTCAAATCCCAATAGACCTTGCTATTTATTGGCATTTCTCAACCAGACTTGATTTAGAAGTGTTAAAATATTCCCAAAGCTTAGTAAAAACGAGCCAAGGGAAGTCCAACCTTGTATTTAAAACACTTGAGCTGATCTGACCAAGCAAGGAACACATTCTTCATTATTTTCAGCATCTAAACTTTGAACACCCCCCACTTTCCATTGCAAAATTTCAGTTCCTTCAGCAAGAGTTAATGAAAACATGTTTTTGAGTCTGGGGTTGTTTTGAGGGTGTTTTTTTTTTAAAAATAATTTTAAAAGAATGGAACTTTTTTTTTTTACTATCATTTATCCCTTTGTTAAATATTTCAGGAAAATTTGAGATTTTGCTGTAAGGATATTTCAAGGAAGTGGGAACTTTATTAATATATGCTCCTTAAAGAAATAATTGGCTATGAAAAGTTGCATTTGATTGTAAGTAAATGAGTAGAACATTCCTGATCAACACCCTTTCATTCTGTTAAGAACCTGAATAGACTAAATATGACTGCTGAAGGGGATATATTTTCAGAATGAGAGTAAATAAATTCAGGGGTTTATTTGTGAAATGTTGATGCAATTCATGTCTCAAACTGTTTCTAAACAGCACAGTAAAATTCTCTGAAGTGTCATTTTTTTGGTGTCAGTGAACTGGATATTACTCACCAGTTGAGTCAGAAATGAAACTTCTCTAACTTTTGTCTACTTTTAGTGTCACATTCTGTTTAAATCTTTCTCAGGTACTTAAACACTGAGATAAATACAATTTCTCTTCCATTTTCAGGAAGCTCGAATTGGAAGTGCCAAAATATTATGATATAAGTTGTTCTTCAGGGATTTTGGCTTAAAAGTGCTATTGGCAATGTAGAAAATATCTGAAAATCTGTTTTAAAGTAATTGTCTCTCCCATTTCAGTGGTCAGAGATTCAGGAATTCAAATACTTCAGATACATTTCATATCACTATTTAAATTTTAGTATTTTAGAGCCTTAAAATAATGTTTTTGAGGTACAGGAGTCTAAGTTTGAACAACATCTTGTAGAAGTATTCTGGACTATTGAATTTGCACCAATTATTATACTGTGTCAAATATTACTCTAGTTCTTATTGTTTTAGACTGTCCTCATGTCCTCTTTGCTGCCAGGACTGAGGCTCACAAGTGTATTTCATGTTGAGGCAAAATTCTTATTGCCTGGATGTAGCTGTACGCTTCTACGGGAGATCTTATCTTGGGCCGCATATCTCCGGGACACAGGGCTCTACCCACCCTGGGGACAGTGATGCACAGACATCAATATGATGGATACAAAATGTCCGTCTATTTGGCTGCGTCACACGCTTATATAGCTCTTGCGCTTCCTGTTCCTGCCACTCCTATGGGGAGGAGTCTATCTTTCCGTCACAGCCCGTGATCTTCCGGTCGCCGATCCCTGTCTATTCCCCTACACCTGTATACCATAATAAACTATACACAGTGAAAAGAAAATCAGCCAGCTAATTGATTCCAAAGTCACTTATCAGCATACCAAACTCTGGGACCTGTTTCCACTTTTATTTTTTTCAGCCACAGATCAAAGTAATATATGTAATGCTGATTCTGTGAAAGTTTCTGTACTGATCACTTACGCAACACATATATGTTATGATTATATATCTACTGACATTTTTATATATAAAACCAAAAAACAGATACACACATAAATATATATAATTATGGTATTCAATGTAATAAGAGTTTCTGTTTGTTCCCTTCTTTTTAAATTTTATCCTTATTTCATTACACAAATGCTGTATCATACAAGACCACATCAACCAAGTGTCATGTATAAGTTAGTAATCTATATGCAAAAGTTGACAAAGTGCCAAGTATTATCATCTTCTATGATAAATAATGACTGTACAAGTGTTTGTCCATGAATCATAAATTCTTGCTGTCATATTCTGTATTGAAAAATCTGGAAAGTTGCAATTTATGAGAAGCAATGTGCTATGGCATATGTATAGAGAACGTACATCCTTTATCCTTTGAATTATTAATGAGAAAATTTGATTTTTTTTTCATGAATTGCGATTTTGCCAATCCTTTAGGTTCTAAAGCAATGATTCATGGCCCTGAAATCTTTAGATTAGTTTTAGCTACAGACATCTAAATACTGAATGGAGGAATATAATTTTCCTTCTTTTATGTGAACCTTTAGAAATAAAGTTATCATGTTTTCCCCTCTAACAATGGAACAGCACTGCTTTATGATTTTTGAGAGAATGTTGAGATACATTATTCTTGCAAAGCTGTAAAAATACCACTCAATTTGAGTAAACACACAAAAAATATCCTACTTCCTTTTGGAAGCTGACCAGGGTGGGATTTGAAACATAAAGAGCCCGCTGTCAATCTCCCACCTTGCTTCCTGAATAAAAGCAACAGGAATCATCCATGCATTAGATCAAGGAAATAAAAAATCAGTCAGATTTACACTACAGGCACTGAACTCAAACTTCACAGGCATCCTTCTGGCTATAGAAGGAGCCAGCTAACAGCCATAGTGTGCATAGGCTGAATTGCTCATCGACTTAAGCCAACAGTGTGAAAGGCTGAATGCTTTATCTTGCCAACAGCTGTAGTTCTGTTTGTTGTTGCATCTATAGCTTTCATCATTTTAAACAACTTTCTTCCATTCCCTGGAAAAGCCCAAACTTTATTTCTCTGGTTAAAATGCATATTACTTTAGTAATACAGACTGAACCTCTTCTGAACATGTGTAACCTGCAGTTTTCCAAGTTTTGCAGCTTCGCTGAATTCCACAGAGCTTTCTCAGAGATGGCAACAAAAGGGGGTATTCCAGATAGCAAGGCAAGCATGCTGCCAAATTTAAAATTGTTTCTCCAAGGCATGGACAAGCTACAGCTTTCTGCCAAAATGACTGTATGATTAACACAAAGCAAGCAATGTATTTCTTCTCTAGACTCATACTGAAATTTACCCTTTTTCTGTCTGTCAAAACACAAACCCAAACAACCAGACACAGTCTAAGACAGACATGTGAAAAACACTTCAGGGAAAAAAGTCTTAAACATTTGGCCAAATTTTATAGAAAGTCCTAAAAATAAAGACTTACAAAATCTGAAATAATGTGGGTATGGATAGTTTTGTCATCCATCTCCTTCTTCTCCTCAAAATTTGAATTTTAGTGGGACCATTTTTTTTTTAATTTACTTTCTCTAAATTTTTAAAACGCTCCTTTAGTGGAAGGAGCAAGGGGAGGAAGAAGTAGAAAAGAGAAAAAAATATGATTTTTGAATTATCACAGATAATAGAAAGAAGGCAGCATATTATGACAAAATTTTCATCTCATCACAGCCATGTTGATGTGCAGATGTGTCCATTCCTGTTAGGTATTCTGTACAATCAACATTTTTAAAAAGGAAATAAATGTCCCTGTAAATCTGTATCTCATGTTTATGTTTAGTCTGAAGTTTCTTCATATACTTTATCTAACACTAACAAAACATTGCAAAGAAAATGTGATTCATTTCCATCAAAGAATGACTGTTACATTTAGAATTATTAATTTAAAAGCAGAGTAGCCCTGATTTATGGGAATAAATCTCTGCTTCGTTAAAAGAAATAAAAAAGAGAGAGAGAAAAAAGAAACAAAAAATAAACTCAGATCTGTTATCAAGGAGTTAAGAAAAAAACCAGACTGAAGTATTTAGAGTTTGTAAAATATATCCTTTCTCCCATTCTTTTCGGATTTATTTCCCATAAACTGTGTTCACATCCAATACTATTTTTGCTATTGTTTTAATAAATCAGAACAATCAGTTCACATCAACTCTGATTTACCAAAACTCACAATCTCTTCAGGTTTGAACCTAATGATTATGTTCCTATTAGTAAAAAATGGTAGAACCGGGACACAGATCTAAACCCTGGGCATTTTCTTCACTCTTTAGTAGTGAGCTCTCGCTTCTGGCACTGTTTTGGCTTGTGGGAACTAGCACTCTTCCAGGGAGTGTTTAGGCCATTGATGGTTCCCAGCATGCAGAATGGAAAAAGCCACTGTATTCTGGTGAGAGAGAGCTGTGACATACCAGTAATCCTTAACTCTGGAGAATGAACCTATTTTATTTAATAATATAGAAGTATCCAGTGAAACTGTGGATGCTCACAGTAGCTCTGTCTCCAGTACCTTACCATCCTGGACAAAAATCTAGGAGCACACTAGCTCTCATTTCTAAACCTACCAGAAATACTGTGGAGGTCATAAGTTTTACTGAATACTCATGTCCTTATAGGTCCTTAGCTTTCCCATATGCAGTTTTCTTGGGACTTAATGAACCAAAAAGCCAAGAAGAAACCATAAACAGCATTTCCCATAATCCACTCACACTTTTTCTACACAGAAGCCTCAGGCAGTTGGTGTTCATGAGTGCCTAGTGGTAAACTACCCACCTAATTGCACATTGGTACCCTACTGTACCTCTAGGACTTCTGCAGAAATCATCTGGAGCAGTTGTGGCCTTCAGTCATGACCAGGTTCTTGCTTCTTATTTTGTGATTTGAATTAAAAACAAGTCTTAGAGCTCAGAGCTCACTGAGAAGTCTCTTGGAAGAATCAACTGGATGTATCCAAAGTTGTCAGTATTTAATAGGGTATAAACAAATAACTTTAAACTTAGTAATTAAAGCTTACCAAAATAGTTAAGTTCATTGACTGGTATTGACAACATCAAATGAACAAAAATTGGGGTTGTGGTACTTTTGAAAGTTATAAACAGTGGATACAATAATAAGTTTAAAAAAATTCTTAAATGGTTTTAACTTAGCTTCATACCCTTGTTTTGGACTAATTTTCAGTCAGATTAGCATCTGACGTTCCACTGAACCTTTGCTTTAGTAGACGGGTTTAGGAGGCAATTTAAGCAAAACTTCTCTTCTGAAACACTTATAAATGTGTTTTTAAAATAAGCCAATATTTGGAAACTAGTAATGACTTAACTTTGTCTACATCTATTGTTCAAGGATATATTTAAGTAATTCTTACTGTACCATATGTAAATATAAATGTAATATGCATGGTACTATATTTTTCTGTTTGTAGTAACCATAATCTGTACCTTTAGGAAAAAATACCTTTAACATCAGCCATAATCATAACTTTACAAGGTGTAAAAAAAAAAAAAAAATCCCAAATCATAGTAAATTTATTCCTAGGAGAGTTACCATAAAAACCAAACAAGGCTTTTTTAATGTTTTCCCCCCGCCTTTTTGCTGCCAGCTGACTCTACAGATATCACATATATTGTTTTCATTTCTGTACATTGTAACCCACCTGAGAGTTCATAAAACATGTGCATGTTCCTTGTGATTCAGCAAACTCAGTAAATGGTAGAAATATATTAAGTTTGCACATCCCTAGTAGAACTATTAGGGAATAAGAAACTATGACCCATACAAGAAGTCAGAATTCAACAGGGATATAAAGTAGATTGATTATAGTAAAAGAAACCTACCAGAAGAAAATAATACAGTATTCAACTTTTTTTCAGGTCTCAAGGTAGCTGTCTAGAAAGTTGAAACTGCAGCCCCAGCTACTTTTTTTTTTTTTAATTTAAATACATATTTAAATAAACTTTGTGACAGAAAATTTTTCTCATGGACAATAAGAGTTGCAATAAACAGTTTTCCAAGTATCTGTTATTAGCTAGACAAATGCCATACTAAATGAAAACCATTTCATGTGTGAGATAAATTTTGGAGTTATCCAAGTCTCTACACAGGGAATATAGATGTTGGAAAACATTCTCCTAATTTAGATGCCTCTGTCAGGTGCATAAAGTTAGGTGAAATGGACTTGGGCTATAATGGCACTTTACCTTTTTCCAGCTGAGGTTGAAGAGATACAGATCAACATTAGGAACTTTTCGTTTTCTCTCCAACTTGTAGCAGAGTAAATAGCCATTGCCATGGCATATATCTGATCCCTTCCTCCAGCACATATAGACTCTTTAGTTACCTGGTTCTTTGTTCTGTGCTTAGTTCTACATGGAAGAACTTGCAACACATGAAAAAATATTTAAAATTTATAACAACATTTTCTTCCCTACTATATTCTTCTACTAAAAAATAATTCTGACAAGATTTTCATATAACCCTGTGACCAGTGATCCTTTCTGTTATTCAAGGCCTTTAAAGGTATCCAGGTAGAAGGAAACACTAGCTGTGCAGGTGTAGGTGATTATTTTATGAGCTGAATCTTAGTCTGTGAAGTCTAATCTTAGGTTTTATATCCAGAAAATTCACTGAGTAGCACTAGTTTTCAGAAGAGCTAAATTCCAAGCAGTCCCTAATGAATTTGATGGATACCGTTAGATAATATTGAAACACCATTAAAACCAATCAAATGACATTAATGTTTTGACACCACAGAGAATTACTGTCCCTGCACACACACACAAAAAAAATAAACCACACCCAAAAGCAAACAAACAAACAAACAAATAAACAAAAAAAGAAATCTGTGGTATTGGACTGAGTTAGATACTTAACAAATAGTCTGGAGCTATTCTGCACTAGATGCTGTAATATCTCCCAAATTTCTGTCCATCATTGCTGATACATGCCCATATCTGTTTAAGTCCATTAAATTAATAATCAATAGTAACTTTGAGAACTTATTAAGATCCAGGTGTTTAATCATCATTTTGTTTTATAAGATTTTGTAAAACCTTGAGATAAAAACGCTCAGCCTGTCAGCATAATGATAGATACTTAATTTATTTACTGCCCATTTCAAATCACTTCAGGAAGGAGTAAAAGTCATTATATCCTCTGACAAGCAAGGTAGAATGACCGACTGAACAACAACCAAAAAGTGAGAATTCAGTGTCTCCCAAAACAAACTTAGTACTCAATCTAGAAGATGACAGCAATGCTGTTCTCATTTGCCTAGAAGGAGTTCTTATTTATATGCAAATTAAAAGTTGGCCCAGTAATTCTGGTCCACAAGCAATTTGGATAGAGAGTTTAAAGTTTGGAATATTCACTGCCTTGCCCAGCCCTATTCCTGGGACCATATTGCCTGGGTCCCACCAAATATATCTGTGCTGTTGAATAAAGGGGAGTCATGAAACAACCTTGACCCCTTAAATCCACACTACTTAGTTGACAGCTCACTGCCTAACTCTGCTTGGAACTGCTTTAACTTACATTCCTTAAGGTACAGTCTGGACATTTTAAGGGAATAGTTTACTTCCTAAATCTCTCCAAAAGATGGTGGAGTGGACACTACACCATGTTTGGTACCCTACAAGCTCTGCAATGATCTAATGCTCCTTCAAAAGACAAACTTTGCAGCCTTAATCCTCCTATGTTCTTTCATGTGCATCCCAAGGCAAGTAGCACATACATCCAATTTTATTCTGTCACTCTTGAGTGGAACAGCATAACCCAAGACTTTTTACGTCAGGCATACAAAGCTGATAAAATAGTATAAACAGCTAGGACATAGGGAAATCCCATTAGACTCAGAACATCTAGGACAAAAATATAAGGCCAATCCATTTTAGAAAGGGAGTAATCACTGTGCCAGGGATTAGACCCTAATCCTTTATTTGACAGCATACACATAGTCAAAGACTCCTAAACCAAAAGTGCTGATCACAGAGATACTAATGAAAATACAAAGGAGATTTTAACTTATTTACTTGTATGACTAACATAAATTATAACCTTATATTTTATCAAATATGAACAACCTTGCATTATTTATTTGGTTAACAAGTTTATAATGGACAATTTTACTGAAAAAAAATCCCAATGATTCTTAACAAAAGCCTAGAAAAACTACTGCATGTAATTATCTTGTTATATACTTACTCTATTTTGGGGGTGAAAGACAGTTCCTCTCTTTTTATGACTTTTTTCTACAACAAATATTTATCAAGATAGAAGAATGGTAGAACTTTTGCCACCTTCCCATTCAATGTTTAACATCTATAGAATCTGTTTTTGCATCTTCTCTCAAAATCAGCATGAAGGTCCTACCTCCCCTTTTCACTAGATCTGAAGTTACACATTGACCCTCTAAATGGCTTGTCAGCTAATCTGTAGGAAGTTGGACTGCTGTGGGCCTTAATAAATAACCAGTTTCAAGAATTCATTACTTAGGAGTTGGGCCCCCCACTTTAAGAAGGACAGGGAACTGCTTGAGCAAGTCCAGCAGAGAGCTACCAAGATGATCAGGGGACTGGAGCATCTCCCTTATGAGGAAAGGCTGAGACACCTGGGTTTGTTCAGTCTGGAGAAGAGAAGTCTGAGGGGGGATCTTATTGATATATATAAATATCTAAGGGGTGGGTGTCAGGACGATGGGACTAGGCTCTTTCCAGTGTTGCCCAATGACAGGACAAGGGCCAACGAGCTCAAGTTGGAACACAGGAAATTCCACCTCAATATGAGAAAAAACTTCTTTCCTGTGAGGGTGCCAGAGCAGTGGCACAGGCTGCCCAGGGAGGTTGTGGAGTCTCCTTCCCTGGAGACACTCAAAACCCGCCTGGACGCGTTCCTGTGTCCCCTGTTCTAGGTGTACCTGCTCAAGCAGGGTGGTTGGACAAGATGATCTCCAGAGGTCCCTTCCAACCCCTACCATTCTGTGATTGTGTGATGCTGTGATTCTGTCAAGAATGCAGTCTGAAGAATTCAGCTGTTTGCTGCACTACCATATCAAAGGCCTAATACTGTTGTGTACGATGAAGAACTTGGTCTTTATTCTTCATTTTTCTGTAATGATGTGACCTATTGTCTATTTTCTGCCATTCAGTTTGTCGGGTCAACCCCTTAGTGTAAAATATTTAACAGACATATGCAAGAACGTCTAGAAACTCCTTTGAAGATTATAATAAGAGATTAAAAGAAAGATGCCTGTATCTCTTCTTAGGTGAGGACAGATGAAGTTGATATTATAGTGGCTGTTATAGGCCATCTGACCAGGAAGAAAAAGTGGATCAGGCCCTCTACAGACAGATAGAAGCAGCCTCAGATTTGCAGGCCCTGGTCCTCATGGGGGCCTTCAATCACCCTGATATCTGCGAGTGACAGCACAGCAGGACATAAGCAGTCCAGGAGGTTCATAGATTGCTGTAATGATAACTTCCTCCTCTTCAAAGGTCTGCTTGGAAGAGTCCAATGAGTCAAGGCCCTGGAGGGTAGAGGGGCCCCAGAAAGCTGGTTAATTTTCAAGAATCACTACTTCATGCTTAAGAGTCATCCATTTAAACAAATATGAAGTCAGGCAAAACTTCCAGGGCCTGTGTTGATGAACAAGGAGTTCCTGGCCAAACTCAGACACAGAAAGGAAGCATACAGAGGATGGAAGCAAGGACAGGTAACCTGGAAAGAATACAGAAACATTGTTCAAGCGTCAAGGGGTGAAGTTAGGAAAGCTAAAGCCCAAATGGAATTCACTCTGTCCAGAGATGTCAAAAACAACAAGAAGGGCTTCTGTAAGTGCATAGGTGACAAAAGGGGGACTAGGGAAAACGTAGGCCCATTGCTCAAAAAAATGGGGACCTGGTTACATAGGGCATAGAGAAGGCTGTGGTACCAAATGCCTTCTTTGCTTCAGTCTTTACTAGCAAGACTAGCCTTCAAAATCCCCAGGTCCTAGAGACCAGAGGGAAAATGCGGAGTAAAGAAGACGTACCTTTTGTGGAATAGGCTCAGGTTAGAGAATACCTAAGCAAACTGGACTTCCATAAGTCCATGGGCCATGATCAGATGTAACTACAAGTACTGAGGGAGCTGTGTGATGTTATTACAATGCCACTCACAATATTCTTTGAAAAAATATGTTGACTGGGAGAGGTGCTTGCGGACTGGAGGGAAGTGTGTCATTCCTGTCTTCAAAAAGAGCAAGAAGGAGGACCCGGGGAACTACACGCCGGTCAGACCTACCTTGATCCCTAGGAAGGTGATGGAACAACTAATCCTGGAAAACATTTACAGGTAGATGAAGAAAGTGATTGGTAGCTAGCATGGATTTATGAGGGGGAAGCCATGCTTTACTTAATTGGTAAACTTCTATGACAAAATGACTGGCTTGGAAGACAAGGCTGCATTAGGAGTGTTGCCAGCACGTCAAGAGACGTGAGCCTTACTCTCTACTCAGCACTGGTGAAACCACACCTTGGGTACTGTGTTCAGTCCTGGGCTCCCCAGTACAAGAGAGACATGGGAATACTGGAGAGATTCCAGAAAAAATCAAACAAAGGCGATTAAGTGACTGGAGTATCTTTCCTATGGGGAAAGGCTAAGAATCCTGGGACTGTTTAGCCTAGAGAAGAGAAGACTCAGGGGGCGTCTTATCAATGTATATAAATATCTGAAGGGAGGGTGCAAATAAGATTAAGCCAGACTCTTTTTGGTGGTCCCCAGTGACAGGACCAGAGGAAATGGGCACAAACTGAAACACAGGAGGCTACATCTGAACATTAGGAAACACTTTTTTACTGCGGCTGATCACTGGCACATGTTGTCCAGAGAGGATGTAGAATCTCCCACCTTGGAGATATTAAAAACCTCTTTGGACATGGTCCTGGGCACCTGGCTTTAGGTGGCCCTGCTTGAGCAGGGGTATTGGATGAGATGACTTCCAGAGTTATCCTTCCAAACTCAACCATTCTGTGTTTTTGTGAAACTCAGCCATAAACACAGAACATATCATACATATATTTTTTTCATCATATTAAAGAGTGGACCTATATTTTAAATGGTTATAGCTCTACAAGTTCACCTGACTTGAAAATAATTTTATTTTACAGAGACTCAGTGTCAAATCTTTTTAATTCACATAGCAGGGTAGAAGATTACTGATAGACAGTGGCACTCCAAATGTATTGGCACTGTATTGATGTAATGGTCTGAAGTTACACATGAATACTTTTTTCTGGGCATATTTTATGGCTTACATCCACTAATATCAACCTGAATGACATAAATGATTTGAATAGCATGTTGCTTAGGAGAGTCAAATCTTAGCAGTGTGGGACACCTGAGTACTATAATGCTATCCCACAAATAAAATGTGATGTACAGCTGTTAGTGTTGCCTATAGTCTCAGGGTTAGCATAAATATGAACTGTACAATATGTTAGGCAATCCTTGATCAAGACTCACTAACAAGGCAAGGCACTGAGTGATCTTTGTTATAAAGTTTGCAGAACTAACCCAAATTTCCAGGTTTCTTATATGTTATAAAATCAGAGATGCTTAAATCAAACAAAGTTTTGAGGTATCAGATGTAGTGTGAAGAAATGGGACCAGTCCAGGTTTTTTGATCAGTTGCCTCTCTGTAAAACTTAGGTTAATCATACTGCAGTTAACTTTAAAGTGGGGAAGGGAGAGGGTAGGAAGGATGGTGGAGGAAAAGCTCTTTACTTTTTTATAGATTAATATATTTATTTATTTTTATATGTTGCCTTCAGATAAGAATGTTCTTAGTCAGCATCAGGTTTAAGAATACCTTTTCATTAGAGATGATGAAATGTGTCAAGCACTTAATGGCTGTCTTTGAACTTTACAATTGAGAAAGATATACCTTTCCCTTCATTTGACACAAAAACCTTCTCATTCCCATTTAAAAAAGAATCAGTTAGATCTTTCCTGTCTTGCAATGATATGCCGCACAGTTTTACTGACTATTAAATCTTCCACATCAGCTCACTGAGTCATAAAACATTTGACAGGAGGTAGCTCTCAACTTTTGCTTCTCTTTATTTTTCTCTTTCTAACCTTTTTATAACACAGCATTTATGAAGCCTCTTCATGGCTTTTTCTCCAATGATATGAATTAATAGTTTGTGTCTTATTTTTCTTACTATATCTAAAAAAATCTGTACTGATTGATTTTTTTCACTTGTAAGAAACATAAAAGTGAAAATTCTATAATACAAGGAATCCAAAGAGAGATGTAAAATGTTAAAGTTTCATAACCGTCACTATTCATGGCATAGAAAAATGTGGAGCAAAACTGATTATTCCACTCTATCCTAAAATGGTTGGGGTATTGATAAACATTTAAAAGTCCCCTCAAATTCTTTTTTCAATGAAATCATGCGGATTTTTTTCTTTTTTTTTTTTTCAGGGAACCCATTCTCGGTTTAAAAATCTCTCGGAGGGAGAGCGTTTGTTTTGTGTGTGTTTTGGTTTGTTTTTTTCCTGCCAATCCATGTAATTTTATTTTTCTTGGAAAACTGGAAGCCAAACAAGCAAAGAGATATTTTTTTATATTTTTTTTTTCTGCAGTATTTCTAAATTCATTTAGAGAAACAGTAATGTAAACAGTGGATTCAGCTGCCAAACCAGCTAGGTTTGCCTGACTGAAAACTGATTCCACTAAGCCTTCTCACTCTTTTTTATGAGCACATCTGGAAGTAAGAAAATATATTTATAAATGTTTATTTGTTTGTTTTATAGATAAAAAGGGAAATATAGAATAAAAAATTATTAATTAGAATAAATTTCTTTTGAACAGACAGGTATCAATTACATTGTTTGTCAATATATTCCTACATTTGAACAATATTGAAAGCAAATGTAGCTTCGAAATATCCATGTCATTCTTAGATATTGATTTGCCAGTGTGACCCTTTATTATTGCTGAAACAATCAAAAATTAAAAGTACCGTTTGAACAATTACAGGAGGCAAACTGAAAAGAAGAATCCAAATTACCAACACTTTTTACAGATATTAACTTGTAATCTTTAAAATACAGAAACAGGTCTGTATTTCTTAATTCAAAATATTTACAAATTAGGAATGAATGACTATAATAAAATTCACATTTGTTAATTCTATCCTTACCATATAATTTAGAAATAATCTTAAAATACAACAGTAATTTGTGCTTCAAGACATGTAAGGGCTGAAATCTAGAGGTCACTTAGATTTGGGGTAAAAACACTTCAAAATTTAACTGAAAAAAATAACCACTCTTTTATTTTTACTGTCAGGTTTTTTTCTCCCCACTCAGCCTTTCCTTTGCACATACACACTCACCTGCACACACATATACGCACAAATGTACACGGAGTGCATAGGCAGCCAATTTTAGTTACTACACACAGTTCAGTGCATTTAGAAATTATTTTGAATGCCGTGTATCAGTTTCCAAAGAAATCAAAACAGAGACATATAGTTTCCATGTTCAGAACACATTCATTTTAAAACCATGGAAATCTGATTTTCCCTTGTGACAACTATTAACTTTAGCAATATCAAAACACATCCAGAAAGAAAAATTGCTAGGCATGCCTTTAAAATATTATGGTGAAATGTAACAGTGAAGAAGTCATCTGAAACCATAGAGGTCAGGGCTTAACAAAATGTTGAATTTGGATAATAATTACTTAGGAAGCACAGAGGTTAAAACCAAGGCTGATCAAAATATTTTGGACTTGATCATCCTTTAGGGGTCCCTTCGATCTTGAGATTATTCTATTCTATTCTATTCTATTCTATTCTATTCTATTCTATTCTATTGTATTCTATTCTATTCTATTCTATTCTATTCTATTCTGTATAGAGTTGAAATATTTTGTAATGTTTTACATGGAAATTATTTCTGGCAAATCTGAAAGAAGTTATTCTCGAAACTCTAGGTACATGGCTTAAGTGGTAATGACTTGTAACCTATTAAATGGAGCTAAGGACTACCTGGAAACATTGTTGCAGGTAATAAAGAAAATTAAAGATCAGAAAAGGAAAATATGCTAGTTTGGTAAAAATTACAACTCAGTTGAGAGGCTAGTGGTATTTTCTATTCTCTAGACATCATTTGACTTGGCCATGAGCCAGCACTGTGCCCTTGTGGCCAAGAAGGCCAATGGTATCCTGGGCTGCATTAAAAGCAGTGTGGCCAGTGGATTGAGAGACGTTATCATCCCCTCTACTCTGCCCTGGTGAGACTACATTTGGAGTACTGTGTCCAGTTTTGGGCCCCCCACTTTAAGAAGGACAGGGAACTGCTTGAGCAAGTCCAGCAGAGAGCTACCAAGATGATCAGGGGACTGGAGCATCTCCCTTATGAGGAAAGGCTGAGACACCTGGGTTTGTTCAGTCTGGAGAAGAGAAGTCTGAGGGGGGATCTTATTGATATATATAAATATCTAAGGGGTGGGTGTCAGGACGATGGGACTAGGCTCTTTCCAGTGTTGCCCAAGGACAGGACAAGGGCCAACGAGCTCAAGTTGGAACACAGGAAATTCCACCTCAATATGAGAAAAAACTTCTTTCCTGTGAGGGGGCCAGAGCAGTGGCACAGGCTGCCCAGGGAGGTTGTGGAGTCTCCTTCCCTGGAGACACTCAAAACCCGCCTGGACGCGTTCCTGTGTCCCCTGTTCTAGGTGTACCTGCTCAAGCAGGGTGGTTGGACAAGACGATCTCCAGAGGTCCCTCCCAACCCCTATCATTCTGTGATTCTGTGACTACAGATTTATCAGAAATCTGCTTTTTTAAGTGTATACAAAATTTATGATTGGTAATATTTATTAAGCTCTTGATTTTTTAGTTTTGTCCCCTGAAAATCCAAACTTGAATTTAAAGTAGGTAGCAAATGTGCATATGAAAAATCCAACTACAAACAGTGAGCTATCTTTATTGCGAGAATAAAAATTAATTCCAAAATTAGGCAAGCATTCTCATGCTGGCCATTCTGCAAGACAGAAACAAGATGAATGGCATTTCTTCTGACATCACCTTGAGAAAGAAGTCAAACAAGTAATTCTTTAATATGTTTTTTATCTTCAAATTGTCTAATTTGCATACTAATTAATTAAGTATAGATGGTGCATATCCCCCACAATAAACTTACGATACCACATTCCATTAGCTTAAGGTAATTTTATTGGCATTTACACTTAAGTGGCATTAAATCATAACAGTATTCAACAAGCACATGTTTAAAAAATGGTAAAGCCTAAGCAACTATCCTTATAAAATATTTTATGCATTACAAGTATTAAAATAACCTTTTCCTCTACTCAGTGAAAACACATTCCAGTCCTAGCAAATACATACATACATACATTTTGTCCCACTACTTCATTAGCAAAAAACCCCAAACATTTTCTATGCCAAGAATAAAATCACATTCCATTGTGTTTGCCACTATTTTTTAAAGTTTTTCTCCAAGTTACAAACCAAAATTTTACTCTTACTTTTAAGTTTACTTTCCTTACTATTAAGTTACCAGTACACACAAAAGGATGCATATGACATATATCTTCACATTAGATAAGGCATTTCCAAGCTGCATCATTATTCTTGTCACTGGAATGAGACTCAATGCAAAAGGAAACTTTCATCCTCTAAACTACTAATACCATTATTTCCATACCCAAATTCTTCTGAAGACTTTTTTGTGGTACTTTTAATTTGGAACAACATGGGTTTAGTTGGTGAAATGCAATGAGAGTGTAAACTTATGTTATGGCTGAAGATGCAGAAATAAGGTCATTAGCACATAGATGCAATAAATTTTACATCAAGGGCAAATCAGCTTTCAGATGGCTGTTTTACCCTGTTAAAACATTCTCCCCAGGATCCAGATTACTCAATATTCTTGACACTTAATCAAGGTTGGCCAGCATACAGCAAGCAACCTTAAGTGAAATATGTATCCCAGCAATATTTTAGCTTAACATTATCTTCTGCTAGCTTCAGCTTTTCAATCTCTCAGCTTTTCCAGGTTACAGGCAGTATTTGATCATTTTCAGCATATTTCCATATCCTATTCCTTTTTAAAAAATACTTTCATATTAAATTAAATAACGTATAGCATTAGATACAACCAGAATATCAAAGAATAGAACACAGCCTGTCAAGAAGTAGGAATTTTAAAAAACAAAGTGAAAGAAGATCCAGTACATCATGTGTAAATTATGAACTACAATAAAAAAGGAACTTTGAACTCAGATAAAAAATGAAGAAGAAGAAAAGGCAGACAATAAGAGTTTCATAATCCCCAGGTAAAAGACAATGTGACTGTTACCACATAAAAACCTCCACATCACAGCAGGAACTAGAAATCAAGCTAAAGGTTCATTGAAGAACCCGACTGAATTTTTACCTAGAATTAATGTTGCACAGAGACACTATTTATTTTCGTCACAATATGAATAAGAACTTTGCACGACAATGGGCATGTCTGTAGTATGCAATGGTGTACAGTGCTGAGACTTTTGAGAGGATAATGCAACTATGTTTACATAGTGCAGCACGGTGTAAACATAGCAACACCCTACATCAGTTCAGTATTAATACTACTTTATTTACTTTGAGATTAAATAGGTCAGCCTATTCTGCTTCTAAATGTAAAAGTATTGGTGGCATTGCTTTTAGTATCTTTGCTTTAGGATTGTGAAATATAGACAGACATGATTAAAAAAAAAAGTTATCTCTTCCCATTGCATTCAGCTTTATCTGTTTTTTTTTATTTCGTCAATCTTCTTCTAACAAGAAGGAGATCATTTCATGCCTGCTTATAAAGGCACCTCTCTTTCTGTCCTTTCTCTAGATTTTCAGTCAAGTCTATTGCCTTTCTAACTTTAATTTTCCTCACACGTATTGGGTACAGCTTGCCTGTATTTTGCTCACTCCGAGACCTGAGAAGCTCTTCGTGTTCCTCATTTCCTTTTCCCACTTTGGAACAATTCTAGAGAGGGAAAGGATCTTGTGCACCATTATTGCTTTAACAGCTCATCATTCTGGGTCAATACATTTGATGGTTATAGCAATGGTAAACTAAACAATGAGGCTTTAGAGGAAGTAAATTTTCATTGTGCTAACAATAGTTTTGTCTGAAATGTCAAACACAGACAGATGAGTCCATCATTATTAATCAGAATTTTGCCTCAAATGTAATGTCTCAGTTTTCCATAGGGGAAATTCCTCTTTATTGAAGTTTCAAGGTGTTGCAAAAAAACCCGTTTATACTCAAAAAATATGCCTACAGAAAAAAAAAAATGTCAGCTGAAATTTTCTGCTGTTTCTCCAAAGTTAATAAAAATTTTAACCAAGATGATTGTCAATAAAATTTTAGACAGAATCATCATTAATCATCACATTAGTTTTTTCCAATACAGCAATGTACTTTAAGGCTCTTCAAATGCCCTGTTTCTCAGCCAGCAGAAAGAGGGTTAAGGCAGGAAAAAGTCATTTAGGGTTTAAGACATAAAAAGAACTGTAGAAATGTTTATATTGAAGCTAAGCCCACAGCACTAATTTCTGTCTTAAAATGTCCTTGTAGAATGTATGTCTTCATACTCTGTAATCATTCTCATGTAAATTTTTATTTAAGTGTAAAATCTTAGATGACTTGACTTTCAGCTTTAAATTTACAAATGTTGAGATTACGTATTTTTTGATTTTCAAATGTGTTTTGATACAGTCACCTTGCTATGACAGTCTTGAAAAAAAATCCTTCCAAAACGCAGTACTTGATTTCTCTAAAAAGTATGTTCAAAAAACCAACCAACCAAACAATCCATAAACCAACAAACTCACCTCTTGTTTTATAGGTAAGACCATACCACACAGCTATAGCCAAATCTTTCTGAATCATTCAGAAATACATTACTTTGCTATTAAGAACCATTACTGTGGCTACAGACAGCAGTTGGTATCTTCAGTCTTGGTTGTATGTTCGTGTTACAACAAATCATGCTGAAAATATTTTAATATGGCTATGTGTAACCCCTTGTTAAATTTTGCAAGATAAAGGTGAAAAAAAATGTAACTCCTCGGTTCATAAACAGTATTCCAGCTGTTATCCCACTGATGTTTCAAGTATTTTCATGCAAATTTATGTTTAGACTTTGGATGATAGCAACAATCTTCACAGATGGCATGTCTTTTATTTCCCTCACCTTGTTTAAGATAAGATCTTCATTCTAGACATAAACCAGTTTAATTACTCAAAAATAAGACTTAAAACATACAGAAGTGCAGAGCAACATACTTCTAAAAAGTCTTACAGTTAGTCCATTCAGGGGGCAGATCTATCCTCCATATCTCTGTTGAGATAGTACCAAAGTTTTATCTTTTAGGTCTTTTATCATTTAATGGAATCTGTCACCCAGAGTTAAGTACTTAGGATCCCTAGACAAATCATAATTCCTAGTGATCAAAGGCAATAGCCAGAAAAACTAAGTTGATGCGCAAGGACATCACCTAAAGTAGAGCAGGGGAGTCTGGAGGGAAAAGACTGGGAGATATTCTTTCAATCCAGCCCTCCTTCCCTAACCCCCATTCAGAACTTAGATGTCATATTCTCGGCAACCTTCTCCTACTTCAGGACTTGTACCAGGCTAATGAAATAATTTCCAGTGCCATCTGTGGATGCCACGGTGAATCCAAGAGGGCTACAGGGTAGAGGTACATAGGACCTGTAGGACACCTGAACTGGAAGTAAAAGGTGGGAGGAGTAATCTATGACATCTACAAGGGCAGTAGGCATCAAGGTTTAGGCAAATGAATTTGCCTTTCGATGGTAAAGCAAAGATTCAGCTCCAGATTGTAAGCACCTACATCTTTTAAATTACTATTAAATAACAGAGCTGAGCTGCAACACACATTTAGACACCTAAATGGCATTCAGGTTGTACAACTTACCCCTTGTTCTTAACAACAATATATGCCAGTAAAATAACATTCCTGGTGGTATTCCTGGCGCTAAGACCAGCTGGCACAGACTGGCCACATCTGCACCATGAAACTCTCATATCCTCCCAACAGAGGAGGCTACATGCAAAATGCTTCTTGGGTATAGATCCTTTAAACCTTCTAAGTCTCAAACCATGTCCAGGATTTGTTTGGAAGAAAGATGGTTGGTATAAGGTAAAGGCAATTTAACATTATAAAAAATGGCATTCCAGTTCCTAAGAACATGTCCAGACTTTTTTTTTTTTAATTCTTATTTTCTAGTTTGGATGGCACCTTGTAGTATAAAAAAATGAATAGTATTAAAAATATATTACATTACTATTTAATGTAATAGAGCAATTTTTTTCAGCTAAGAGGACTGGAAGATAAATAACAAGATTTTGATGTAAATGCCACCTTCATTACTTTATTCCACCTTCATTCCCTGGATCTGAAAAAGAAATTCAGTTAAAAATAACATCAGCAGTATTACTGTAGAAAACACTTAGCTCATCTCGACATGGGAACATAGGGAACTTTTTGAACTTAGAAAATTCTGTCTTGTGTCCCAAAAAGGCAGATTAGTAGCTACAGCTCAACAGAGCATTGATCTGTAGACAAGCTTTCTGCATTTTTCAGAAGATTCAATTGTACCATAAAATCTTCATCCTATCTGTATTCTGGCTCAATCAGTTTTAAAGAAAGATTTCTAGAGTCTACTATTCCCCATGTTGACCAAAGTTTATAATTTAAAACAAGGCTTCTGGAAAAGATGCAAGGGGTTTTTTTGAGAGACTGTTCCTCTTAGTGATGACTTTTTCCCATTGTGATAAAATATAAAACCTAGTCTTTCAATTGTTTGAATAATAGTTGCTTCTAGCGTTCCTGCATTCCTGATATTTCATCTGCTTAAAATAATCTTTTTTTTTTTTTTTTTTTTTTTTTGGTGGTCTGGGACATGCTGTAGCAGATCTATGCTCTAGATGCTCAACTAAGAATATTCGGTGTAACTCCTGGCAGCAGTTTCTGGGCTGTTACATAACAACAATTTGAAGGCCTGACTTTTCTGACTGGGAGACAACTGACAAAAATGTCAAATGGCAGGTGCTGCACATGGTAGCAGCAGACAGAGTGTCAAGCCAAAGACCCTAAATACCAAAATATTCCAGATCAGGAATAACAAATTCAAGGTCGACTTCTCCTGTCATACCAGTGTGAGACTGTAACTGACAATGGAGTTATACTAGCCCAGATGAACTGTGAAAGTAGAGTTTGGTCCTCAGTAGATCTCTTAAGTCAAAGAAATACCTTAATGTTAAAAGATTTTCATGTAACAAATGTACATGGCTAGGAGGTTACAGCATTCTCTCCTACTTCTCCCCTCTCCCTGTTACTGAAAAATGGTTCAAAGAAATCCCTTTTGGCTTTCAATATTTTCATCTTAAGTGAAATGTAGGTTTCAATCATAAAATATTTGAAATTAAGTTTTTGTAGCTGATCCAGAAGTAAAATCTATATAGTCTCAGGATACTTTTATGATCTTGAGAATTCACTTCATTGCTATGTGTTCTTATATTTTTTTCATCTATAGAATGGGAAACATGGTCACCTTTCTCAAGGATTCTAATACTGAAAAGCAAGAAAATTGCCATGTAAGCAATTAATATTCTTAGACCAATACTGTATTATGCAATCAGTGCAAAACAGTGGGGAAAGAAAGGATCTATATAGTGATTTTTGTAATTTATACTTAGACATTAATGTGGCCTACAAGTCTCTAAAAATTACCATGTTTATTTCTGTTCTGTAATCATGTCAATTAATAAATTTATTTAGAAAATGTTAATATTCTGAATAATTTGTTATAAACAAACAGATTTTGCTTTTCATTTGAAAATGCTGTTTTACTGGAACTATAAGAAGTTTTATTATTAATGTTAATGCTTGAAAATATATAATGACATGCTTTGCCTCATGAGGGATGTGGCGTTGCTTGGGATTTTATGCTAAACTTCTGTGTTTCATGGGGTTTTTTAATGTCACTTCTTTTTCTGGTTGTTAGTATGTCTAATTGCCATACTTATTACAAATTGACATTATTGATCAGTTAGCTACACTAGATAATATTACTTGGGGACTTGTTCCTCAAATACATACAAAGGCTTGTTCCATATAGTGCACTGTCTGTGCCCTCATTTGGACTTTTTAAACTTTTTAATTTTTTTTTCCCAGAAGGGGTCAGTTGCAGAAGGATATGAAGATGCAGATTCTGGAATCACATGTTGTATTTACATTTGTGTACATCTGAGCTAGATACTTTTGTTTTTGAGAAGATCAGTAGGCACAGGTAAGATTATCTGTGATACTTTTTCTCTCTTTTTAATTAAGACATTTAGAATAAGCCAAATAAAACGTGCTTTAAATGTTTTAATTTCTTTACACAGAATATAACAAGGAACCATTTAAAATATAAACACCTAGGGTGAATTTTAAGGTAGGATGTAGTCCTCAGGTTGTCTTACTAGTTAAGAAAGCTACTGCATTCTACTATGTCTTTGTTTTCTTTCATGCACATTCAGGCACATTATAGGGAGTAGATTATAAGAGGAGTGTGAAGCACCTAGATCCATACTATGAAAATTTATTCAGTTTACATTTTATTTCATTTTTAAAAAAAAAAGTAAAAATAGGTCTAGGCAGTCCTGCTGGCAGTAAAATAGTTACAGAGAGCCTCCATAAACTTTTTGTTAAAACAAAAAAATAAACCCATGTTATAATTAATTTAATTACAATATTCACTATCAAATTTCCATTTTGTTACCTAAGGTAGAATCCATTGCAAAAGAATTTCTTCCTATGAAAAAATACGTGTTGGAAAGTGTTGGTCTTACAAAGACTTTTGCTCATTACTTCAGCTGGTGTTGGAAGATAAGAGGTCCTACCATTTTCCAGTAGTCTGTGGAGATTTACCCCTACACAGATAAACAGTTTTTCTGATCATCTCTTTATGACAATAAATCAACAGTTATCTTCAACACTTCTGATCAGATGTTACTTCCAAGGTACTAACATCAAGAGACAATTTAGTTCCAGTGAGGAAAAAATAAGTAAGCAAGTAAATAAATAAAAACTTAATATTCACTGACAACTGACAGTAGCCTCCAAGTGTGCAGCTCTGTATAAGTTTTTCATTACATAAATGATTACCCACAGTTATTGGAAGTATGGCAATAGTGAATGAGATGTTTCACCTCTCCCAGAGTCTTGCTCCACAGAAGCAGGTAGCAGCAGATATGTAGGAAATGAAAATAAGAAATAGGACAAGCAAACCCTACAATCCGTCTAGAGTAAGCAACACAGAGACTTCTATGTTGATGTGTTCTTCTAAATCATCATAGTTAGCCACAAGTGAACACACTTCCATAATTTTGTTCAACTTCTGTTTGAAAAATGTTAATTTTAAATTTATGGCCTGTGTGATGATCTTTGGCAGTCAGTCTCTATTTAAGCATTTATTTTTTATTTGAAATGTTGTTTCTTGAAAAATTTATTGGTGTCTTCTCCCTTTAACAAGAAGGAATGATTACTAATTCTGAATTCAGTGCCTCCATACCAGTCATGATTTTACAGATCTCTCATACCTGCCTTTGCTTGCTTCAGTACATTACTCTTGGGGAAAAAATTTTCACATTACTCATTGTACCAAATGATAAATTTCTGTCATTTAAATTTTCACTCTGTAGAGTAAAATAGCATAAGAAAGTTATTTCTCATAATATTTTAACCCTGTAAAAGGAATTAAAATTACACTAACAAATCTTCAGGAAACTTAATTACTAGAACTTGCCTACATATTCAGTAAGTAGAAATTAATTAGAAATTTTTTGCATTTTAAGATGGTTGACACTCAGAAATAGTTCAGTGTGGCAGAACTTTATTCTTCTGAGTTTAACTTTGTTTTGCTAAAAAATACATCCCTTCCTCTTCTGGAGAAGAACACTGCCTTCCATCTTCAGTCCTTCATCCACTCTCCGCTCTAATTTTGTTTCCCATGCAGATTATTCCTTTAGTATTTCATCAGATATTCAGTTGTAGGCCCCAGTTGTAGGGGGGGGGAAGTTAAAAAAATAAAAGTAAACCTTTCATTATTTTAATTTAATTTGTAATTTGAACTCTTGAGGGGATTTTTGAATAAAATTGTCTATTTGGGATTTTTAAAATCAACCATTCAGGAAAGAAAGGAAAGAAGATTGCTGACAAAAAAAAAAAAAAAAAAAAGAAAAACCAAATCCAAACCCAAATGCATCTTGAAGATGAACTAGATGGATAGAAGATGGATAGAAAATTAATAGAAGAAAATCCTCCCAATGACTCTACCAGTCCCTTCCTCTCCAAAGACAGCCTCACTAATCCTAGGAGGCAAGAATAAAGTGAGAAAGGTGCCGTTTCCTGAAATTTATAAAACCGTCTCACCTATTTGTAGATGACATGAGGCAGAATATAATACATTTAATACATTTAGAGATTTAGAGTAGAGTGCTTAATGGAGTATGCAATCAAGATACTTAAAATCTTTCATAAAGCAAACTGTCCCTAATCAAGTAAGGTTGCATAAATTATTTTCATGACTCAGTTCTATGGAAAAAATGGAAATTATTTTATTGCAATTGATTGACCTTGTCCTAGAGCATCACAAAGAATAGATCTTCATTTTTAGAGTATGGGTAAAGAACATTCTCATGAACAATCAAGAAAGCAAAAGAAATCAATTAAAAAAGAAGGAGGCAAAGGACTGGTAGATTATAATGACATTTGAGAAATTTAAACATTGCCTATGCATAAATGAATAACAAGGATCAAGTATCACAGAGAATTTTCAATAAGAATAATAGTACATACAAATTAGGAAGGAAAAAAGATGGTTCTATTAAAAGCAGATGACAATTGTACGTCAGAAGGAAGGAAAGCAGCATAATCCAATCACTTTTTATTTAGTCTAACAAAATCAGAAGTACACATGCGTATAATTTAACATTCTTTTCTTTGTAAAAATAGAATGAAAATACATGCATATCACTGTACAATTTTCATTATTTTGCATGAGGATAAGAATAATATTAATATTTGACTTGAATTGGAGAAAAAATAGCTCAACATTTAAATATTAACACGAAGAGTATAAAAATAAACTATAGACCTGATTAAAAAAATCATCAGTAATACTTTGTGTATGAAAAGATACATCTGGAAGAAACAAGTTGTATTACCTCTCCTGATAATAACCACTGTGTTGTCTGAAATGACAATTTCTTAATCTTAGTGTAATTTTTGAGACACGGCTGCATATTTAAGGTAAATTCTATGTTTAGGTAATCGGCTGGCTAGCCTATTGTTTCCCTTGGAGCTTTATTTCAGTGGTGCTCCTCAAGACAGTCTGTTATTCAATACTCTTTGCCAAAACCAGGTCTATGAAAGTTTCCAGATGGCTGTCCAGATTTGGCTTTCCTAGCTGATATGATTTGAACTTTGGGAAAAGTTCGGTTTTATTTGAAAAGAAAGGTAAATAAGTTAGAATGTCATAGTCCAGCTTCCACCTGGTACATCAGTTGAAGGTACAAGAAAAAATGGTGAGTGTCCTTATCCAACAACAGAATGAGTTTGCAAATATCAGTGCATGAATTTCTGCTGATAAAAATAGATTCACTCTAATAATGAACTGCAAGTTTTTAAATTTCTTTCAGGAATATATACCAAGAAAAAAAATGGGGATATTAACGAAAGAGTAATTTGAATTCAGAGACAAAACTGTCCAACACATTTGACAGACAATGAGACTTTTGGAAATACGTAGAATACATGCTTAACTTTTGTACGGAAATTAATTTTGTCATATTGACCCAAACTAGCTAATTGATTGAAATAGTCTAAATCACCACTGTAAAAGTACACCCATCATTTTTCTAGAAAATCCAAAGAGGCACTGAAAATAAAGAATGATGATATGGCTTACCTTTTTTGTCAAAACATTGAAACAACTTATGATGTAAAGATAACATATTGCCTTACTTACCTAAATAAATGAAAGTTCTTACAAATATAGACTCTAAGAGAAAGTTTACTGAATCCATTTACACAGATAATGCAATAGTTTTCCAATAAACAAGATACCGCATTTCAATTCTTTCTGTAAGATGGGAAATTGAGAATGTGGTCAATTAACAACAGATTTCAGTTGTGCAGGCTATATCAATGAATGTTGATAGCAACATTATTTTTTTTTCTTTCTTATTACATTGTCTTTATTTTCCTTCCTGTGTTTTCCTTTTGGAATACAGGTAAACATTTTGATATGTTTTTCTGAACTCATTAACTTTTTATAATGATTAATATCACTTCAGTCAATTTGACAATATAGAACTAATAGGACTGAAGATAAAAATATTGACCATTAGGTATGTGCTGTTAAATAAAATTTGGGAAATCAATGATGTCAGAAGTCAAACAGTAAAGAATAAATCAGTAAGTGCTAAGTGGGAAAATATTTGGCATACTGGTATAGACAAGACTTCGGTTTTATTGCTGGAAAAATATCAATGAGTACCTGTATCCAGTATCAAGGTTACAGTGAACAAGATGAAGATGATGGACTATGTTGTTAAAGAAATAGTATATAAATCCAGCAAGGAGGTGTAACTGATTGTATACTGCAGTATTTATGTGTCACATTGAGTAGTGTATATAATGCTGGTTATCACACCAAAGGAAGAAATACAGTAGCTATGCTTGAAAATGACAGGTATTAAAGATTTATAAGAGGTTGAAGAAACTGATTCTATTTTGATAGACAAAATGTCCTAAATTGAGTTATTAAGATTACAAAGTGCAATGATGAAAAAGTTCCCAATAACTTCCGAATAACACTGACAATGCGTCTGTATATAAATATATACATACTTATATATACAACCCTGAACATGTTGATTTTACTATCTACCAACTCCACACAGCTTCATCTCTGCTGCGTTACACTGTTTCAATCCCAGTTCGGCCTTAAAAACTTTGCTCAACTATTGATCCACATTGGCTCAAACTGGGAATTAATAAATTTAGCTGTCTTGTCTGTTAGAAGTCTTGCATTTGGATACATTTCATTTGATGCTTTTCCTTTTTTACCTCTATCAATATATTTTCTGCATAGTGATACCTTATAATGAGCCAGAAAACCAATATATGGAATTAGTAATTCCTTTAGAATCACAGAATCATAGTATAGATTGTGTTGGAAGGAACCTTTAAAGGTCATCTAGTCCAACCCCCCCATCCAGTGAGCAGGGACATCTTCAGTTAGATCAGGTTGCTCACAGCCCTGTCCAACCTGGTCTTGAATATTTCCAAGGATGGGGCACCTACCACCGCTCTGGGCAACATGAGCTAATGTTTCACTACTCTCATTGTAAAAAATTTCTTCCTTATATCTGGTCTGAATCTACCCTCTTCTGGTTTAAAACCATTACCACTTGTCCTGTCACAACAGGCCCTACTAAAATGTTTTTCTCCACCTTTCTTATAAGCCCCCTTCAAATACTAAAAAGCCTCAAGAAGGTCTCCCTGGAGCCTTCTCTTCTCCAGGCTGAACAACCTCAACTCTCTCAGCCTTTCTTCATAGGAGAGATATTCCATCCCTCTGATCGTTTTTGTGGCCCTCCTCTGGACCTGCTCCACCAGGTCCATGTCTTTCCTGTGTTGAGGGCTCCAGATCTGTACTGGAGGTCTACCTCCAGGTGGATTCCCAGCAGAGTGGAGTAGAGGGACAGAATCAGCCACGTTCCGTTAGGCACAGCCCAGTTTATGGTTGACCTTCTGGGCTGTGACTGCACATTGCTGCCTCATTTCCAGTTTCTCATCCACCAGTACCCCCAAGTCCTTCTCTGCAGGGCTTCTCTAAATCCCTTCATCCCTCAGCCTGTATTGACACTGGGGGTTGCCCTGGCCCAGACCTTGCATGTGGCTTTGTTGAACTTCACAAGGTTCTCATGGGCTCACTTCTCGAATATGTCCAGGTTCCTCTGGATGGTATCCTGTACCTCAGGTGTCTTAACACCATCACTCAGCTTGATGTCATCTGTGAACTTGCTGATAGTGCACTCGATCCCTTTGACTATGTCCTTGATTAAGATATTAAACAGTACTGATCCCAGTACAGATCCATGAGGGTCAACCACTTGTTGTTGAAGTAGAATTTAGCAACAGTATCATAACTGTATTTGTATAGTAAAAAAGATGGTAGTATCAGATTAATACAGAATATATAATTAACATACAGTAGATGATAACATATAAATAATATTTAATTAGATCATAGTTTCAAAATAACATCAGAAATTTATATATACACACACACAAGTACTATGAAAGGTTTTATTAACGTATAAATACATCATGGGAGAATCCGAGAAAAAATATTACATTGCAGAAGTTTTATTTAGTATGTGAATGAAGTTCTTTGGTTTCACAGTAAATCAGTTCATGGAGTGAAAACTGATGGGTTCACAAACTTTTACTTCTGAATATCAGGTTCAGACAGTTATTCAAGCACACAGTAAGCTAGTGCTCATCTAATAAGTACCTGCATAAGTTTCAATTTCAGAGTTCCTTTATTTTAAGCTCTCTCATTATATTTTTGAGACTTTGGGATTTCTTATTTAATGTTGAGCATTTTAGAACATTCTTAGAACAATATGTGTATTTACACTGCTACATAACTCAATTAGAAATTACTTTTTTTATTAAATAAGGAAACATGAAATTACTATTTTGGAAAGTTTCATGTATTTTTAAATACAAAATGATAAATCCAGCAACTAAAAGGTGAAAAATTAGATACAGTCTTTCTCCCATAACAGGAAAAAGGTACAGATCCTTGCTCTTCTCATTATTTGTCACTGCTGTGTCAGCAAAGGGCTTAGCCAATATCTTGAGGGGGTAATACAATGCAGAAGGAATCCTTCAATACACAGCTGTTGAATCAGTCAAAGCCTCACCTCCCATCACTAATAAGATTATTGTCTGGAATTAAATATTTTTTCTTCTTTTTAAAGGGAAGTAACACACTTCATTGCAGACACCTCATTCTCCTTCTTCTGTCTTAGCATGATCAGAGGGGTAGCTGGGTGAATTCAAGGACTGACATGAACATGTTCCTTTGGTAAGTCCTTTCTGGGAATTTGGGGCCAGTGGAAATGACAGTTTTCTAGACCTTCGAAAGCTTCTGCAATTCTGAAAGTACAAAATGTTAATGAAATGAGACTGTGTTCTTGTCTCATACCACCTTCAATCCTCCTTTAAGGGTAAAAGAGTTACAGAATCACAGAATGGTTGAGTTTGGAAGGGTAACTCTGGAAATCATCTCCGGTGGGAAGGGGGAGAGAATCTGAAGAGCAGACCATGGGAAGCTGAAAATGTCCTTGACTTAGTGGAAGCACTGCTTAGCAACAGCTAAAACATCAGTGTGTTATCGACATTATTCTTCATGCTAAATCCAAAACACAGCAATATAGCAGCTCCTAGGAATAAAATTAACTCTATCTCACGCAAAACCATGACATTACCCACCCCTTATTCCGTACCATCTAGTCATGCCCAGGTGCCACACTTTCTAATACATTCCAGTTAATCACTGCCACTTCTGTCTTTTGATATATACACACAGATATCATTCCCTTAGTCTATGGCCGTCTCTTCAAAATGTCCTTTGAATTAATGACTTCAGGATCCATCTGTTATAACAGTCTTTCAGGGCAGGAGGGGTGGTGTGTGCTGTTAGATTGTCACATGCTGAAGCCAGTTCTGGTTCCATCACTATTGAACTTTCCTCGGTTTCATCAAAGTTCATTCTTCATTAACGAATATCTAGGTGATTCTTACTGTAATATGGCATATAACAACTATATAAGTGATGACATACAATATTATATAGCAATTAACATCATACAATTCAGTTCACTGTTTTTTTCACCCCATCTCAAATCCCCTTGAGGTGCACATTGGACTTCCATATCATTCTGCATTACCTACCAATTACACCCAGGTACCTGAGCAAAAATAATCGAACAAATGGGTTTGCCTTTGCCCAAGGCAGGAGTAACCCAGACTGTCCTGTCCACTCTCCAGCATATTTTTATGTGCACTACAGGGACTTTATCCTCTTCTACAGTATGGAAAAGGTTGGACTGGGCAGGGCCAGCTCGATTGGCAGATCCCCTTGTGTTGACTTTTGCTAAATGTGTATCCCAGTGTTTAAATGTTCCACCCCCCATTGCTCTCAGCGTAGTCTTTAATAGTCCATTGTACCATTCAATTTTCCCAGAGGCTGGTGGGTGATAGGGGATGTGATACACCCACTCAATGCCGTGCTTTTTGGCCCAGCTGTCTATGAGGTTGTTTTGGAAGTGAGTCCCATTGTCTGACTCAATTCTCTCTGGGGTGCCATGTCACCACAGGACTTGTTTTTTGAGACCCAGGATAGAGTTCTGGGCAGTGGCATGGGGCACGGGATATGTTTCCAGCCAGCCAGTTGTTGTTTCCACCATTGTAAGCACATGGCGCTTGCCTTGGCAGGTTTGTGGGAGTGTGATATAGTCAATTTGCCAGGCCTCCCCATATTTATATTTCAGTCATCGTTCCCCATACCACAGAGTCTTTACCCGCTTCGCTTGCTTGATTGCAGCGCATGTTTCACATTCGTGGATAACCTGTGCAATAGTGTCCATAGTTGAGTCCGCCCACCTGTATTTTGCATCTCTCCCTTGATGGCCTCAGGTGTCATGGGCCCACCGAGCTAGAAATAATTCACCCTTATGTTGCCAGTCCAGATCCACCTCAACCACTTCCATCTTAGCAGTCTGATCCACAGTCCCAGCCACATCAGCCCCTCCTCTTATGAGAGCTGCTCCGGACCCTTCATCATCTTTGTAGCCCTTCTTTGGACTCTCTCCAGTATGTCCTTTTCTCTCCTGCATTGGGAAGCCCAGGTCTGAACACAGGACTCCAGGTATGGCCTCACTAGTGCTGAGTAGAGGGGAAGGATCACCCCTTACTTATTTGTTGGGATGGACCACTCTTGAGCTTGGATGAGATGATCCTTGAATATTAAGAAGGTTTCTTTGACCCCTCTTCCTTCCAGGGCCTTATCCCATGGGACTTCCAAGCAAATCTTTGATCAGGCCTAAGTCCGCTTTCCTGGATTCCAGGTTTATGAGCTTGCTGTTCACCATTCTCTCTGCCTTCATGATCCTGGACTCCACCATGCCATGGTCACTGCAACCTAGCTTGCTTTCAGCCTTGACATAGCCATCAAGCCCTTCCCTTTTTCTGATTATGAGGTCCAGTGGGATACCTCTTCTTTTTGGCTCCTCCAACACTTGGCTGATGATCAGTGATCTACAGGAACCTTCTGGACTACTTATGTCCTGGTGTGCTGTTCTTCCATCAGAAAGTGGGGTGATTAAATCCCTCTATGAGAATCAGGGCCTGTGAACATGAGGCTACTCCTACCTGTCTGTGTAGGGTCTCACCCAATTGTTCTTCCTGGTTAAGAGTCCTGTAGCAGACACCCACTTCAATGTCATACATATCAGTCTGCTCAGTTCTACTATAGTACCTGGAACCTCATTTCCAGATGCAACTTGGCTCGTATTACTCTTCAGGAACATTACCAGGAAAATAAACTGGGAGAGTTGTGGGAATAGTCCATTTTTGAGTAAAATGAGTGTACTGGGTAAGGGAAGAAAAGGGTGGCCTAAAACCTTTTAAAGAGTATTTAGAGCAAAATAGACAACCATTAGAGTATAATTTTATTCTTCTTGTCAAGTGAGAGTTTTCAGATTATTTAGTTGTTTGGCTGGATTTATCTGGGAAACAAGAAATTGTAAGACATGAGACCTGTAAACAGTTTTCAGAGGCAGAAAGATCAGTGCTTTCATCTCTCAGGCACCACTCAGTTACAAGTTTCTAAAATATAGGTGAATTCTCTAAGCCTTAACTAGAATGATCACATAGACTCATTAAGTACTAACACATATCTTTAAACTCTTTTGTCTTATCTGTTACTTTGGAGTAAACAGTAAGTAACCATACTATAGCTCAATGGATATATGTGAGGAGTCCGCACTGTCACCTTTTAATTAAAAGGTAGTAAAAGGTATTAATTGGTACATGGTGGCTTGTGCTTGAAATCATCTTGGCTACACTTCAGTTATACTGGAATGTAGCAGAAGATAAAATTTTTGTTTAGATCCTGTAATAAAATTTATGAAGGACTTCACTTTTCTTTTTTCTCTTTTACATATCCTTTTATAATGGGAAAATACTCTCCATCCATGTAACACCTCTTTCCTAGATCCATACCTTTGCCCGCTTACTGCTGTCATCAGAGTCACTCATGTAGAGTAAGGGGATTTTCCCCTTTATTGCCTAACCTAGAAGGAGGTTTCAGGTTTCGAAAAGACTTTCCATAGGAAGAAGGTACATCAGGAGACACTACTGTAATGTAAGTTACTCTGAGTCTTATTATTGCAATAAATTTCTCCTCAGCTTCCCCAGTGAGTGTTTTATTCCTGAATATTCCTCCGAGTTCCCTTTTATTCAGCGAACAACAGAAGTGAATGAGTAAGTCAACTGAAGATCCTAAACTGGCAGGCTTAGTCATTGATGCTAACCTTTATGAACCCAATAGACTCCTGTTTGAATAACAGCTCCTTAAGGAGACGTAAGCCAAAGTTATGATCCCTTTTAGAAGGGACTATTTACTACAGGCATTGGAACAGGAGAGGATTTTTTCAGTGTTTGGGAATGTCTCATGCAATACTATTAGCTTAGACCAACAGAAAAATAAACACATTCATCAATTTTATTATAAAATATGTCAGCCTGGGTTGCTAAAGATAGGCTTTTAAGTATGTATATAGAAAGGAAATTAATTGCTGCTATTCCCTTTGGCTTTGGGTTGGGGTTTCTTTGTTGGTTTGGGTTGATTTGAGTTCTTTATCGCAGCCTTTTCCATATACAGAATATTTAGATTTGTGTGCCCATGTATAGATATCATGGGTCTAGCTTTCAGACAGTCATGTTTGAAAGTCTTGCCCATTAGTCCATTACAAATGGAGTCCATCCTCCATTCATGTTTGCCTACAGACTGGCAGGTTTTTGCACTTGTACATTTTTCTTGTCAAATATGATTGCAAGAACCAATTTTTTTTGGTGAAAATATGATATTGATAGTTATGAACATGTTCAGAGTTCACATTTAATTTTTTAACTATGTTTAAACATATCAAGCAATAATTAGTCTTTAAAGTCAACAAAAGGAATTTCGTTCATGTTGGTATCCACTTCTAAAGTTTTAAATTACAGCTATTTCTCCACAGTTCACTGGAGGGATTATTTTTTTGCAGTGTGAAACAGTAGTTCCTCCACACAGAAGCTTTACACATTTGCCATTAATTTGGGTTTTAATAGGACTGTTAAAGTTAGTTCATACAAATTTATTGATGAGTTGGAAAGATAAACCTCTGAAACTATACCTTAAGTTCAAAACCTTTTCCCTGGAGAACCTATGTTATCCATAACTGGTGTTCTTCCTTCTACACAAATGAATTAAGCTCCCAGTTATATGTCCCAGTTAGCTATTACTGACTTTTTGTTTAACAACATCTTAATTTGAGTTAATGGCTATTTCCATCCTAGGCCTTCTTTTAAATGTAGAGGTCCTTGGTCAGAGAAACATGACAATGCTTTAGGACTTTATTGTCTTTCTGTGAATACCTGCAGATACCTCCTGTGGTGACCTAAATGTTTTTATGTTCAACCCTTTTCCACACAGACTTTCTTTCAGACTATCTCATGCTCTTTCATTCTTTCTCTCTGTATAGATCCCTTGAATGAGTGGCTAGATAAGACAAGAAAGCTGCCTGAATCTTTACAGTATGTTTGAACATAAGAAATTATTTCTGCCATATACATGTGATGAGTGAAACAACATATTTACAGTCCTCTACTTTTATTTAACCCTTCACCAATATAAGATCTATGTCTTAGTAAGCACTGGCTTAGATGTTTCTTTTAGAGCATTTTTTTTCTATGGTAATAAGAAGTTATTACAGAAGATACATGGCATTACAATAACATTATTTATTTTGATAAATCATTCATATGTGTCATTGGCTAAACTTGGGAATATGTTAGATAGCCTGGTTTTGATGTCATTTATATCAAGACAACTCTGACAACTTCAACAGGAGTTATTTCAGGCTTATAGTAGAGAGAAAATTGATAAACTACAATAATTAAAATATTTTCTATTACAGTAATAGGAATAATGTAGAAATAAATTGGTGACAATTATGTAGACTCTTGTCTGATAAGATGACTTGGTCCATTATTAATGAAAAAAGAGAACAGTATTAAGGCACACTACACTTAAATGACTTCAGAAGAAAAAAATATATAAATTGTAGTTATTGATTTTAAAGTTAATAGGTGAATTATTACACATTATGTGAAACATTTGGGCTGAATTTTTGCCACAGACCTTGCTAAAAAAAACTAGTTAATGAATTTAACACTAATTTTTATAAATTTCTGAATACATGTAGTGACACATACCCTAAAATTAATTACAATAACCAAATGACTCGGCCAAACTCACTGTGAAATTTCAAAACTCCAGCCATAAGTGGAGCATAAATAAATATTGTTTGAGCTCTTGAGAGACATTCCTGAAAGAATATTGCAAGCTAGCTGAATAATGCTGAAACATCATGATGTTCTCACATTTTACAGAAATTTTAGAAAAAAACTGAGAGGAAAAAGAATTACTTACTGTTATCTTCTGTTTTCTGAACACACTGCCTGATATACAATGTGGTTCTCTGGGGGTGACTTTTTCTTATTTGTGGCAGACTAAGGTGGTCCTGCCATTTTTTAGCTACAGTTCTTTATGAGGGGAAAAAGCAATTGTTGAGTATTCCTCCCAACCACACACCACTCATTCTCTCTTAATTTTCTGTTGTCCATGGAAACTACACTTAAAGTAATGATGCAGCATAGCAGGTGGAGGAGACAGAGCCAACTCATCTTCAGCAACTGCTATCTTTCAAGTATAATCAGAGGACAAAAAAAAGTTTTTAGTAACCCGTTTTTATATTTAACAACATTTCTTTCAGAGAGCTTCACTTCTTATAGCCAGGCTGAAAATCCTCTGAGGATGCAGGTTGAATGAAGTATATATTTAGCTGAATGCAAACTGATGCACTTGCATTTCCAGCGTTTCCTATTAGTACTGCAACGACAGAACAGGAGGAATACATGAGGGTGTGCACTAAAATTCATTCAGAAATCCAAGAAATTGCAGGGAATGCCATGGAGGTTAGAGATTTGAAAAATTCAATATCAACCAAGTGTGTAGATTTTACCTGTTTCAGATCAAAGTACCTCAAGGTATAATTTATGAAATCAGACATTCCGCTTGGCATAACAGAGTGGTATGAATGATAGTTATTTGCTGGTTTAGCTGCCAGACATGTCTAGGGTCACATACTTAAGATAGTTTTGATAATCAGAATAAAGACAGTGAAAGAAGTTGATTTTTTTAAATAACACATTTTTTTCCTACTTAAGTCTCAAGAGTACCTTAAATTTATCAATGACATTTAAAAGCGAGAGATCTGTAATGCCTGTAGTGCAAAGCTCTCTTAGTCAATATAAAGATTATGATGACACTAAAAGGTGTAAGCTTACAGACAGCGAGAATTGGTAGGGCAAGTTGGTCTCTCCATGAGCTTATGTTTGCACAAAATCTTAGCGTGAGGGTCACCAGGCTCCTGGATGGAGGAGTCCAAGTTTTGAAAGGACCTTCAGAAATTGTTTTGGAAGGAATGAATGCAGAAGAAATGAGCACTGTGCCGTATGTCATAAAGAAATGGTTAAAAGTCTAGATAACATAATCTGAACCACAGAAAAGGAGTCTACCAGAAATCTGCAGGAGGAAGAGGAAATGAAGGAGAGTAGCAACCAGCAAGATTTCCTGAAGCAAAGGAGTTTTTACTGTGACAGTATGTATCCCAGCACATATAACTTCCCCTATTATCGTCGTTCATAAATCACAAAAAAAAAAATTCCTATGCAAGGAAAAGAAGCCCATTTATTCATAAATTTGAAGACAGAAACAGTACTAGGGGATGCAAGACAATCAGAGGTGTGTAGTTTGTTATAAGGAGACCTACGGGTTCCAGTTTTTCAGTGGTGCAAAAGACACAACATAGCTAACAACAACAACCCTGATCCAAGGTTTAGCGTTTTTACATAAGCTTCAATAGGCTTCCTATAAATAAAATGGGAACTTTATGGGAATTGTGACTAGCCTAAAAGGTAATAACTGTTACCAACACAGTCATTTTCCATCTTCATTTGCAGAAATCTCATTCAAATAGATGGAAGAGTCATGCCAGTAAAGAACAAAGATGATGTTAGGCAGAATAGTCTATGACATTTCTGTATCTCTACTTCTCCCACTGAACTCTATCAAAATGTTCACTGTTCTTTCAGCCCTGAAGATACCTTCTCATCCATTTCTCTCATAAAGAAATGCCAGACAAGCTTTAATTTCTGATTCTTTAAAATATTCTTTAAAATTTTATGTTGTGGCAAATCTATACTTGATGCATGCTCCTGCTAAGGTTACTCAAGAACAACTGTTTAGTCCTTTTTTTTTAACTCTTTTGTTTTCTACCTCCTGTTTTCTGATGTTTCACAAATATATTTAGATGAGCTAACTTCCCCTTACAGTTTCAATTACAACTAGTAGAGGGTGTGCTATCATGCTTTAGGGTATTTTTTGCTATAGGGAACTGTCATTGCAATTATTACATATTATACAAAAAAAGGTTCCAAGAATTATTTTCTATGATTAATTCAAAAAATTCCACAGCTTCTATGTCACTTTCCCCAGTCCATTACAAGACCTATATTCAAAACACTTGTCAAGTTCAAATAGAAGCTGAAAATCAGAAGTAATATGTGATTCCTTGACATTCTCTTACTCTCTTTGCTCCCTTCTTTTCCTCATCCCCCCATCAATATTTAAGAAGCACATAAAAGAAGCAAGTCAATAATTAAATAGAAAGGGTTTCAAATGTAAGTTTCTGCATCTTCTAACTGTATTTGTGCTGCAGGAATTTCTATAAAAGGAGAATTTTAACCTGTTGGTTTGGGAAATTAAGCTTCAAATTGACTTAAAATTGGATTATTTTGCTCTGGTTTACCCCATTCTTACTTTTAATTTAAATATTCTTATTTGTTATATTCTAATGTTTGTTTTTTCTTTTCTCCTAGATCTCTAAATGCTTGAATACTTTTTTCATAGAAATACAGAGATTTCATGCTAAAACCATTGTACACTGATCTGCGAATCATAGAAATTAAAATAGAAAAAGCACCATTGGGATAGATGTGAATTCCACTACTAGTAAAATCCATATCAAAAACCCCCCACATATTTCACAAATAAAAATGTGGAAAGTGCATGACGACCAGTTTGTTCTAGAGTCCTTGTGACAGAGACATTTTTGGTCATCACTCTTAAAGAGCTAATGAGAGAAGGGAAGGCACGAAACTGTGCAGGTCAATATCCTTCAACATGAGACTATTCGCACTGTTATGCTGTAGAGTCAAAGAGAACTGAATGTCCTTAAAGTTAAAAGCCCTTCTGAAATTCTTTCTTGTGTAACATATGTCTGCTGTGCTCTCAGGAGCATGTCTGTGTCAAAAAAGCTTAACATAACCTAGGCTGTTGACCTTATTCAATATTTAGTCAAGCTATACAGATTTAGCTCTTTTAATCTTCACTCATAAATCAGTTTGGTAATTTTTTTCTGCTCATATGTAAACTCCTTCCAATTTGTCAATATCTTTTTGGTAATATGGTACCCAGAATTGAATACAAGAAGCTTAAGTACCTTTCAAATATTTAATAATAATAATAATAATAATAATAGATTGCTAAAAATATTGTGGTGGTGGTGGTGCTATTACAAACACTTAATTTACAAATATACCCATAGGGCCAACGTTTTAATAATAGACTTTGATTTGCCATCCACAATCAATTGTGAGATGAATCAATTGTAGATACGTTTGACTCCATTTAATATGTAGTGCTGAATTACCTTGCCTAATTACCTGTAAATACCTAGGTGAAACCTCCTTATGAGAAAAGTCCTCTGAAATTATTCCTTGGTATATCTGGATTGCCTTTTGATTCATATTCATTCAGACATGAGCAGAAGAAAAAGCTGGAAATGAGAAAGTCACAGAAGACAGTTGTAGAGCTGCCAGTACTATTGTGAAACAGACTGCTCAGGAAACATCTACAAAAGTATTTTACAAAGGCATTTTTAACACCTTTCATACTAATATGTTCAGGATGTGACAGATGTGAAATCTCTTTGACTCAAAGAGTATCATGGACTTTGGAAGTCCTTGAAAGCTGTAAGAACAGCCATGAGCCTAGCATGATTTAATTTTTCTCTGCATCTGCTCTACAGGCACGGTACAGACAGCTTCTAGGGGTGCCTGGCAATGCAATAAGTCTCCCATACATCCTCTAGCAAGCCCTTTAAAAGCATTTAAGACATTTTATGTTGGTTCAAGAAAATAATATTCTCATGACTCACCAGCGCATTGTGTACACATTCTGGCTAACATGCCTTCGAAAATCCTTTTATGAAAAATTCACGTGAGGTACCAAAAAGGTTGGTAGAACATTAATTGGAAAGAATGTTTATAAGACTGGTACTGTTGCTACTGCCTTTTTATTTCTAAGATTTAAGCAAGAGATTTAGCTGATCAGCTTCCTCCTCTAGGGAACAGTTGTGGTACTTTTGTTCTAACAGTTTGGGAATGTGTCACAGAACCAGCTGGTAAATGGGAAAATACGAAATGTGAGGGAGAGTCCTACAGGTCAGTATGATATACAGGGTCCTCTGCAAGCAGTTAGCATGAAAAGTATTGCTATATAAGCATAGCAAAGATACAACAATGAAGCCCGACGCTACCTAAACTGCTGGATGCTGCAATAAGTCTTTAAAATGTTTCTGTAAGCATGTAAGCTAACAATTCCTGAATAAAAGTTTGTTGCAAGGCAGTGAAGGTATAAACTGAATGAGTCTGTGAAAGTGAGATTTAACAGAACATTACATTCTGAGAACAGTAGACACAGGTAATCTTAACATCACTAAGATCACTAAACAGAGGCTTCAAGATAAAGAACAATAAAACCACATGCATATTAAATTAGTGTTAGTTGGAGGATTTCTGAAATAGTTGGGTCACAGATCCTCTAGTGTTCAGTGTTCCATCAAAAAAGAAGAGAAGATTGCTTCGAACATTATTCATTATATGGTATGAAGAATGCTTCTGGTTCTTTTCACAAATTGTTGTAAATCAAAAGCAACACTATTAAAGCCGATGATGTTAAACAGTGATGAAAGGAAAACAAAAGCTGTTTAATAAGAATCCAGCCCAAAGAATTGAGGTTTACAGAACCTTTACTGTATGACAGTACTTAGAAAATATAAACAAATTTAACTGTGACAAAATCAGTGACAGGAGAACAAGAGTTTATGGAGTATATGGTACAAAAGGTCATGACATTCCTGCCTGTTGATATACACTGCAAGTAAAACTGAAGTGAGAGTTTTCAGAACTGGCATTTTCTCAGGTTTTAATGTAAAGTTGAATCTCAGAAATGAAAAAAAAACCACTTATCAAGATATTCTGTTTTTCTGATTTTAAGTTGATCCCATTCATAATAATCCAGATCAATCAAGGTACATACTGTTCCTAGAATTACAGATGGGGATTTCGGTGAGACTTTTTCATTGGAAAAATGCATTTTGAACATTAGATGATCTTATATTAGCTAATCTGAAATTGAATTAGTATTTACATGTAATTAGGTGCATATTTCAGCAGTAATGGCTCCAAGTCTGATCACTTTTAATGAAGAGTTGTGATTATATGTGGCTACCTACTGTTATTTTCTAATGTGATGTATGAGGAATGCCCATCAAGGAATGTTATCCATAAGCTTACTCCTTCCTGACCTGTATGTAGGCATAAAATAAAATAATAAAATACCACAAAAAACTATAGACAAAGCACACAAAGGAAGACTGATTGCATTGACAAGAAAAGAGCAATTTAAGATATTCTAATACATTAAAATTGCCTCATAATCAACTAACAATTTCTTCACACATTATTTACTGATGAGATTTTTTTTTCCCTCAGGTTGTCAATATTTGTAAAACAAAAAGGATTGTAAAATTTCTTTTTTCACAGGTAAGACTGATGGGGTCAATAACAAAAAAATACCTGAAGATATTTATCTTTTTTTAATGAATACTTCAATTTTTATTCTTATTTATTCAAAAGTCAAGACAAACGCTATTTAGCTTGAAGCATGTGAATGCTCCCTTTGATGTGAGTGCATGAAGTTAATCACATGCTCTATTGGATTAGATCATGAATATATATTGACTTCACCGGGTTTCCAAGAAAAGAAGTTGCAGTTGAAGCTAAGTAGTATAGTTTTATACTTGTGTATGAGTTCTTTGTGGCAACATATATAAAACTGAGTGGAAAGTATGTTAACCTGGCATATTGCAGTGATGAAATGAGAGGAAAAAAAAAGGGACATGGGATTAATGACATATTCAAGAACATATACACCTCTTCTGTAGTCTTGCCAACTGCAAGCAGACCTGTAACATCACAGATGATTAAGAAATCATTAAAACAAAGTTTACCAAATATTTATGTATGAAGTCACTGAATGTCAGTAATTTTCTGTTTCTAGACCCAACGCTATATATTAATTTTCATATTCCTTTACCTTTATTCTTGGACTTTAATATCAATCCTCAGTAAACCAGTTTCATCAATTAAGACTAATGCCTGCCTTTAAGTAAGATTTAAGGTTAGAAGGTATTTAGCAGCTTATAATTTTCTGATTTCTCATTCTTAAAAACACATGCATTTTTCTGACTTATGGTCAGGCTTGTAGTGATCTCGTCATAACAATACCTTTGTCTTATCTGAATCCAGCCAAGAGAAAGGGCTTTCTGAAAACAACCACACTATTGGATAAAGCCAACATTTATATGAAATACAATGTTTATATGAAAATGAAAATACAGGATTTTTTTCACATCTACTTGCTCACTGTCTTGCCACCATTTGAAATTTCCCAAGCTATTTAAAAACAATTTTCTGTAGTATAAATCATCTCTTCTGCCTGTAGTTAAAAAGAAATATGGAACTCAGGATTAATATTTGCAGAATTAACAGTTGATAACATGCTAGTAGGGTTGTGGAAATTAAACTTGTAGCCTGGAAAACCAAATCTATGGTGTGGATTTAATCTTCACTTATAGAAGACACCAAACACAAAGAACAGGTTGGATCTTTTAACATGGTCTGAAGAGTATTATACTCTATCTGTACTGACTGCAATGATGAAAACAAAATGACAAAAATAGGTTGTAAAAGGTCATGCAGAAAGGTATCTCAGATGAAGTGCAAATATATGCATGTTGGTGTTCCAACAGAGGAATAAGGAAGAAATTTTTTTTTCTAAACAGTTTAAATTATTTCTTTCTTTTATGGTTTTGATCTTCAAATACAGTTTCTGTGTTTTTATTTTCTTGTAGAAGCAGCAGAGATGTTTGCGTGTACTCTTTCTTTGTGTCATTTTGAGGGACCTGACAGACAAAAGGCCCAGTATTAGAGGTTGAAGTTATATGGTATCTTTGCTTCACAAATGAATACATACGTACATAAAAAGAATATATATATATATGTGTACTTCTGTGTTTAGAAGCAGGATGTCACTGATAAGTGGGACAATGTCACAGATAAGAAGAAGCTTTGCTGTGCCATGTACTATATGCTTTTGTAGAAGGACACAGAAAGATAAGAGAGTCTAAAAGATAAAGACTATCCTTGGTGTGTTTAAAAGTAGTGAACAGGAAAACACCAATTTCTAAATTACACTAAATTGTCATTTAATGCTCCCCTCAGACTAAAAAAAAAAATCAGTCTTATGTACATTAACTTGTAGCATTGGTAAATGGTCACTGCAAACTTTCTTCTTAGTCTGCTCTTCTGACAGCCCTGTAAAATACACTGCTGAGGTTAGAGAAGCAAAAATTCAAACACTATGTAGATCACTGGCCTGAAAATGCCCAGGTAGAAAGAAGAAAGTCATAATCCCAATCATTATGAGTTTCTTATGGATCATGTATGGCACAGATAATTACAGATTCATTTGATAAAAAACCACTGTGACTACACACATAGACTAACTTTTTCCAATAAATAGAACTAACTGAATAGAAAGCAAGCGCTTTCATATAGTTTTTAGTAAACCATCCTGTAGAATTTGCCATGAACTTCTTTCAAAGCTTAAATAAGTCTATAGAATGACTATAAATCTTTCTGTAACTTTTAAACACATTTCCTATAAAAGCGTACTACATGGTTGTTAAGTTGTGCCTAATTTTTCTGTAAAGATATGCTCCAGAATACAGACATTTATGATACTGTAGTCTAGATGAAGAAATTACATGAGAGGTAAAAAGCACAAAACCATAAGAAACTGGATCAGCTTTTAAAACTCTATTCTTTGTTTGTCATGAGGTAATTAAAAATTAGCTTCTGAAATGTTATATGGACAGATTTTTCATAATGCCTAACTTCAGCAGTCCCACTGTCAAGAGGTGATATGAAAGGTTTCTAAAATACAAAATTGTATAAACACAAATAGAAAGTTTGCAGCAGCCCGTATTGACTACTGCCCTTCAAATACATAGCGTGGCCACCTGGGAGAGTAGAATGACCAAGCTAATAGGGACTGATCAGAGTGATTTCCATGCCATACATGAGAATTCTGGTTCTGTGCAACAACTCTTAAATAAAGTTAGTGGTCAGCTCTTAGTCTCCAGAATAGAGTGAGTTTTTGTTTGAGATGTAGCTATCTTAAACCACCAATATAGTTCATAAGCCTACTACCTATATTTCCTTTAACTACTATTTTTTATTTTTGTTTTGTAAATACATGGTGACACCATGTCTCTATTTTACTGTCTTTCTTATCCTCTGCTGGATTTTAAAAAATCAGCCAGGAGGAATGAATGTTCTCTCTTCCATCGGAAATGGGCTTCAATGACAAGTTCATTAACTAGACACAAACCTTGTATTTGTAAATAGGTTTTTTTCTGGAATAAATTCATTAATTATGCTGACTTTATGCTATAGCATGTCAACAAAGAAAGTAATAAAAGAGATAGAAAATAACAGATGTTTGAACATTTCAGATGGCTCATTCCCTAGGCTGTTCAGTGCTTTTGCTCATACAGAGTGCACCATGTTTGCTTTGGTGTATTATCTCTCAGAGTCTCTTTAATATTTAGTGTAGTCATTTATTTAAAGGCACCTTTTATATTGGAATTCATATTGGAGTGTCACTTCATAAGGCTGACTCATGAAGTACTGTTCATGTTTGAAATATTTGCAGAATATTTCAGGTTCAAAGATGATATTCCATGTCTGTTCTCTCATATGCTACTCTGAGTTCCCCTGTAAAAGTCTTAGTTCTCTAGCAACCAGATTTTTAGATGGCTTCAAGTTTCTAATGACGTATTTTTGCACATGGAGGTAACTACACCTGCATTTTCTACCTTTTTGTTTTCCAAAAGTCATAGGATAAAACATACCAGTAAGCTCAAACACAAAACCCCCACATTATATTTGAGGTTGCAAAAGTGGAGATCAACTTGAAATAAAAAAGCAACCTTAAGATGTATGCTATTAGAACTCAGAACTGAGAAATCTTTTATTCAAAGACAAAATACACTGAACAGTTTAAAGAGGAAGACTGTACTCCACATTATTCTATCTGGGGAGGGAAGAACACAGCTTCAATTTTGTTATATTAAGACAAATCATTTCATAAATTTAACTCAAATTCTTATAGATTTTTTTCATTAACTTTAGCTCATACCTTCAGTTTAAATAGCATAGCAGGCATTTCAGTCGTCTTTTTTCAGTCTTGAAAAGCTTGAGCCAGTATCTGTTGGAAGTTTTCAGAGCTAACTGAACTATGTTGACTTACAACAGTTGAGTCTCTTGCCTTGTTTTTATTTATTTAATTATTATTGCTGAAATTATTATTGCCTTTATTTAGAAGAGCAGAGATTTAATGTGTTGGCAATAACTTGATCTAAAAAGAATCTCAGATCCTTGGGATTTGTTTTGACACTGTGATTCTACTTGGGGCTGACTATGGATTTAAATATTTTCATACATTTGGTCTGTGGTGGCTGGTCCCATGATTCAGAAGGAAACTTAATGTTGTAAACATTGCAGATTTTCATCTGTTCTCTGTATTTAATTTGTTCTGAAGAATCTGTGCTGATTATTCCATTACTTACTGACCATTTAACTCACTTTTATTCAATAAAAAATTAGTTCTTACAACCACAAGACAAAACAAGTAAGCCAGAGAGATGAGAAATAGAACAGGATGAAGTGGTTTGGGGAATAAAAATGTTCACTTGAGGTGAGGCCTGAAAAGTGGACATTTACCCACCTCTCTGAACCCTGAGACAGAGCACCAGTTGAGGCACAGGAACCAGGCATCATGTCAGAAACCATGCACATCTCCTTGTGTCCACACATTCCTTCCTCCTTTTCTTCACTCTCTCCCTCCTGTGACCCAGAATTCACACTATTCTCTCCTTCCCTCCGAACCAAAGTCCCTCCCCACTTCAGAAAATCCTAGCTACACTGCTGAGAAAGGTATTACCGATAAACACCTACAACACCAACCATAGCCATCACAATGCCAAACTTGCCCTTTATGGAAGTTACCCCTGCTAGTAATTTCCTTCTTCATGGAGTCATTTTCCACTTTTTTTTTTTCCCTCCCTATTTATGCCACTTCTTTTCTTTTCAAAAATATTTCCATCAAACCTACCTTATTTATATAATCTCACTTACAGTAGGAAGCACCTTTTATGTAACTCTACAAACACTGTCTTATTTGTCTCATACGGTTTAAGGCGTCTGTCACGCTGTGCTATATTATCCTTATTTCCATGGTTTCCTTTTCTGGGTCTCGATAATTCTTGATCTATCCCTCTATCAACTTGTTATAAAAGGTTAGCATAATCATTACAAAATTACCTGTGGATATTTATATTGTGGTTCCCCTACATGCTTCTGAAACACTTCAGCAACATTTATGATATTGTCAGCCACCCATTGTCCAAACTGGTCATCCAGAAGTATGCCTAACTACTTTCCTAATTAATAAATAAATAGTTAGACAGAAATTCCCTCTGTCTAGGCAGCTTCAGCACTCCAAATGCTGGTTTCAACCCTAAAGCTAAAGTGTTTCCCAGAATGAGGACAATATGTTGAGCCGTACCCCTGCCACCATGTTGCTCTTCCTTCAGTCAGATATCTGTCTGTCTTTAAGGCCTGCCATTTCTTTTGTTTCTTCCTTTAGACTCTCTAGACTTCTGTTTTGGGTTGTATTACTCTCATATCATTCTCCCTAATATAAAGTTTCTTCATTTTCTGGAGAAACACAAGATATCATGACTTTGCAATTGTTTTTGTAATAATAATATTACATTGCATAGTATAATAGTCTTACAAACACAGTCACTTGAGGATCAAGTACAGTCCCTATCAGTACAAAATAAAATCACTCTGCTCCCCTTCTTCTTTCTGTAACTTACAGTCTAGGTAGCAGGAGGCAGGCTGCCACGTACAATGTAGACAGACAAATGACTGACAATGCTCAGAACCCACAGCATATTTTAAAGCTGGTCACCTCAAACACTAGAGCAAAGCAATGCATGTTTTTTTGTTTGTTTGTTTGTTTGTTTGTTTGTTTTCTTGCAGTCTTCTCCCACAGGGTATTTTAGAGGTAGTAGGGGAGGCTTTCAGTAAATTCAGCCAACAGGAATTTCTGTTCAGACAGTGGCTGCTTATAAGCTTCTGTGAATAGTAAAGCAGTTAGCACGGTTTGGATGGAAAATTAGAATAGAGAGCAAAGGGACACCAGCTGCTAACTGAGAAAAGTGCAAGAAACTGGAACTGGCACTTAATTATCAGAGACCTCTACTACTCTGTCAAATCTGGCTAAAATCAATGATTCAAAAGCTACAGCAACAGGGAAGAGACAAACACATGCACAGACAAATGCACACACAGACTTTGCTCACATAGTGAACACTGCTACAATGACAATTTGGCTTATGTGTGCAAGGGATGTTCCATGCTGCTCAAAGGACAGCACACTCTGTGATGAGTGGCCACATCTGTGTGAAGCAGTAAGGATGCTCACTTGGGTTGCATGGAGACATATCTCATTTGTAGTCTGGTTGCTGCACAGCTGCTTTGCAGTGCTTCCAGAAACACATACAGACACAAAGAGGTTAAGGAAACAAAGTCAAAGGTTATTCCATCCAAATGTTCCCCTTTTTATTGGGCTGCTTAAGAGGAAATATGGCTCCATAAGGCACGCTTATTTCCCCAATACTCCATAGGCTGGAACAGATGGACAATACCAATCTCTGCTTGAATCAAAGGTAAACGCTGTCAGCTTGGTCTCTGTGGTGCCTCAAAGAATGGCATCTCAGCAGGTTATGTTTTGCCTTGAACAGACCTTAAAACCCCAAAAACTCATTCCCAAAATATTGGTAGACTGGATGAAGTTGGGGAAAAAAGCAGACAGTATATGTTGGAAGGAGTGAACAGTGTAAATTTCATGTGTAAGGCAGGATAGTTACAAGGGTGGTGAGGAGAGAAAGACATATAGAATCAGTCTTTGTTTAACAGTTCATTGAATACCTGATGAAGAACTGGACTTATGTTTTCAGACCTCTTGAAATCACGTCTAACAGCTCAAAATCTGATGAATTGGCATTCCTCTACTGAAAACCTCTTTTATCACATCTAAATATATATATTTGTATGTATGTATGTATGTATGCATGTATGTGCATATATTTTGCCAGTTTAAGTTTTGTCTGAGTTTAAAATAAGCCTTTTATGGCATTTAATTTCATCTCTAACTTCATACATAAAGGATTAGAATGACCTGTGTCTAGATCTTCAGAGAATTTTTCTTTCAATTTTAACCTATACCAAGGTGAAAGAAAGTACTATTTTCTCCTTCTTGGTGTATTCTTCTCTTACTCTTTTATGTATAAAAGATTTTCCTTTCCAAACGTTTCCTCCCTGACATTTAAAACACGAACTGTCTCATAAGCATGGCTAACTACCCCCAGCAATGTAACAGTAAAGGAATATTTTAATGCATTGGATTTTACTTGTCTGCATCTGTGTCAAAATTGAAACTTCATATATTATGTGATATGATGATGATGATTATGATGGTGGTGATGATGTCACTCTTCCATGCTTATCTGTCTATTTTCCTGCCCACTAGAATGCAGTTTCTAGGGCATATCAACAGACAGTTGAAAAAGTACCTAAGGTCTCCTATTCAAAACAAGACTATACTATGGGAAATGAGCTACTAGTGTCCATTTTAACAGTTCATCCAGTAACCAAGCAATTGATCACTTCAAACCATTTATTTTTGAACACCATCATGACTCCCGACTGCATCATTTTTTAAAGGAAGTCTCTTTCATGAACTGACTCAAGGATGGAGAGGTCAATTTGTCTAACTACTCATCCATAGGAAAAACCCTGAGATGAGAAATAAATTATGTAATAGAGCAAAAGAAGCAGAATCTTTGATCTGAGAAAGCCACTGAGCATATTTCAAAAAGCTTTTCAATAACAATTGACAAATGTAGATTTTATTTTTATTTTTCCAAAAGGGTTTTCTGTTGTTTAAAATTAAAGGGTTTTGTGTTTTTTTCCTGAGTTCTGTCTACTCTGGTTTGCTTTCACCATGGCAGATGTCATAAGCTAGGTGTGGAATGGTACAGAGTGGACATAAACATTCCACTTTTATTTGAGAGGCAGTAAGGAAGGACTAGAACTTTTTCAGTGGATAAGTAGTTGGATAATTCTACAGTGAAGGCAGTGAAGTGAAGGCAGAAGACAGAAACAGAGTCATGTCTAAACCTTGTCTTGATACAGCTCTCCAGGGAGACAATGGTGTGCAAGTTATGGATCCAATATAAACTTCCTGGTGACCCTTCACCAAAGCCAGGAGATCAATAGTTGCAAATAACATCTTTTTAGAGTTAATTTATGTATACGCATAGATTAACGGATAGATATTTCTTTATCCATAACTCTGGGTTCCTGAGATCCTTGATGTTATTTATTTATTTATTTATTTTTCTGATGGAAAATACAGTTATCTTCCAGAACAAACATTTTTAATGCATACCCCGGAATATACGGCACTGTCTGATGGCTATGAAATGTGATTATCAACCTATTTTCTTCACACAAAATAAAATATTTCAAATGATTAATGCTCAGAATATTGTACATGTACACAGTTATAATAAAAAATCAATGTTAAACTAATTACCCATTAATGTGTGCTTACAAAATATATGTGTGTGTGCCTCTGTGAGTTACAAGACCGTTACTTAAACTAGTGTAACTGTATTAGTTTCTCAGTTCTGAGCCAGTCTATGGATGGTTAGTGTTGGTGAGCAGCCAAACTGCCCCCAGCTGCTCACTGACTCCACACCCCCCCAGAGGGATGGGAACAAAATAGGAAGAACAGAAATGAGCAAGTTCATGGGTCAAGATAAAGACAGGGCAATTGCTTACCAGCTACTGCTGTGGGCAAAAAAGTCTTGCCCTGGGGAAAATTAACTTAATGTATTATGTTAAAATAAATATGCAATGACTAATTCAGGTAGTAGGAAACAAAAAGATAAACATTAAATCAACACTTTTTCTCCCCCTGTCCTTCATTCAGCTTCCCTCCTTCACACCAGACTCTACCTCCATCCTGAAGGATGCAGAGGGATGGGGAATGAGGTGTTGTGGTCAGCCCAGAGCAGGTCCTCTGCTGCTCCTTCCTCCTCACACTTTTCATGTGCTCCTCTGTGGGTCCTTCCAGGGGCTGCAGGGCAATCTCTGCTTCAATATATTGAAGTACCTCCTTTTCCTCCTCTTCTGACCTTGGTGTTTTCTCTGCTGTTTCCCTACACCTCCACCCACCCCCCACCACCCCCCCCCGACCTCCTTCTCTGCCTGTGTGGTTTTTTTTTTTCTTTCTTAACTCTGTTTTCACTGAGGCACCACCATCTTGGCTGAGGGGCTCAACTGTGCTCTGCACTGGCTCTTTTGGAGCTGGCTAGAACCACCCAGAACAGGGGAGCCCCTGACCTCTCCTCAGAGATGCCAACTCTATAAACTGCCACCCTCCACTACTGAAACTTTGCCTTGTAAACCCATGAACTATATATGATAGTGAATAGCATCTATGACAGTGTGAAAAGAAGATATATGTTTCCAAGTCTGAAACGCATGAAGAGCCAGCACCTGTTCTGTGCAGTCCTCTGAAATCTCTGAAAGCATGGTTCACAGTATACCTTCGTCAAGAATGTTTTTTTTAACCAGGAAAATAAACCCATACATGTAAGGTCATATCTTTTTTTCATTTGCCCACATGTACTTTCTCTGCTAATAAGGCACATATTGACAAGGGGTTACATAACCAAAGAATTAAACCCATCTTTGTGGTTTTTGGGAGTTATCTGGGACTGTGTAATAGTATGGAATACTTTTCATCTTATGTAAAAAAAAAAAAAAAAAAAAAGGAAAAAAAAATTGAAACATTAATCTATTATCATTGCTGAAGGATAAGGGCAGGGTAAATATTATAATTGTTTGTTTTAATAAGTAAAATATATCTGCAATAGAAAGCTGAAATATTTTTTTTTTCAGTTGTGCTTGCATTTTTCAGTTGTTTCATCAAACAGAAATTCCTGACTAGCAATAGTCAGGCATTGAAATGTAAATGTTGGTTTAACCACTTATACTAATTGTACGTGTCTATACATAGACAGTCTTTAATTTGTCCGTTGTGTACAATAGTTCCTTGACCAAGTCACATAGTATTTCACCTAAAATGTTTCACAGACAAAGGGAAAGAGGAAGTCTGAGGGGGAGGGGAATGGGAAAGGGAATGGGAAGGGAAAGGAAAAGCACCTCATGCTGCTTAAAAGATACTTGGAATTCTCTGCAAGCACTGAGGCAATCTACATCTGTCCAGAACTATGGATATCTATAATCCTATATTAGCCTGACAGTGCTGGCTTCCTTTGCACAGAAGACTCTGTGGCTGATATAAAATTATCAGAACATATTCCTTGAAAAAAACCAAACTAAACATTTTTTCCCCCTTTCACCATCAGAATGGAGGCACTGGCAGGCATTAAGCTCAGAGATCCCAACATATGGAGATAAGTTATCGTAGTTCTAGATGTGCTACACCAGTAGGGAGATCAAACTTTGGTACACTGTATTTATACGCATGTTAGCAAGAAGGAAGGATTAATAGATGATGATCGCTAAAGCCAAAGAATTAGTGCTGAGAAACTAATGTTTACACAATGCCCATAAAGAGTTGGTTTCCCCTCCTCCCCTTTTCTTTTTCTTGAGTGAAAACTAGCTTTAGTCTGGTCCTGAGAGTGAATGCTCACCTGCAGCTGGAAGGCACGAGGTGTGTCCCTGAAGGACATCCTCCAACAGTTTCATCTGAAAGAAATCCAGCTGTGTGCTCCAACAGCTTCCCTGGTATGAACTGAATCAAAATGAGTGGGAATCATTGAGAAATTAACTGAAAAACATATTTCTGATCCAAACTAAAACACTGATGCAAGCTCAGCCTGTAAAATAATTCTACTTGTTTGCATTAAATAAAAGTAATTTACTTACCAATGTGCAAAATCATGTTACAGTGACTTAAATATTACAAAAAAGGCAGAGAGACAAAAATTATCTGTTTCATTATGTTTAATCTAACTAAAAATTCTAACTCTTTATTGTAAATTTTTATTATTAATTCTAAGTGTATAAGCAGTTCTTCATCAGTATTTACACTGCTCATTGGTGTTAACACTGTGAACTTCTGAAGCCCATTCATATGTGTAATGATATCTGGGATATAATCCAAAATTTCTAACCTAATTATTGTAATTATGAAAAAAAAAAAAAAAAAAAAAAAGAGAAGGAAAACAGAGAGGAGAGAATAACAACCCTTTTTTTTCCCCACCTTTTGTCTCTCTAGATTGCTAGTCTTTCAAAGCTTGACTCTTTTAAAATCTATGAACTGTAATTAGCACAACTGAACCCTGATCTCAGGTCTCTACTTTCATAACATCAACAGGAACAGGTGAGCAAAAGACTTCTACGGTACTACTCCTACACTTAAAGTTATGGATGTACTTAAGTGCTTTGCTGATTTTGTCCTAGATGAGAGCTGGGAGGGAACTTGGTACTTGAGCCATGCACAGTAGTTGCTGAGTGACTGTAAATTCCACCTCATTGATCAGCATATTTCAAATAGTCCTATTATCTCACCCTCCAGTGAGGGAGAAAAAAGCTTTAGATGCAATTTTGTTGTTGTTGCTGTTGCCAATTTTTACCAATTTGTTGATTATCCTTCACCATATTTTACATAGCTACATTACAGTAAATGTTGGTCAACCCAGATTTTGGCTGATAAACTCTTTTAACTGTTTCTTCCAGAAACTGAATTTTCTTAAATTTTAGTAAATTGGGTGTATATTTAAGATGGTCAGCACTCAAACACTTCACTAATAGAGTTGCATGCTTTACTGATCTTAACAGTTGAACAGTATATTTCATTTGTGTTCATTTGCATAATTTGCTGATTAAACTAAATGTTTAATCTGTTGACCTTTACTCTGTACTTATCCCACATTTACAGAGATGTAATCAATGTGCACACTTTAGTGAATGCAGCTGGCATCTCAAAGTTTACTTACCCCTTGGAATTCCTTTTAAAGCTATCAGCACACTGTCTCATTGCTGTTTGTTGGTGTCTCCTCTCTTCCTCCCTCAGGCACACTGATTGGAAAATCAAAATAATCCACATAGATAATAAAGAAAAAAAAATTCATATTTACCACAGACTATACCTAGTCCTGGAGTGAAGGATGCAAAACCACTGAACTCCAAATTACCAAGGCTGTAAAATCAGCAAAACCAGATCCAATGAGGAAGGAGTGAACTGACAAGGGTTGTTATCTTGGGAGAGATGGGGGGGAAGGGAATATAAGGTAAAAACAATGTGATCAGGGCTTTTGGAGGAAGCTATTGAGCAGATTGGCATCTGATCAAACCAGTATGGAGCTGGAAAATAAACCTGCTGTTCTTACCATACTGTGCATGTCCGACTTGCTTCTGTGAGCACTGGCTCCTGAAACGTTTCTCCTAATGCTTATGATGAGATATCCTGGAGGGGACAAGGGTGGGATGAAGCATCCCTTACAATTTATTTGCTGAGAAAGAACTAAAACAGAGTTCACCTGAAAAGTCAGTCCTGGCAGAAAGCCCTGCATCCTCGCTCTCATTTTGGTGTCCATCTGGGAACAAAATGCAAGAGCAAGGAAGACACTTTTGGCCAGGGCTATATCCAAACCATGGTTCCTGGATCAGTCAAGGAGTGATGTTTTTTTCAAAATAACTATTTCATCCTCAACACACTTTGTTATCTTCTTTTGTTATCTTTCTACAACCAAAGATTTAAGCGTTCAGAAGACTCCATTCTCAACACCAGTAAACCCAATGCATTTTTTATTTTTTCTGCTACTTGTCACCTATTAAGTGAGGAACCACTTCTTGATGCTGAAGGCCAGATTAATTCAGAGAGAAAACAGTGAGCATGTGGGAGCTGCCTGGTATTTAAGAAAAGCAGCATGAGTCACATTCTTGGTACATCTGAGGACGACAAGTCATGTTCTACATGTTTCAGAGCAGCTCTGGCTGCAGTTGCAACAGATCTTAATGGATTTCATTGATTGCCCTAAGACTGGGTGACAGAGCTGAGTCCAAGATACATTGTTGTGTTATCTTCAGAATGCCATCTGCCAATCTCCTGGCCAGTACTATCCTGCTGCAAGTCGTATAACGAATTTTGGTGTGGGAGTCATAAATGCTGGGGAGCTGCCAGTGGCTGGAAAGCCACAGACTATCTAACACTAATTGTAAGAATTAACCTTTTTGTCAGTTATGGTGGGCATAATGACATTGTTGATGAGATTTATCCCTTTTATCAGTCAGTATGAACCATGGCCTGTCACTGACACCAGTAAGAATTTGTTTTTCTGTTCAACCAGAAAAATTGCCAGCATAAAAATGCAAGCTTATGTCTCTTTCAGAGAATGAGGTGGACATTTGCAGAAAAAAGCCATGGGAAAGGTTTCTATCTATATTCCATCTGAGATTTAAGGTTGTATAAGGAACACATTAAACCAGGAGGCAGATACTGCAAGCCCATCTGAATAAGGCAAGCTAGCTTGTGGTGCGTTTTCTGAGAATTCAGTAAAAGTGAACATGAAGAGCTTTGAGAGAGAAGCATACATTGTATTGGAGAAAACCTCAAGATATTCCTATCATAGCTGAAGCAGCATGACCAGGAGGAAAAAGAGGTTGCTGAAACAAAATCAGTCCCAGATGGGCAGCCCAAGGCTGGCCCAGTTAGTAGCAATCTGGATACCCGTGGGCTGTTAACACAAATCAGAATGAAACAGAAGCAACTGGAATTAAAGCTGAAGAAGCAGAATCAGGAGGTGGCTTCAAAAAATATCGGGAAGTTGCTGAAATGGAGACCCAGAGGCACACAAAATTGATGAAAATGGAAAATGCACCTGAACTGCTGTGGAGGCAAGGCAGTGAACAGGATCCCAGAAGCCTCCACCAGATGCAATCACCATCTTTGACAAATTGCATCCACCTTTTGAAAAGGTTTTGTGTCTAAGAAGTTTTTTATGCCTACTGAAAGTCTGTACAATTGACACAATACAGCAAAAGACTGTAAAGTATCCTTTTAACTGCCCAGGTAGGAGGGACAAAGCCTATCTGTTTTCAACACCCTATTTCCACATGAACTTTATATATTACAACCTGCATACGGAAAGCTTTATTTAGCAAGCTCAGTATCACTCTCATATTGTACCACCAGTAATTATGGAACATGCAGAAGCAGAAGGGAATGAGCTTTAGGAAAATATCTGTTAATTATACACTTTGATACAATAAAAAGGAGGAAACAGTGGTCGACAATGCATTACTGATTTTTTTCACCACTTAGGTAGCTCTGTACTGTGACAAAAGAGATAAGTTTAAGGAACTCACAAAACTAATAAATAAAACCAAAGAACCCTCCTAGAGAAGCTGGTGGCTCATGGGTGGGAAGGGTGTACTCTTCACTGGGTAAAAAAATGTCTGGATGGCCAAGCCCAGGAAGCTGTGGCGAATGGAGCTAAATCCAGCTGGCAACCAGTCACAAGGGGTGCTGCCCAGGGCTCAGTTTTGGGGCCAGTTCTGTTTAATATCTTTATCAATGATCTGGATGAGGGGATCAAGTGCACCCTCAGTAAGTTTGCAGGTGACACCAAACTGAGCAGGAGTGTTGATCTGCTTGAGGGTAGGAAGGCTCTACAGAGGGACCTGGACAAGCTGGGTTGATGGGCTGAGGCCAATTGTATGAGATTTAACAAGGCCAAGTGCTGGGTCCTGCACTTTGGTCACAACAAACCCATGCAATGCTACAGGCCTGGGGAAGGGTGCCTGGAAAGCTGCCCAGCAGAAAAGGACCTGGGGGTGTTGGTTGACAGATGGCTGAACATGAGCCGGCAGTGTGCCCAGGTGGCCAAGAAGCCCAATGGCATCCTGGCTTGCATCAGGCATAGTGTGGCCAGCAGTACTAGGGAAGTGATTGTGCCCCTGTACTTGGCACTAGTGAGGCTGCATCTTGAATCTTGTGTTCAGTTTGTGCCCCTCACTACAAGAAGGACATTGAGTTGCTGGATTGTGTCCAGAGAAGGGCAACGAAGCTGGTGAAGGGTCTAGAGAACAAGTCTTATGAGGAGTGGCTGAGGGAGCTGGGGTTGTTTAGTGTGGAGAAGAGGACGCTGAGGGGACACCTTATTGCTCTCTAGAACTACCTGAAAGGAGGTTGTGGTGAGGTGGGTGTTGGTCTCTTCTCCCAGGTAACAAGTGATAGAGTGAGAGGAAATGGCCTCAAGCTGCATCAGGGGAGGTTTAGATTGGATATTAGGAAAAATTTCTTTACTGAAGGAGTGATCAGTCATTGGAACATGCTGCCTAGAGAGGTGGTGGAGTCAGCATCCCTGGAGGCGTTCAAAAACATGCAGACGTGGCCCTTCAGTGCATGGTTTGGGAGACATGGTATTGTTGGATTGCTGGTTGGACTTGATGATCTTAGATGTCTTTTCTAACCTTAATAATTCTATGATTCTATGATTTTAATCAGACATGAACTTTGCTTTCATCCCCAAAGGCATGTAATACTCAGCATTTGTGTGGATCATCAAAGCTCTGGAGTCATAATGCCCTATGTTGTTAAAAAGTGAACCTGAACCTCAGATTGTCTAGCCAAATGCACAAGAGAAACCACAGTAAATTGTAAGTATGCTTAAGATGGAGGGACTCAGATACTTGTTATCAAAAGAGACATAATCCCAGGTGAAGTAGTAAGACTTTTTGCTGTGAAAGAAACACCAGTACTGACAGCAAGATCGAAAGAAGGTATAAAAAACCTCTTCAAAGTAAGAAAACTGACTGTGAACTATGTGGTATGCTAAATTATAGTTATAACTGTGTGAATTTAATAACCTACAGTGGCAGAAATATTCAGTTAAAGCTTTAGCATTAATGATATGGAGGAAAGAATTTTGGAAGAAATTAGAAAAAAATAAGTTAGTGAGTTTCATCCATTTAGGGACATAGTAAGAAAAATATTGATAACTGACTGCACCTGATGCATCCCACTTACTCTTACTAATTTATTTCACAATCTTTGCCTAAATTATTTTTGAAAACAGGAGTCTGTAGAGGGACGTCCACATGAGGAAAGTTGGGTTGCCAGTGGAGAACCGCAAGTTGTATGTGTTAAGTACTGAACTAAAGCACATCTACTCTTCTGTGGGTTCTCTAGGGCTATAGCAAATGTATGATTAGTTTAAGAAACACTTTTACCAGTCTAAAAGGCAGAGTGAAGTAAAAGACTTTTGCAGACTGCAATATATTTCAGAAGCAGGAAAGGACTGTAGAGATTTGTTTCTTTTTATTAAGGAACAGTTCTCTGGAGCTGAAATGGATATACTTCATCCATTCGTAAGTGTGACCAAAGCAGGGAAATGTTCATGTCTCTGGTTCCCTTTTCTATCTTTATATATGTCTCTTATATAATATTTACACAGATATTGTCTGTATATGAATTGTAAAAGCATAGAGCAAATTGTAAACACATATTCCATTTTAAGGTGTGGTAGTTCTTAAAAAAGAAACCCTTAGATCACTGTTGTGATCCCAATAGAATTCCTAAACATATAAGGAATTTTTCTCCATTAGTTGAATATTTAAGACATACTGTTAATTTACCCCAGATATATTAAATAAATCTAGAAGTCTTGTAAATTCTGTGCTTAAGAAAGTCAGTAGCCTGAATTGCCCATAAAATGCTTGGCAAAATGCAGAATACTAGACAGCCTGCCTGAATCCAGATGCCTCCTAACGTATTTATGACAAACTGATGCTCTGTTGCCACTGTATTTTTAGTATAACAAAGAAAATTTGCTCAACTTACCTAAAACCTCTGGGAGTAGATTTCCATATTATGAAAAAAATCCCAGGTTTTAGGTTTGGTGGGTTTTTTTCAGTTTGTTTCCTCAAACTGATTAGCAAAATATTGTAATCAGTTTAATTAACACAGAACACAGTGTGACTACCAATTTTATTGAAATTCAAGAATCCAACTGGATCATCAAAGTATGCAGCTGGATCCATAAAAATATCTAATTGGAACATCAGACTATGTATTGCAAGACATAGGCTATGGCTGTACATTTTTAGGCACTACAATCTGCAGCTGAATCAATAAAATATTGTTTATCAGGAGGGGGCATGAAAAAAAAAAAAAGCCCAATGAAAACGTGCAAACGAATCATGAAGATGTTAAATATGAACAGTAAAAAAGTTCAGGCATTGTATAAACACTGTAAGTACTATAGTTTAAGTTGAGCAACAAAATACATGAAAGCAAAACTAACAACATTTGCAAAATAGTGTTTCAGAACACTATGCCAAGCAAAAAATAGCCTCGCAGGAGTTTAACTTTGAATGGCATTTGTTTGCTGAATGCCTATGAAGTTTGGCTGCAATGATGCTTTTTGGCTACTGCTAACAAAAATCATAAAGCGGAGATAAAGAAAAGGGCAACATTTTAAAATGGAACTTTAATGGAACTTTAGTGGTGCCTTGTGTTATGTTTGTTTTTCATGGCATAGCTCACCTTGTCTAGGCAGCTCATGAGGACAGTCATTATTTAGCAAAAAAAATATTTAGCAAAATAACAACATTTTTTGTTAGACACTGTGGTTGATTGCCATCAGTACATTGCCTCTATTCATAATTTCACAAACCAGGATCTGAGGCTAGATATGAAATTGATGTAAGTCATATATAAGTCAGTCCAGCTCTACCGAACCCATGATTTACACTAGCAAAGGATTTATGTCAATTGTGGGTCTGGTGTTCCCAGTGTAAGTCTGAGACATTTCTGTGACGTTTTGCTTCCTGCATCAATTTGCATCAGATAACAGGCAGATGTGCCAGAGTGTTCCAACTGCTGTGCAGTGATGCAAAGCAGTTATAAACCAAGCTTCACCTGCCAGGTTTATGGCTACTTTGGCATCCTGGAAGAGTGCAAAGCAAGGATAGTGTATCCATGGATATAGACTTATGCCTCCTACAGCTATGTCATTTTGATTTAAATTTGATTAACCATTCGTGCCTTCAGATTTGTTATGTATATATAGTGTGATTTCCTTCTGTCCCCCACAAATCCTTTTTTTCTGAATATGCACAATGACTATAGAGATTTCTTTAGATTATAGATAAAGAAAAATCATACAGGCTTTGCAGACTATACTTGTGTAGGAATAACTCCAAGAATAACTCCATTAAAAGAATAACTCCATTAAAGTCAATGGATTACAGCAATGAAACTGTAATACAGTTACAGAACAGGTACATAAACATCAGCAGGGAAATAAAAACATCTATCTACAAAACAGGAACTGCACAGACTAAAAAGAAAGGTACTGAATCTTTTGGAAATAGATTTACTGTAAATTGGTTGTGTCTATATGGTGAACAAGAATGTATGTTTTAAAATGTTTTGTATTGCTTCTTAGATCTAGGTGACTAGAAAACGTAAGCTATATAAAATAAACTTTAGATTAATTGCATTGGCAGATTTCTGTCAACATGCTCTTTCTCTTAAAAAATTAACATCTTTTGTCTGAGTATTCTTGTAGTCCACCAGCTCTGAATAGTGATACATAATTCTTGACTTTTTAAAATTTAATTTAAAGAATGTAAAATAATTTACAAATGTTTATTTATCATCAAGAAACAGGAAAGTGTTATTATACCATTTTTTCAGAGTGAATCTTGTGGAAAAGAAAATTAAGTGGTATTATTCTTATTCTACTTCTTCTTCTTATTCTTCTTATTATTATTACTACTATTATTATGCAATACCACATGCTTCCCATTGCTATTCCTGTACTTTCTGTATCTCATTTGCTATGCCTTTCCGCTTACCTATTCTTCCATTATATCATTCTTCCCGTCTTTTCATCTTATTGGTATTACAACATACATGTCTCACACCAGATCTTCTGTTTGCCCACTCTTAAATTTTGCCTTTCTCTACTAGTTCATGGACTCCTGACAACCCTCCTGCTGAACTTTTTTTCAGTTATGTTCTGCTTTCATTCTTCATCCTTAGGAGGTTTTGACATTCACTACTCTTCTACCTCTTCTCCAAGCTGACTCAGTAGTCTTTAAGAACACAAGAAAATTCCCTGTGACTCTACTTCTGTCCCAAACTACCAGGCATATCAGGCATTCACAGATATATGTCTCCCAGATGGTCTTTGTTATGTCCAAAAAAATTTATATGCTCTGATGTATTTTTAAACACTATAGATTTTTTTTCCCCAAAATGGGCTAAATAATGTAACTGGAAACTGAAAGTAATGTAAGAATTTCAAAACAAACAATAAAATCCTCTTTCATGGTGATTATCTAAAGAATATAAAAAATCTGAAGGTGCAAAATAATTGAATTAAAAAACTCACACTATGAATTACTTTGCCCCAAACATTTACTTCTGGTCATGACCAAAAACTGCCTGACTCTAAATATACCTAAGACATAGCAGCATTGATGAATTAGATTTTTTTGTCTACCTGATAAAGTGCTACAGATATGCTAGAAGCCAAATAACTAATTACCCCATGAAAAATACAACTGCTTAAACAGAAGATTTGAGTGGATCCAAGATGTCCTTCCAGACTGAGATCAGAGCCTCTGCTTGCAAAGTAGGATGGGCAAAAAAGATGTAGAAAGCCTTCCTCAGACAAAGAAGAAAAGTTTTGGCCACAAAGGGTTTTCACTTTTGTCAGAAGATACTGACCTTGGCAGTATTATAACAACTAAGATCTACACCAGCTTTTAGTTAGTGAGAAGAGGGCAATGTACCTACATATAGGTGAAGGCTAGGGATTATGAACTGGGGACTTAGTTATAACCTTCTATTCAAAATTTCCTATTGCCTAGCTTATAAGAAATACTCAGCCTTTCCTAATGGCTTTTGTGAGCCACTCAGTTCTTTGCAGACATGATACAGAAAATTGAAGGCTTTAATTCGCTAGCAAGTAAGACATATAAAGCTGAGGCACTGCAACAGCTTTAATATTTGAGGAAGAGAGAGAAAAGAATCTGCCCTTCAGTTCTGATTTAAAGATTTTAAGATTAAGGGAAATAGAAAGAAAAAGATACTTTATTTTACATCAGAAGAAAGCATACTTGGTAAAAATAAAATTTAAAAAATATCCAAACTTATTAGTAAGCGAGGAAATTAAATTAATAGGGAACTAAAAAGAGCCTAATTTCTATGTGTTTCTAAAATCTCTCCCTAAGAGGTAATAGATAGCAAAGAATAACATGACTGTCAAAACCAGGACTACCTGTACAGTTGTACAATTACTGATGAACTTTCTAGTTCATCAATATACATAAAAATGTATACATATCAATAGAAGACTGACTAAAACTAGGCACAAGCCCTGGCCCAGTCATTACCAAAGCTGGTGACAATATGATAAAAGGTCCTAATGATTTCAGGATTTAAAGGCCACGTGTGTCAACTCTCTGCAGAACCACCACATCTTTCTACTATATTCCGCAGTCTTGTGCTGTTTCCCTACCTTAGCTCTGTAATATTTACTGAGCTGTCACGTATCTTTACTGCATCAATAGATTATTTCTCAGTGCATTCACTCTTTTCTGTAAGAAAATAAGTACATAGATCACATCACGCTATACCAGGAAACTAAGTGGTATATAGAATAATATTCAAATAGTTGATGTTTCATAAAAAGAGTGTTTTATAGCAAAGAAAGCACTGTGAATAAGTGACTGTCCAGATATGCGGTAAAGTGATTTCACATATTTTGTAAGTCCAGTTCCTGTTGTCTGTCAGCACTCAGCATACAACACCAAGCAATAAAGCTTATCTGATAAGAAGGGAGCAATATGAAGTGTTATCGTTATTACTATTATTACTATTGTCATTCTTTGGAGAAAGACTGAATGGAGTTGGTACATGAAGGAGGCTGGCTGAATCAAAAATATTGCCCGTGTATTAGCAAGGGTAGAATGCTAGCAGCATCTTGGAGTGTAAAGCAGGGACTAGTGAAGGACAAGATTAGCATATTGTATAAAAGATGAATACAATATATGAAACACATAAAGGAGAAAGGAAGGAGAATAGTAAAAATTATTAGATGAATGGAACAGGAGGAAGGAAAAAGCTGAGGTGTTAGTTGACTCATTAAAGGATGTGTATCTTTCCAAGTAAAAGAATGCCATCCACATTAAACTGTGTTGTGTCAATTTCATCTTTGTGTTGTTTCATTATTCTATATCAGCACTTATAATGCTGTGTGTACAACCTCTAAACACAAATTCTTTCTTCAAGGTGGTTTACCCCACCAATTTATTACTCAATCTGCTCAGAATGACTGTCTTTCCCCTGGGCACATTGTGTAGGATGACCCAGTTTTCCTCCAAAAATCACAAGTTTCTTCCATGGAAAACTGTTACAAACTCAGGCCCCAGACCAGACAACATACAACAGGTAAACAGAAAGCATGGAGATTTTTCAGGACAAGACAATAAAACCTCATCCATCCCTTTCATTAGTAGTATTATAGTTTAGCATGTGTAAACATAAATTCAGCTACTGTAAGTATTCCTCAGATCATCCCATTCATATCTTAGAGGAAATATTCTTTGGTAAAATGCAAAAATAAATAAATGAAAATAATAAGAAAATAAGATGTCATAATACCTTTCTTCAGAAAACATATTTATCCAAAACAGCAACTACATAACTTCCCTAAGAGCGTTTTTCTGAATAATCTTCCACTGTTTAAAAAAAAAAAAATTGTACTGCCAGCTTATTGCATAAGCATTTGGCATTTCCTATTCAATCCCAAAGCTACCCAGGAGAGTTTTGACAAGGACAGAAGTATCTTGCAGCAGGAAAGATGAAAATTTGAACATTAAACATATTTTTTTTCCCCTCAAAAATACATTATTTCTGTTTCTATCTATAATGTCCAAGAAAATAACTTCCATATGATTGCAGCTTAAGAGTAGTATGCAGATACTGAGCATTTCCAATAATTCTAACTTAAATCGACTTGCTAAAATTATCCCTGAAAATGTATCCCAAAGAGAAGTGGAGCACACAATGGAACATCAGAAAAATATCCTTGACAATTAATTTCTCCTTTGTATTTTACACTTCTTTCCTTCATTTTCAGCTCTCCTTTCAGTAAAGCTGAAGCTCTGAGTTCAACAGGGCTTAACTTTTATGATGTGCTTACACGAATTGTCTGAACTATCATCTAATTGTCTAATGAGTTCTTAGACTTTAATACAAATGCAGGAGAACACAGGTCTTACTTTCATGTGACAATTTAATGTATTTGTGGGTGGTTTTTTTCCTTCTCATTGTTAAATCTTTATTCTCTGTTTTTGACATCAAAATTATTTCTACAGAAGCTAATGGTTATGTCACAAATATTATATCAAGTAGTGAATAAATAAGATGACATCTGTTAGCTTTGGGAACCATCTGTTAGGCTGGGGAATTATGGATGTGATGTTAAATTTAAATTATATTAATTGTAAGCACAATAGGATGGTGTAACAGGCAGTATAAGAGACTAGTAACTTCTTGATTTCTCTTGTGAAAAGCAGGAAGTGTGGCTGTAGCCAAGGGAATTGCAAATAAAAAAAGAATGTGAGGGAGAGGTTATTTTGGGGAAGCACAGAAACATTAAAAAAACCAACCAAACAAAGAAACAGTTTTTGCATAGTCATGGTATTGGATTATGTCTGTATTTGTAGATCTTCATTTAAGGAGGCATTTAAGTACACACTGGACTGGAAGTGCACACTTAAACTTCACGTAAATTACTGAAATCTGAGAGGCATTTCAAGAAATGGAAACCTTGTAACACAAACCTTTCCCTCAGAGACTCTGTTTTCTTATTAGGCACTTTTGATGCCAGAATTATACCATAAGTAAATCTTGTCATAGGTAAACATAATGGACAGATTTATGCACAATCTAATTGTAGCAATCAAGAGTGTTGGGGGCAGAATATTCAAAGAAAATACTGCTGCAAGGTCAGGTTATCTGTGAATGGAAGTATTATAGAATATATGTTATTATGTATTATTGTATATATTCACACATAACCTGTGTCTGAGTTTGAAGCACATCTACCCTGCATGTTTCGAACAGATACAAAGTACTTAGTTTGATTCATGAAGCTGTTTTTTTCCTCTCCCTAAATTTACAGAAATTTATCCAAACAGCAAAATGTCAATCGCCAAACAACATCAATTCCAGTTAGTTATCTGAAATGTGGTTTAGTAACATTTCTCTTTCTTTCTGCCCCCTTGAAAGGCCTCAGGTATGCTGGTTAAGTATTTTCACTGCTTTGACATAAGCTTTGTAAGAAATGTAAGCTCCTGTATGTTTTTTGCAACCTATGTTTTACAGGGTTTCTCTCTTTCCTACCTCATATACCCTCTCATAATTTTTCCTCATACTTTGCCACCTCAGATGATTAACTCAGTTAATTCCATTTTTATTCTCTTGAATTGCATTCTTCTCTGTATCCTCCTGCATAATAACTATACATTTATGAGTTTACCTCAGCTCTTCTCACTTAGATATCTCTTTCCACATTTACTTCTTCTACAGAAACCATTGAACTCTGTTGACTCTTCTCTGCTGTTGAATTTAGCAATGGCAAAAAAGCAGGAAAGAGAGTATTTGTGAGAAAAGCAAGCTTAAAATAGCTAATAAAACATAATCTCAGTCATTGTCTTGAATTCCATTTCATCACACTTTCCTCATTCAGTCATTGTCAAATCCATTTGCAGATTCCTCAGAGCAGAATAGCACTTCTTCATGCTCTTTTTAAGACATTCTAACATGCCTAAAGTCCCCTGTAAATAATTATAAAAGATATCAAAATTACAATTATTTTCTATGCATTGATTAATACTGTAGTCAGAAGCTGGGGTAAGATAAGATTCAACCCATATCCCAGTTTACTGAGACCTAGACTGGTAACTTCATTCAATTTGTTTCATTGTGATTGAATCAGGGAGTTGGATCTCACAGTACTTTTTTACTTGTCAGATATTCTAATGAAAAACATTCATAATAAAAAGTAATTGACAGGAAAGAAACCTGAACAGTTCCAACTATGCTCTACTAATTAATTTCTTTCCTGTTTAAATGAAACCAAATCAAACTGAAAAAGTTTTTGTTTTAACAGAAAGTAATATTTTTGAAAAAAAGCCAGACATCTTTGTATTATTTTTACCTCTGTTAAAAGTGTTCAAATAAATATTATAAATATTTTCATCTAGATTTAGTCCTGATACAGAACCTTAAATAAAATTTATAAAAACAAGTAATGTTTTATCTTTTGTGTCCCAGAAATGTTGGATTATCCTTATCATCTACAAGCTTCCTTTTAATGTCAGCATTTCTGCATATCTTTCATTACTATTTTACGTAATCTGTTGTAGTTTATTAGATGATATTGTTAAAGAGACACTGCATTTTAAATTTGTCTGAGATGACCCTCAATTGTAATTTCTCAGGAAATTTTACAGAAACTTGAGCAACAGAACAATACAAGATGAAATCCTGCTGTCTTTGTATTTGCTTTTGAATCTTCTTGGAAAATGTTAGGAAAAGCCAGACTTGAATAATTCCATGTGTTCTGAGTCTTCAAAATATCATCTCTCATTTTAAAAACATCTTTCATACTGCAACAACACCTCATTCTTAGAAGTTCTGGCTGATCCCAAACCTATCATGAAATATTGCCAGCTTGTAGACAGTGACACCAGTCCACAAGGTTGTGGTATGAATTAATAAATGCTTAATAATAATAATAATAATAATAATAATCTAACTGAACAATATACTTTCTAGCAGTCTGGGTAACTAGCTTCCAGAAGGTCTTTACATCTTTTTAAATTAATTAAATCATCTAGAGGCAAAAACAAAACAAAAAAATCTCCAGCCATCAGTATTTTATGAACCGTGCTGAGAAGCCTCCAGGCTAGGATAAAAGAACTTGACATAGATGAAAAAAGATAGAAACAAGTACTGCACTGAAGTATATAGAAATGCATGAGAAATAATTCTAAATCTCAGTTGCACCTCTTAAGTGAATACACATTACATTGTAAATCAGTCCTAGATTATTCATTCCTAAGCTGTACAAAAAATGAGGATAAAACATGCCACAGTTTGTAAGAATATTATGTGGTCTTATGAGTTTATTCTGGTAGGACTTTTTTGTTAAGTGACACATTAAAGTTAAGCAGTGCTGTGACTGAAAAATGTGTGCTTTATCAACAAAAAAAATCAAGAAGTGGGAAAACATCATGCTAATACAAAATCAGAAGACATCTCTCAGCATTTCTGCTGCATTGCATCACTATTATTTCTTGACCCCTTAACCTTTCAGCACTCACTGCAGTGAAACATTAAACTTCCACATGCTTCTGCTGTCCCACTGAGATTTTCCCTTCTCCATATGAGAACTCCAGTGACAACTGAGCTTCTCTGAGTCTTCCACTATGAAATTTCCAATTTTATTATATTCCATACCCATAGCCTAAATGCAGTAAGATATTGTGGGCTTCCCAAATATAATTCTTTCCTGATCCACTGAAAAGGAGGCTGTTCAAAACTTGAATATAACTTGGTATTAAGTAAGGAAAATAGAAGAATGGTGCTTTTTAAGAGCCAAGATTATTTTTTTTTATTTCAACTCTTCCATAGAGTTGACAATAGAAGCAGGATTTCTCTTTTTCAGGTATGAAAAATAAATGTACTCTCTGGTTCTAACTTCCCCAGAGAGAAGGAGTGACAATTCACTCATTGTTTCATGAATGAGTTGCATTCAGATTGCTATTAGTTCTTCATTGTAAATAAGATTTCAAAATGCTTTTGGGCCTGGATTCAGCTTCCATCTGCTGCAGGATATCACCCTTCCCTCAAAAGATGTCTAGAAGATTTGTTTTGAGGTTGAATAACTGAAAAAGATTAAGACTATATTTAAGCACAGCTATGCAAAGGGTGAATATTTATACAAATGTGCAAGAAAGTGAGAGAACACTAACAAGAAAAGAAGAAAAAAGATGTCCGATGTTTAATGACATGCTTTTGGGAGGACTTTTTACTATATGGAAGTACACCAACATTGAATGGTGCACTCTGTAGCTCTATATATTAGCAGTTATGTCTAAAAGCTTTATAAAAACCCTGCCTTTGTTATCACAGTGCCAAGTCAACAGTATATGTCTCAAGGAAATTTCTGTCAGAAATTGCAGGGAGATAATCACCTACAGAAACATTAAAGTCAGTTAAGTGCGTTCCCAAGAAAATCATTAAATCAAAAATTTCAATGCCAGGATGCACAATATGAATGGGTTTTAGCATCCATCCTGAAAGAATTATCTGTTCATAAGGTACATAATGCATTATTACGGTTTATTTTTTCTGAAACAGCATTTTGACAGTACTAAATGTTACGGGTCTACGCCATAAAAACAAGTGAGAAAGGAATATTCTATACTTGGTTCATTGTCAAAGTTTTATGACCCTAACAAATTAATTTCTGGCTAGTTGGTTAAATTATGTTAATATCTACAGAAAAGCAGATATTATTTTTCCCCCATAAGTCTAAATGGTAAAAGATAAACAAAGAAGTCCATGAATCAGGAAAGGATTCAGCAATCCTAATTTATATTGATGGAAAAGTGTCAATTAGAAATTTAGCCATAAAAAGAGGAAAGGGTCATTTTCATATTATGTATAGCCATCACATTTTGGGGTTTTTTTAAATATCTGTAATAGTGTTTGCAATAAGCATAAATTCCAAGGTCTCCTGTTCTCATGTAGTATTCTGTGAGACAAGTGTATAAAAACAGTTTGAAATGGAAAATGTTCAATCTAATTTTTTTTTCCCCAGGGTTTCTCCACTGTTTGATTAGAGAATGGCTGCATTCAAACATATTACCATTCTGTCAGCAGCACTCGCAGACTTGTACTTTCACTGCATGATAAATGAAGTTTACACAGTTTGTGTTGTGTGAGGACAGAGTCTAGTGATTCAGTGACGCACATGTGATTTGTAAGTGTCTGATTTGGTTAATTGTTAAACACCACGTAGTCTTAAGGTATCAAGAATTCTGTGCAAACATGGAATCCAGATGAGAAAGATCCTGGGGTGGTGTAAATCAGCCTAGCACCAAGGAAGTAAAAAAAACCATATCAGCTTCTGCCACCAAAGATCTAGCTGGCGGAATTTTTTTTCTGCTTATTCATGTATAAGTAGAGATTGCTATTTAAAATTAATCCAGTGTTTAAACAAGTTTATTTGTTGACAGAGTCATGAATATTTTCCCCTTACAGTGCTGCTTGGCAAGCAGCGCACATGTAAAATGTGTACAAATTAGATGGTTTTGGTTTTTTTTTTTTTTTTACACAAACTCTTCATCCGTTCTATAAGTCTCTGGATCAATTTAGTGATATTTACAGGTCTATACCACAGTGAAGGAATCTAGAAGATTGGTCTTCTCAATTTTTTTACTGGAATATAAGAGGTGACTTCTTCACAATCTAAAAATGCCTAAAGAAGAAGATAGTCCTGACAATAGAAGGCTCTTCCATTTGCCAGGTAAGGAACATAATCAGTCATCAGCTGGACACTGACATTAGAAAAAATTACATGAGAAATATCATGCAGTATTGTAGTAAAAAGCTAGGGCAGATTCTCCATTCTCCTAAATTATTTCAAAGTTGGATGCGTTTCTTAACATTTTAATATGACTGAAAGTAACCATGGCTTGACAACTGCAAGTCTTAGGAAGAATTCCAGACTAGATGATCCCAATAGTCCCTCCTAGTGTTCAAATACACAAACAACTGCATTTGGAAGATGGAGAAAAAGGGGAAGGAAAGTCCTCAAGCATCAGGTTATGAGCTAGATTTAACAACCGTAGTCAGTAGAGATAACTTTGAAGTAGTAGATCACCTCTAGGTGGCCTGCAGCATTTTTCCATGGTGTTCCTCACGGGCAGAGTCAAAGGACTTGACTAGACTAACATCACATTTTTCCATAATTATACAGTACCAGCACCCAGCCTGCAGTCTCAGAGTTCCAATGTGCCCATGACCTCTAGCACATAGGCCCAATGTTTCAGTGCCCTTGACTTTACGGAAATACACATGTATTGACTAAGGGAATAAAACCATGTAGTTTGCTTTATCTGTATGTTTATCTTAATATGAGATCTAGCCTCAGGCAAATATTCTAAGTCTTCAAATACCATCTTCAGCTATATAAATATCTCTTACATAGAAAACGATCAGTGTTTTCAGGCAGTTAATGTCATAGATAAGTGCAATAGGTCACCCTAAAGGAAACTTATCAAAGGAACTCTACTTTTCTTCTTGGGTGCAAGAAATAATTGTATATTGGGGAAAACATCCTATGCATTATTTACTATAGATAGAATCTACAGAATTTTGAACCCATTTCCCAATAACTTGAAGGAATAAGGGTCTTAAAACAGTCATAAAAATAACCTAAAGAAATGTTCCATAAGTAAGTCATATCCTTCCTTTTTACTACATTACTAACATTCTTATTTCCAGAAAAATTACTGCGTGGTGTTGGGGTTTTTTTGTGTTTTTTCTTTTTGTTTGTTTTGTTTTGTTCTGTTTTTCCTCTATGTCAAGCAGAAAAGCAGAGTCATGTTTAAAAGCAGAATGGATATTTCCTCTTCAGAATACCTTTATACATAAATGAAACAAGGAAAAAATGTATGTATACACAAGGCATTTCCTTTTGTACTCTTGTTTGTATTTAGTTTTGGAATAATTTTTACATATGTGCTTCTGAAATGTTTTATGATAAAGTTATCAACTCACACCTGTTAACCTTCTTCTCTCAGGCTGTCAACAGGCATAAATGAGTCCAGTCTGAGCACAGTAACTCTTCTTATCAGTTTAGTTTGTACCTTTTTCTGCTAAAGAAAAGTGCTGAGCTGCTGTGTTTGGAGTTTGCATCTTTCCTATGACAGGGTGATTACACATATTGAAGAAGAATCTTCAGATTAATACAGATGCAAACATCTCAAATGAAAGCAATAAAGATGTCAGTAGTGCCTTCATATCAACAAATTGTACTTAAGGGAATTAAATGTTAGGTATCCATACAGAAGTCCCATACAACAGTTTACTGTTCTCAGTCAGCAGGGAAATCCCCTTTCCCCAGAATCGCTGCATTCTTGTCCTCCTCTATGAGCCCTTCCATATTTTTTCTCCCTCTGTCACATTTTTTTGTACTTATATTTACAGACAATGCTACCTCTCCTTCCCTCCCACTTTTCTACTCTTACTTTTATGCTCAGTTCTTGGCTCTAACAAATTTAGAGTAATACTGAAAAACTTTACAAAAACAAAGGAGAGCTAATCTCTGTATTGCCACCTTCCAGAATGATCTTTTCTAGTCATTGCAATTATTTAATTTTTCCCTACTCTCCACCTGCCCTGCATATTTAGGAACTGATCTAGGAAACAATTAATTTCATTACTCTCTGATTAAAATCAGTGGGCCTTACACTAAAAGCATAACAGCTTTAAAGATTAAATAGCTTTATGGCCTTGTTGAACAGGTACAAAAGTAACCATATATTTCAATAAATGTATGGCTGACTTATGTCCATAGTTTTCAAACCAGCAGATTGCATAGGGCCACAAATATGGAAAAAAATCATTTTGCCTAAGGAAGTATGTGTTCTCCTACAGGATGGATCAGCAACTAGTAGTAACTTTAATATATTGTTCACTGTAATAGGAAGAGGCAGCATGTGCAGAATATTTTATTTAAATGTGTTGATCTTTTGACATATGGTTAAAAAAAAAGAAGAAATTATACGAGATCCAATGAAAAAAAATCTTAAATTATATTTTACATTAGCTTTGCATATATCAGCTGGCAACACTAAAACAAAACTCTATAAATATATTAATGCTTGAGCTACTCATTTATCATATAAGTCTCAGACAAGACTTATAAGACTCATTCATGTATTGTTGATGAAGGTCACAGAAAGGCAGACTTTCAAATGACCTTCTCTCTCCCTAAATTACTGCAATGAAACTGTAAAATGAACATGTGAAGAATATTATATAATTTTCAGTGGCATACACTTCAAGTAAGTGATCCTTTCACATCAAATGCAGACTACCAGATGCTTAAGCTGTAACTGGGCAAGTCAGTTCCGGGCTCTTCTATCCATTGATTTGTCTGCCTGCTGAGACAAGGCAGAAAATGGTTCTCCACAAGGTAAAAAATTTGAGTGTTCAGCACTTAACAGGTTCTGTAAAGACCTGCAGGATGAAGCATCTGGTGTAATCATTACTACAAGGAAGTAAGCTCTCCTTTTTGTCTCATCCAATGAAATATATTGCTGTGGGGCCTAAAACCTAGGATACACTGCCTTGTTGTGTCTGTTCACCTGAACCTTGCCCCAGTCAATGGAGAGAAGAGATGATGTCCCTGAGAAATGTGATGCTCTTAAGAAAAGAACATGCCAAGCCATTATCCCAGAAGCCATGTGTATGCACCCCGACAGACACATGTAAACCGATTGTGTATTTGGAAGGTGGTGACTAGATACTGGTACTGAGTTTTGTGCAATTTTTAAAATGGCTCATTCTGAATTGAAACTCTTTGGACAAACTAGGAGAACACTGGTAAGTGTAAAAGGAATACTAAATCCCTTTGATTTCTAAGTAAAGGTTCCATAACCTTCTTAAAAACATGACTACTCCTAACAAAGGCCTTCCATCTTTTCCTGGAAAAGGAAGTTCCCACATTCTTGTATATCTTGTATGTCGTCTTCTCAAATATTTGTGCTTAAAGTTGCAAGTTGTCATGATTATCCTCTGCAGACCATTGATTCTCCTACCTGGGAGATTATGTATGACTACTTTTGCAGTTTTGAGCATGAGAAGAGTAAAATGCTGATGCCACTTTTCTCATGAAGCAGCAAATAACATTTACACTCATGAGTCACTGCTTCAGGAAAACTGAACAGGGAGGAAAAGATAAATAACAAAAGGCAAATATTCTTATCAGAACTGTCCACTCTACCTAAATTCAGGAACATCAATTTTTCCTCCTCCCATACACCCTCTTCACCCCTCTGCCTCCTCCACTGCATGGACACCACGTGTCTGTTCAACAGCACAGAGAACATAAAGGGAATTGTAAGAACTGTGAATGGAAAGGCCAAAGTCTGAAATGAAAGCTTGACTGCACAGATCAGTAAGCATTTTCTAATTAACATCAGTAGGTATACAGGACAGTTCTGTCTTGCTGGGCATAAATGATCTAACAGTTATGGATTAAATAAAGAAAAAATCTTAAAAAGAGAGAGAAAAATAATAATGTGCCTGGTTTTATAGCTGCAACCCTAATACCATCAGTATGGAAAGGACACTTAAAGAAGAGCTACAGAGAAGTTATGATTGAGAACTTCTTAGCTATTAATCGCTTTTCTTGTTTAGTGTTCCCATATTTCTGGCTGGTTGGGTATGCATTTATGACTGATGCATGTAGCATATCAACTGTTTTCACAGTGTATTTATAAAATACTTCTAATGGCTTATAATGGAATATTTTGCTTTTTGATAAAAAGAATAATCTGTCAGTGCAAGTGGGTGAATGGAAATGAGAGAAAACATTTGTTCAGAAAGCTTTTAAATGATGCTGTTTGTTCATGTTAGCATTTTTTTTTCATATCACTATGTCTACCCTTCTTCCAGGAGGACCAAATCAAGCAATTACATAGCAGAAAAATAATATTTTGCATTACAGTTCACATATTACAAGGGGAACTGGCAGGGGATGATTTGAAAATTGCTGAGCTCATGCCACAACAACTGAAGTCCACAACAGCTGTACCTTGAACACATGGAAAGCTGTACTGTAGTAAAGATTTTATAAACGTGTATTGTCAGCATATCAAATAAGGCACCCCAAATTAGAAACTTTTAGCCTTTCTCTGCTTCAACTACCTGTTTGTAAGATGAGATAATACAGCCAAGTATTTTACAGGATTACTGTGAAAACATGTGCATTATTGTCTGAGGCATACTTGGTTACCGTGCTGGCAGGTACTATAATTCTTCACAAGATAATTAATAATTCAGTGTCAAGGACAAATTCTCAAATAGCATGCAGAAACTGTGATGATCAACAGAATGCAGCACAGCTTCTCACTGATGTGCATCCATCCATTCAGGAGGCAGGAAATGTGGGAAAATGGTCTGAGGACATTTTTTCGTATGTACATACCTATAAGTTCAATAGATGGCTTTAATCTCTTAAATAGTTTTGCAATACTTAATGCAATAATAACAGTCAGGAAAAACTGATGAACAGAGCAAAGGCATCTTACAAAATGTATAGAATAAGCAGGAACAGATAAAAAAAAAAAGGAAGAAAAGCTGGATGATACTGTGTCCTTAGTCTTAAGTCAAACTGCACTCAGTAGGAATAATCATGAACCCCACAGTTTTCCATACATAATTCTAAAAGCAAAATAAAATGGGGTCCAGAATGTAGCTCTTTAAAATACCAATAATACATTATTTGAAGCAAGTCTTTGTGCCAGACTGTCCTCACCAGTAAAAAGTGATCCGTAATACTCACTTTGTCCAGCTCTGTGTATCTGTTATTTACTAAAATGGTGTGTGAGTGAAACTTTAAAATGAAGTATGTACAACAGCCCAGCCGCGTTTACTTGGCCTATGAAAGGAGCAAGACAAAACCAAAACAGTTTCTTCTTTTCAGGAGTACAGAGGCAGGTGAGCCAGATCATACCTGGACATCTTTAACTTGCAATTTTAGAATAATTTTTCTGAACAAGGTTCAAATACTTGCCCCTGAATTCCCAAGAATACTGTTATCATGCCAGCATGACACAAAATTTGTTAATATTTCACCCTTAAAGAACTATGAAAACATTATTTAATATTAATGAATGTATGGGGTGTTATGTTACATATGCCCCATTGTATACTATCTGCCTTTTGTAATGCTGTTTGGAAGCGCTCTGCCCTGTGGACAGATGTGACTATCAAATTCAATGCCTGCAGCACATTTGCTGACCTTCAGCAAGCTCTGACTTTTTTATGTTGCAACATTATTTTGTTTTATTATTTTACCCAAAGAGAGCAGCCTGTGATCAGCAAAGAGATGCTTTTATCTTAATCACTGATCCCATATTCATAAATATTCAGATTTTCAGTCTCTCAGGAACACTGTTCACTATTTCTTGGTATAAAAAAAAAAAAACAATGAAATAATTTCAACCAAAACTCAATACACTAAAGCTGATAGTCCAGTTATATTACTAGCATAAGACCTTTTTTTTTTGTGCTTGTTTAACCATGTACAATTCTAAGCATGCAGTCTACAAAGCTTTCACATTAGGTGTAGCTCCATTTCATTCAAGAGGAATACTTACAAAGTGTCAAACCTTGAATTTGCAAAATCTGGAGGGAAGCATTTTGTTTATTCTTAGTACCAGATTCTAGTCGAGTTGGCCTGTGATTAAACATGTCAAGGAGCAAGAAACAAGTCAATATATTTAAAAAAAAAATCAGGCTGAACCTGACAACAATATAAAACTGGAATAATGTCATTAAATTTAATGGATCAAAGCTGGTACTTAGAAACAATCCGCCCATAGTGTCTTAGAAGGGAAGAGAGGAAATTAAAACACTTTTGAAATAATTTCTGTAGAAGACACAAGTGTGGAAATGGTCTTTATGATGCAGTAAATTCAGCAAGTTGTCTTGATTTCTTCAAGTCAGAGGCCTTCAATTTAGCATGCCCATAGAATAAGCTATGTTTTTTGTAAACATATGGGCATTAAAATGAGAATGCCTGAAACATAATGATGACCATGATTTTGATAATCTCTTGCAGAGATATAAAATTACACATTTTTACAATTTTGTCTTTCTTTGTACATGAGTTTCACAAAATTAGGAAGAAAACCAACCAAAAACTTAAACAGAAACAAAACAGCCTAATTTTTCTTATAATTATCTATGTTTATATAATTATTCTTATGTAATTTTATTATAATTTCTTTATAATTTAATTTATAAGGACATTCCCTTGTCAACTGCTGGAGAAGAGAAAAAGGAGGTTTGAAATCTTAAATTTGGGCATTTCAGGCTATGCAGTCACTTGAACACCAGGACACTGCCTGAAGTAAAAATATTATGCTCATCTCTACTCTGGTTTAAGATATTTGTGTAGCTGTAAAATTTTAGACCAGGCTAAAATTACAAAAAACCTGTCTACATCACATGGTCTTGACAAACATAAAAATTTGGAGGTTGGGAGAGAGAAGAAAAGGGCTTAATCATACTACAAATACTTTGAATCTTTCATGTTATACTTCTAAATGCTTTTGTATGTAATTGGTATAGGTAATAGTTTTCCTCCGTTAAAAGTTGGTGAGAAGGATTATAAGGTTTAAAATATTAAGGTTGTAAGTATGTTAAGTATCTTAATATCTGAAGTAAAGGATTTGTGCCCTCTGAATTTTATATTTGTCAGCTAGGAGCAAAGCAAATTTTTTCAAGTATTTAATAATGCATATTGTTAATAAAAACAAAAACTTCCTTTGAACACTAAGAATAAGACTTGTATGGTCTAATGCAATGGTCTAATAGTGGTCCAATAGTGAAAGATACTTTATCTGCCAGTACCCCAAAATAAATCTTATTTTATTAAGATGGTGGGGTTTTTTTTGTCAGTAAGTTTCTGTTGGCAGTAAAGCCAAAAGAATCTAGGGAATAGTTCTCCTAACAGTATTCTTAATTGGGCAAAAATCTTACTTGCGTATTACATGATCTACAAAGAAATCTCTGTTACTACCATGAAGAAAAGTGCTGAATTGCAGCCTGCTGCACAAAAGCAAAACACCTCTTTAGTCTGATATAATTACTAATATTTCCAAATCACTTTAATAATAATTGAAAATCTATTATTATTTTTTGCAAAATGTACCATTCTAACACAATGCTTCTGAACCAGCCTATCTTGTTAGATAGACAAATTTGAATTAAAAATCAGGAAAAAAATTAATATCACTGAATGTACATATTCTTGAGGAAACAGGGAACACTCAGTTTAATAGGCATTTAACTTACTGTGTGTTTCAGAGACATTTGCTTGAGTTGAATAATACAGAATTTCCACTTCTCTTGGTATTTTATTCTAAGACTAAATAAACATGACTATTAAAACTAACTTCTTATTTAACACATTTAATTCCATTAAAACTTGTTTTATTTTCTTCAGTGACTTGAATTTCACCAGCACTTGAAAATGAAGTGTCCTCATGGCTTTAATTGTAAAGAAATTATTGCATTTTGTTATGGATTATCTGAATCCAATGCATATATGTAACAACAGTTTTGCAGGTAATATCGATACAATTTACTCAGCCACAACCAATTTAGTTCACCAATATTTTTCACAATGGAATTACACAAAACACACAGAGGCATCTGGATATAGGGAGGAAGGGCCACAGAGTGACTGTGCATTTCAATATTTCCACTCCGTTCATTCTGCTATCTCCAAAGCAATAGCTTAGAAAATGCATCTGACATTGCTACAACTATCCAGGAATTTGGAGAGAAGTACATGGGAAAAAGAAGGTGATCTGCTAAGAGAGCAACTGAGGCAAATATTGCACAAATCTGTATGACAGAAAAAAAAGAGCTCTCACTCTAAATTCTTTGTTACTATAAATGTTCTCCAGATTGGTGTTAGTATGATGCTGTCTGATTAGCCAACAAGGGTGCCACTTCTGGGACTTTATGGAGGCCATGCTTTGTTAGCCAGTAAAAAGCTAAAAAGGTCTGATATTCTGCTTCTGTGCATCCTTTCCTTCATTACCCATTTTCACTTTGACTTTGCCAGCATGACATGGAAAATGTAGCAACAAAAAAAAAAAAAAAAGAGGGAAAGAGAGGGACAAAGATTCCCTTCTCACTACTCAGGGGAAGTACCAGAAAAGGTAAAAAAAGTCTTTTTAGTGGCAATTTGTCTGATGACTGGCACAAACCAAGAAAATGCAGTTTCATTAAAATCAGCAGCACTAATGAAGTTGTTTCTGATTGCCTAATTTCTTATCAGCAGGGTTTACCAACTCCCCAGGTAATGAATATGGAGTTTGTTCTGGACATGTCCTGGTTTATTTTCATTCATTGGATCTATTTTACAATTTTCCCAGGAAATGCTAAGACAACCAAAGTAACTACAAGTATTTCAGTGTTCCCCCAATTATGTTTATATCCTATCAAAAAAATTGTTATACTATTTGCATATAGTTGATGCCCGTGCTTATGCATGAAACAAAACCTCAGTGTTAATGAATTACTGCAATAGAAAAATTTATAAATGCTCTTAAAATAGAGATGTGTTCACTTAGAATAACTGCTGCACAACATTTTAAAGGGAAAAATAAGATACGTGAAATAGTGTTTTACCTACCTAATCTTATGGTATATATAATCATCGGCATAATATCTGAAAGCTATATAACCATTATGACTTTTTTTATCCTCGTAATGTCTCTTGGATGCAATAGAGAAGGACAAAAGTAAACCCCACAGTTTATAGATTAAAAAAGGAGAGCAAAGTACATTATCACTTACCAAAACTGACACAGCTGATGTGTGGTTACACTGAGAACTATAAAAGTCTTAATGGTATGGTCCCTTTTATGGATAAAAACTTCTATAGATTGCTTTCCCTAATTCATAAATATGGCATATGAAAATAAATTACGATATTGCAAATAGAACTAAATAAACACAGCAAGAAAGGAAGCAACTATAAATGCTTGATTCGTGCCTAGCACAGTTTTTATACAATTTCATTATCATATAAATAGCTCACATATATAATCTTTCGTATGTTAATTCTGATAAATGTTACAGTAAAAATTAAGATTAATTGAGGTTGCTTTGAAAGATTTGCTAGGAGTTATATCTGCAGTACTTTTTAGCCTAGTTACATTATGTTCTCAAAAGTTTCAGTATTCTATTAGTGATTTACAATATCTGCTTACTCGTATTTTTATAGACTGCTAAACTGTGTAAAATTGCTTTTTTCACTCTTAACTTTTGATGCTTAGAATTCTTAGCGGTCCTTTTTCTTTTTAAGCTTGAGTCTTCAGAATATACAGAGGTCTGCTAGACGACTGAATTGCTAGGTGTTTTGAAAATTAATACATGATAGCTGAGAAGAAGCATTAAATCTGCATAAACCTACAAAGGTTCACAGCTAAAATGGGTTACAAAAAGAAATTGAAGGGCAAACATTATTTGTTGTCATTGAAGGACACTAAGTTTTCACACAGTCACAAAGGTATCTAGGGATATATTAATTCTTCCTTTGGATCTTACACATACAGAAGTACTGCAGACCGTCTGTGTAGGTAGAGCTTCAAATAAGGCAGCTGAGAAGAAGAAAGAACTTTATCTGGCATATTTAATGAAATATGCAGTGAAATACTAGAAGTCTGATTTTTTACAGACTTACACCTGGTGCAGATATTTTTGTCTTTAAAAACTGAATGAAAAATGGGTATAAAATATAACCAGACTAGAATGTCAGCATTTTATACTCACTTTGCACAGATTTACAAAACTACCTGTTATATATAATAAACTATGAAAAGCACATTTCAATATGAGGGCCTCTCATTTCACAGCTGTACCAAACACAGCCTTTCATTTCAGAACCCATAAAAAGCTTTGTGTCACACTACTGCATCCTGAAAACCCATGACACAAACTGCATTTTGGGGTATCTCCATTTCCATTAGTGGATGGTGTCAGAATCTTGTTGTATCCTATTGTCTTTCAGCTGCAGTTCAGCATTTGCAAGTTTTCACAACAGGAATTAAATTAACTTAGATCTCCTCTCTCCTACTTTTACCCTTTGTTCTCCTGCATATTGCCAATTTTCCTTTGAACATCATCCACGCAGTTAGAGTACTACAAGCAAACCAGGTTTTCTTGTGTGGCATTAACCACCCTGCTGCTTTGGTACTCTATCCAAAATAAATGGGCTTAGCGGATCTTCAGTCAGCAGTGCCTGGCTCAGCAATGAAATTCCCCAGAAAAGTTAATAAAATATGAAAAGCATTTATCCCATTTCCAGTGAATAAATGCCATGTCCCAAAGTTAGTGTCATACTTTAAAATCACACAGTACCATATTAATGAATAGGGTTATTCTTTGTTGTTAATTTGCACTCTTCAGAATTCTATAATGCATGTCATGCAAGTATTCCTCTGGGATGAAACAGCAATAAATCTTTAATAAACTATGAAGAACATTTCAGTCTGAGTGACAAACACTTTGCTACAAAAGTATTACTGGATAAATTATATTAAAAATAAACAAACAAGGAGATATTATTAAGTTTGCCTTTTTTTGCAGATAGGTGTCTCTTATTTGAGTTTGCTTGGAATTAAACTCCAATAAATCTTTAATGAGTTATGAATGGATACACCAATCACTTGAGGGTTATTGACACATCAATATCCATAGAATAGTTTCTTATTAAACTATTGCAGTTCCTTCCTTGATAGGCATTATATATTCAGTATTAATAATACATGAGCATTTTTAATTCATTTCTGTTGTTACACCCTGTCCTTACTCCTGCAGCAACATTATTAAAACTGATTTTATAAATATCGTTTTCTCAAGATACGTATGTTAAGTGTGACTGGTACTGAAGAGCTGTAGATGTAGCTGAGTTTAAAATTCCTAATTTATTACTGATAAATAATACATGGCTTAACAAACAGAATAGTGTTATATTTAAACTGTTCTTTCTACTAGATTGACCCAGAAGGAAGGAGAAAGCTCTGCCTTTTACAAGTCTGACCTATATTTGTAAATTACTAATTTGCAAAGATCGGAGAGCTGTGATGGTGTGAATGCTGATCTTCCCACTTTGACATCTGTCTTCTGAGGGTTCTTACTGTGATGCCATCCACATCTTTCTTACACTTTCACATGTCAATTGCTGTTATACTGAAGTCATGGTCCTAATCTGATTCAGAGAACAGCATCCCTCTAAAGACATGGAAAACTCTGTTCCCTTTGGCTTCTGTCTTCACCTGACACAGTGCCACTTACAATTGTTTTCCACCAGACCAAAACACTGAAAGGTTCTGCAGTGACATTGCCCTGCTGTCCTCCCAAGTCAGTTGGACAAGCATTTAAAGCAGCACGGGTTAGAAATGAAACAGGGTGAGAACTGCATTTTGTAAACGGAGATTTAAACCACTTGGCAGAATGTAAGGTTGTGCAAAACAAAGGAAGAGCTGCCTCTATTTCCGGCACTGTTTGAGTGCACCCATGTCCAAGTATTTTTTTTCTTAATCACTTCATAGCTTTACTTCATGAATGTCAAATCACTTTAAAGTTCCTAATGAGTGATTTCCTGTGAGATCTGTGCCTAACAAGTAAAAGGTAAGTATCACTTCCTGAAATCACTGATAAGGACACTGAAATTCAGTGACATGCTGTGATCATCTTGTATAATCCCTGGTAGTCTCAGGCAGGGCTGGGTCACTTGAGACATTACTATGTTTTTTTCCAAAAGGCACCTCATATTTCATGTCTCTGTAGACGATATACCTCCCTTTTACTGATGTATTTTAAATAGAACGTCATTATTAAATGTGATCATGTTAACACTAATAATGATTTTGATAACGCTGACATTTAGGTGTTCAGCTGGAGTCCTGTTACAGTTGGTTCCCTATTGAGCTCCAAAGTCTGAACGTATGTGTGCTGGTTTTGGCTGAGAAGGGGTTAATTCTCTTCACTGTAGCACCTGTAGCAGTCAGGGACCTTTCCAGCTTCCCATGCTCTGCCATGTGGGCAGGAGGCTGGGAGGGGCAGGGCCACAGCCCAGGCAGCTGACCCCGACTGGCCAATGGGATGTTGATTCCATACCATGTGACACCGTGACCAGTACATTAATGGGGGTGGTTGGCGTGTGGAGGGGCAGTTGTGGCTTGGGGTCTGGCAGTGTTGGGTAGGCGGGAAGTGAGCAGCTGCATCACGTGTGGTTTGTTTTGGTTTTTCATTCCCCTTCCCCCCCTCCCCACCCCAGGTTTCACGCTTGTCATTGTTTTCCTTTCCATTGCATTTTTGTTGCTGTTGTTTTATTTTAATTATTAAACCGTTCTTATATCAACCCACGAGTGTTACCCTTCTGATTCTATCTCCCGTCCCACTGGTGGGGGAGTGAGTGAGCAGCTGTGTGGGGCTGAGTTGCTGGCTAAACCACAACAATATGACAGTAAGACCTTGTAAAGGTAGAATGCAGTAGAAGATCAGATACAACAGAAGGGGTTGTGCTCAGTGGCTAGAAGTCCAGCTGGAAGATAGTCACCTGCGTTGTACCCCATGAGTGGATACTGGGGTCATTGTTCCTGTTGCGTTAATAGGTGAAGAAATTTGGCAGAAAATAAACCCCTTTGCAATCCGTCTGGTCCTCAGATGTCAGAGGGGCTGGGGGCAGCCGGGCTTAGATTCTGAGTGATACCCAGTTCAGCACTGTTAGTCCACAAGGGATGCACTAGCAGTACAATCACTATTAGTCTAGTCGTGCCCAATAGCACTTCACAGCCAGATTCACTAACAGTGATATACAGGTTCCTGTTAGTCCGCAAGGGATTCACTAACAGGACGATCACTATTAGTCTAGTCATGCCCAATAACTCTTCACGGCCAGATTCATTAATAGTGTGGTTTATTGAAGCAACAGAAGTACAGGTTCTTATTGGATTGCTGGTGATAAATACACTGTCTGCAAAGCACGTGCAAGTATAAAGCGCTAAAATACAAAACAGAAAATAACAAGCTTGTTCTCTAAAATTGCCGGGGGAATCACTTCGTATAACCAAGTGTTAGAGTCTTACCTAATTGGTGTCCCTATGGGGGAGAAGAGAGGTTCAACCCGTCGACTCATCCCAGTAGTTTGTGATGGTATCTTCCCTAATGTCCTTCTCTTGGGGTCATTTTTATACTATTTTATGTTTTAGGTGGAGCTTGAGTGACTCTAGTCATACATACTTTCATTATTGATTGGTGTAGAAATTCCTTGCTTCGATTTAAAGGTATAGACAAAGAAATTCAGAGCGCATGCTCAGTGAGGGGTGGTCGTACCTTGGAGGTGGGTAACTTTGGGATGGAAGTGTGTATTTTAGTATTATAATGGTGTTAAAATGAGTAACGTTCACCCACAGGGCATGATGTTTGAGCATGGTTCCGTGGTTCCATCCAGCCCCCATATCTGCAGTGATTTATGGAAGAGTTTGGCCATGAAGCCTTCTCTTCACTCCCTCCTCCAGTTATGTCCCTTAGATTAGGACACTAAGCTCCCTCAGTGTTCCCAACGTCTAAGAGTGCAGGTGGTGTTGCTTAGGGGACAATCACTGAACCAATTTCCAGCATGCCAACCGCATTCCACTATGGATATATCTTTAGCCTCAATAATTTCAACCTCAGTAATCTCACCCCCAGTAATCATTCCACAGCTGCTTAACATCTTCATTAATTACATGGATGATGGTACCAAATGTACCCTCAGCAAGTTTTCAGGGGATATAAAACTGGGAGGAGTGGTTGATACATCAGACTTATGCTGCCTTTCAGAGAGACCTCAACAGGCTAATGAAATAGGCTAGAAGAACCTCATGAAATTCAGCAATGGGAAATGCCAAGTCCTGCACCTCTCAAGGAGTAACACGGTACAATAGCACAGACTGGGGGCTGACTGGCTGGGAAGCAACTTTGTAGAGAAAGGCCTGGGGATCCTGGGATACAACAAGCTGATCATGACCCAGCTATATGTACCTCAGCAAAGAAGGCCCACAACAACATAGGCTGCATTAAGAAGGTTGTTGCCAGCAGGTAAGATAAGGTGATCCTACCCTTCTCCTCAGCATTGGTGAGACACATCCAGAAGGCTGAGTCCAGTTCCAGGGTCTACAGTACAAACGAGACAGGGACATACTGAAGCAAGCCCAGTGACAGGACATGAGAGTGATTACAGGATGTAGGCTAAGAGAGCTGGGACCGTTCAACCTAGGGAAGAGAAGGAACTTATTTATACACATGGATAAGACACTCCTGAGGCTGGGAGGAAGCAGAAAAGATGGAGCCAGACTCTTCTCAGTGGCACCCAGTGACGGGACAAGAGGCAGTTAACAGAAACTGAAATACAGGAAATTCCATTTAAAAATTTTTATTTTTTTTTTAAACTGTGGGGTTGCTCAAGCACTGGAACAGATTGCCAAGAGAAGTTGTGGAGTCTCCACTCTTAAAGATATCTAGTGCCCAACTGGACCTGATCCTGAACAACCTTCTGTAGCTTACCTTGCTTTGAGCAAAGGATCAGACTAGATGTTCTCCAACCCCAACCATTCTGTGATTCTAAAGAAGACTGAGCAGGTAGGTGGTAATACGTGATAGGATCAGAATATTTGCTTTTCTTAATTATGGGATATAATGTGAATGACAGACAAAGAAATGGAGAGAGATCTTTATTCTATTTACATATAAGATACATATAAAACATATAATTTTAGGAAGCAACCCAGAACTTTCAGCAATGGAGTTAGTAGAGAAGACCAAGAGAGATAAAGACTCTTGTGGACAGTTGAGAGCTTCTATTGATACTGCAAGCCTTTAACTGGGATTATTTCTGAAATCAAAGAACACTGGAAAGTCACTAAAAGTTAAGTCTTCTATTGTCATATTATTAGCTGTCTAAAGATACCTTAGGTTTACACCGTTCTATAATGCTGAGCCCCTGCATGCCCCAGTGAATTACATAAAAATACTTTGCAAGACATAGTGCTGGCCATGATGCTTCTTCCATGCTTAAATCACATTCAAGTCTAATAAAGTATTATGAAGATCACTTCACTAGTACTAGCAGCATAGAAATAAAATGACTATCAAAGAGCTGGCAAACCGAACAGTGAGAGGTAGACATGGCAATCAAAAGAACAGTTATGACGCATGCAGTATTCTCTTCAGTAAGCACGAAGATGGTGTTTTTTCAAAGCCTAAGACTTCTGAAAATTCCTCTATCACAGGCAACTCAGATGCAGAACGAGTGAATTTTGATTTGCATTAAAACTCAAACCATAGTCTATCCATAGTCTTTTCTACTTGTGTGGTGGAAATATCTTCATGGTGGATAAAAACTATTACTACTCAAGCTGCTAAAAGCAAAACAAAATTAAACAAAATTAAATGAAACAAAACAAAACCAACACAAACACACACACACACAAAAAAAAACCCAAAACAAATACCAAAAAACCCACCAAACTAGAAAAAAACCAGAAATCTGCCATAAAAACTTTGAAGATTTATGCACCTCAGAAGCCTCAAAGCCACAGCCCCACCCCAGCTGCTGGTACAGACCCACTCAGTCACACACATATGCATGTGTACACACACACAGAGCCCTTTGGCAGCTGGTCTCTGGCACAGAGCTCTCTGGCGGCAGTGATAAAAAGCAACATATTAAGAGAAGTAAACAGGTCTTTCAGTGTTTTTTAAGACATTTTGAATGAAAACCAGGTTGAAACTGGGCAGTATTCAGGTCATGAAAATATTCCTAGACAAAGCCAAAGCAGCTTTGACATCTTTTAGGGATTTTCTCAAAGCCACCTCCATCCCCAGCACTTATTCAACATTACATTCTAGCCCGTTATGTGATAACAGCATAGACCAAGTTTAAATTCATTATCCATTGGATTAAGGCAAATAAGACACAAAAAAATTAGTGAACCAGCCAATTTTATTGAATTTATTGGTTGCAAGGACAAATGGCAGACAGCTTGCTGTACAATTGTATTTGGTCTCTCATAAGGGAGAAAGGAGAGGAAGCATTAACCCAGGCTTTGATCTTTTCTTTATCCTCCTCTGTCACCAGAAGCCTCCAATTGTGAAAGCCATTCCTGCTAGCTCTGATACTTTGAAGGATTATGTCCTTCCCTTTTGTCACTTCAGAACTGACTTCCTCCTGGACAGTTTGGACAATGATTAATCCTTGCTTGGAGAAAGACTGCATATGTTTTGGGCAACTCATTTGACTCCAGGAAAGATCTTGGTCTTGGCTTTATATCTCACTGAAAAAGTCCAGGCTCAGCTGGGGGAACTCCAAGAGCTCTTGCATGGCTGCCATGGTTGCCTGTAATTAATCATCTACGGCCATTTCCTTTTGTTAGGTCCCTAGAAGCATCAAGGGATGTAAAAGTCCCCTAAAAGATCAAAACATAGCATGGATTCTTGGAGTCTTGGGGTCATTAAACTGTACAACCGCTATCTTGCATAATATGTGTTCTTAGTGTGGTTATACACTTTTCTTGGTTTATTAAGCTCCTTTAGAGCTGGCTTGAATGCCCAGCCAGTCTTCTGGTGCATTTGAGACCCTTCTTACCATCCACACATGCAGAAGCGTATAAACAGCCTATGGAGCTTATAAGAGCTCTGACCTCACAGTTCGCTTTGGACACTAACATAAAATAAATAACCCACTGCAACAGCAGGGTAAGTATTTATGAGTCCTATGCAGGAGTCACACTCAGCATAGAGAACAGTATTTCAGTGAAACACTTCAGATCACACATGCTTTGTTTTATTTCCTTCCTAATCTTACAAATAAGCAAATCCTTTTTTGTTATGTTCACACTGCATCACAGTTTGAAAAACATTGAGCTAACTTGGGGAAAGCTCAAGCTGCTCCCGAAACATTTCTTTTGGTCTAAAGTTTGGATATTGTCTCACTTGTATAATCAAACGTCTATCAGTCTACCCTATCACAGCTTCACTTATCTTATTCAAAATATGCCTCTACTTTTGTTTTCACTCTGTCTGCATTAAGCCTCATGTAGTAGTCTGCCAGCCACATTTGCAATATACACGTCTTATTTCAAGTCTCTCATTTATTTCCAGCAGCTGTCATAGTTTTCCCTTTCTATTAGAGTAATATTTGTCTTGCTTTAGTGATTTGTTTTATTATATCCCGTTGGTGTACCTATACTTTATTATTTTCCTATTCCCTCGCTACTTTCTTTGTTATTTTGCCTCCTTCTCCCCAATACTTACCTTATACACTTACATCTTTCTTCTGTTAATATGTGCTTCCACCAGAATTTCTCTTCATTTTTGTTTCCTTATCTTTTTCTTCTCTGGGATTTACCTTATTACTCTTGCCAGGTATTTACATCACACTCACTGGTTGCCTCTTCTATGTGTTGGTTTTAATATTTATTTTGTCTTGTCTTTTCCCCTTCATGATAAATCTAATAAAGTCTCTCTCTGCTTCTCATATTGAAATGTATCTCACCACAGTATATAGGAAGTTTATAGTGATGACATGACAACTAGTAACTCAAACTTATTGCTCCTTTCAACTAAAATAACAATGAAGTTAAGGGTTTCAGAGACAAAATAGTAAATGTCTGTACCACAGTCTTTCTGTCTTCAGTATTAATGTTTTTAAGTACCTCTAGAACCTGAGGTCTTTCCAAGGGGGATCTCCTTGTATGTTGATACATGGGGAAAAGTGACAGGGTGACTAAATTCAGGGAAGAGAAGAGCTACCTCCATTAGAAACTTGGAGGTTCTCCTTTTAATAACAGGTCCCTCTCCAATCTCCTCTCCTGTTGTCCCTATTCTCTTACAGCCCCAAACGAATGGAGAACACACCTTGCTTAATGAACAGTGTGGCAGGCTCTATGGACCTTGTTCTGACTGGAGAAAGGTGGTTTATGTTTTCTCATGACTACTGCAATTAAACTAATTCCAGTAATTGACAACTAAAGCTTAGTGACTGGAGCACTTGTAGAGATGTGTATGGCTAAACCACATTTTAACCTATGAACTGCCATATTTGCCTAAATTCTAACGGAGAGGTCAGGTAATTATCTTCTTTCTGCATTTATGTACACAGGGAAAAGATCATATTATGTCCTCCTTTGCTATTCTCCTTTTTCTTTCATTAATTCACTCTGCACTCTCATTCACTTTTGCTTATTTCACCTCCTTCCTCTATTTTCAGAATGCCAATAGAAATCTCACTACTGTGAGAAGACTGTCAGACTGCTAATAGGTTCAGAGCTCTGCATCAGTCAGGCAAAATGTTCTACCCCTTCACAATGACTCAGGAGGTCACCACTGCATCTCCAAATATCAACAGTTCCAAGAAACTTTTAAATAAAGAACAGCTCATTTGAGAAAAAGAGCTATTAAGACATTTTTAAAAGCTGAAGAAGTATGAGAGTTCATTTTGTACTGGAGTTTCGAGCTGGGTTATGGAGACACCTGAGAACTGAGCCAGTTCTTCTACAACTTTTTGTTTACTGCCAGTGGAAAACTGAATAACTTGAACTATGTTCTGTCCCAAATCAGTTGCATATTCCTCTTTCAAAAGCAGTTTCTTCATTTTGCATGTGTCAGAGGGAAGTGTTCCTTAAAACATTCATAACTGGTTTCACAAAACATGTCTGACTAAATTTTTCCCTAAATCTCAAGTATGTACTGCCAGCCAAATTCTGAACTTCGAAAGAGGGTATGTGCACCTCTACGCCCCTGTATTGCCTCCTACTTAAGCTATAACACACTTCAACAGTCCACCTCCAAAAAGAGTGATTCAAAGGCCTTACTGCTAGTTCAAGTTAAACCAAAGTAGTCCAATTTTGTTTGATACCAGAAGAGGACAAAATTGTGGAACAAAAGCAACCTCCAGATACTGTACTTTGAATGTGAAGAGGAAGGCAATGCCAAGATTAACAGAATGTGGAACAGGATTCTGCAATCCATCACTACGTTTCTCTCAGCTGGAGGTGGGGTTGTTGAACAGATGTGCCGGGATTTCTGCAGAGAAAGGAAAAAGAACCTGGACAAACACAAAAGGAAAACATGCTCCACGGAGGGGTGTCTTGAGAGAGGGTGGGCTGAGAAGGACTCTGCTATGCCACTCAAACTATCCCCAGTCAATCAGTCCCTAGGACATTACCTACTCATGCTTTTCTATTTGGCACAAGGTACAAAGTGTCTGAGGGAAGCATCACAACAGAAGGCAGTTTATCCTTCTGTGTATCAAGTCCATCTACAAAGCAAAATGAAAAGCAGTCTGATTCCCAGTTTTTTAAGAAGTTTTTATCACTGATATTGATGAGTGACAAAGAGCCTTCACACTGATTGTAGATTTCTGCTTAGTCCCATGGATATAAGTAGGCCAACAAGGTTTTATGAACTGTGTCACAATAAACTCAGAAAGAAACTTGTAGAGAAGAAGCTCACAGGAACGTCTCAAGGTTTCCTCAGTCAAGCTCAAGGATGGATTATTTTTTTTTTTAACTTGAAGGCAACATGCTTTCTGAACTACGGAACTTAACAAGAAGTAGCATGTCAAGGTTAACATGGCAAGACACTGCTAAAGAATTAAAAGACCAACTTCCAATGTATTGGACAAATTAGTATGGTAGGTTTCATATATTGATTACATATATTTCTATGTCTGGAGTCAAAGATTATTCAGAAAGTTGATTAGAAAATGTACCTTTCAGCCATATTGCTTTCAGCTTATCTAAACCTGACACTTCAAGACATGGCTATGCATAATGAGGTGGAAAAGTATTTCTAGTGGATTTTATTAATTTGCTTCAGGTAGATGAGGTTGACTAAAAAGTAAAATGTTCAAATATACACCATCTTGGTCATTGCTGTTTGCACTTTTTAAGCATGTTTTGACATGTCTTTCCTTTCAGAGGCTTGGCATTTCTGGACGTCAAATAAATGTGAACATAAAAAACTTGGTGAAAAATTGTGAATAATTATTAGGAGTGGAAGTTGGGTAGGGGGAATTCAATATCATTTCTGTATTTCTTGCAAAATATGAAAGGGACACACAACAGCAAATGAAAGCCGTCTCTCTTGATGGAGTGGTAATAACAGTCCCAGTCGGGCATGGACTCAGCAGCTTGAAAACTCTGAAAAAGCGAAGTTCAAAATCCAAGTATTACAATATTTAAAATAAGGCTATTCATTTTCTGTCTGAAATTAAGTATTTCTTTCTGCCTGCCTCCTTGATATTGAGTACTTTCCAAATAGTATCCATCTGATTAACGATTTTCATCAATGTGAATAACTAAATTAATTGCAAAAGCAGGATTGTTGTTATCTTCAGGTAGTAGTGGGATTGGATATATTACTATTTGCACATCTCTAGAACCAATCCTATTATGAATAAATTGGAATTTGATTTAAGCATCTAATTTATAAATATAAGACTTTAAACCAAGACTCTGGTTTAAATTTTCAAGCCATGATTAATAAATCTGTCTAGTAAATCGTTCTTTTTTAACAAATAAACTGGGTTTCATAAAATAGATCTTAATACCCAGAGTATATGAAATCCTGACTTATAAATCACCAATATGACTTAAAATCAGTCATATTGCTTATAAATCAGCAATGCTACTTTAAAAAGTGCCATGCTTCTGAAAAAAAGGTGTAAGACGAATGTTCCTTACTTTATATATGTGTATTTAATTTAGGTATTTAAAGTGAAAGCAATTATAAAACTGCTCTACAATTGTTATTTGAGAAACATCATCGTAAAGAGATGATAGAGCAGAGGGGGAATTTTATTGGTATTCATAAATGTGCACCTTGCCATTTGTAACTGTCTTTGTACTCTCCCCTCTGCACAGGCTGCCTATCAGAGTTGTAGTATGCTGTCAAGACTGTTGCAGGTCTGATGCTTGTTTTTCTCCTGTTTGCTTTTTTCAAATATGCCCTTGCCAGTCTCAGTAACAAGAGATGGACTGCTTTAGTTTATTCATTCCCAGATGCTATTTTAGAGGTTGGGGCTCAACCACAGTTTACAACATCCAACTTTGAGTAGGTGGAAGAAGTGAGAGGAAGAGATTATCAGATTCTTAAAAATACCAGAAGTAAGAAATTTTTCTAATATTCTTCAGTGAGTTTCTGCTTTTCCTGTGTTTAGGGGGAGAATTTTTCAATGATCCCATATCATTGAGTCAGATACTCAAAGAATAAGTAAAACACCACAGAATTTTAGAGCTGACTTCAGTGTATGTGGGGAAACTTAGTTATTTCCTTAAAGTTCTTATATGTTTAAGTTAGTGTGATTTGTGTTTGCATCTTGTGTGATTTTTTTTCTGGTGTTTTTTATTTTTGTTTGGTTGGTTTTTGGGTTTTTTTTTTGAGGAAGAGAGCTGTTTTTTCAGTTAGCAGGAAATAAGTGTATAAGGTACCATATAAAACTATGAACTATAATTACTCCAAGTGAAAGTTGTATGAGCTAAACATAGTCATACAGTTCCGTATACCGGTTTCCAACTCTCAAATGTTATAAAACTCTTTCCTTATACAGAAGGAGACACTTTCATTCTCCCCCATCTAAATCCATAACATCTCCTGCACATCTCAAAACTGATGAATTTTTCATTTGAGACTGGAAGGCTCAAGTTCTCACCTTCATTCATTCTCCACTTCTCCCCTGCTAGACCAGCACTCTGGCCAGAAGGCTGCTACAGGGACTAACAGAGAGTAATAAATACCTTTCCATTTTCCCTGCTTTACTTTGCATAGGTATTTATTAAAATATAATCACTACAAGGTTTCAAATGTATCGCCTGACAAGAGTAAATATCTGGGACAGACACATGATCTCCTCTAGCTTTCTTTTTCTTGCATTTTGGTAAGAATTCTTAAGCACCATTTCCTCCTCTCTGTAACCAGTATTTTCAATGGAAAAGTTGAAATTAATTGAGAATTTCTGCAAAACAAATATGTCAGAAAACCCCATGTCCTATCTAGATTTACTTTAAAGCATATTCCCTCTCACAAATTTATTTTTCTTCCTTTCATAAAACTAAAAATAAAAACTAAAAAAAAAAAAATCCTTCTAATCTTTGGTAGATTTTCGTTACAGTATTTAATCTGTCAGTTTTAGCTCTTCATATCCTCTTTTTTTTTTAATTATTTTTTTCCAGTGACTGGGAGTATCCTTACACAGTAAGGAGTCCTAATAGCTAAGTGTGCTGGGATCCCTTTCTGGGGAAAGGGGCATTGACAAAGTGATTGGAAAAGGGGCATAAGCCCTCGGCTTCTGGAGGTGACTCCTATCCAGTGTGAAAGAAAGGTGTCCCTTCAAGGAAGATGTCATATGTCACCCAGGAAAATGGACCACCATGGAGAAAGAAATCCAGTACCTGAGGGAATTAGCCATGCTTGAGGTGATTTATGGTGACCTGGATGATCAACAGTCATCCAAAGATCCAGATGAAGCCTAATGCACACAACACATGTGGCAGAATTTTGTATGGAGTGCACCACCATCCTATGTAAACTCATTGGCAGTAATGACCTGGAAAGGAGACAAGGCACCAACAGTGGGGGATGTGATTGACAAACTCTGGGATTATGAAGCACATAACTCTTCCTTCCTCATCTCTGCTGTGGAGAAACTATCCCAAGAGGTCCAGCAACTCAAAGAATATATGTTCTACTCCCCATCTCTATGGACTAGTGTCTCAAGCATTAGGAGTAAGCATCCTTTTGCTCAAAGGAAAGGATACACACCACAGGGCTCCCTATGGTCTCACCTGTGTGACCAGGGACAGGACATGGGGAAGTGGGATGGAAAACCTACCTCAACCCTAGAGGCACGGGTACACAAGTTGCAAGGAAAAACAATCACTCAGGGAGGTTCTTCCAGGAAAGTTGCTGCTTCATTTTCCAGTGAGCAGGTCCCCAGACAGAGGAGTAGAAGTGCTGGTTTTATTTCTGAGCTTAATAGAGAGACCTTTGATTCACATTTACAAGAAGTGAGTAGTAATACTACGATCAGGGCTAGAGGGGCCCTGCCTCCTTTCAGGTGGAGGGAAGGGATAACCGGGTTTATTGGTCTGTGTGGATGCAATGGCCTGGCACATCCGACCCACAGGAGTATAATGCTTTAGTGGACACTGGTGCACAGTACACCCTAATGCCACCAATCTGTATAGGGGCAGAACCCATCAGCATTGCTGGAGTGACAGGGGGATCCCAAGAGCTAATTGTACTGGAGGCCGAAGTGAGCCTAACTGCGAATGAGTAGCAAAAGCACCCCATTGTGACTGGCCCCGAGGCTCCATGCATCCTTGGCATAGACTGTCTCAGGAGAGGGTATTTCAAGGACCCAGAAGGGTACAAGTGGGCTTTTGGTGTAGCTGCCTTGGAGACAGAGGAAATTAAACAGCTGTCTACCTTGCCTGGTGTCTCGAAGGACTCTTCTGTTGTGGGGTTGCTGAGGGTCAGAGAACAACAGGTGCCAATTGCCACCACAACAGTGCACCAGCAGCACTATGACACCAACCGAGACTCCCTGATTCCCATCCATGATCTCATGCACTGACTGGAGAGCCAAGGAGTGATCAGTAAGACCTGCTCACCCTTTTACAGTCCCATACGGCTGGTGCAGAAGTCTAACGGAGAGTGAAGACTAACAGTTGACTATCGTGGCCTGAATGAAGTCACTCCACCGTTGAGTGCTGCTGTGCCAGACATGCTAGGACTTCAGTGTGAACTGGAGTCCAAGGCAGCCAAGTGGTATGCCACAATTGATATCGCTAATGCATTCTTCTCAATCCCTCTGGCAGCAGAGTGCAGGCCACAGTTTGCTTTCACATGGAGGGGCGTCCAGGACACCTGGAATCGACTGCCCCAGGCGTGGAAACACAGTTCTACCATTTGTCACGGACTGATTCAGACTGCACTGGAAAAGGGAGAAGCTCTGGAACACCTTCAATACATTGAACACAACATGTGGGGCAACACAGCAGAAGAAGTTTTTGAGAAAGGGAAGAAAATAGTCCAAATCCTTCTGAAGGCCGGTTTTGCCATAAAAAAAGTAAAGTCAAGGGACCTGCACAGGAGCTCCAATTTTTAGGATTAAAATGGCCAGATCCCCATGGATGTGATCAACAAAATAGCAGCCAAGTCTCCACCAACAAGTAAAAAGGAAACACAAGATTTTTTAGACATTTTTTAGGCATTGTGGGTTTTTGGACAATGCATATTCCAAATTACAGTCTGTAAGCCCACTCTATTAAGTGACCAAGAAGATGTATGAAGCTTTTGAGAAGAATGAGGCTTAAAAGAGGCCCTGAGCAATGACAAGCCTTTGAACAAATTAAACAGGAGATACTTCATGCAGTAGCTCTTGGGCCAGTCCGGGTAGGACAAGATGTAAAAAATGTGCTCTACACCGCAGCCGGGGAGAATGGTCCTACCTGGAGTCTCTGTCAGAAAGCACATGGGGAGACTCAAGGTCGGCCCCAAGGCTTTTGAAGTTGGGGATACAGACAGTCCGAAGTGTGCTAGACTCCAACCGAAAATGAGCTATTGACAGAATATGAAGGGTTTCGATGTGCTTCATAGAATCATAGTATCATTAAGGTTAGAAAAAGGCCTCTAGGATCATCAAGTCCAACCATCAGCCCAACAATACTGTGTCTCCTAAACCATGCCCTGAAGGGCCACATCTACATGTCTTTTAAATACCTCCAGGCATGGTGACCCCATCACCTCTCTGGGCAGCCTGTTCCAATGCCTGACCACTCTTTCAATAAAGAATTTTTTCCTAATATCCAATCTAAACCTCCCCTGATGCAGCTTGAAGCCATTTCCTCTCATCCTGTCGCTAGTAAATTGGGAGAAGAGACCAACACCCACCTCGCTAAAGCCTCCTTTCAGATAGTTTTAGAGAGTGAAGCAGTTGGTACTGAAGCACAGCTGTTCCTGGCACCCCGACTGCCAGTTCTGGGCTGGATGTTCAAAGGAAACGTCCCCTCCACACACCACGCAACTGATGCTACGTGGAGTAAATGGGTTGCACTGATCACCCAGTGGGCTCAAGTAGGAAACCCCAGTCACCCAGGAATCTTGGAAGTGATCATGGACTGGCCAGAAAGCAAAGACTTTGGATTATCACCAGAGGAGGAGGTGACACATGCTGAAGAAGCCCCAGTGTATAACAAACTGTCAGAAGATGAAAAGCAGTATGCCCTGTTCACTGATGGGTCCTGTCGCCTTGTGGGAAAGCACCAGAGATGGAAGGCTGCTGTATGGAGTCCTACACGACAAGTAGCAGAAACTGCTGAAGGAGAAGGTGAATCAAGCCAGTTTGCACAGAGGTAAAGGCCATCCAGCTGGCCTTAGACATGGATGAATGGGAAAAGTGGCCAGTGCTCTATCTCTTTAGTGACTCCTGGATGGTGGCAAATGCCCTGTCGGGTGGTTACTGTAGTGGAAGCAAAGCAACTGGCAGCATAGAGGCAAACACATCTGGGCCACCGCACTGTGGCAAGATATTGCTGCCTGTGTAGAGAATCTGGCTGTGAAAGTATGTTGTGTGGATGCTCACATCCCCAGGAGTCGGGCCACTGAAGAACATCGAAACAACCAGCAGGTAGATCAGGCTGCTAAGACGGAAGTGGCTTAGGTGGATCTGGACTGGCAACATAAGGGTGGGCCCACGACACCTCAGGCCATCAAGGGAGAGATGCAACATACAGGTGGGCTCGTGATCGAGGGGTGGACTTGACCATGGATGTTACTGCACAGGCTATCCATGAATGTGAAACATGCACTGCAGTCAAGCAAGCCAAGCGGGTAAAGACTCTGTGGTATGGGGAACGATGACTGAAATATAAATATGGGGAGGCCTGGCAAATTGACTATATCACACTCCCACAAACCCGCCAAGGCAAGCACCATGTGCTTACAATGGTAGAAACAACGACTGGCTGGCTGGAAACATATCCTGTCCCCCACGCCACTGCCCGGAACACTATCCTGGGTCTTGAGGAACAAGTCCTGTGGCGACATGGCACCCCAGAGAGAATTGGGTCAGACAATGGGACTCATTTCCAAAATAGCCTCATAGACACCTGGACCAAAGAGCACGGCATTGAGTGGGTGTATCACATCCCCTATCACGCACCAGCCTCTGGAAAAATTGAACGGTACAATGGGCTGTTAAAAACTACACTGAGAGCAACGGGAGGTGGGACATTCAGGCACTGGGATACACATTTATCAAAAGTTGCCTGGTTAGTCAACACAAGGGGATCTGCCAATTGAGCTGGCCCTGCCTGGTCAGATCCTACATACTGTAGAAGAGGATAAAGTCCCTGTAGTGCACGTAAAAATTATGCTGGGGAAAAGAGTCTGGATTATTCCTGCCTGAGGCAAAGGCAAACCCATTCATGGGATTGCTTTTGCTGGAGGACATGGGTGCACTTGGTGGGTGTCATGGTTTTAGCTGGGATAGAGTTAATTTTCTTCACTCTAGCTGGTATAGTGCTGTGCTTTTAACTTAGCATGGAAAAAAATGTTGAGCAGATTCAAACTGGCCAAAGGGATATTCCATATCGTGTAATGTCATGCCCAGTACGTTAACTGGGAGGAGCTGGCCGGAGAAGGGAGGCAGCAATCGCGGCTCGGGGACGGACAGCGTCGGTCGGCGGGTGGTGAGCGGTTGTATCATTCGAGTTTCTGTGGTTTTTTTCCTTTTTTTCTTTCCCTTCTTTTTCCATTTTATTATATTAAAATTATTGTCATTATTATTATAATTATTATTATAATTATTATTTTATTGTAATTATTAAACTGTGCTTATCTCAACCCACAAGTTATTTTGCTTTTCCGATTCTCTTCCCCATCCCGCAGGGATGGGGGGGAGTGAGCGAGCGGCTGCGTGGTGTTCAGTTGCCAGATGAGGCTGAACCATGACAGTCCATTTTGGCGCCCAACGTGGGGCTTCTTCAGCACGTGTCACCTCCTCCTCTGGTGATAATCCAAAGCCTTTGCTTTCTGGCCAGTCCATGATCACTTCCAAGATTCCTGGGTGACTGGGGTTTCCTACTTGAGCCCGCTGGCTGGTCAGTGCAACCCATTTACTCCACGTAGCATCAGTTGCATGGTGTGTAGAGGGGATGTTTCCTTTGAACATCCAGCCCAGCACCGGCAGTCGGGGTGCCAGGAGCAGCTGTGCTTCAGTACCAACCACTTCTGAAGCAGCTCGGACCCCTTCATATGCTGCCAATATCTCTTTTTCAGTTGGAGTATAGCGGGCTTCAGACCCTCTGTACCCCCGACTTCAAAACCCTAGGGGTCGACCTCGGGTCTCCCCATGTGCTTTCTGACAGAGGCTCCAGGTAGGGCCATTCTCCCCGGCTGCGGTGTAGAGCACATTTTTTATATCTTGTCCATGGAAAGAAAATTAACTCTATCCCAGCTAAAACCATGACAGTGGGTGATGCGGGAGGATGGAAAAGTACGATCTGTGCCTCAAGGGGATTTGATTTTGGGTGAAAACAGCCAATGAACTGAATGGTATGATGCTAATAGCTACATAGTTGTATGTCATCTCTTCTGTGGTTGCTATATGCCATATCAATATCACAGTAGAAATCTCCCGCTTCATGGAAAATGAACTTTGATGAAACAAGTAAAGTGCAGCAGTGATGGAACAAGGACTGACTTCAGCATGCAACAATCCAGTGCTACACATACCATCTCTCCTGACCTGAAAGACTGTTATGATAGATAGAACCCAAAGTCTTGAACTGAATGGACAGTTTTGTGGAGATTTGTGGATATTTTATGGATGTTTTACAGGGGTGGTCCATAGACTAAGGGAATGATATCTGTATTACGTCAAAGGGTGGGAAGTGGGGTGGTGGTTGGTGAGATTGTATTGGATAGTATGGGACCTGGACATCATGTAAATGGTATGGAATAAGGGGTGAAGAATGTGCTGGTTTTGGCTAGGATAGAATTCATTTTCGTCACTGTAGCTGGTATAGTGCTGATGATGTTTTATTTGTTGTTAAGTAGCGGCTAAGTGTCGCTAAACAGTGTCTATAGTAGTCAGGGACTTCCTGCTTCCCTTGCTCTGCCAGGTGCACAAGAAGCTGGGAGGGGAGGGGCTTCAGCCAAGTCTGGCCAATGGGATATTCCATATCATATAACATCATGACCAGTATATTAACTGGGGGAGTTGGCTGGGGGGAGGAATGGTTGTGGCTCAGGGACTGGTGGTGTTGGTTGGCAGGTGGTGAGCAGTTGCATCACCTGTTTGTTTTTGTTGTTTTTTCCCCCTTCTTCCCCTGGGTTTTGCCTCTCTCTCTCATTATTTTCCATTTCATTATATTATTACTGTAGTTGTTGTTGTTATGATTGATTTATTTTAAATATTAAACTGTTCTTATCTCAACCCACGAGTTTTCTCAGTTTCTACCTTCTGGTTCACTCCCCCATCCCTCAGGTGGGGGAGTGAGTGAATGGCTGTGTGGGGCTGAGTTGCTGGCTGGGGCTAAACCACAACAAGATGTTCTCAGTTTACCTTGGTCAGTCATTCTTTTCTTTGTAGGTACAATTGTTGGTATAATATTTTTCCCGCAAGTATTATGCAGGAGACCAAGTGCAAAATTGATATTACTATCAACTTGGAACTAGAAAAATGGAATTTAATAGACAAGGTTTAACCATCTAATTTTGTCTATTTAGTGTGATAATATAGTCCTGTCACTGTCACTGTGATGGTGCAAGGATACAAACAAATCTGAATTTTTAAGAGAGCTCTTTAACCCAACAGGGACCTACACTGACAGAGCAACTCTACTGTTTTTCCTTGATCCTGTTGCTAAGGCACACACAAAATACCATAAATCTGTTCTTAGTGTGTGTGTGAATGATCTGTGTCCTTCTAGTCACTGTTCTTATCCTCCCCAAGCCTCAGTGTCCCCTTTGCAAAATACAGATTATAATGATGTTTTGTAATATTTTTTTTTCTCCAGACTCTATTTTATCTACCTTGGTTTTTTGTGATCTGGTTTTGGCAATATCCAAAATACAAGTAAATGTCTTACCCATGTGCCTGATATATTGCACACATTGACTTATAAAGGGGATTCCTGGTCACAGTTTCCTCTCCAGTTTCTATAGCAGACACAATAAATAGCAATAATCCTACAGTACTGGGTTTTTTAATGAATTTTGTGTTATTGCGGTCAGAAATCATTTCCTATATCAATACACCATACAAAAAGAAATAAATATTGTGAACTTGGGAAGGAAGAGAGAGAAGCAAACACAAAGCCAATAAAAGGCAAGTTCACCACTAAGGTGCTTTGCAGAGTACGCCTGTGTTACAACACTGGTGTTAAGGGACAGAAGGCGAAGAGTGAATGAACTGCTGGAAAGAACTTGACTTTGGTGTTGTGAATGTTTTGGAAGGTTTACTTCAAACTGAAGGTAGTATCTCCCGCAGGCTGAATGCATGTCAATAGGTAGGGCCTGTTTGGTGCACTCCTGCCACTCAACTTCCATTGTACCTTCACCTAGTAGGAATGAGCTTCATGTGTTCTGAGATTAACACTCTGGTGCTAACCAAGACATGTCATGTAGAGAAGGCAAGGGATTCACTTTCAAAAGCGTTGTCGTGTTTTAACCCTAGCCAGCAACTAAACACCACGCAGCCACTTGCTCACTCCCTACCCCACCCCTGGTGGGATAAGGGAGAGAATCTGAAGAGTAAAAGTGAGAAAACTCCTGGGTTAAGATAAGAACAGTTTAATAATTGAAATTTTAAAAAGTAAAATAATAATAAAATAATAGTAATAGCATATACAAAGCAAGTGATGGACGATGAATTTCTCACCACCTGCTGATCGATCCCAGCCAGTCCTTGAGCTGTAGTCACTGCCCCACAGCTTATATTCTGAGCATGACATCATATGGTATGGAATACCCCTTTGGCCAGTTTGGGTCAGCTGTCCCAGCTGTGTCCCCTTCCAGCTTATTCTGCACCTGGCAGAGCACGGGAAGATGAAAACTCCTTGATTCAGTGTAAACACTACTTAGCAACAACTAAAACATAATTGTGTTATCACATTATCCTCATACTAAATCCAAAACACAGCACTATACCAGCTCCTAGGAGGAAAATTAACTCTATCCCAGCTGAAACCAGGACAAGCAAATACTGAGCATTTGGCTAAGGACCTCATGGTCAAACTGAAACACAAGAGGGAAATGAGTCAGCAGTGGAAGCAGGGACACACACCCTGGGAAGAATACAGAGATACTGCCTTGGAATGTTGGGATGGGGTCAGGAAAGTCAAGGCATAGTTGGAGCTAAATTTTGCAAGGGATATGAAGAATAATAAGTGTTTCTACAGGTACGTTAATCATAAAAGGAAGACAGAAGAAACTGTACACACAGAGAGGAAATGAGATCAGATCTGGTGACAACTGACAAGGAGAAGTTTGAAGTACTCAATGTTTTTGCCTCAGTTTACACTGGTGATTGCTCTTCCCACATCTCTGAAGTGCCTGAATCTCAAGGCAGGAATTGGGGGAATGAAATCCAACCCATTGTAGGAGAAGATCAGGTTCAAGACCATCTGAGGAATGTGAACATACACAAGCCCATGGGACTTGATAAGATGGTCTGCAGGGTCCTAGGAAATTGGCTGATTCAGTTGCCAAGCACTCTCCATTATATTTGAAAGGTCAAGGCAGTCAGGCAAAGTCTCCAGGGACTGGAAAAAAAGGAAACACCACACCCACTTTTTTAAAGGGCAAAAGGCAGTACTCTGGGAACTACTGATCAGTCAGCCTACCTCTGTGCCTCTGTGCCCAGTGAGATCAATTGTTCAAAGTCCAAATTGAAATCAGTAGCAAGTGGTGTCCCTCAGGGGTCTGTGTTGGGACTAGTTCTGTTCAATATCTTTATTAATTATATAGTCAGTGGGATTGAACAGACCATCCTTGATGCCATCCAGAGGGACCTTGACAGGCTTGAGGAGTGGATCCATGTGAACTTCATGAAGTTCAACAAGGCCAAGTACAAGGTTCTGCCCCTGGGTTGGGGTAGTCACCACTATCAATACGGACTGTGGGATAAATGGATTGAGAGCAGCTTTATGGAGAAAGACCTATGGATATTGGTAGATGAAAAATGGGAATATAAGCTGGCAATGTGTGCTCACAGCCTAGAAAACCAACTGTATCCTGGGCTGCATCAAAAGAAGAGTGGCCAGCAGGTCAAGGGAGGTTATTCTCCCTCTCTACTCCACTCTCATGAGACCCCACCTGGAGTACTGCATCCAGCTCTGGGACCTCCAGCACAAGAAAGCCATGAACCTGTTAGAAAGGGTGTAGTGAAGGGTCACAGAAATGACCAGTGTGCTGCAAGACCTCTCTTATGACTAAAGACTGAGAGAGTTTGGGTTGCTCAGCCTGGAGAAGAGAAGGCTCCAGGGAAACCTTACTGCAGTCTTTCAATATGTGTGTGGGATTATAAGACAGATAGAAAGAGACTTTTTATCAGGACCTGTAGTGACAGGACAACAGGCAATGATTTTAAACTGAAAGAGCATAGGTTTAAGTTGGATATAAGTAAGAAAAATGCTTTATAAGGAGTGTGGTGAGACACTGGCACAGGTTGCTCATAGAAGTTGTGGATGCCCTGTCATTGAAGGTGTTCAAGATCAGGTTGGATGGGGCTTTGACCAATCTGATCTAGTGAAAGATGTCCTTGCCCGTGAAGTGGGGGTTGGACTAGATGATCTTTCAATCTCCCTTCCCAAACCAAACCATTCTATGATTCTATGATTTTATGCAGACAAAACTAGAGAATATCTAAGGCAATGTTTTGTATGTAAGTTTGGGTTTTGTGGGTTTTTTTGGTTTGGGTTTGTTTTTTTTAATAAATTGTACTGACTATATTACCATTTTTCTAATGTAGGTAAATGTTTTGTTTCCTCACCAGTATCAGGGTATTGAGGCCAAGACAAATATATTGAAACTACAGATATTGGAAAAAGTCATATAACTTTGGAAATATTTTTCTGATTCTTAATCATCATCAGCAGCAAGTTAATGCGTCATACATTATTTGAATGCTGTGGGAACAGTCTCAGCTTTAAGGCCGAAATGCAGCACATTGAAACTAAAGGACACCCTTCACTCACTAAATTGCAATGATTGTATGAATGCCATAAAAAAATAGGAACAGAATAGAAAATAACAGCCTTTCAGTAGAGCAGGAAGCTTACTGACTACTACTTCATACCCATTATTCTCATTTTTTTAAAATCAAAATATTCTGACCAATCTGTCGGGGAGAAACCGGTGTTTCTACAGATGGTTGTTTTCTGGTTTGTTTTGTGTTTTATTCCCCATCATGCAGTTTTAAGGCTCAAGAAAAATGTTTTGTTATGTCCTCTTTTAAACATCATATTCAGTCAAAACTATTCCTCAGCTTTAGACGACTAGTGAACCAGTATTCCTTTACTTACCAAATTTGTACATTCTATAGAGAAAAGCAGTTGGTTTGGAATAAATCCAGAGTGTGTCTCTACCTAACTAGGTTTGGGATAGACAAACAGTTCCCCTTTTCTCTCATTCTTTTAAGAAATGGTCATCTACCTGCATGGGTGAAAATCTAATAGAAATTGTATGCTGAAAATCTGGTTTCTGGACTGTTTACCCACTAATTTTTTTATATACTACACTCTCAGATTCTCTTGTCTCCTGCACTCTTGTCTCAAGAGAGACAGAATAAGTGACATCTTGTAGTGCATCTGGATACCATGATTTATTTAAAAACCAATGAAATTAAAGCTACTTGATTACATCAGACACTTACTACTAGCCCACAGCACTACATTCAGCAGGACTCAGCTTTTTTTCCCTGCTGGGAGGTCATTGCTGGGCTGGGAGAGTTGGACAGCAAGTCATATTGGTTCATACCATGCCTCTGCTCACAGTTAGCAGTCTTGAGCATCACTGGCCAAGGTGCCTCCTTGGGACTCAACCAGCTTTCATCTCCATGCATCCCTGTGATCTATGGGATGTTTCCTTACTTCCAGGATCTTTCCTCCAGCCAGAGCAAAACCAAGTTCTTCACCACAACCTTTCTGAGGCCACTTCTTTCCAAGGACATTTCAGTGAAGCTACTGAGGCCCAGGGCTTCAGAGCAGAGGATCGCTGCAGGGGACCCTTCCTAAAGCAGCAAAAACGTGGCACAAAGGAAAAAGTGTAGGGAGAGAGAGGATACCTGTTGTGGTTGCGCCCCAGTCAGCAACTAAATACCACACAGCCTCTCACTCACTTCCCCCACCCCTGCAGGATGGGGAAGAGAATCGGAAGGGCCAAAGTAAGAAAACTTGCTGGTTGAGATAAGAACAGTGTAATAATTAAAATAAAACAGTAATAACAATAATAATAATAATAGTAATACAATGGAAAATATAATAATGAGAGAGAGAAATAGTGAAATGAACCCTCGTGAGGAGAAAAAACCAAAAATCCAAACAACAAGTGATACAACAACTCACCACCCACCGACTGACGCTGTTGGTCTCCAAGCTGTGATTCTCTGCCCCCCTGTCCAGCTCCTCCCAGTTCACATACTGGGCATGACATCATATGATATGGAATATCTCTTTGGCCAGTTTGAATCTGTTCTCTTAGCTGTGCCCCCTCCTCTCCCAGCTTCTTGTGCACCCGGCAGAGTACGGGAAGCTAAAAATGTCCTTGACTAGTGTAAGCACTACTTAGCAACAACCCAAACATCGGTGTGTTATCAACATTATTCTCATACTAAGTCCAAAGCACAGCACTGTGCCAGCTAGAGTGAAGAAAATTAACTCTATCCCAGCTAAAATCATGACAGTACCCCACCTCCCCCCACCCAGAGCGGGAAAGAGTGAGCTACTGAGAAGCAGCAGCTCTGACTCGGCATGTGTGGGGACAAGAGCGAAGGCGGCAAAACCCCCTCACATACAAAAGCAGTCCCCAGGGAGTGCGAGTGACCAGGAGAGCAGAGAGCAGGGCGTGGCACGCCAGAAGGGTGTGGTGCCGCAGTTTGCATGGCAGTTCATGCGGGCAGGACGCAGTCACCTTCCTGGCTCTAATGAATAACTCATTGTCATGACCCACTGTTGGGCTGAACAATTTGGCAGAGGTTAAACCCCCTTGCTTTCCAACCAACCTCAGGTAACTCTGGGTGGTTGGGGGCAGCTGGGCTTAACTTCTGATTAATTCAAATGGTTTATCATGACTAAGTTTCTTTTACATTCTCGGAAACAGAATTAAGACTCAAAACGGAGTCAAGTGCCAAGTCACTTTATTTGGCCAACAAAAAGTATGCAAAATAAAGGAGAGAAAGAGAGAAAAGAGTGAGAAAAGGAGAGAGTTGTGATAGCTACCACCACAGATCTGTGGCATCCTGTCTGTCTGATTTGTCTTCAAATCTGGTGGAAGAAAGTTCTACTTTCTTCTTTCTTCCCTTCCCTTTCCTTTCCTTTCCTTCCTGCTGGTCTCCACTGGTTTTGCCTTTTATAGCATTTTTCTCAGAACTGTTTTGCATACCCACACCTCCCATTCAGTGATGGGGACACGTGCCCAGTACCATCACTAGAGGGTCTAGAGGGTCTGATCCCCCCATATGTGGTCAGTTGACCCTAGGCCCAGGCGCATGTACAGAGGATTAGGGCTATGTGCTCTGAGGCAACAGGATGCATATGTGTCCCTGTCAGGTCAAATTGTCCTGCGTGATGAGGTTTCAGTGGTTAAACTCTCCTGCTTGATTGCCGTGGTGGTTAAGCTTGTCCTGCCAACAATGTTGAGACAAGTTTCTAGTCCCTTACACTCATCTAGTTGTCATGACACCCCTGCAAGGAAAGGCTCTAGCCATGGTCTCCACTCACCTGAGAACCATCGCCAGAAGGACCGTGGTGACTCAGACGGAGCCCCCACACAAACATGCAGCTGTCCGGGTCTCCACCTGAAGGGAGTGCCTCAGCCTGGCACAAATACATGAGGGCAGCAGAGACAACAGCTGATTGTGGTGTGACCAGATGAATGATCTGCTCAGTGTGGTGGCAAAGCTGAAGGAGGAAGTGGAAAGGTTAATGAGTATCAGGGAGTGTGAGAGGAAGATAGATTGGTGGATCCGCACCCTATTATCCCTGGGGCCAAGGCAGTGGATGAAGGCTCCACAAGAAGCAGAAGGTCCACTACCCTCTTTCCACCAAGCAAAAGGAAGGAACCTAAGAGATGGGGGGATGGAAACAGGTATCTTCTCAGGGTGGCAGATGAATCCCCTCCTGGCCTCCCTCACCTTCCCAGCTGCCCTTACATCACAGATACCAGGCTCTGGAACTGGAGGATCAGGCAAATGAAGATCTAGGTGAAGGTCCATCCAGGGGGTTGCCTAGGGAGAGCTGGTCAGCCACACACATTATAACCACCTCTATTAAGAAGAAAAGGAGGGTAATTGTTGTAGGCGATTCCTTTCTGAGGGGAACAGAAGGACCAATATGCAGACCAGACCCATCTCGCAGGGAAGTCTGCTTACTGGGAAACTCCCTGATCTGGTATGGCCCCCTGATTACTACCTGCTGTTCGCTGTGCAGATGGGCAGTAACGAGGACAGAGATGGAGTTCACCTATCTCAAAGGGGGAAAAGGATTCTCTCTCATGAGTTGGCAGGACTCATTGAGAGAGCTTTAAACTAGGTTCAAAGGGGGAAGGGGATATAGCCAGTCCCACTAGACAGGAGCCTAGGGGTGGCATGCTGAGGTTGGGGGTGAAATTAATAGTCCAGCTCAAGTGCATCTACACCAACGCACGCAGCATGGGCAACAAACAGGACAAGCTGGAAGCCACTGTGCAACAGAATAGTTGTGATTTATTCACCATCACAGAAACATAATGGGAAGACTCTTATGACTGGAGTGCAGCAATGGATGGCTATAAGCTCTTCAGAAAAGATAAGCAAGGAAGGAGAGGCAGTGGGGTGGCTCTGTATGTTAAGGAATGTTTCAGTTGAATAGAGCTTAGCAACTGTGAGGATAAGGTTGAGTGCTTATGGGTAAGGATGAGGGGAAGGCCAACAAGGCAGATATCCTGCTGCGGGTCTGTTATAGACCACCCAACCAGGAGGAAGAGGTAGATGAAGTGTTCTACAAGTGGCTGGTAGAAGTCTCACAATCGGTTGCCCATGTTCTAGTGGGGGACTTCAATGTACTGGATGTCTGCTGGAAATACAACACAGCAGAAAGGACACAGTCTAGGAAGTTCCTGAAGTGTGTGGAAGATAACTTTCTGACGCAGGAGGTGAATGAGCCTACCCGGGGAAGTGCCTTGCTTGACCTGCTGTTTACAAACAGAGAAGGACTGGTGGGGGATATGGTGGTCAGAGACTGTCTTGGGCTTAATGATCATGAAATGATAGAGTTCTCAATGCTTGTTGAAGTAAGGAGGAGGGTCAGCAAAATCACTGCCATGGACTTCCAGAGGTCAGACTTTGGTTTGTTCAGGGCACTGGTTGGGAGACTCTCTTGGGAGGTAGTCCTGAAGGGCAAAGGGGTCCAGGAAGGCTGGGCATTCCTCAAGAAGGAAGTCTTAAAATCACAGGAGCGGGTTGTCCGCAAGTGCTGAAAGATGAGCAGGCAGGGAAGATGACCAGCCTGGATGAACAGGGAGCTTTTGCTGGCACTCAGGAAAAAAAAGGAGTTTTCTACTATTGGAAGAAGGGGCAGGCAACTCAAGAAGAGTATGGGGATCTTGTTCAGTCATGCAGAGAGAAAATTAGAAAGGCAAATGTCCAGCTGGAACTCAAGCTGGCCACTATTGTAAGGGTTAACAAAAAATGTTTTTACAAATACATTTACAACAGAAAGAAAGCCAAGGAGAATCTCCATCCTCCATTGGATTGGAGGTGAACATTGCCACCAAAGACAAGGACAAGGCTGAGGTACTAAATGCCTTATTTTCCTCAGTCTTTAACACTCAGACAAGCTATCCCCAGGGTATTCAGACCCCTCAGCTGGAAGGCAGGGATGGGGAACAGAATAAACCCCCTACAATCCAGAAGGAAGCAGTTAATGACCTGCTGCTCCACCTGGACATTCACAAGTCTATGGGGCCAGATGGGATCCATCTGGGAGTACTGAGGGAGCCGGCAGAGGGGCTTGCCGAGCCACTCTCCATCGTTTATCAACAGTTCTGATTAACAGGAGAGGTCCCAGATGACTGGAGGCTTGCCAATGTGACAGCCATTTACAAGAAGGGCTGCAAGGAAGATCCAGGAAACTACAGGTCTGTCAGCCTGACCTCGGTACCAGGGAAGATTATGGACAGTTCATCTTACGTGCACTCACCAGGCATGTGCAATTCAACCTGGGAATCAGGCCCAGCCAGCATGGCTTCATGAAAGTCAGATCCTGCTTGACTAACCTGATGAGGAAAAGGCTGTGGATATTATCTACTTAGACATTACTAAAGCCTTTGACATTGTGCCCCAAAACATCCTCCTAGAGAAGCTGGCAGCTCATGGGTGGGAAGGGTGTAGTCTTTGCTGGGCAAAACACTGGCTGGATGGCCAGGCCCAGGAAGCTGTGGTGAATGGAGCTAAATCCAGCTGGCAACCAGTCACAAGGGGTGCTGCCCAGGGCTCAGTTTTGGGGCCAGTTCTGTTTAATATCTTTATCAATGATCTGGATGAGGGGATCAAGTGCACCCTCAGTAAGTTTGCAGGTGACACCAAATTGAGCAGGAATGTTGATCTGCTTGAGGGTAGGAAGGCTCTACAGAGGGACCTGGACAAGCTGGGTTGATGGGCTGAGGCCAATTGTATGAGGTTTAACAAGGCCAAGTGCTGGGTCCTGCACTTTGGTCACAACAAACCCATGCAACGCTACAGGCCTGGGGAAGGGTGCCTGGAAAGCTGCCCAGCAGAAAAGGACCTGGGGGTGTTGGTTGACAGATGGCTGAACATGAGCCGGCAGTGTGCCCAGGTGGCCAAGAAGGCCAATGGCATCCTGGCTTGCATCAGGTATAGTGTGGCCAGCAGTACTAGGGAAGTGATTGTGCCCCTGTACTTGGCACTGGTGAGGCCACACCTTGAATCTTGTGTTCAGTTTGGGCCCCTCACTACAAGAAGGACATTGAGGTTGCTGGATTGTGTCCAGAGAAGGGCAACAAAGCTGGTGAAGGGTCTAGAGAACAAGTCTTATGAGGAGTGGCTGAGGGAGCTGGGGTTGTTTAGTGTGGAGAAGAGGACGCTGAGGGGACACCTTATTGCTCTCTAGAACTACCTGAAAGGAGGTTGTGGTGAGGTGGGTGTTGGTCTCTTCTCCCAGGTAACAAGTGATAGGGTGAGAGGAAATGGCCTCAAGCTGTATCACGGGAGGTTTAGATTGGATATTAGGAAAAATTTCTTTACTGAAAGGGTTGTCAGGCATTGGAACATGCTGCCTAGAGAGGTGGTGGAGTCAGCATCCCTGGAGGCGTTCAAAAACTTGCAGACATGGCCCTTCAGTGCATGGTTTGGGAGACATGGTATTGTTGGATTGTTGGTTGGACTTGATGATCTTAGACATCTTTTCCAACCTTAATGATTCTATTATTCTTTATGTGAACCCCTTTTTTGAGCACCAGCCCTTATGTTTGGCATTCTAAGCCATGATTTTTCCCTAACTAAACAGTGTACGTGCAAAAACGCAACATGTGATCAGCTTCTCCATTGGTGGTTCTCTCACAGGTCTTCATATTAACTGAAGCATTTAGGTTGTGCTAACTCTGTTTAGTTCAGGTGTTACAAAGATTTACAACCAGCCCATAACAGTTCCATCTAGCAAATAGCAGGCTTCTTTTTGGGGACTTCAATAGTTCAGTTTTGAGTACTCACACTTACATACGTATATCCAATTATCTGTCTTCTGTTAACATTCACAGTTTAACACCTCAACACAAGCATACCACCAGAAAAAAATCACTTTAGCATCATTTCAAGGAATGATACAAGTAAATATATTTGAACAATGGGAATAATTCAGTTCCCAAATGAATGAAGAAAAAGTTACTGAAGGTCAAATAGCTGATTCCACAAGTGGAGCAAGATTATTGTTTGGGAAAAAAAATGTACTGTGGCATAAAAATGATAACAGTCATAAGTCAGAAGATGAGCTTTGAGTAAATGTTTGAAATGCATGTATTTATGCTGTGAGAACAGGACAGAAGATAACACTTATGAATGAAATGGAAAAAAGTGCTTCTAGGTGAGCCAAAAAAGATTTTGCTGAAAATGTAAATCCCCAGAAAGTTTTAAGGAAGACAAAGAAAGGATGGATAAAAAGCAATTACCATTGTGTTTTTATGATTCTTGTGCCACGTCTCATTTCACATTGGTCCTAAAACAGGTGAAATAATGAGTGCTTGTTTCTGGAAGATTGATTGCTGTCAAGAATAGAAATTTGCCAGAAGTAGCAAGAAAAAAAACCCTTCACCTAACGACTGTACTTCATATCACAAACAGAGTAATACCTACAAAATATTTCATTTGGTTTGAAACTGCAAATGAAATACTTATACTTGATTTTTTAAAAATATATATTTTTTTATTATATGGTTTACCAAAAATAGTTGTTTTTAATATATACAATGAGAAAGAAGACAGACTTTTTAAAACAGTGAAAGTTACTTGTATATGATTTTGGATTTAATACAGCTCTAAATTTTGACCTACTGATTTTTTAAATATTATTTTTATTTTTATATACAATCTCTTTGAATAACAGGTGACACAGTGACTCAGAAACTGCTGGTCTTTTTGAAATGTCCTAGAATTTTCCAAGCAGTAAGGACTACTGGTTTGGTTATGAAAGCTTCTACAAAGAAGGGTGTTTTTGCATGTACTATTTCAATCCTCTCATCTCTACAGTATACCACTAACTTCAGTTGGAAACTTGTTCTTGCAATTTTCTGCCAATAGAATTCAGTGAAAGATGGAAAGTTTATCAGAATTAAAATTTATGAAAGACCATTATAGTTTTGTAAAAAAATAAAGCCTGCTGTATAATCACTGATAAAAGGTTCAGTTGTATGTTTATAAATGTGTAAACCTGTTAGTCTAAAATATAAAAGCTTCCTCAGTTAGATGATTGATTAAAAAAGGACAAATCAAAACCCCAACCATGATGGAAAACAATAATTAACCTCAATAAGAAAAGTCAAATCTAAGCAGATGGAGAAACATATGCTAACTAAAAAGTAGATGTAATTTCCTGTGTAAAGAGAAAACAATAAGACCTAGAATTTCAGATTCTCTTTTTGTTTGTCTGTTTTACCTTAAATAAATTGCAAGATGTTAAGTTACAAATATGAGCACAATTTCACTAAGTACCCTAGTAGTAAAACAATGCAATATGTCCAGGTAGATAAGGCACTCGCTGCAATGAGCCTTCAATGGTGCCTTAAGTGTATGTCTGAACTGAGGACAAAATAAGGTAGAAAAAGATGTTTTCTTTAGCTAATTATGGTGAGCCTGTCTTACCTATCAATCTCCTATCCATCAATATTTCAATTTGAACACATTTGCTATAATTTTCAGCAACTGTTACTTCTAGAGTATTATAAAAAAAAAAATTTTGTCCAAACTTGACCAACTTTGCAGCCCATGATACAATATTAAGCAAGCAACTGTGACCAAAAAAAAACCCAAACCCCCAAAAAAACCAAATGCCACACAAAGAAAACCCCCAAACAAATAAAACCTATGGAAAAAAAAAAAAACCAAACCACACCTGTTTTCTGCTCATTTTGAACACGTTTTTCACTAATTTTCTGTTGTTCTGGGGACTGGAATGATGTTTTATTGCTACTCAAATATGCAGGGTTCAAGTGTGTTCCCACTAAGATGAATAGAAGGGGTTTTACTGGTTTTTTTCATCTGTTTTGAAGCCTGTATTTTCTAAACTACTGATTCTGATGAAAAAGAGGGAGGAGATCAAAACAAATGAACAATTAGTCAAAATTTCAGCTGTATCTTGGGAAAGATTTTGGATATAGATTGTTCTGTGAGAAGGAGGGGATCATAAAACACTTCACTCTCATTATCAGTTGCAAAAGCTTAGAGGAGCAAGAAATACTGGATATGTTAATTCTTGTAATTTAATTAACACTACTGATTTCCATTACCATCCTCCTCACACTTAGCAGCTACACATTCATCTCTCACCTCCAATGAGAAATGGATACCTTTAGGAAAGAGATTAAAAAGTCAAGAGCTGGAGCCCTGCAGCCCATAGTTACGGGCCCATGCTGATTTCAATGAGCAATTAGAAAGGGTCTCTGTTATGTTACTCTGTGTACACACTTTTATGAAGTGTATAAATCTTACTTCAAAAGATTCACAGTGAAATTATTTGTGTGGAGTATTTCTTCTCTAAAGCTAGCTTCAGTGCTCTATTAAATAAGTATTGAAAATTCCTTTGCAAAGGGTCATAAAACCTTAGCATGATTCAGTGTTATAAACAAAAGTACCAGAATGTGCAGTTCTGAAACTGTTTGAAAATTAAGAAATTGAGTATTAATCAACAAAGTTAAGAGCTCTGTACAAGAGAGTTTCAAACATGTTGTTTCTCCTATGTGAAACAACTGAGCTGACATCACTTCATATATCAGGGTAATTTAATCTCTGTGAACACACCAGCTAAACACACTTTTCTTGTTTTTCTTCTCTTTAATCTTCATGAATTGAAGCATAAAGCCACCCTTGGACATAATACTGTTTCCCTCTACCTGTTATTTTACTTTATGGGACAAACACATGGAATTGGAAGGGGCTTCTTGGCTTAACATTTTCAGATCTTTGCTATCACAGGCTATTGTCACATATAACCCACTCATTAAATAATTCATTTTAAGAATAATTAGGATTTTGTTTGTTCCACACTGCTACTGCTAGAAAGCTATTCCAAATCACTATTCCTCTATGTCTTAGAAATTAGTTTAGCCTTAATGCTGGGACTGCATTTGAATGCCTTCAAATAACATGCAAAAGGTTAACTTGCTGCTGCTGAAGCAATTTATTCAATTTCCCATTTACTTCTGGGGTTTTTTTTCAGATTATTCTTTCTTTCAAAAGTTGGTTTTAAGGCCTTCTGTAATCTGGCTGTTTTTCTGCCATTTGATATCATCATTAACTCCATAGAATTGTTAAAAGAAAAATTGTTACCAGGCCAGAAACGGTATGACTCATGTATGCTGGGGATTAGGATGTTGTGTCTCATTTAGGTACCTAGTAGTCTACAAGTTTTGTTCTCACCTGGCATAATTCATATATTTCTCTAGAAATATTGGTCAACCCACTCTGTCCCTATGTTTGACATTCTAATTGCAAAATGATACAATAGGTGTTATTCTTAGTTCCTTATACTGTCCTTCTGTATGAAAAACATAAACCACTAAATCAATTTTTGCACTGACCAGCAACACCAGAGTTTACATTTCAATTTAGATTAGTGCTGCCTAAGCCAAAATCCACTACATCTACATAAACACAGTATTCTCTACAGAACCTCTCAGACACCTGATATTAAAAAGGACTCTTTCCAAAACCATGTCCTATATTATATAGCTACAGGCACAGCTATGCATTTGCATGGACATCTCTCAAAAACACCATTTGCAAATTTGCAGTTATATTAATGGGATTTTTAGTCTTAAAGGACTGCAGAGTCAACTCTCTTAACAGCTAAGCAACAAGATCTTCATCTCCTTAACAGAGTACTTGGAGTTTTATGCCCTAAAATACACAGAAATTCCATTAATCTGAGCATTATTTTGGTTGCATAAACAGGTTTGAGAAATACATCTAAGTTTGGTTTGGTTTTGATGTATTTCTGAAAGTGTCTTTAAAAGTCTTCATGTACTGGAACTCAACTTCTTTTCTACATTATCACCTAAAAGTCAGCAGGGACATACAAGTGTTTCATAAAAAAGCAAAGTCTGAAAAAAAAATAGTGTAATTGTGACTCTACTGTGAAGTCTGTAAAGAAAAAGACATAAATATAATTTAACTTCTTTTAATATTTTTCCAGTGGTTAATTACCTTCATTTTAGAAAATGTGTTTATACTGTCTCATTTGAAATTTTCTAGCTACACTTCTTATCCAGTGATTCTTGTTCCTCCTTTGTCAAGCAGATCAGAGAGCTCTCTGGCATTCTGTACTTTCTCTCTGCAAAGGTACTTATACATTGTATTCAAGGCACCTTTCAATCTTGTCTTTACTAAGACAAATAGGCAATAGTTTTCTAAGTTTGAAAATATAACACATTTTCTCCAGCTCGAATATTTGAAAGCTCTTTTTTTTTTTTTTTTACTTGCTTGCTGTACCTTCTCCAATTTGTCAACTGCCTTTAAAAACCCTGATATCACAAGTCTATGCAGAAATCTGGTACTAATCTCACTTTTTCTGTATGCGGGGTTAAAAGCTTCTTGTTACTCCCCAAGCTATATGCTTAAAGAACCAGCTAGCTTTTTGGCACAGCTTTATCCTGGCAATTAATTTTCAACTCATTGCACAAAATCACCTTTAAAAGCATTTCCAGGATGCCACTTTCCAAGATATAACCCCTAGTCATTGAGTTGTTTGGTATATATTGGACTTTCAGTGATCCATAGTAGTTAAAGTTGCTGCCAGGGTCTTTTTGGAGTAAACTAGTAAGTTTTCTCCAAAGCAAAATGTGGGTGTGATTCTGGAAAGTTTGCTCTAGAAACCAGCCCCCAAAGGTGGTGTAGATGAAACTGTAACACAACTGGCTGCTTTGTCCCATGCAGTGCTATAGCATCCATTAACTCACATTCGTGATCTTATGAACATATGTATCTTCAGATCCATGCAATAAAAATATTAGCCTCATAGTATGTAGTACAGCTCTTATGTTGATTAAAACTGAAGTAAACATACACAAAAAAAAAAAAAGTATCAATCTCTATAGTGTGAGGACAATCCAAGTGGGCAACTTCTAAACAGTTCAGGATCACTAACTGGGAAGGACATAGTTAACACCTGTCTTAAGAGTGCTTGTTTCCTCATGTTTGCCACAGATGAAGATATTAAAATGCAATTGGATTTTCCTAGAGCACTCCATTGGGAAGGAGTTCAAGGATGTTCTCCCATTTGAAATTACTTTTTTGAGAAGTGCTTTTCATTCATTCATTAATTCATATATTGTGTGCTACATTGACATTATATAGCAATAATTTCTAAATCAAAATATGTCATGCTGTCAGACAGCTGATAAATGTCTAATATTATTAGATATATACTTCTAACTTTATCAACAATATTTTTACAAACATCGAGGAATGAAATAATGTTTGACAAGACCTATTTTCCATTAAAATGTATTAGCACAAATTATATCCATTTACTTTATTCCTCAACCAATTTAATCCCATTGAAGCTTTTTAATTGTTTTCCTTCGGATCGCTCTCAGACTAAATGTTACATTTACCTGATCACGTTACTTGTTTTGTTAATTTGTTTTTAATTGGTATAATAAAAGACCTCTTTGATTTCCTTGACCCACTCAGATATATTCAGAACAAAAATGGACAAAATATAGACATCCTTAAATTACCTTTTCTTGGTCTCCGACAGTGGGGTAGGCTTTAATCAAAGTTTTTCTCCTTGGCCATGGAAGTACCCTGTTTTGTACATACACAGATTCATTTTAAATAATGCATAGGTTTTTGTTTGTATTTTTCTGGTTTTATTTTTCAATCCTTTACTTAGCATTTTGATTAATTCTGGGAAATTAAACCTTCTGAAAAGCAAAGTAGATATATGTGAACAGATTATTGCTTGAAACTATCTTGTATATTAAAGTCAAGCCATAATATTGTTCCCATATACGTACTAATGGCTTTTATGCATTTCTCTGTCCTCTCAGGCTTTGCTGAACAAGTTGCAATTTATAATCTGAATATTCCAATCACTCACATCCCCTCTCCAGATTCCAGCAATTACACTCATATCAAATTTCTTGTAATTCATAAGGAATTCCAGTTCCTCATGCATGTTTTCCAGATTCTTAAAACACTGTTTTAAGGAAGCAAAAAACTTTATTTTCTAGGACAAATTGCTTTGATTTGCTAACAGCAGGCAGTTTGCATCTGCTCCTCATATTTAACTTTAAATTAAAGGCAATGAGTAGATTTTATTTCCACTTAGGATCAAACTTGTTATTTTAACCTGATGATATCTAGTCTTTAATTTGTACACATTTCTTCTATGTCCATATGTATGTGTATATAGATGGGTCAAACTGGCTGTGACATGACCTGAAAATTCAAAATTACCCTTTAAGTACAGCAATATAAATTTAATATAAGCCAGCAAACCAAACTGTTTTTTTTTTTCTCCAATCTCATCGTATTAATCTCTTTATATCTCCTATTTCAACGGATAGCGAGCACAGGATAGACATTTAAAACACAAACTTTCTTCTTCAACTTCAATTCACATAGTTTCTCTTTGAAATTATGCCACATATGGAATATGTGCAAGCTACATCCTGATCTGAGGCTCCAGCAAACCACCAGCAACGTACATTTCACTGAAGCAAATTGACTATTTTAACTGAAGATTTCTTTTCTTTTCCCCCACCCACCCCCTTTTTTTTTTTTAAATGGAGATGGGGTAATGATGAATATTTGCTGTTAAAATTGCACAAAAACCCCAGAACTTTGAAACCTCATTCCTTCAAGGTTTCACACAGTGCTCTGGACTGCTGAGGATGGCATAGCTGATGGAAGTGGTCTCTGTGTAATCTACTAGTCTTTTTGTGCTATGATCTTTTCCTAAACTCAGTCCAAAGGAAATAGGAGAAATTCTTACTCCCAACCACAGAGCCTGTCTTCTTAAATTAACCTGCAAAGAAGTGTGCTTGCAGCTCTCAAAGTCCCCCATGTATCCACCATGGCAAAACCACAGGGCTGTAAAACACTTTACCATCAGAGGAATGGGCAGGCATGGGTGGAGAGCACAGCTGAGGAGTGGCTGACGCACACGCGCTGTAGGTGTCTCTGCCAGAGAAGAATTTCATCTGCAGTTCCAACTTAGGCAGGCGGGAACAAAATATAAAGATAAAAGTAGAAGGAGGATTTGAAAGCAGCACCTAGGTGGGAATCTTGTGTGTAGTCAAGAAAAGAAGTACACTAAGCAGAAATGAAAGTACACCCTTGATGGGGAAGACAAGGACCTTGAACACGACTAAAGGGATGGTAAGCAGTGAAAGAATTTTAATTGGGGAGTTTCATGACTTGAGCTTCAGGAGATAAAACTGACTTTCACAGCAGCATTCTGGAAGGATTTAAGGGGAACAAAGCAAATAGTCTGGCTTTTATCATAACCTGTGCAATGGTTAAATGGAGTTTTATGTATGTCTGTTATCCTTAGCTTTATAATGATTTTTTAAAAGACTTGGGGAGGGGTCAAAAGAAAGAAAGTATCTTCTGTGCTATGTGAAGGATATATTCTGGGGTGCAGAAGGTTGTCTTTCAAAGCTGACCATCAGAGCTAAAAATATTCAAGATTTGAAAACACTGTCCAGCACACAAATGAGGACCCAAGTAAACAAAGAAAGCTCAGCATGGAGGATAATAATCTCCTTCCAAATTGTATCATGATCACAGTAGATCATGACCTTGTTTTATAAACCTAGTCCTGCTAAAAAACACACAAAAAATCTGGACCCACTTCACTAAAGTAATTCCATTACTGAGAACTTAAATAAACACTTGAATTTGTTCCCTGAAAGCCTATAGATAGTGCATTTGTCATTTAAAAGCACACATTACTTTTTACGCTTTAATACTAATGGGTACTATACAATTTAAGGAAAAACTTCTCTACTCATGACAATACACAGAAGAAATAGTCTATAATGGTTATGAAAAAAAAGCAACACCGGAATTTCAAGTTAATTAACAGTCTTCAGGTAGTTCACTGACTAAATCTTAAGATTATCTTATTAACGCGCCCTATAGTTAAGGACCTCTACTGTAACACATTTGAATTCCTAACTCATAGCATCCACAAGTATGCTCTTTTTTCAACATAGAGCAATTTTGCGATGGATGATTTGTTAAAATTAAAAGGCATTTGAAAACTAAATTCTGGCATAATCTTAACTGTGACAGTTCAGTCCAGAAGAAAAAAAAATATTTTTTACATTATCAATAGAGAGTGTCTGAATTCATCGATGGTATCTTTGCCAGTGTTACACTGCTCCAACGTTTTGCAAATATTATGCCTATGGCTGCCCTTGTTATAAAAAAGACTGGTAGGCAGAGCTCAGCCTCTTTGAAGGTGTGCTGTGTTTGGCTGGGGTAGAGTTAATTTTCTTCAGAGTAGGTACTATGGGGCTGTGTTTTGAATTTGTGCTGAAAACAGTGTAGATAATACAGGGATATTTTAGTTACTGCTGACCAGTGCTTACACAGAGTTAAGGCCTTTTCTGCTTCTCACCCCACCCCACTGGTGAGTAGGCTGGGGGTACACAAGACATTGGGAGGGGACACAGCCGGGACAGCTGACCCCAACTGACCAAATAGGTATTCCATTCTCATTCTGTTAGAGACATGGCAGAATTTGTGAATACAGAATTTGAGAACACAGAGATTAAGTAATTAGCTCAAGATTACTGAATGTCTTGCCTGAAGCTGCTATCAGTTTCAGAATGGGATGAAATATTTGGATTCCTCTTGTATCTCCTCAAAATGCTGATGTGTTACCAAGTTGCTAGAATTCAGAAGACTTTCTTAAAGAATAACAATTTCCTTTTTAGTCTTACAATGAGAGTAATAATCATTTTAGTATTAACAGAATAAAAAAGAAAGAGACCTGATCTGTGACAAAGATCCTCTTATGCTAGTCCTTCCACAGGAAGCTGTTCACTGTCAGTGTGACACCATAATCTCTGACTCATCCCATCACTATTATATGACAGTTAAATAAGGTAAGTACAGCAGAATTGCTAGAAGGAACTGAAGTGTTATTAACTTATTTCTTATTACATTAACCATAATAGTCATTCCTGAAGGATTATGTATATTACAGACATTATTTGAGACATTAACACCCTCTTCTTGATGGAGAATTCTCAGTTGTATCTGCTACATGCTCCCCTCCCCGTCATTAGACACCACTAACTGCTTCCCTTCCATCTTTGTTCTTCTTTCTTTTAGATATCAACAAAACACACTTCATTTGCAACAGAAATATCTGTCTCCTAATTGAGGTTTCCAGGGAAGCAAAGTGAGATAATTTAATTACACTCCAAATAGCTACTCTACCTCAAACTGTTTAACTCTTTTTAAATGAAACCTCACATAACAGAGGGAGTGTATATGATTTTACAAATGTAAATAAGTATCATGGGCAATATATACCTCAGACTAAGCTTGACAAATTAAATAAAAGTCAGTTTTATACCTCAAGTCTTTACACACAAAGACAACACTCATGATCTTAGAAACAGGAAGAATATCCTAAGCATAACACTGTGTCCAGCTACTTTGAAGATTAGAGGATGCACCAAAGTAGTTCAGCTACTTTTGGTCACCTCAGAAAAGGAACAAGTCTGACAGCATATAAATTGTAGTTTGCCAGAATTAGACTGATCAGCCTTCTTCCAGGCAATTAGCAGGTGTTTCTGTCTATCTGCCTACTTACATGCCCTCTATTAGCACACTCTCTGAGCATTTCACAAACTTTAATGAGCTTGTCTAATGCAGATGTAGAACCTATGCTGCATCTCATCAGTGCAAGATAAGCGAAGTGAGGATAAGAATGGTCCTTGATGGAACATCAGTGTTGAAGTACTCAATAGAGGGCACAGAAGTTTAAAAGTCCTGATCACTCACAGTTATGCAAGCTCCCTTGGATTTTTCTCACAGGACTAGAATGATAGTAAAGGGGAAAGAGACCAAAGTTTAATTCTAAGTAAACTCTTTATGAGATTAAGATAGCATGCAGCTCACCCACCATGAACTTGATAGTTCAGTGGCACTAGGAACACAGATCTCTCTCTGTTTTTGCAGTTGTACAAAAGAAGCATATCTACATGAGATGCTTAGCTTGTGCTACATCACATACTAGTTGGCATAATGTTCTGTGTCACTGTGATTAGCAATTGGAGGAAGGTAAGCAGATTGAGGAGACAGGCTGGAAAGACTGAATTATGTTATTTGAAAAGAAAATATTTTTTCCACCCAGATTTTGGCACTTACATAAATTAATGAAAGTTTGTTGCTAGATAAATTTGCTATTACATTCTCTTTAGTTCTTTGCTATGTTTTAATACGAGCACTTCCATGACCTTGGTGGGAAAACTGTTTCTTCCTGTGGCAATTATAAATAACAGCCTCCTAATGGCTGGATGATTAAAGCAGAATTTGGGGGCCTCCAGGCTAGATTGCATCTGTGTGTTTCACTTAACCACCTGTAACAACACACTTTCAGCAGATGCAAGTAGGGAGAACAGCATCTTCTGTGGACTGGCAAAGGGTATGTCTGACTTTATCCATCACTGAAAAGATGGAAATACTTTGTAGGAATTTGTTTCTATTACCTTTAGTAGAAGTTTCTGAAGGCTGATGATATCCCACAATGAAACACTGTATGGACATACAACAAAGAGATGTAAGAGAGCAGACCTAAGGCCATTGTGCCAACATACAACAAAGGACAGTTTCATAAGCTAACCTCTCAGAAGCATAAAGATAAATCATTTCCTAAAGAAAGACTGAAGAAACTTTCCAGCCAAATTAAAAATGAGACATGGTGCCAAAAACGTGAAAGCAGAAAAGGTCTTTCCTGAATCCTCTCTTTTTTTCAAACAAATCCTGTCTGATAATGAAGGTAAAAGATGGCAGATTCAGAAGGTACAGCAGCCAGAAAGCAGTAGTGGGTCACACTGGAGAAAGAACAAGAATCTGAAGTATGATGCAGTGATGAAACTGTCACTGATAGGTAGGCTAAAATTAAGGAAAACTGAAGCAAATGAAAAAGACATAAAGAACATAATTTACATCTCTGGGAACAGAAAGAAGAACAATTGTTTGAAATTGGAGGGCATGTCAGGAGGCAAGAAGAAACAAAAAATTGTCAAGCCTGAAACAGAATGTAATTAAAGAACAATTAACAACAGACCAATCTGAAAAAGTGATTACTAAAAGGGCACACAGAAGTTTGTTTCCTATGTCTGCAATGGGTAGGATACACAGAGATACAGTTGTCAAAATCCATTACTATCAGCTGGAGAACCCCTCTCTTTTGGGAGAAGGAGATTTTTTTTACAGATTTATAAAATACTAATCTTCTAGAACCTCTTAACAGTGACATTTGAGCAGAAGAAGGAGTTGAAAAATAAAAATAATGTGCCATTATTTAGATAGAGGTAAGGCCTCTCTTAATTTTCTATTTGCTTTTGACAGTTTTACCTTTTACAGTTTTTACCTGTTACCTTTTACTTATTACATAAAATTCGGAAGTACTCACAAATGGCAAAAGTAAATGGCTGTTACACAAGAAAGAAGTAACAATACAGATATGTTTTGAGGTCTGTTCCTTTTTCATAATTCCACCTTAAAGTAATCAATAAAGGACAAATGAAAAAAGCAAAGGTCTTGAATCACTGTAAGCCTGCAGTACTGCAAACCAAGAAGGAAGACACAGTCCCATCAATCTTTAGCCTAGAGATGCACTGTGAAGGGTCAGGAAGCAGAAGGAGGGAGAACTCTTCTGAGAGTAACTATTTGAAAGAAGTTCCCAGGGTCTCTATGCTGCCCAGGATCAACCTAATAAGTAAGAGTTCTCAACCCATTCAGTTTAGGTAAACCCCTGAAGATGTATTTTTATATAAAAATTCCTTACATTGAAGACTGCAAATACAAATGTAGATGAAGTGTAGATCAGGTGATGGGATGTCATAAATTCATTTTAGGTTGACATTACATTGGGTCTCTGAAGCTCAAGAATTTTATGTGAAAAGCTCGACTGTAACCACATAGGTATTTTATCTGGTTGATATGCCATATACTTTTGAGGTACTTCCCTCAAAAGTCCATCAGACAGAGACAGCTAATAAAATATAGGAGAGGGATACCACTATAGTAGTACTCACGACAAAAGAGGCAGCAAAATTCACCTTGATAAATAGCAAAGAACATATCAAAAATACCTGTACTTTACAATGTTCGAAGTCCTTTCATTTTAGAATGGTATAAAATAAAAGCAAGTGAAAAAAATCCATATGAGTGTGTTTCAGAATATTTCTTGGGAAAACAGAATGGAACTCAAAAAAAAGCAGACATGGATATGGTGATTAAAATTACTAAGAATAAAAGTATTAAAGCTTGAGAGAAAAAGATATGTTAAGAAATGGCACAAGTACAAAAAGCAAGTTCTTTGCAGTCTGGGTAATCGTTAATTTTTTGACAATGGTACAGCAGAAACATGGTTTTTACCAGAGCACTCTATTTGAAAGAAATAGGATTATATTTTATTACAATATATATCAAGATATACCTCTACAAGCAAGAAGAGTGACCATGAATAACCTCATTAAATTAATCTGCATTAATGTAAAAGACCTTAACAGTATAATAAAAAGGAGGAAAAAATAATAAAAAAAAAACTTGCAAAGTTCCTAGCAGACATCAGGAGACACATTTCAGAGATGCAAGAACCATTACTCAGAGAAAATTGGTTTAATCAGGCTTCTTTCTTCTTGTACCCTTTTAAAAAGAAAGAAGATGGTGTAACACTAGATAAACATAACTCACCAAAAAAAAAAAAAGAAAAAAAAAAAGAAAGAAAAGAAAAAAGGAATAGGAAATAAGTCCCATTTTGACCTCAAAGATTGCAATAGGATCAGACAATGCCTCAAGCCTGTACAAGCAGACTTTTACAATGGTTTCAGGTGTACTAAAGTCTGGCTCCAGAGCTTTCACGTTCTGTATGTAAAGCAGAATTCTGCAGCATCTGGTGCGGCTGTTGTTCTCCAGATGTCTATAGGCAGACATGGGTGGGATTCATCTGCCTCACTTAGATGTTTAGTAGTTAGATAATCTAAATTTTAACCATAATCATAAAGGCCTAACTTACCATGTTAATCCCTTTTTATTATCAGTTGGAAGGGAGTCTCCAGAGGGCTATTTATCTCCTCTTGGAGTAGTTATGTAACACAGGCCATGAGAGTACTTTAGATGTAGATTACTAATTTACTTGTATACATTTAGGGCAGATGAGTCCCAACAATCATTGTTACTGATTAAATTCTACTGTTTTCAGGATAACAAAGCTTTAAGGGAATCTCAAAGAACATTATTCTTGTTGAGAGAACTGACCTGGGCAAAGCTTGCCCTTTTTTATGGTTCCTCTGCTTTTAGGATTTTAGTAACTTCATGATAAATTATTTCTTAAACAAACCACTGGCTAGGTTAATACAGACTCCTTCTCCTGCTCTTTCTGCATTGCAAGTAAAGTATTCCTGGTCTTCTTTTTGGCCTTTTTAGGCTTCTTCAATAAACATTGATTCAATAAATAAGACCTGCTGGTCCTGTTTCCAGTAAGTACATTACTTTTATTCTTTTTGTGTACTTGAAAGGACTTTGACTTCTTCCTCTTACCTACAAATAAATTGTTTGTATTTATTTTCTTATCAGTTCAAGCTGCCTGATGTGTACTTTGCTGGGGGTGTTCTGTAAACTACCATTCCCAGCATGCTTTCCCAGTGCCATGCCACTTACCTGTCCAAGTGAGCTCAAAAATGCTTTTGAATATGTAAACTGTACAACTTCATTTCCTGACATCCAATTTGCACTTAAATATATCAGGTTGCCTGTAGAAATGCAGATTCTTACATACGTAATATTTGCATCTATATATTTTGAAAATTTGCCTCTAGGTGGACAATCACAGTAACCCAGAACATATTGTTCCTTTTCTTAAAAGCAAGTGTTACCGAACCTTCAGATGAAGGGGGCATTTAAATTAAAGGTCAGGAAATCCAGCTGTAGTTTGGCTTTGACTGGTGCTTTAGATCTCAACTTTAAATTCTAATTAAAGATTGAGGTAGAAGTATGAAATTAGAAGTAATGAGGAAACTATAGGCTATATTTTTCAATGTTACATCATGTCCTCCATTATTTCTACAAGCAGAATATGATTTTTGTATTCTTAGCGTAATTTCAGAGCTTGTTTTTCTCACAGAGAGGAACATGGAAGTTCTATAAATAATACCTGACTACTGGTATAAAGGAAAAAAAACAATTCAACATATTCTCTTATTTAATTATGTTTTCTGTATTTTAATAATTAAACCAGTTTTTGGAAATTCCAGAGACTGACTTTCCTTTTTAGTCATAGATTTTTCTTTTCTGAAGGCAAAGAAATCTGATCTCAATGTCCTGTTGAGATCCTTTTTGTTTCATGCCCTACGTGCTGGCTAGTAACCAAAAAAAAAAAAAAAAAGCAAGCTATGTTTGCCTTTAAAACCTGGCTCTATGCTAAGAAAACTAATTGCAAAACTTAATTACAGAACTGTTAACTGGCATTTCATCATTTGCTTACACACTGGCTGAGCCTGACTAATGCTGGCTACTTTGTCCAAGTTTCATACAGATTGTTACATATTCCTTTTATTGGCGTTTGGGTTTGTGTCTTCTCTTCAGACACCTGTTGACTTGCTAGAAATGCAGTCTATATTCTCCAATTCATCAATCCCTGAAATACATTGTATAATCTAATGACAGAGAAGTTGCATCATTTTAACATTTCTATGCAGAAATACTTGTTCTACCTTTGCCACCTATGTTTGTCGTACAGCTAAATTTACTTTCTTATTGCTTTCCAAATATTCAAGGGCAGGTACTATGCATCTAAATTCTCAGTTGCTGTAGCAGTTTTTAAATGTTGTTTAAATGATTCGTGGCTCCTTACACTCATGCTTTGTATTAAAAAAGGGACATTTTGCCACACTCACTTTCAATACCTTAAATAAATCTGGATAGTTTCCTTCCTGGAGACTGAAGGACTAGCTGACTTGACCACGTCATTCTCTTGGTATAAATACAACTGTTGATTTAGCTCTGTCTCAGAAGTAAGATGGGATTGCTTGAGACATAAAATCCTCTATTTTGAATTACAGTACTCTTGAAAAATATAATATTTTTCCAATTATACTGACTGCTGGGCATTATTTTCTGCCTAGTAGTTTAATTCTTTGACTTAGCCCAGGTGTACCTGGACAAGGAAGATGTCTTCTTAATATTCTGTCAGGTCTTTGATTCACTGAAATCAGTACATAATTTCCTTGATACAAAATCCCAGTTTATGCTGCCAGCATCAGTCATTTGTTCTTTGTGATCTGACCAGCATAGAATAAATTCTGGTTTTTGCCCTGTTTCACCTCTTTCTTCTTTGTGATTTATTTGGAACCCTCATGAAGTATTGGGCACCCCTTCAAAGAGGCAAAAAAAAAGCTGTAGGATGTTGACAGGCTCTGTTCTCTTAGGTTATGAGTTACTTTCATCTCTGTCTGATATCTTTGCCACCAGAAATGATTTTTCTGAACACAAAACATCCTGCTGCTGGAGTCTTGATGATATTCATTGTAGTTGTTTGAAAGTACTCAACACTGGCTTCTCCACAATGATTTCTAAGGTCCTGTGATCAGATTGCATGTCCAGCTTCTGCCTGGAGCTGAACAGCTAGAATTTTTCTGTTCAAAGAAGCACAGCTAGTAGCTGTTTCTCTATCTAAACTTTTGGTTGCTCTGTGTTTGTTATTACTCCACGGGCCAACCACTGCTTCCTAGCCTCTTTAAAAGACATAATGTTCTAACTTCAGATGGTTCAGGTGCTTAAAAATTAAGGAATAAGAATAAATGCCTGTTAAAAAAATCTTATTGCTTTTTAATATTTTTTTCCTTGAGTTCAACGTCGTGTTGTTGTTGTTATTAGCACAACAGTTCACATGATTTTAGAGGTGTGAGAGGAATCTAATGGGGTACAGAACGTGGCAGGTCTGAGGGACATCCCCAATTTCATGAACAAGATCTGCCACACCTCTGTAATTACTGAAAGAGTTCAAAGAAGAGAGTAACTACCAGCAGGGGTAGTGAGGGATTGCTTGAGAGAGAATGATCCATGGAACCTGATAGACTGCATCCAAGACTGCTGACAGAACTGGCTGTCGCTGTAGCAAAGCCACTTATTATCATCTTTGAATGGTCATAGAGATCAGGGGAGCTCCTATATTGGGAGCTTTGCAGAAGATGTCATATTTGAAAGGTTAGTGATCTTGGGCAAGTCATGTCTGCTTTATGGGGCCTTGTACTTAAGGCTTACAAAGATCATATTTTGGCATGAGTAGCTGTCATGGTTTAGCCCTAGCTGCAACTAAGCACTACACAGCCACTCGCTCAATCTCCGACCATTGGGATTGGGGAGAGAATCAGGACGGTAAAAGTGAGGAAACCCCTGGGTTGAGATAAAGGCAGTTTAATAAGTAAAGAAAAATCTGCATGTGCAAGCAAACCAAAACAAGGAATTCATTCACTACTCCCCATGGGCAGGCAGGTGTTCAGCCATCTCCAGGAAAGCAGGGCTCCATCACGTGTAACAGTTACTTGGGAAGACAAACACCATCACTCTGAACGTCCCCTCTTCCTTCTTCTTCCCCCAGCTTTATGTGCTGAGTATGATGTCATATAGGGTGGGATATTTTTTTAGTCAGTTGGGGTCATCTGCCCTGGCTGTGTCCCCTCCCAGTTTCTTGTGCACCTGGCAGAGCATGGGAAACTGAAAAAGTCCTTGATAGTGTAAGCACTACTTAGCAACCACTAAGACACCTCTGTATTATCAACACTGTTTTTAACACAAATCAAAAATATAGTCCCATAATAGCTACTATGAAGAAAAGTAACTCTATCCCAGCTGAAAACAGGACAGTAGCTTCTGTAAGGGAATCTGTTGAAGTGCCTGTGCTGTGCTCTGGTGGATGTTATGAAAGAGATAACATTCCAACCTGTCAGGAGAAGATATACGGTTTTGTTCATCATACGAGGTAAAATGCACCGTGATAGGAGAGGGACATTGAACCAGTCCATGGATGGGACCTGTGCAGCATGCTCTGGGAAAATGTGGTCTGTCCAATGCTGCATGAAAGCAGGGTTCACAGCATCTGAAAGGATGTAAGATTTACTTGCTATCCACATGTCTAGTCTATCTTATTAAAACATCTATTTTATGATGTCACTTGGTGCCTTGCCTCTCTTACTGAGATTCAGAGAGAACCCTGCACCCCACCTCTCACCTCCCAGCCCAGTGCCTGGAAGTCCCTAAGAACTACAGCATGGTAAATGCTGCATACATCTTTGAAAAAGGCCAAAGGATCAATACAGAGAACTGCATTCTGGTCAGCCTCACTTTGGTCCCTGGGAGAATCATGGAGTGAATCCTCTTGGAATACATTTATGAGCACACGGAAGTAACTGGGAACAGTCAGCAAGGATTTAAAAGTTTGTCTTCTATGATAAAATAGATTAATTTGTAAATGAGGGGAAAGCATGGATGCCATTCATCTTGACTTTAGCAAGGCTTAAACACTATTTTCCCATGTGTCCTAAATGAGAGTTAATGGTCTGAATGGGTGTTCAACTAGATGAGTAAAAAAAAATTATTAAATGGGTAGGCCTAGAAGGTAGAGATTAAAGGGCTGCACTGTTGCTAGAGACCAATAACAAGTAGAGTCCTTTAAGGCTCTATCTTGAGACCTATTGTACGTATTATCTTCACTGGAGACAACAAAAGACAAGACAATATAGTGGACTCATCAAGTTTGACGCCAAACTGTGGAGGACAGTTTTGAGAGCATAATGGCCATGTGAAAGGACCTAGACAGACTAGAGGGAGGACCAGGTTGATAGGAACCTCCTGACATTTAATAAAACAAATGGAAAGTCATGTATTTGGGAAGTAATAATCCTTGCAGCAATACAGGCTGGGGACTGTCCTACTACAGAACAGCTGTGCTGAAATAGACTCTGCTGAAAAGAACATGAGCCAGCAGTGTGTCCTGGTGACAAAGATCCTTGTCTATGTTAACAGGAGCACAGCCAGTAGAGCGAGAGAAACGGTTATCTGCCTGAACCTAGTACTCATTAGACCACATCTAGAATACTGCAGTTTGGGCCCTCTAATACAAAAAAAAGGCACTAATAAACTGGATCAAGTTCAGCAGAACAGCACCACAATGCTCAGGGGCTGGAGCACTTGCCCAATGAGCAGAGGCCAAAGGAACAGGGCTTGTTCAGCCTGGAGAAGTCAGCTTTGGAGCAGACCTAAGAGGTCCCATCCAGTACCCATGGGTAGGTTACTGAGAAGACAAAGCCAGGCTCTTCACAGTGCTGTGTGATGGGAGGACAAGAGACAAGGAGCATAAGTTAAAATAAAGAGTGTTCAGACTGGATGTGAAGAAAAACCTTTTCACCCTGAGGACAGCCCAGCTATGGAGCAGGTTGCTCAGAGAGGTTGTGCAATACCCATCCATGGACATTTTTAAGACTTAACTGGAGAGCCAAATGATCTGATCTCACAGCTGACCCTGCTTTGAAAGTAGATTGGAATAGAAACCTCCTGAGGTCCCTTACAACCTGAATTATCCTATGATCCTATAAAAACACTACCTTTCTTAATGTTTCTCCATCTGGGGATTTCTGTAAAGATTTCAAGTTTCTCTGTTTTCTTCAACTTTTTTCAGGTATTTCAATATTCTGCTCCTGATACGTCCCCAGGGTTATTCACAGCTTGACCCTGATTAGATGATGCCAGTTTCCCAACACATTCTCCTGCAAAATAAGATAATAGCTGTAATCATACTTTTACATTAAAGGCCATATCATAGGTCTTGAATGAACTTCAGGCCAGCAGAACCTAAGAGTGTTTCAGGTGACGAGCAAAAAGAAGTCTTGAGTCATATGACTAAACTTGTAGGGCTATTTGAGATGTCCTAAGCATTCCCAACTAGCATTGTACTATGCTCCAGAAAGCACAGGTCTTCAATAATCCTGTCTGCTAGTCATAGAATGATAGAATCATTAAGGTTGGAAAAGACGTCTAAGATCATCAAGTCCAACCGCTAACCTATCGCTGCCAAGTCCACCATTAAACCATATCCTCAAGCACCACATCTACCCTTCTTTTAGATACCTCCACGGATGGAAACTCCACGACCTCCCTGGGCAGCCTGTTCCAATGCCTGACAACCCTTTCGGTGAAGAATTTTTTCCTAATATCCAACCTAAACTTCCCCTGGCGCAGCTTGAGGCCATTTCTTCTTGTCCTATTGCTTATTACTAGGGAGAAGAGACCGACACCTGCCTCACTACAACCTCCTTTCAGGTAGTTCTAGAGAGCGACAAGGTCTTCCCTCAGCCTCTTCTTCGCCGGACTAAACAATCCCACTTCCCTCAGCCACTCCTCATAAGACTTGTTCTCTAGACCCTTCACCAACTTTGTTTCCCTTCTCTGGACATGCTCCAGCACCTTGATGACTTTCTTGTAGTGAGGGGCCCAAAACTGCACACAGTACTCGAGGTGTGGCCTCACCAGTGCCGAGTACAGGAGCACAATCACCTCCCTGCTCCTGCTGGCCACACTCTTCCTGATACAAGCTAGGATGCCTTTGGCCTTCTTGGCCACCTGGGCACACTGCTGGCTCATGTTCAGCCGGCTGTCAGCTAGCATCCCCAGGTCCTTTTCCTCCAGGCAGCTCTCCAGCCACTCTTCCCCAGGCCTGTAGCATTTCATAGGTTTCTTGTGACCCAAGTGCAGGACCCAGCACTTAGCCTTGTTGAATCTCATACCGTTGGCTCCAGCCCAACGATCCAGCCTATCCAGGTCCCTCTGTAGAGCCTTCCTGCCCTCCAGCAGATTGACACTTCCACCCAGCTTAGTGTCATCTGCAAACTTACTGAGGGTGCACTCAATCCCCTCATCCAGGTCATCATGAAGATATTGAACAGGACCAGCCCCAACACTGAGACCTGGGGAACCCCACTCATGACTGGCCGCCAACTGGATTTGACTCCATTCACCACTGCTCTTTGGGCTCGGCCATCCAGCCAGTTTTTAACCCAGCGCAGAGTGCATTTGTCCAAGCCGTGAGCAGCCAGCTTCTCCAGGAGAATGCTGTGGGAGACAGTGTCAAAGGCCTTACTAAAGTCCAAGCAGACAAAGTCCACATCCTTCCCCTCATCCACTAAGCAAGTCACCTTATCATAGAAGGAGACCAGGTTAGTGAGGCAGGACCTCCCTTTCATGAACCCATGCTGGCTGAGCCCGATCCCCTGGTTGTCCCGCATGTGCTGCGTAATGGCATTCAAGATGATCTGCTCCATGACCTTTCCAGGCACCGAGGTCAGGCCAACAGGCCTGTAGTTCCCCAGATCCTCCTTCCAACCCTTCTTCTAGAGGGGCATCACATTCTCTAGTTTCCAGTTGTCTGGGACCTCTGTGGGGTCCTAGAGGACAGCCTTCTAGGGGCTGTCTTAGATACTCTGTACTACTCATCTGTGTTTACTCAGCTAAACCAAGCTGTAGCTCTTATGAACAATAACAGGAGCTTAGACATCTTTTTTGCATTGGAACATCTGTGTGTATTCATTAAATTTAGGTGTCTCCGTGTCAAGCTGACTTCCAGAATTTTCACCACATCAGGGTCTCATTATTGTACTAGTCATATCATGGAGCCAAATCCCAAATGCCTACAAGATTTTTGTATACCTCATATACTTTACCAGTGATTCTTTAACACACTTAGAATATTTTTAATGTTTTAAGGAGCAATGAGGAAAGCAAGAAACTTACTGTGTGTCTTTGGATCCTTATACATTTTTTTTTTATAATTATGGGATTTTTTTCATGAGTCTATGTCTGCACAAGGTATGGAGCATAGTGCAGAGAGCCTGCACCTGTTTGAAACTGCTATGTTCACATTACTGCAGTGCTGCATCCATACAAAAGGGTAAGTCATCTAAATTGCTTTCAAGGCCCAAATGAACACTATGCTACATGGATGTAGGAGTTCAATGCAGAGAAAGATTTCAGGATTGCATTGACACTATAAATCATCTCAAAGCTGCAGCTAGTATAGTGACCTTTTCACAGTGTAACAGAGCTGATGAGGGGAAGGTAGATATTTTCTGAGATGTTACTGATGCTTATGTCAACAACAACAAAAACCACAGGATTTTAAAGAAATATACAGTGAAAGATTTTAAATATATTTTTACGTGCAAAAGCCAAATATGGAAATTAAACAAAGCCTCTCTAGATGAAAACCAGCCGAATTTGGAGTCACCACTATGATCCATGTGCTTTACACTTCAATAAGGTAGGCCAGAAATTATTTAAATATTGTTAAAGGAACCAAGATTATTTCTATGCACATTTGAAACATAATGTCAAAATTGTCTGCTAGCATTACCAAATGACATTGACATACTTAAATGAATCCAGTGGAGAGCTACAGAAATGCTTAAAGTACACATAAGTACAAGAAACAAGGTCATTGAGAACTAGTTTTCACACACACAATCACATGGAATCAAGGTTTGTTCGACCTTTGGAAAACATGGGAAAATTCTGTTGCTGCCTACAGGTGCATAGTAGGAAGGGGTAGATAAAGCGGAGCCAAATTCTTCTCAGAAGTACACAGACTAGAATCACAGAATCATTTAGGTTGGAAAAGACCTCTAAGATCATTCAGTCCAACTACAAACCTAACACTACCAAGTCCACCACTAAACCATGTCCCTAAGTGCCACATCTACACATCTTTTAAATACTTCCAGGGAAAGTGACTCAGCCACTTCGACGGGCAGCCTGTTCCAATGCCTGATAACCCTTTTGGTAAAGAAATCTTTCCTAATATCCAATCCAAACCTCCCCTGATGGAACTTGAGGCCATTTCCTCTCATCCTATTGCTTGTTACTTGGGAGAAGAGACCTACACCCACCTCGTTATAACCTCCTTTCAGATAGAGAGCAAGAAGGTCTCCCTTCAGTCTCCTTTTCTCCAGGCTATACAATCACAGTCCACTCAGCCACTCCTCAGAAGGCTTGTGCTCGAGACAGTTCACCAGCTTCATTGCTCTTCTTTGGATGCATTTCAGCACCTCAATGTCTTGTAATGAGTGGCCTGAAACTGAACACAACGTTCGAGCTGTGGCCTCACCAGTGCTGAGTAGAGGGGGACAACCACTTCCCTACTCCTGCTGGCCACACTATTCCTGATGCAAGCCAAGAGGCTGTTGGCCGCCTTGGCTGCCTGTGCACACTGCTGGCTCATATTCAGCTGGCTGTTGACCGACTCCCTCAGGTCCTTTTCCTCTGGGCAGCTTTCCAGGCAGGCACTCTTCTCCAAGCCTGTAGCATCGCATGGGGTTGTTGTGACCCAAGTGCAGGACCCGGCACTCAGCCTTGTTGAATCTAAAGTTGTGCTTATTCCCACAATGCCCTTAAAACATTCCATCAGTTTTACATAATCCCATAAAATACCCCTTTGTCGGTTTGCTCTTTCCCATAAGACCCATGATAACCCTGTTACCCTCCCTCATATCAGTTACAAAGTTCTAGCTGAGAATCTCAGTAGCCTGTCAAACAGTAGCCTGAGAGTCCTAGTTATCATTACTTTCTCCATTTTATCCTGTTCATTAGGGTTCATGTATCTGGGTAGGTATTAGTTACTTTTCCTGTCCTTTTTTTTTTCTGTGTTGAATGTATATTCAGCCGGCTGTCAACCAACACCCCCAGGCCGCTTTCCAGGCACTCTTCCCCAAGCCTGTAGCGTTGCATGGGGTTGTTGTGACCCAAGTGTGGGACCTGACACTTAGCCTTGGGATGGATAGGTCAAGAAACAATGGACTTAAGTTGCTCTGTATAAAGAATAATGGTCTTACCAATTCTAGACAAATATTTTAATAAATTGCCCAGAGAGATTGTGATATTTCCATCCATGGAGAGATCCAAAATTCTGGATAAGTTCCTTAATAACCTCTTTTAACTGGACATGTTTTGACTAAATTATATCTAGAGATCCTTTCAAACCTATAATAGTCTATGATATTACGCAATTTGTGGCTTAGTTCACAGTGCAATAAGGACTACCATGCTCAAATTTGGCTGTTGTAGTCAACTGCAAATGGGTGATAACTGGTAGAAAGTGAGAACAGCACCAGCATCCCAGTGAAACACTGAACACTGAGAAAATTAACCAATTTTTAGAAATGTACTGAAAAGCTCTCCAAGACTAATCACTAATTTGTGGCTCTAATATTCACTTCTCCCTGAAGTGCCTCTTACAGATAGAGTATATATCAATTCCTAGCAGATATAAATTCTAAAAAGCACTCTTGATTATATGGCATTAATACATTTTGCAAAGAAAAGGCAGTTTCTTAATTTGAAAATATATTGGAGACACAGCAGTATATTTTTCCATTTCCAAATGAATTGTTTGTGTTCTGTTTAGTTTTGTTTAGTTTTGTTTTGTTGTTGTTTTTATTTGTTCTCTCCCCCCGCCCCTGCATTGTTACATTACCATTTTGACACCTTCAGAGATGGGATAGTTTTGCACAAAGATAGATCTTAACAGACTTGTGTCCTAATCCTTTGTTTTAAATCTGAAATCCAACCTGGTAGGTGTACTAATTAATGGGAGAGAGAAGTAACTCCACCTTTTATTAAAAAAAAAAAAAAAAAAAAAAAAAGATTGCTCCATTACAGCAATTAGCACCTAGACAAATAGCTCCCAATGGATTCTCTCCATGACTGGATGATGCAGTTTCTCCATTTTAAGTAATGTGTTTCATTTTATACTTTAGAATCACAAAGAAAGAGGACATCAGCTGAACATCATCAGCTGCATCTAACACATTCTTCACAGGTGTTTGCCTCATTAATTTTTAAAATTTTCCAGACATGATGATTCCACAGTTCATAGATAATATTTTCCAATATTCACACATTCTTACTTTTACACATTTCTTTTTCTAAAATCTTAATTAATATTTTAGATGCTTTTTAGGCCCATCCACAGTGGAGATGGAGAACAAGAGAGTATAATCTTCTTTGCATAAGACTTTGTCATATTGAGTATCTTTTATGTCCTTCTGTTTCCCCGTTAGACTGGCTTAGAGTGAACATTAGCAAATATGAGGAAGTTGATAGTATGGAAGATTTTAAATATGTCCATGTACAAGTCATTATTATTTTTTCACTAGTTTGACAGTAAGAAAAGCCAAGAGATATGTTGGGCACCAAATAAGCTTCATTTTTGCTGGAAGAGCTGAAATATGATGTATAGCTTTTGGAAGAATACTAAAACATTATTCATATTTTATTTTTATTACCTTATTTAGGAATGTCTGTTTTTCTCAACTTCTGCTATTTCTCCCTTTCTTTTTTCCCTCCATCTGGATTTCCTGCTTAACAGCCTCTCTCTTCCTAGCCTCTCTCTTTGATCTGTCCTCAGTCCCTGTTACCTTTTTGTTTGCTAAACATAGAACCACTTTCCTTGTCAATTTTTTGTCTTCTTCCCTTCAGCTTCTTTTCCCAACAATTTATATTCCTTTAAATTCTCCTGCAGGTGGTTTGGGGTGGTTTTTTTTCCCCCCCTCTCTGTATATCTACTTCATATCTTTTATTCTCACACACATATACTCACTCCCTTGAAGGCTAAGCTAAACAGAAGAGGTCATGGTTGTGTGGGTAAGTGAACTATAAGAGCATCTGGTTCATTAAGGTCATCTGATGAAGATGCTTTTCAGGTCAAAGGGAATAATAACAAAGACAATGATAAACAAAACACACAGAGACACAAACCTGATAGGAAAACAAATAAAAGAGACAATAAAGGATACCAAAACTCCTCAAGCACTAAATGATGGGTTATTAAGAAAGTGTGCATACAGCTTTGAAGGGGGATAACCCAGGCTTTGTGACTGATAAGAAGAAGGAAACAAGATCATTATGGATATTTCAGGGGGATCTGGGGGACTGTGCAAAACCATTAAGTAGGAGAAGGGTCATAGGTAAAGAAAAGGGAAGCATGAAGGAGGGAAAAGGGGGAGGAATAGGAGGAAGGATAAAAAGTTTAATAGTATGTAAGTAGGCACTGGTCAGTAGTCTTGCCTGGCTGAGCCCTGTGCCTGATCAATGCAATCTGCTCTTTCTTCTTAAATCTCTTCTTCACCATTTTCTGTGTAATTTCATTCTCTACCCCATGCATGAGTGCTGTAAGGTGTAGGTGCTAGAATATGCCAGAAGGAGCCATGGGTGACAGGGCTCACATGTCTGTATCCCAGTGACTGGAGGGACCAGAACATAAGTCTCTGTGTGTGAGTGTTATAAGGGTCAGTAGCTCTGTAGGGGTCTCAGTGTGTTTATATTTTCCCCAAATGAATTTACATTGATGCGCATGGATATGTATATGTAATTCACTAGGAAATTCCAAGCTGGACTAGGCAGTGAGAAGGAGGAAAATATGCATCTGAAAGGTTAAAAATCTTTATAAGGGCGTGCAGATCCCGTATTTTAGGAAAGGGCTATTGGGCAGGCAGAGGGTCCGTGCTAGTATCTGAGGGGACCTGAGAGTATGGGGTGCCTGTGGGATGAGTGTGTAAGTGCTGCGTGTGTGCAATGAGCGCCCAGCTGGACCAGCCAGTGAGTCAGGGACCTGTGGGGTGGGCAAGGGGGGCCGGGATCCACGCAGGGGTGCGAGTGGGCAGAGGGGCTGTGCTGGTGCTCAGGGGATCTTTGAATGTGAGGGTGCTTGTGAACCTGGAGAGTGTGGTGTGTGCGCTGCACTGGTGACCTTCTGCCTCTGCCAGCCCAGGAGGAGGAGGGGACATGGCTGTCTATACTTTCATGTGAGTTTTATATTTGTTTAATGTATGTGAGTCCTGGTGGTGCTCTATGTGGATGCTGTTGAAAGCAGAGCCCTGTGTGTGGCAGTCTGTGCGGCAGCCTACATAAGTGTCCTCTGTAGTGTCTGTGGCTTGGGTGCATGCTCAGCCTTGCTACTGACCAAACCTGCAAACACAAAAGCAGCAGCTGTGTCTGTTGGCCTAGGATGGAGACACCAATGTCTGCAGGCATGCCTGGCTGGGGTCCATCATCCAGGCAGGAGGAAGCCTTGAGTCCCTGAGTCCACTCAAGGCCACGGCTTCACAAAGGCCTTAGGGAAGAATCTGAAGTCTCAGTGTCTGGGTCTATGTTCCTTGAGCCCTCAAGTTTAGAAATGGCAGCAGCCAGGAAAGTGTGTGACTTCAAAAGCTCCCATTACAACAGAGCGTCCTCAATAAACTTTGAATATTCCAGTCTGAATGTCTGGACCATAAAGATAGTTTAGGGGGAATAATAATAATAATAATAAAGGCTAAATTCAGTTTCTGGTGAAAGATGCCTGTAGATATTCTGCAATTATTGTCAACAGTGACAGTCCCTTGTTTTCTTTTTGCACTTCCACCACATACTGACTAGGGTGATTGTTTCAGTGATTCCTGTCTCACAATAAATCTGAAATTATTTTCCTTGTCAGCATGCTGGCAGAAACAGCATGATGATACAGAAACAGTGACAAAACAAATTGGCAACAGACACTTCAGGTACTTTTGTCAGATATGAAATATGCGGTATCCAGCAAATAAATCTATTAGTTCTTAGTAACAACAACAACTGACAGTAAGAGTAAAAAAAAAAAAAATCGAACTTCTTGAATAAGTGGGCAAATCTTTCCGAAGGATCTCCAAAAAGCATTGTCTGCCTTTTGCTTTGGGCTGGACATGGCAGCAAATACGGATAATGAATATAGGATGCAGGATTATTTATTCCGTTACACGGAGCCTTCAGGTCAATTTGCAAACAAACTCAGGCACCAGAGTTGCTGCAGGAATATTTCTGATATTTTCAACAACACAAGTCTTGAGTAGAGCTACATATATCTTACATGTTTTTGGTGGACTATGTTTCTAAGGAGATGTGAACAGATGTGACCCTGATTAGTATGGCCATGCTAACAGTAGCCCATGGTATGCATCAATGCATTGATGTAACTTGTTTCGTTTAGGGAGTCCTCATCTATCTGATACAGGTGTGCGTGCCGTAAAGACATTTTGTATTTACTGAGCGGATGTAAATCTCAAGAATGTGAACAGATTCCTTGAGAATTTCTTTATCAACATTCAGTGGATACAAACCAAGGAACATTTAGAAAGAAAGGACATATTAACACAAGTGAGACTTGACTTTCTGATACTTTTTCATGAAGGATAGCAGCCAGCAAAAGATGAACACAGGTGATATAATTTCAGTCCATTTTGTTGGGGCACAGTGATCCAACATTTTTACAATGCAAGAAACAGAAAATTTGGAACTTATGGCCTTAAAAACTTCTTAGTACTGTTTTATTCAATATATTTGTGCCTAGTGGTACAGCACTTATCTGGGATCTAGCTGTGATCTGTAATTATTTATAATATTCCCTTTAAGGTAGCAATCTAAATTAAAATTACTAGCCAGGAGGTTTTTTAAAAGAGCAAACCTAACCTCCTTAGAAAATCACAGGCATATTGATATAACTAGTTCATCATACATTTTCTAGCACCCTAAGGCACACCAAAGTATTTTTTCTTTTTCTTTATTTTTTTCTGTTCCATTTTCATACAGGACCTCCCTGAGCATTTTTCTACTTTCTTAGGAAATTTTCAGGAATGTAACTCTTTTCACAGTTTTAAATTGCAAGCTTCTATATCAATTTTATTTGCTTGTTTATTGATTTCTTACTTTATGTAAAGGCAATGAAATACAAATTTTGGGAAGCCACAGGACACTGGTAAATTTTTATATTATGTTGCACACAATATTGACTCATTTATTCCCTTATTAACATGAAGTTTTTCTTTATTATCACTTGTAGGAGGGAGCATGATGAAAATCTGTTGTGAAACTCTAGTCTGGTTTGTCACTCAGCAGGGAAATAAATAAATGTCTCCAATAACTTTATCCAAAGCATTTTCTTTGGTAAACACAATAAAGTACACATACAGACATGCAAGCAATGAAATACCAGAACATCTGGTGAACTGCAGGTGGGCCAGGAATATGAAGTCAAAACAGGTGCAGAGAGGCAGGTTTTCTGATTCTGAAATTGTATTAGATGCTGGTAGGTTTCTATGTACGTGAGGCAATGACCTGCATGTTTTCCACATAGGTTAGAATCAGTCACGTGTCATGTTCAAGAACGTATTTTATGAGAGGATAGAGCTGAAAAGAAAATAACTATTACATGAAGTTTTAAATTTTAATATATATTTTAATTACATACCAGTGGATGTCCCAGTCTCCTAATCCCTTCCCTCTGTCTTTTTCTCATAATAATGCTTTTATACAAGTTAACTCTGGTTTTGAAAAATACTGTTTCTTAAGTAAAACTACTGTTACTTAAGGTGCCACTGCTCTTCTCTTTATAGTACAGATTTTTAAAAATAATACTCACTTACTAGTATTGAGGTAAAAAAAGATAACTCTTAGTAAAAGGATGTTTCAAAAATCCAGTAATATTTTTAAGATCCCAAAACAGGAGCTAATACTTCCTAATCTCTTTATCAAATTTGGCCACCAAAATTTATCTGAATCCTTTAGGATTGCAAAATAAGACTGTAAAATATTTCAGGAATAAGATATTTCATTTTATGTTGTGTATTTTAACCTCATCTAAAACTCCAAGGAACAAGCTCCTTTCCATGACTCCTTATGTTGTTTTACTTGTACTAGGCTCTGTAAGTTGGTGGAAGTTTAAAATTTTGATGTGTCTTACTTGAATTCATTTGGATCTCACTTCAATTCACTATTTGTTATTTACCTTCTATAGCATAGAAAATACATATAATCAGATGCAGTTTGGCCACCTTTTGAACAAAGATAGCCACTTCTTTATGTATTTCTGTCTGTGCTCATCATACTATATACATTAATTACTCTAAGTAGTTTAGTGAGAAGAAAGGGCACAGAGATAGTGCTATACCACATCCTGGATTTTGAATGGAGAAGCAGATTTCAAATTCAAGGTTTAAATTAAGTAATAAAAAAAAGAAAAAAAAAAAAACAGAAAACACGCATATGAATTCAAAATGTAAAAAAACCACAAAACATATTTACTAACCTAGTCACTGTTAATTACACAGTTACCCGTTACATGTGCTAGACCCACCACCATAATCAAAGACACCTGACTGTTGTATGACTCTCTTTTGCTTACCCACTTTTCTGGCAGAGGCTTTTACCTTATTGTTCATTTTGTGCTTACCATATCAAACAGTAGATCTGTAGACCATCTTAATACATACCGTTATTCCAGTGTTTTATAATCAGTTCTGTTTCAAATTTCTTTAGTTCTACCTCTTGGAAAATAATATTTGCATCTCTGCTATAACCCTCAAGCTGTTTTATTTTCCCCAAAAAGGACATGAGCAGGCCCTGACTGCCAAAGGCAGCCTGGAGATATTTTTACATTATCTCTTCCTAAGGATTATCTTTTCCTCTTGCCTGCCAGCAGTCAATATTACGGCCTCATCTATCTAACGCTAATAGCTCAAGTTATCCCAAATCTGCCGAGTTTACCAACTAACCCATCTTTAAGTTGATGCACCTACAGTAACAATTAAACAGGCTGCACAGTTGAAGTGGGACTATCAGGATGGCTATCTTTGCCCTTCCATTATCTGTGTGCCATAAACTGAGCATAATTTGACCTATTTTCAAATAACAGCACATGTATCCACTATGCACACAAAGCTTGCAGACCAGCTTCGTTATGTAGCACACTTGAAAAATTATGAACACCAACACAATCATCAGCAAAATCACTGAACAGCGATCTTATCAACATGTTCATCCTGAAAGTCTATTCCAACCTTAGCATCCCACTAAGAACAATGAAAACAGACCAATAATTATTATTTATGGCAGTCATGAGCCAAAATGCATGTTATTTTAAGTTGCACATTAGCATTTATATTAAACTAGTTTGCTTCTTAAAATACACTTATGGGCCCAAACTTGAACCAGAGGTACAGCTGTTAAACACACTTTTGGGTTCTCAAGGGAGGAGGGGATCCCTGTCAGTATGTCCCACAAACAATAAGGAAGGGAAAAGGGAAAAATCTCTCTTTCTGACGACAGCATTTTTCCTTTGCCCACTATATTACTGCTACTGCCATTTGCATTTCAGAATCTCTTTGAAGATTTTAATACCCAAACATCCTACAATATTTCCTTCCCTTCTTTCAAGGTACACACCTGCCTGTGTTATCCTGGCCCCACTGTGCCTATGTAGTCTCCTACGAATCCAGCTCACACCCCAGCCGGCATGACTGTTGCCTCCTGGAACGCAGTGTGAAGGTACACAAGTTAACCCAGGCATCTACACACAGTAGTACAAGATCCTCTGGGGCAAGTTTTCCTTGCAGCGAGGTTACACTGCATGTCTATACCCAACATTTGTGGCAGTTCCAGGCTGTACTGAACTATATGGTGTAGAAAAACAAGCTTAAGTACTTCTTTAATAAATTGTTTTCCAGTTAGATGTGGGAGAAACACTCTCCTTCATCTTTCTTTTCCTCTCACAAACCATATTAGTTTTCTATTCTCTTCCACCTGCTGGAGGAGACTACCTATCCGTTCACTAAGGAGGGAGCCTAAGAAAACCCTCTTTAAATCCATATGGTCATAGGGAATAGTTGTTTGGGGTTCTAATTCTCACCTAATTTAGATCAAATCTATCCAAAACAAACCCAGGGATTTAAATTGAGCTAGGTCTTATTTAAACTTGTGCAACTTACAGGTACATCAGGAACATGAAAATCATTCTTACCTTAAATGCACAGGTGGTTTTTTTCTTTAGTCACCTGGGGAGTTGTTTTCTTCCATTAGTAACTGTTGCAGCTGCTAATGGTTCTACTTAAGTTTCTGGTGGCAGCACTTTGCCATGCAAGTCACTGACATCTCCACATTTCTTTCAGAGTGACACAAGGTTGTAACTCTAAGGATATAAATCAAGGTGAGAAACCTACTGTTTGCTGTAATTGAAGATGTTCTGATCATTATACACACCTCTGCCAGGAATTAATTTCATTGTTGCCTCTAAAAAGCTGATTATCTAATGGCTTAAAGAATGCAAAATTTTTTCAGACCTGCTGGTTTTTAACATAGATAACTTTACTCATGAGCCTGACTCTAGTCCATTACACAGGTTTTATGTTTGATTAGGCTTCAGCTGTACTATTTTTTTTGCTGAAAAGACGACAATTTTCTTTTCCATCCCTGCCTCCCTGCATTCCTCTGTTTACAATATTGTGTTCGGCAATCAAGTATTCTGAATGTCAGTGTGTCATGGTTTTAGCTGGGATAGAGTTAATTTTCTTCACTCTAGCTGGCACAGTGCTGTGCTTTGGACTTAGTATGAGAATAATGTTGATAACACACCGATGTTTTGGCTGTTGCTGGGTAGCGCTTGTACTACTCAAGGACTTTTCCAGCTTCCCATGCTCTGCCGGGTGCACAAGAAGCTGTGAGGGGAGGGGGCACAGCCAGGACAGCTGATCCAAACTGGCCAAAGGGATATTCCATATCATATGACGTCATGCCCAGTATATTAACTGGGGGGAGCTGGCTGGGGGAAGCAGCTATGGCAGCTCAGGGATGGGTGGCAGTGGTTGATGAGCATTTGTATTACTTGTGTTTTTTCTTTTTTCCTCCTCTTTCCTGGGTTTCATTTCTCACTCTCATTATTTTCTTTTTCATTATTTTATCATCATTACTATTATTATCAAAATAATAATTATTATAATTACCTTTATTACTATCACTATTTTATTTTAATTATTAAACTGTTCTTATCTTATCCCATGAGTTTTCTTGCTTTTGCTCTTCCAATTCTCTCCCGCGTTCCACTGGGGTGGGGGGAGTGAGCGAGAGGCTCTGTGGTGCCTAGTTGCTGACTGGGGCTAAACCATGACACAAAGGATATTATATCAAGCATAATTATAAAGAAATTTTAGTAATTATAGGGAAATTTGTATGAAAGCCAATGTATAATAGCACTCTAGGAAACAGAATGTTTTCAAATAGCTTAGATCCTAAAAATCTATCTTGCAATATCATAATAAGGTAAATAAAGATCTTTCTTACACTTAGAAAACTATTTTATAACCGCCTCCCCCCACCCTCCCCAAGATGTATGTCATGTTATGCTACGAAAGGTGAGAAATTACCTTTCTAGATGAGATCACAGTTCCAGCCCAATTTGCTGTTGCTGGTGCTGACCACTGGTGTTTACCCAGGGTCACAGCATAAGAAATAGGGACACGGTAACTGAATATGCAACTCAGAATACCAGAACACTGGCTCCAGAGGGTGTGCCCCTCTTATCTGTACACCCCAAAAATAATGAAGGATTGCATCCATACAGGAAACTGCTCATCTTTGAGCTTAAACCTCTAGGAAAATAAATTATTCCTGGTAACTCATCTGAACACTTTCCTACCAAATGATTTTTGAGCAAGAATATAGAACTTCTGTAGAGAGATATTTGAAACAGCTGCAATGAAACATGCATGGGAATGAGAGTTAGAGAATACACATGCTAGGAGAGGAGCTGTAAAAGAAACAGAGTTAATATCGTGGATTTTACCTTGAACATCAGACAAAATAGCTAAGTATGCAAATATTTTCCAGAAGCCAAATGGAAATATTTTAATATAAAGTATCAATTGACCAAACAAGCACTTGAAAAGTCCTCCAAAAGACAGGAATTTTTCTTATAAAATTGATTTCAATTAGAATATTAAAATAAAAATTCCAGATAAAATAGTTTTGAAATTAAGTTAAAATTAGGAATTTTTTCTATTAAACTTTTGATATGAAAAGAAAAATGTTTGTAAGTTATTAAGTAAATAAAATATGTATATTTTAGATACAGATCATATTATATATTAATCAATTGTATTTTATATATACATGTGTATAAATATTGTAAAGATAATTCTAAGAAGACTAGCAAACTTCCCATGAATATTCTGCAAACAGTAATCACTTTATTTCACTGTAATTATAGTGAGAGTCTGATGTCTTTTCTGGCTCCCAGCTATCAAAGCATACAAACACCTTAAAATGTTTAATGATTTTAATTTCAAAACACTGATATGGGAAGAAAATGTTTTACTTATGTTACAGAGGGAGTAAAAGAAGACTAGGGCACAGCACCTTTAAAAGACCAGCATGGCTTTGTCCCAGCTGCACTGGAGATCAGTGGAGCAGCCCTCCATCCTTTATAATGACTAATCACTGGACCATACTTTGTCTCCATCTCTTTGCTTAATGACCGCATCTCTCTTAGAGCCGGGCTCTCTCTGAGGTGAGGATAGACCCCAAAATGTATCGCCATTGCCAGCCTGCTCAGGAGATAACCACGGATGAGACAGCATGCTAACCTCTGCTGAAGACCGATCTGCACTGATAGGCACGCGAGGAAACGCTTTCACGGTGCCTGTCTAAATTACAGCAGGGTCTAGCCCACAGTAGCAATTTCTCACTTCTAAGAGAAAGAAGAGGCCAGTAAATCTTTCAGTGAAACTGGAAATAGTGCAACTCTGCTCTGCATAAATGTGTGAAGCAGAAGTTCAAAGGTTATCCCTGAATCACGGCCTTATATAAACCAGCCTGCCACCATGTCAGCTGTTGTGGTTTAACTCCAGCTGGCAACTAAGAACCACACAGTCACTCACTCAGCCCCCCACTGCTGCGATGGGGGAGAGAATTGGAAGGGTAAAAATGAGAGAACTCCTGGGTTGAGATAAAGGCAGTTTAATAGGTAAAGCAAAAGCTGCACACGCAAGCAAAGCAAAACAAGGATTTCATTCACTGCTTCCCTTGGGCAGGCAGGTGTTCAGCCATCTCCAGGAAAGCAGGGCTCCATCACGCATAACAGTTACTTGGGAAGACAAACGCCATCGCTCTGAATGTCCCCCCTTCCTCCTTCTTTCCCCCAGCTTTATGTGCTATGCATGACGTCATATGGTAGGGGATATCCCTTTGGTCAGCTCTCCCAGCTGTGTCCCCTCCCAACTTCTTGTGCACCCCCAGCCTACTCACTGGTGGGGTGGGGTGAGAAGCAGAAAAGGCCTTGACTCTGTAAAAGCGCTGCTCAGCAGTAATGAAAACATCCTTGCATTATCGACACTGTTTTTAGCACAAATCCAAAACCCAGCTCCACAACAGCTACTATGAAGAAAATGAACTCTACCCCAGCCAAAACCAGCACATCAGCATCATACGGTAACACTTTAAACACTTTATTTAAGCATTTCATTTAGGAAACAATTACTGTATGTTTTTGTCTAATATAATTAATAGGTCAAGCAGTACTTATTAAGTCTTTAGGCATTAATTAACATTTAAAAATTATCACATATGACACATTAATTAGATATCAATCACTTATTAGAACTACTGACATTTAATAAGCATTTTAATTTATACTAAACTATCCTGCTGTACATATCTTTCCAAACTACAAGTACCTGCAAACAGTACTTAAGGAGCTTAACATGTTAACTCTTATATTGTCTTTGTAATTAATGTATACGTAAAAACCTGATTTGTACCTTATATACTTTAGTTATAAAAATATATCTACATCTTTTCAGTTCACTAATAAATGACAAATTTTTGAATAAAATGCGTAGCATGCGCATTCAAATAATTTTAAAAGCATCATAGAAATTAATAGTATCTTTGTCCCTTTTCTGTGTCAGATGTTAACTTAACTCCTCTTCTGATTCCACTTTTCTGTCCTGAGGAAAGAAATACAAATGTCCAAGTGTTAATTGCTGACCTCTGCCACCCCTTAATTATGCATTCTTGTATCTTCTTTGATACTTTCCTGCATAGCTATCTCCTATTGCCAAGATCTTGCCATTAGACACTTCACAGGCATGATCTCTCTCTTGACCTAATTGCACTTATTATCAGTCAATTTTTATAATACTAACTAAGTACTTAGGATAACATACAAAAACCCTACAGGGTGCCCAAACTTTACAAGACTAATGTCCGTGTTGTCAGCTTGACAGGGACCAGAGAGCTATGTTTCTTCTGCACATACTTTTGCATATTTTTTCCCACTAATATATGCACTAACCTATAAGTCTCTCATATTTTTACAACTTTGCTGAACAAATAGAAATCACCTGTTTATTCATTAGATGTTTCTTGTCTAATGTACACCTAAGTGATAAACTGGGGTGGAATTTTAGAGTGTGCAAATATGGAGACTGTCCCATCTTTCTCTGTAGATATGCTTAAAACAGTATTGGGCTGGGTCATCTGGAAGATGTCAGTATGTCAGTAGCCTACAGCAGCGGGGCATGGGGTGCTTTAGACATGCACTTCCATGAGTTGACAACATCCTCATTTATCTGGCCGCCTCTATCCTGCTCAGTGAACAGCAGCATCTGGTAGTGGGACGTACTCCACAGTGATATCCATGTGAAGATACCGCCAGAGCCACAGAAGAATGTGGAAGTGCGAGTCAACGATACGAGTTCACCTGCAATGCATGATATTTGGCAGATCTGTAGCACAGCTGTGATGGCTTAATTGGGCTAGCACCCATGACAACAAGTGGTGAAAGCAAGCTCTCTAGATGTTCTGGGAATATACATGCAAATACCATACTATCGTCTTTCATTACAGCTGTTGGCTGGATTAATATACTAAATGTAGGAAAACACGCTACATTTTCACCTTTTCCTTGCAGCTTTGACCAAGCCTAAAGGTAATTATCTGGCTCCGTGCAAGTACTATACAGTTGTTCTGATAAGAGTAAAAATCAGACCATTAAGGAATGAAAACACTATAAATTCTTTTCTTTTTTTTTTTTCCAGGTGGAAAATAAAAAGGCAGTTGAGTTGAAGGCTAGATTGCAAGGAGACCTTGCAACACTGAGTCTCGAAACAGGCACGTTCTTTAGCCACATCAGATGTGGGGGATCTAAAGTAAACTAGTTCCCTAGGATCTCTCAATAGTCCACGGAGAATGACAGGCATCACAAATGAATAGTTCAGAGCAGAAACAAAACTAATTTCTCAAGTAAAATCCATAGCCCTCAGCTGAATACCTTAAATCTCTGTACAATGCACGAGGAGGATTAAATGGGACTCACAACAAACAGCATGCTGTGCAAAGTTTGTATAACAGAGAAGGTTAAGACTTAAATCCTGCACTTATGTCACACCAGGTTTACAAGTCAGAAGCCTCTCCTGCTTTAATGCCCTTGTGTCCCTTCTTTCAAAATAACAGGCACCTCATTCTTGTAAAACACATAGGTCAGGGGATGGTGTTCCTACTATTGAAATGGGATTCAGACTAAAGGGATTCAAATTAATGTAACTATATGGCTGTGAAATCCTGAGGAATCTTTTCACTTTGGCACAGTGCTACTTTGCAGAAACAAATGCAGAACTCATTGGGCTACAGAGAAAAGCGGAAACCCAGTGACTGCAGCTGTCTGCTGAAGGAGAGGACACCTACCTCTTGACTCCATCTCCAAGGACTGTTATACTGCTTTATAAATCAAAAAGTGAATGAAGTCATAAGCAGGCCTAACGGCCAAGAACAGAAACCATCTTTTTAAATTTTAACCCCCACTGAAATGTCGCTTAAGGTGTTTGCTCTTTTCATTGCCATGCATCTGCTTGGTGGAACTCATTGCCTCTTGACATCAGGAGATCCCAATTTTCCTCTTTTTTAAGCCTACATTTAAGACTGATTTGTTTTCATTGACTTTTAACTGACATTAGCTAATTATTAACTCTGCAGGATAGATTAAATTTTAATTTTAATGTCATTGTAAAACACCATGAGCTGCCTCAGCGTGATAAGATGCTATAAAAGTTTAAACTGTTGTTATAAGTTAGCCACCTGTTCAAAACGTTAAAAATCTGCACGTTTAAATCAATCACACCGCACTGGATGCCCCATCAAGGCTAATGTTGATAAATTATACTCTTAGCCCTAGTTCATACAGAGTCATTACTTTCCAGAATGGTAGTATATTGTACTTTATTTTGTAGAGTTTTAGTTGGGATTGCAGCGTCATTTTTCAAAATCCTAAATGTACTCCAATGCATCTTTTCCAATCTGCTAAATTGCTCAGAGATTATCTTGGCTAAACAGTACCTTTGAGGTTCTGTCTGGTGATGAGACATTCACTGGAGATGTCCTGTTCCAGGAGTTCCTAGAAGTACTGTAGAATCATAGAAAAGCCTGTGTTCATACGGTTCTTGCCATGTCTGGGCCAAATTATAATTGAATAAAATGACGTATAGAAAAAAAAAATCCCGTTCTGTCTCAGGAGACAATGGATGAATCTGCAGGCTGGAGCAAATGAGATTTCTGTCTTAGGCATGGTATATAGATAGGGAAAAATCACCCTATAAAACAGGGCTAATATTTCTCCCATGCCTATCTTGTCTCTTCACATGGTAACTTAACTTGGGTAAGTACTATATCTTATTGAAAGCGAGAGGGTTATTTCTATAGCTCCAATAGAGAAAGGCAGCGCACTGAGACTGCATATTTTAGTAGACTTCTGCAGTCAGGGAACTGGCTTTACTACCTCCTGTTCTTCTTGTGTTCAGACAAACTTTCGAAGTAAACCAAAAGGCACGGACTTCAGCATTTTATTATAACTGAAACAATCTTCAGCAGCCCTGAAGCTCATGGGCCCTGAAACAATCTTCAGCAGCCCTGCAGCTGAACGACCTGTTCAGCTCAGTCATTATTTTCATTTGAATGAATATAAATTCTTTCTAACACGGCACAAAAAAAGAGCTGTATTGGCTGAGATGGGTGACAGCAGACCTTCAGTTTCCCTTTGTAATACATTCCTTCTGATTCCCAGAGAAGGAATTCAGTGAAAGACTCTCCAAAGAGTTAAATTTTTAACTTTATTACTGAGGGAGGAGAAAAGGTAAAAGAGGCTTTAGCTGACTGCATAGGCTTACCATCCATACCCATCTAGGGCTGTGCTTCCTGCAAGCAATGTCTGCGCGTAGGATGCTAAGAATCTGTGCCCTGACAGTGATTACTAGTATCAGTATAGCTGCCAGATGACAGAGGGCAGGGGGCCATACATAGGTCCTGAGGTTAAGAGGCATGAACTGGCTCACATCCGTGCTGCTGAAAGTAAGCTCACTCTAGAGCATGCTCCCTGTGCCCACATGCTATAGCTCTTCACCCTGCATCTCTCAAGGATCTGTGTGTTGCTCCCATGAACACAACGTGTAATTTCTATTTTTGTGAGTTTTCAGTTCAAAGTGTTAAGAAAAAAAAGTGAAGGCCATAATACATCTTTCTGCCTCTGAATGCTGTTCTAACATTTTAACATATGTGACTATACGTTGAATGTCATGAGGTATCCTATGAGCTGTTCAACAGTTACCTTGGAGAGAGTGAGTGGCAATGACCCAGAACGTGGCCAAGAAAGAAACAAACAAGCAGAAAATAATATCCAATTCTAGTGTTCAAATATTCTCTCTGGGACTGTCATTCACCAAAATAAGACTTTCTTAATTCTGACCAAAAAATCAGTGAAGTTAAGCTTATAGATGATTTAGACAATGTCTAAACTGGGGGGGAGGGGGTGGTTAATTTTGAAACACACCTTTTTCCTAGTATAGACAAGTCCTTTGGAGCTTTGAAAAATTTTAATGTATTTTTCTTTAGAACTGTAATTTTTTGCCTCTTTCTGTTTGGATATTCTTTGGTGACTTAGTAGTGGAAAGCTGAAATGCTCTGGCAGTTTTTCCACAGGTGTGTGTGGAGCATTTCTGTCCTAGCATTTCTCCAGAAAAAAAATTTGTGTAAGCTACAAGAGATACCACAACAAAGGGAATTATGGACACCTGACATGGTGTGTCACCTGTCATTTCTGACAAATGTAAATACAAGAATAAAATCTTTGGTAGAAAATACAAACATGTGAGTCAGGGTTGAGTGAAGGGGCATCAAAGACTCTGCTTCCAGACTCCTTTTCTTTACCTCTGTTGTTTTTCTCCAGTTAATCTGCACACTGTGTTTCTTATTCTGAGTTTTCCTTGGATGAAAATTTACCTTTTCTTTTAAAGAAACAATACAGACCAGCAGTGGCTGTGAAATGTCTGCTAGTACAGAGAATTAATATTAAGTCTGGAGGATAGTTTCTGTTAGAGGAAAATATATTCCACTGCCTGAGAGAAGCGAGGCGGCTGCTGCTTCATGTCCCCAGGTCCGACCAGTAGTGAGGTTGCAGATGTGTTCTCAGCAGGCACAAGCACCAAGCATACATACATACATACATACATGTATGAATCCACATATGTGGATCCCTTTTACAGCTGGGCTCTGACACTCAGTCTGTCCAGTAGCTGCCCCTGGATCCCAGTCTCACCATTTGCTGGCATCTGGACAGTCGAGACCCTGACGCTACAGCTCTACTCCTGTTGCTGATACAGGTTGTTGCACACACACACACACACACACACACACAGAGCTGGCAAGGACTTCCCTGGTCCCAGTAGACAACCCCTGTATTCTCTCATCCCCAGACATAACAGGCTAGCCCTTGGAGACACATCCACCCTCTTTCTCCCAGACATTTCACCTACTCACCAGCTAGCTTGGCTTGATCCTTGCTAGCAATCACTTGCACACATGTACATGCTCCCGTTGTTGCACCACAGACATATGGGCATCTGTAACTCCTGGTCTGACTCCAGTAGATGCACTCACATCCCCATAGACCCCCTCCTCCCCCCCCCCCCCCCCCATAAAGTAGAGAGCCCTCACCCAGGAAAAAGTTAGAAAGGAATTTAATAAGAAGATAGGACAGACTGTGCTGGTCAGGCACAGGAAATAGCTAGACAAATGTACTGACTAGCCAGGTATTTACATGTGACCCAAGCAATGGGGCTGAGGCTTTGCTGAGACACCCCTGGGAAGGGTCTGGACAGGGCGTTTGTTCCTTAGGAGACCTTCATTTGGGTTCCTGCTTGCCAATGTGTGTCCCAGTGCTCCTCTGATTTTCGCAGATGAACCTTTGATGAGCCTATGGCCCCTTGTAAGGCACCCTGGAGTAGCCCAGCAGGGTATTATCTGGGCTCCCCCTCCTGCCATTGCTTTTCTGAGCTCCTTTGTAGGTAGACATATGAGTTTTATCACATAACCTAACAGTTATAGCCCCCTACATTAACTTAGTGTTGTTGGAGACCTTACACCCCCAGCTTTCAAAATTTCATTTGATTTAATCAAGTAGTTTCAGTCTCAGTATTTAATTGGGGAAAACTGGTTTACTCTCATTCTCCAAAAAAGAGGTGTAAATTTCTTCCTTAGATATGAAGAAACCTTTAAAGAGGTGACCAGAATTAAATTAATTTTTATAACTTTGCATTCGGAATCCATATAGTTCTTATCTCTTCAGTATCCAAGGATCATGCTGTCTGAGTACTCTTTAATATAATTTTCTTGTCCAAGGTAGAATAATTTATTCCCAAGAACTTCTGCAGAGGTGATAAGAAATGGCTACTCATCTTCCAGCAGAGATTCAAATGCAGCAGCTTGCCCTGTGCACACCAAATGTATACCTTGAGCTCAGGCGGGCGCCAGATACATATCTCTGATATCTGAGCGGAGTCAATATTCTCCTTTTGAATCTGTAGTATCCAGCAGAAGTATTTATCTCCATTCAGACCAAGGAAGCACCAGCATCTCTAAAACAATTGACTCTATATTTGTCAAAACTTTGGGAATTAAATAACACTTTATGTCTGCACTTACCCCCATCTCTTTTTCAGAAAATGTTTCACCTAGTCTACAAGCAATAGAATTTCACAGTCTCATTGGCACCTGGGCTTTTTTGTGAGATGTGTTTGTACTATTCCTTAATGATAACATTTTATGGTAATTGTTTTTTGCTTTGACAGACACAGCCTTGGTCCTTTATGTAGTGCACCCATTATCTTTAGAAAAGCACTCAGATTTTCAGAAGGTAAAAAGTGGACAAGAAATACACTAGGAATTCTATTAAAAAAATAATTTGACAATATCCATCTAAACAAGAGTTTGGGATAAGTAAAATCTTGTATGTTTTCTATTGACATTTGCAGAACAAGATGTGCAGAAATGAAAATTGAAAATAATTTTATGCTATGCAGGAAACTTTGGAAGAACTTTTAGAAAATTTTCATTGAGATTGTAAAATATTTCTAATGTGTCCATGCTGCTAGATGAAATCCCTCTCTTATCTGCATGGTTTGCTCTCTGCTGCTTTTACAGCAGCACAGAACAAAATACAAATGAACCTGCATTATCAAAGGGCATTACAAAGTTTAAAATTTAAATTTCAAGTATAGAGAATGAAAAATAGTTCTTCAGTAAAATTGTGCATCTATGAAGTATAATGTTTTCTTTTTATTTTTTGATAAACCAAAAGTCTTCAGAATCACTTATTATGAACTGGATGAAATTCAACTGGAAAAAAAAAAAGTTGTTTCAAGGGTCATCTATTCTGGAGTTTATTTAACCAGTTCTTAAAAAAAAATCACTAATACAAATAAACAGCTCCTTTAAGCAGTAGCTGTCTGCTTAATTAGTAAGAAAATTTTCCTAAAGGGAATGACTTCTTACCTAAATTGTTGGGGTCTACAAAGTAGGGGTCTGCATCCAATTTAAGTGATTAAGCCCTTATTAAGCCCAAGTGAGATAAGTGGTTAAGCCCAGAGAGCAATCCTCCTCACCATACATTTTACTTCTGCAAATGGTCATTGTAAATGCAGCCTGGGCTTAGTTCAAAGCCACGTGTAGGTACGAGCTACATTCCTGTGGGGGTGGCAAATATGATGTGTTATTTACAGGGAAGGTATGACTGTAGACAAAGAAATGAAGGTCTTGTGAATGTATCCAAAGGTACTCTTGAGCATCTGAGAGGGCATTAGACACCTGCGCTTATGCAGCTTTAAAATATTCTCTTGTTTAAGCCTTGGATGAAACCCATCTGAGCTGACCTGGTACACAGGTTATTAACATGGTGTATGCTCTGTCCTGATATGCATTAAATCTTTTTTTCCTCTACACTAAAAAAAAAAATTCTAAATAAGGTACATGAAGTAAACTTTTCCTCTCTATTCACCATTGATAAGGGCCTCAGCCAGAGTACTCACTCTTTCCAGTTTCAGGCAAGGTACTTTAAGGATAAAGAAAAACTGAATGGAGCCCAGCGAACAGTGACAAGAATGCTGTGATCCATGGGAAGTTTATATAAAAGGAAAGTTTTGTGAAGAAAAAATAAAAGGAATAGAAATACATAAAAGTAGCTTCTCACTAAAGTATTTTTTTCCAGTAGACTTCATTGTACTTCATGATCACTGGAATGAAGATAAATTGGCTTAATTTTTAGTGAAGAAGTTTCAAGTGAGAATTTAGGACTTTTGAAACACTAAGATTTTGTGCAAAAAATTTGTCTCTCCAGGAAGATAATGGGATCTCTGTCACTGGACATATTAAAATTTACTAGTAAAAAAAACCCCTAACAGATATTTGAGGTGGTTTTGATTCTAGCCGAATACTTCTCATTCAGTTTTTAAAGACATGATAAGATGGGTGTTTGAGGTCCTTACAATCCATATTTCTGTAGCTTGTTAAGTGACTACTTAGCTTTAGCCTGCTTGAAACTAGATTCCTAGCTTAAGCAATCCTCTAAACTCCCTTAACAGTAAATGGTGAGAGGGGTAAATCTTGCGAGTGATGCAATCCACCGATCACAGGCTAGGTGAATCACTGTCTGGAAGGAGCTATGGCTATAACTAGATTCACCTGCTGGGCTGCCAGGATGTTAGAGGTGAACGGTGAGATCCTGATCCAACGCAGGACTGTATCCCGGGGGTATATCTAGCCCCAGAAAATGGGGATACTCTACAAGCAGATGAAACAGATGTTGCCTATATATATCTGTTGATTTTAAGGGTGCCCAGATGGTTAATTTAGCCTAATTTCTGAAGGTGAGATGAACCTTACATTTTGTGAATATAGGAACTTTGCCAGATCAATATATGTGATGAATCTGGCTTTGTGAAACTGAATAAATAAACTGATTTCCCAAAAGAACTAAGGACAAAGGCTTTGGTCATAGGTCACTCTTGTAAGACACTGACAGGCAGACTCAGAGTAATTATTTTCAGTAATTAAGATTACTTAATTTGTGAATAAGTTTATAAAATTGAGGCTGTATAAATTCAGGACAGAAAACTCTTTACATCATTTTTTTTCATAATGCACACATGTTCTTATCATGATAAAGTCTAGGCTTGACCTCAGATGTTAGACCATATCATAACATGAGTACTCATAAGCTATTGTATCTTATGTTTCAACAATAGAAAATATTACTTTTAGAGCTATCTTCATTTAGCTATCTAGAATTTTTACCTTTAAATACAATTTTTAGTAAAGAAATCTAATAAGGTGTAGATTTGGAGTATATAATATAGCTGAAACTATCTGAAATTCAAGAAAAATCCTCATGAAGTTAGTTGAACAATTAAAATTTTTTAGCTAATCTGTGTCTGATAATATGCACGCTTCCCATAGAGATATTCAGGCATGAATTTTAGGTCGGACAGTCTCTCTTCTTTTTCAAAAGCAGCTTTTAAACAACACTAGTAATTGAGCTTTTGCTACTGTATTTCTCTTTGTAGGCACAGGTAACATTTCAAATGTGCAGATTACTTTGAGAATCATTAATCATGCATACAATTATCTAAATATCTCATAAACTGAGACTAAGCTTTAAAATCTCAGGTAGCCTTGGCTTCCAGGAATTCCTGTCAAAGAGACAAAGAGGAAAATATTTCTTCTTCTGAGTAATAGAGGTAATTCTTGACTGAGTTTTTCTAATGCCCTGGTGCAGTGTCTCAGATGATAATGTCTGGAAAAAATGTAGTAACTCTGTGGAATGCACATGAACACATTTCAGAGCCAGAGGAAAACTATGAAAATAAAACCATAATTTTCTGTTACTTGCTAGTGTAGATGATGGAAGAAATAACAAATAAATGTTCAGTGTATGTGAGATGCATGCCAGTTGGCTTTATGACAAGAGAGTCACATTTCTGCCTTTAGAAACAAACAAACAAACAAAGAGCAGACTTAAAAGGGGGGCTGTCCAGTTCCCTTGATTTCACACATATCATAAGACTAAGATTAAATATTAATTTACTGGTACAATGAATTCAGTCATGTAATTTAATAGATTCTCCACTATTGCTGCCATTAGGCATTTTCATACAGGCAGAGGCCATCCCAGAGAAGTATTGTACATTGCTCTAAGTAAAATCTACCCTAGATATCTATTGCACCTGCTGAAGTCTTAGCACTCCAGTAATATACCTAAAATTGTAGCTAATTTTATATTTATATGCTTTTCCAGGCAAAATTCCATGAACATCTGCACTTCTGATAAAGAAATTTTGTCAATAGGTAATAGTCTAGATTTTGAACCCCAGGAGAACACCAAATGAAAGTTTATGACAGGTGAGACATATCTTTGATTAGTTTAGTATTAAATACATGGAACATAAATGAAATTCTGCAGCCTCAGGATTAAAGGAATGTATAACTAAGAGGGTTCTTTGCTGAATATTTCATCCTTTGGTGTACATAACTATCTCTGATGTTATTTCAGAGGAAGAACCCCACAAATTACAGAGAAGAAATGTGAACCAAAGGAATGATGGAGACATTTCAGACTGTTTTAGTATTCTGAAACATTCTGGCTACTTTTTTGTTTTTTGTTTTTTTTTTTTTTTTTCTTTTTGTAAGTTCAGACAGGTCAATTACAGCTTTACATGTGTTCCTTTACAGTGACCAGGAATAAAAGCTATCAGCATGTTCTAGCTGTTCTTGTTCTAAAGATACTGACTATAGGATCATAGTATCCCAATTAAATCTGATGGTTCCAATAGCATAAATATGCCTTAGAATACTGCACATATAGGAAGAATGAACACGAGAAGGAGTACATAATCTGTGACCTGTGATTCTCTAGTGTTCTCGGTGATAATGCAGTGGGGTTCCTTCAGCATGTGTAGGTCGAGAGATGAATAAATATATTTGGATGACTTTGCTTCATGACCAGCTGGTGTCAAATTATGGAAAGTACCAAACTAACATCATCAGACATGCTTTGCTCAAAGCACGCAGACATAAGTGAAAAGGTGACACCTGTAAAGCTTTTATAGTCCAACAGCATTCTTCCACAAAGAATTCTTATTTAATAATAGGCAAACATAAATCCTTAATCTTGAAGGTATTTAGTATGGTTTGGTTCTCCTAAGGTTTACTGTGTGAGCTTGTCCCTGGACCTCTATTTCAAAACAAGAAATACACAGATGAAAAAGTACTGTGCAAATGCAAATGACTAGTTAATAGGATTATCGGTGTCCAAGACCATCCACAAATAAAAAGAAAATGTTTTTTAGCATTTAAGATTTTTGTTCTGTAATGTTTTACTTCCTTTCCCTTCTAACCATCAACATATTGTACCAATTATTCCAAAAGCTGTTTCCCGGTATTTTACTATTTAGTAAAAAAGGTTACAATTTTATCTTGCCCCCTCCTTATTTTCTTTAAAGGAAGCAATGTCAAATAACAGTTTAATGAGTATCCTACTATCTGAGACATTTGCTTAACCCAGGAGCTGTGTAAAACCAGTTAGAAGTGTACATTTGCAAATTGGATGCACACAAGCATGACAAACTCTCCTCTTCCTTCTCCCTAAAAAACAGGACTTGTTTGTAGCTAAACTAATTTTGAAAACAAGGTTTGAAGAGTCTTTTGATGATATATATGTTGCTAAAGTGTTAATATTTAAAATATTTTTTTTCTTGAACAACACATCTCCTGACCCAAATGGATGCACTGATGTATTCACTCCTTAAAACATATACACTTCAAATAGGCAGGTGATCTTATGGAGTTACCATTTTTTAAAAAAAATTTGATACAGGTTTGTTTGCTTGCTTGTTTTTTTTCCACATGAAGCCTTCTGTGAAGCATCTAAGAATTTAGAATGGTCAGACTACGTGTTTTAAGGAAGCCAGAAATTATTCTTTGACCAAACACTGGACAGGCTTCCCACACATGGCAGTTCTGCTTGAGATGCCCAAATCTATTTTTTTCAGCATCCAGGTGCCACTACAAAAGGGCATGTATCCTCAGTCATGTCTGTAAGGCATATTCAGATGTGCTGTGGTTTAACTCTTCACTGGCAACTCAGCCCCACGCAGCTGTTTGCTCACCCGCTCCAGTGGGGTGGAAGAGAGAATTGAAGGGTAAAAGTGAGAAAACTCATGGGATGAGATAAAGACAGTTTAATAAGTAAAGCAAAAGCTGGGTGTGCAAGCAAAGCAAAACAAGGAATTCATTCACAACATCCCATGGACAGGCAGGTGCTCAGCCATCTCCAGGAAAGCAGGGCTCCATCATGTGTAACCGTTACTTGAGAAGACAAACGTCATCACTCTATGTCCTCCCTTTCTCCTTCCTCCCCCAGCATTACTGCTGAGCATGACATCATATGGTATGGAATATCCCTTTGGTCAGTTGGGGTCAGCTGTCGCGGCTGTGTCCCCTCTCAACTTCTTGTGCACCCTCAGCCTACTTACTGGTGGGGTGGTGTGAGAAACAAGGCCTTGACTCTGTGTAAGCACTTCTCAACAATAGCTAAAACATCCCTGTGTTACCAACACTATTTTCATCACGAATCCAGAGCATAGCACCATAGAAACTGCTATGAAGAAAGTTAACTCTATCCCAGCCAAAACCAGTGCAAGATGTCAAGTATAACTATCTCAAATGGCAATAGATGACTGTGGCTAGTCAATTGAATGAAATCCATACCTATCTAAAAAGATAGGCTGTAATAAAAGAAGATACTGTAGTGTGAGAAAAAAATAATAAAATTTCAACTAGCTTCTACAATAAAAATATACTTTATGAGAGGCATGTCAAGCAAAAGGACAGGCTTCTCCTCCCTTCAGTATCCTTTCATTGGTGCAATACACTATATAATCTTTTATGCTATCGTATCTCAATTGTCTTATAACAGAACATGTAACCTGCAGCTATTTGTAACATTGATACTTGACACAGCTTTTTAAAGAGAGAGAGAGAGAGAGAGAATTAAGCCAGGGTAAAGCATTTGGTAAAATCCAAATGCTGCACTATTTTGCAAAGACATTTCTTCAGAATAAGTTTAGGGATTTGCATCTGGATGGTCTGACTCCGAATGTTTCAGGTTGTGATCTAAGCCAAAGAATGCATTACCAGGCTGGCCTTGAAGGATCAGGAGGCCCAGATAAGAGCTATTTAAGTTAAAATAAAAAAGAAAAAAAAAAAGTAAGGCCTTTAAGGCCTGCCTTTCCCTGGTGGTGAGTGCAGAATTAAAAAAAAAAAACCAACAACCAAACACACACCTCAGAAGAGCTAGTTATAAATCTCCTTTGGACTGTATCTGCAAGTGCACACTGTTTGCAGTCTTGAACTTCAGGACACTCAAGCTGAGGACACAGGGACACAGAGGACATTCAAGCTAAATTTGCACTTAGAAGTGGAACTATTGAAGCAGGTTGTTCTCCATTTTGTGAGAAAAAAAATAATAGTCTTGGCAATTGCTCAGTTCTTCACAACATGAAGTTAAAGGTCAGTATTAGTAATAGTGAGGCAGCTAATACTGCTAAGTGCTAGTAAGTGGCTATAACGCACTTCAGTACACATAAAATAACCTCGTGGGTTCCATACAGGTATAATCAGCAGGTCCATTAAGTGGCATATTAAATATAAACCATAAAACAAACAGAAGAACATCAGCTCTTAATGATATCAAACAACAATTAAATCTTTAGGTCAAAATCATTGTCCATGTAATAAGACAAAGCGTCCTTTTTAATCAAAGTCCTTTTCTATGTCATCCATGTTCCAAGGTGCTCCCTTCACTCGTAAGTGCTTCTCCTTCTATGAGATGTGATTTGCTCCCCAATCTGACCTTTGTTTTCAGAATAATTTCCAAGAATGCCTCACAAAATGATAATATTTCCTTTTGAAGGAGTAGTAAGAGCTTGGCTGACCTGAACACTTCTCCTACCTTTCAGAATACATCCCAGGCTCAATGTCAAGAAAATGATCAATATTAAATCTGGTAAAGTGTATTTTTATTATTTTTTCAACAATAACCTTTTTTTTTTTTAGCAGTAAGTTCCAGACTAGCCTCAGGACTGGAAAGTGTAGGCTGTTATGCTCTCTTGCTTTTATAATGAGAGATCATTTGCCCACACTTCTGCTTAACTAAGAACACTGTCTGCATCAATAGTTTTTTCCTTGCTCTTGATAATTATTGCTGTTTACAAGTTACCTCACATCTGTCATTATGTTATAGTGTAAGTTTAAGAAACAAAACAAGACAAAACAAAAAGTTCTCATGCACCTAAAAGAACATACCTTTTATTTCTCAGGTCTAACACATCAGCACATCCCTCCTCCATACTGCATGTTTCATTATTTAACGTTTTGTTCAAGGCAGAGAACAAATCCTGTTCTCTGAGCTGCCTACCTGCCCCACTGCAGGTGTCAGGGATCAGATCCGGTCAGATATGTAACTTACATCTACATGATAGCTCTTCATTTCAGACCGTCCTAGAATAGTAAATATTTAGTATATATACTATCTAAATATATTAAATATTTAGTACTTAACACTGCATTAACACTGCTCTGTCACCCTCACAGGAAAGAAGTTTTTTCTCATATTTAAGTAGAACCTCCTGTGTTTCAACTTGAGCCCATTGGCCCTTGTCATGTCAGTGGAAACTATTGAAAAGAATCTAGTCCCATCCTCCTGACACCCAACCTTTAGATATTTATAGGTATTGATGAAACCCCCCCTCAGTCTTTTCTGCTTCAGGCCGAACAAACCCAAGTTTGAACTACAAATGCATAACTGAAAATTTATTTATGCCTAGATCTACTTGGCAAGAAATTAGCATATGGGCTCATAAACCTATATAAATTGTTAAGTTTGTATTTACTAAACTTGAAAAGTTGTTCTATGGCAATTTTTATAAGATTCACAGTTTGTAACTGCATATTATAGCATTCCAAGGAATTTTGCATTTTTGTGGTGTCTTGCTGATTTTCAAGCAAACAGAACATGCTGGTTTCTCTTCCCTATAGGTGTGCTTTACAGCAGACGGTTCAAATTAAACAGCAGAGCAAACAGAAGCCATTCTCTGGAAAGCCAGCCAATGACTAGCTTTACAAATCTTACTTTTCCTGGGGAATATCATTATAAAGCAGCATACATCCACACTTACCTCTGTCACCCAGAATTTTGAAAGCATTAATTTTCACAGAATCACATATTTACAGAATGGTAGGGGTTGGGAGGGACCTCTGGAGATCATTTTGTCCAACCCCGCTGCATGAGCAAGGACACCTAGAGCAGCAGGCACAGGACCTTGCCCAGGTGGGTACTGAATGTCTCCAGGGAAGGAGACTCCACAGCCTCCCTGGGCAGCCTGTGCTCTGGTACCCTCACAGGAAAGAAGTTTTTTCTCATATTGAGGTGGAAACTTCTGTGTTCCAGCTTGTGCCCATTGCCCCTTGTCCTGTCATCGGGCACCACTGAAAAGAGTCTAGTCCCATCCTCTTGACAACCATCCTTCAGAAATTTATAGGCATTGATAAGATCTCCCCAGGTCTCTCAGCCTTTCCTCATAAGGGAGATGCTCCGGCATCCTGATCATCTTGGTAGCTCTGTGCTGGACTTGCTCAAGCAGTTCCCTGTCCTTCTTAAAGTGGGGGGCCCAAAACTGGACACAGTACTCCAGACGTGGCCTCAGTTGGGCAGAGCAAAGGGAAAGGATAACATCTCTTGACCTGCTGGCCACACTCCTTTTAATGCAGCCCAGGATACCACTGGCCTTCTTGGCCACAAGGGCACAGTGCTGGCTCAGGGTCAACTTGTTGCCCACCAGCACTCCCAGGTCCTTCTCAACAGAGCTGCTTTCCAGTAGTTCAGCCCCCAGCCTGTACTGGTGCATGGGGTTGTTCCTCCCCAGCGGCAGGACCTTGCACTTGCTCTTGCTAAATTTCATGAGGTTCCCTTCGGCCCAGCTCTCCAGCCTGTACAGGTCTCATTGGATGGCAGCAGAGCCTTCTGGTGTATCAGCCACTCCTCCCAGCTTGGTATCATCAGCAAACTTGCTGAGGTTACATGCTATCCCATCATCCAGGTCACTGATGAATATGTCGAACAGGACTGGACCAAGCACAGACCCCTGGGGACCACCACTAGTGACAGGCCTCCAGCCAGACTCTGCTCCATTGATGATGACCCTCTGAGTTCTGTTGTTGAGCCAGATCTCTATCCACCTCACTGTCCACTCATCCAACCCACACTTCCTTAGCTTGTCCATGGGGATGCTATGGGAGACAGTGTAAAAGCCTTACTGAAGTCAAGATAGGCAACATCCACTGCTCTCCCTTCATCAGTCCAGCCAGTCATGCTGTGATAGGCTGGTTAAGCATGATCTCCCCTTGGTGTATCCATGTTGACTGTTTCTGATAACCTTCTTTCCTCCTCGTTTATGTAGGTTACCTCCATGATGAACTGCTCCATCACCTTTCTCTCTGAGATAGCATGGGTGTAGTGAATGTGTGGGTCAGCCCAATACAAAGTATAAAATCTGAGCAATCAACAAAAGAATTTCAAAGAGAGCAATGGGCTTGAGCTGGCTTCAACCCACATATTCATTCCTGAGACTGAGGACTCTCCAGTGTTGTGACGATGAGCATATTTTATATACTCGTAATGGGAATTACAGTGGTGTTGTGATTGAACTGTGTATAGCAATTGTTATATATTTATATTTTGCTAAGTGTAACTTATATTTGTGTTGTGTTATGAGATATATTTTGTGTCACTCTGCTACATCAGAAATCCTATGTAACATCAACTATCTTTAGATAAGTACATTTTATATTAAACATTATACCCTCCACACTCTAGAATATCTAAAAAAACTTAGTTAGAGAGTATTGGATTCTGACACTAGAAGGCCTTCAGTCCACAAGGCTTTATCAGAGCTAGTCTAAATTAAACCTTAATGCATATAGTGTCAGCTTGCTAGGGACTAACAGTTTCACCATACCCATCCAACCTCATAGACCTCATAGTTGCTGATGTATTTAGCTTATGCATTTAATGATTCTTAAAGATTTTTTTTCCATAAATTTCTCAGCTCTTTACATGGTCCCAGGTAACTCTAAGTATCCAAATGAGCACTGCACTTGCTCTGGCAAAATAAACTACTTCACATCTTAATATAAATACAGTGGCATGTTCCCGTCAACAGCTATGGCTTTAAAACAAAGTAAGTATGCTATCTCTAAATACTGTGATTATGGGATGCCCTGCGTCCTACGTACCTTCAGTCCATACAGGATTCTCACAGAAAGCCTGTTGAGATTCTGTAGCGTGACTTGGAAACCAAGTAAATCTGGTCATGGGGTCAACCATGGCATATACTGAAACTTATGCAAATATCCTTAACCGATGAAGTATGTACTAGTGTGCACATCTGCCTCTACAAATTCCCTTGAGGTTTCTAGGACTTACTGTATATTGTAATCTCCTCAGAATAGTGAATATATACACCTATCTGACATACAGTGCTCCTAGCACACGTGTCAGGGAGCCACAGACAGGTTTCAATAGCAATCACATAGCCTTCTGTGTCTGTGTGCACAAACAAGATCAGAAAGAAACTTGTTTTGCTGTTTGCTGACAACTCTAAGGTCACAGTAAGTCTTGTCTTCTTAGTTCTGTGACATGAAGCCTAAAAAGTACTCTTTATGTTAACTGTAAATACAAGTTAATTCCATATGTGAATAGCTTCTGAAAATTCAGAGTGAATGTTGTAAATCCCAAATGGTCACTTCACCCAAAAGGTGGAATCCACATCTTTCTGAGATCAGAACTTTTCAATAATTATATATGACATGCTTTTAAGAAATTGTTTGGCACTAATGATAAAAACGTAAGGCCAGAATATTCAAATGTTACGGGCCTACAGCTCATAACATTGTTTTCCTGATTAGTTAAACATATACCTTTGATGTCTTTGACTCTTATTCAAAACCAGTTGAAACGTTATTTAGAAATGAAGTTTCTGAACATAGGCAACTTAATCATAAATGGTTTTGCTACAAAAAACTTTGAAAAGTATATCAGAACTTGTTTATCATGAAAAGTTTTGTCAGTTTTGCTAAAGGAACAAGTAAAATTGACATGAGTCAGATCTTTTTGTTTGCTTGTTTTCTCCCTAAAGAGCTTCAGCAGAAGGATTAGTAGGTGCTGCAACTGGAGGTGGAAGCAGATTGGATTGTATCCCAGATTCCCACATTAGGAGATGGAAAGGTCAATGGACACCTTCTGTTCTGTAAGAACGACTTTGTTTCATGTATTACAGGGAATGAAGACTCAAACCCAAAAGTTAAGACTAAGCAGTATCTTATGCTGATCCTATAAAGATACAAGACTTCTCCAAGAATTCAGAGGCTGTGGCTGGCCTCTTATTTCCCCTTCCAGTGTTCAGGGTTGGTTAGAATTTAATTGAAAATTATATATGCCTAGCAGAATCTAAGTAGCCTCCTAACCCATACCCGAGGTTTTCAATTACTTCAGGTCTTTCATAGGTATTTCATTATTTTTACTGCTCAAGCACACCAGTAAGGCTGATTTCTCTTGTAAGTGCTGCATGCAGTGAGAATCTGGGCCACCATTTCAGCCTTTTTATTACAAAGATTGCCTAATTTTAAGTTATATACACTATCTGAACAGGTAATCTATTTGTATCTGAACTAGCAATCCTCCTTTCATAGTGTCAGAAGAAGGGGTCAATTTTCAGGCCCAGTTCTTCAGTAGAATCTTGTAAAATGCCTCCTTTTTTCCATTAGTTATAAAAGGATCTTGGGGTGACTAGCTCAGATGCCACTGTCTGTATTTAGTCAGATGAGCTCCAAACAACGTAGGTGGCAGATTCTCCACATAGGCAAAAAATTTTGCATATGTTATGTGGAACTGCACTTAAAAGCCGTTACGTTTGGTTTTCTGTTTTAACAAATAATGACAGTTCCTTAAAAATACTCTGAATCAGTACAGATAATTATACAAAAGATATTTGGGATATAGAATGTATTTAGATATGTAAATTATAAACTTTTAATTATTTTCAATATTTCATAAATAGGCTAAGTGTATTGAATACAAGATGATGTAAATAATCTGGAAGGATACACATTCATTATAATAAGCTTTTGCTGTCCAAAAAGGGGATTGCATGGTTTAGATTTCTTTTTATATGATTAGCGTTCCAAGACGGCATTAGCATTATGTGCAATGTTTTCAGTCTTTTATGATACAGTTGAAATGGGAAAGAACTTTTTAACAAAAATCTTGGTTCTGCATATGTGAAAGATTTTTTGACAAAATTCTTCTGTTAGCTATTTGATATTGCAGTGGAAACTTTAGATGAAATGACAATGACTTTTTATTAGATTTGAATAGACACGAGTGAATTATTGATGTTGGATATCAACCTCTGATATGTCCCAATGAGCATAGCTGGAATATAACCTTGTATTCATATTTTGAAAGCCACTGATGACTTCTATGAAGGATGGTCCAGCTGTACATAAAAGGAATGAGATGAAAAACTGTACAGAAATCTGGAACTTCCTAAGGTTACCTGGAAAGCTTATGTTATTTTTAGCTGAAATTCTAGCTTCTTTGAATTTCATGGGATTTTTTAAATTGTTGATCTTACTGGGGTAACAATATCACATTTTATATTTTGCATAAACATACAATGGGTGTTCCTTTTTCTAGCTGAGTTGAAACAAATTTTATGTGTGAGAAGGCTCTTTTAGTTTTATTTGTGTTCCCTGCAAACTGAGTGACAGGCTCCAACTTTGAAGGCATTCCCAAGTTTTATAAGTTCTATTCAAGAAGAAATCAGAGTCACTAATATTTCAACTAAGTTCAGTTTTATTTCAAGCTTTCTGGTTAATATTGCTGTGAGAAAGAGAAACGGAATTCTGAGAGTCATTTAAACAGTTATGACTGATGTCACAGAACCAGAATATTTTTATCAGAAAGATCATCATGGCCTTGATTTATGATTTTCATTTAGATGGTCTCAATAAGAGTAATGAATTAAACTACAATTTGAAATTCAATAGCTTTGAATCTTTTCAGAAGAGTTGCTAAGAACAGAAATATTTCTGTGTTAAAGGCCAAGCATCTTAGCCCTTTCCTAGCCTAGCCTAGCCTAGCCTAGCCTACCCTATCCTATGCTAGCCTAGCCTAGCCTAGCCTAGCCTATCTAGCTCAAGGCAGTTAGAAATTAGGAAACAGGGAAACATTGAGGAAATACTCTTCATAATTACAGGCAGTGTAATGAACAGCCTAACTGTTCTCTAAATGGTTTCTTTCTTTTTTTCACAAATTTCATGACAGATATCTCTAAGAAGAGATTTGAAGTATGTTCCAAGAAAACAGACCTAGATTTTAACTTTCATATCACTGATGATGTCATCAGTACCACTTCATATTTCATCCATCATTTTATTGAAAGGTGTTTTGATAATGGCCTACAATGATCACTTTTCAGTTTGTCTCTTTGGGCTTGATTTACCTGGAGAGGAGATCACCACCAAATTTGTGGAGCTGGCCAGAATTTCAAAGGCTATATCTATACCTCTAGGATAAAGGAGATTATGGATGAATCCCTGGCCTGTTAATGTTCTAGAAAAAAAATGTACAAATGGCATAATCAGATAATAAAAACCAAAGAACTTAGAATAAATATAACTAATCATTTCCTCGCTACCTGGGTCATTATAATGATATATAATATTTTGTATTGGTTTTTTTAATATATCTCAAAGGACCTTTAATAGTGATTTATAAATTTTGTTTTATAAAGTAAAAAAAGAATAATTTAAATGGACAAACTTCAAATGGTAAAATATGCCCACTTATAGAGTAGAACACAGACCCTTTTTGTAGATTATAATCTTGCAGAAAATTTTCATAAAAGATATGAGGAATGCAAGCACTGTGATATGTCAGAAAAATCTGTGTGATTCTATGATAAGTAATTGTGACACTTTGTGGTTCTTGTTTTCTAAAACAAAAACCTGTTTTTCAAATGAGTTCATAGACCCTTAGGCCAGAAGTAACTATTCAAATAATATCATCATACCTCCTGCATAAAATAGATAATAGATTTTTACATGTGGTCTTTCTATCAAGTCCATACTTCTCATTTAGGTAATTTACCACTTAGGAAGACTTCAGGTATCTGAGCTTAATAAAGAAATACTGAATGGCAATGGAAGAAACTTATCACAGAATCACAGAATCACAGGTTGGAAGGGACCTCAGGGATCGTCTATTCCAACCTTTCTAGGAAGAGCAGAGTCTAAACAAGACGACCCAGCACCCTGTCCAGACGACTCTTGAAGGTGTCCAACGTGGCCGAGTCAACCACTTCCCTGGGGAGATTATTCCAATGGTTGACTGTCCTCAGTGTGAAAAATTTCCCTCTGGTGTCCAATCGGAATCTCCCCAAGAGTAGTTTAGCTGAGTTTTTCAACAGTCATGTTCATCATTCTAGTTTGAATATGTCTATCTTCAACTTCCAGACACCTGACCTCATTACCTGTGAGTGAGATTTAAAACTACTTTCTGAAAATTCATCATGTAAACAATTAATAAGTAAATTCATGTAACTTCTTCTTTCATAAATTATCTAGAAGGACAAAGGAATTCATTTCACCTAACTTTTGACAAAACAGATATCTAGGTTTTCTCTATGATCAAAAGAAAGAGGTACATATGCTAAGAAGGTATTTTGTCCCACCCTAATATTGGGAAGGAAGTGATATTTTCACTAAATATTCTCTAGGCCAGATGTTTAACTTTTAAAAGAGTAAAGATTAGTGAGACAATTAAAAATTGACTGCTTGGAGCCCTAAGATGTTTCAGAAACATCTGCACCGTTATTCAGATCATATTTGAACTCCGACAAAATAAGCCTTTAATATTGATCGATGTATTTAGAGTGCTGACATCAAAACTGAAGATCCTTATAATGAGATCATTATCATGCTGCATTTACAAGAACAACACCTGGTTTTACTCTGTGTATTTGTTATGCATCAAAAGATCAGTTTAAACGATTAGCCACTGTATCTTTTTCAGATCCTGTTTTCCCATAATAAAATAGTGATACTTCCATGACATATACTGTCTTCAAAAAAGGGGTGTATAAATTACTTCATCCTAGAGTTTCACTAGTCAAAGAGAAAGAAAAAATACTGCCTTACAAATTAATCCCCTTCTGCAAGAGTGGGAGAAGAGATCTCTAGAACAAAACCACAGACAGATATTACTCAGCTCTACTAAGCTTGGTGACATTTGAAACAGCTTCAGCCTAAGGTGATCACACTGCCGTGTTCTTGACAGGACTGCTCTGGACAGCTTGAAAGAAGTGGTGTCAACCAGAAACAAAGTAAAATCTAGAATTAAGACTATTGATGCAAGGAAGGAGTTTCAGTGGCAGAGTTAAGGTACCTGTTCAGATACCTGCATTGGACTTCCAAAAATCATTAACTTACAGAAAGACTTCTGCACCTTCATCCAGCAGACTTTTAGTCTCCTTATGCTGATATTCATCAGCTTTTTTCCTAGCAAATTTACTTTTCATTAGAGTGTCCAAATGAAAGGGAAAAAAAGTCTTCAGTGATGTCCTTTCTTTACTCCCAGGCCATGAACTTCAACATTGAACGTAACTGAACTTTTGTTTCTATATTTCAGTGACATAATACGTTTTCAAAAGAAGGTAATCAGGTACTTCAATTATAGATAAATTTAAAATTATGAAATTAAAAAGAAAGTGAACGAAGTCCAGATTTGTGAAAGGACTGGAAGAAGAACTTAACTTTAACCACAAAAAAGGCTATGGGATTATTTGTGTATTTTGATGGCTTGAATGTCAAGTACCAGTCACACACATAAATAAACCTAAACATCTGAGTAAGACTCAAGACCTAAATATAAATATTTCAGTAAATAGTGGAATCTTGTCCTAAAACCTCAATGTTTTGTAACTGAACTGAGATTCAAACACAAATTCCTAATTCAACATGCAAAGTACCTCTGGAAGAATGGCTCTGCTCCTCCCTGTGCTAATGCAGCTTAATATCTGCCAGTCCAATGGTCAAGTGACTTAAGGTCTTATATAGCAACGAAAAGTTCATATTCTGTGTCTTCAGTAAAATATACGTATATACATATTAAAAAAAAAATTATATCGTAATTATATCTATATATAGACTTCACTTATTTATATCATAATTATAATTATATCTGTATATATATACTTCAATTTCTAGCACAAGTATTCTGTACATCAAATTTTTTGTTGCTGAATGTCCTTATTTACTTCTTACCCATTCTTTTTGCTTCTCTAACTTCCTAATAAGAAGGATATTTGTGTAGCCATGTTCTAAAGTGGATGAACATCATAAAGACGGAACTGGAAGAATTGTGAGGATTTCAACAGATGTCCATGGGATAAAAGTGGGATAAAAGTAGGTCACAGGGCCATGAACAGATTGCAGTTACAGAAACATGGTGGGGTAGCTCACATGACTGGAATGTGGTCAGGGATGGCTACAGGCTTTTCAGGAAAGACAGACCAGCAAGGTGAGGTGGGGAGTTGTTCTTTATGTGAGGGAGCATCAAGCTCTGCCTTGGACTGGGAGGAGAACAAGTCGAGAGCTTGTGGGTAAAAATATGGGTGATACTGTTCTGGGCGTTTGCTACAGGCCACCTTATCATGAAGAGGTAGTTGATGAAGCCTTTTACAGGCAGCTGGAGGTAGCCTTGCAATCACAGGCACAGGCCCTTTTGGGGGACTTAAACCACCCTGATATTTGCCCAAAAAGCAACATGGCAACACATGCAAGATACAGAAGATTCCTGCAGAGCATCAAGGACAACATTTTGATGCAGGTGGTGGAGGAGCCAATGAGGCGAGATGTCTTGCTCAACCTTATCCTAACAAACAAGGAAGGGCTGGTTGAGGATGTGAGAGCTGGGAGTAGCCTTGGCTGCAGTGACCATGAGATGGCTGAGTTTAGGATCTGGTGTTGTGGAAGCATGGCTGTGAGTCGGGTTACAACCCTGGACTTCAAGAAGGCCAAATTTGGCCTCTTCAAAGACCTGCTAGGAGGAATCCCATGGGCTAGGGCTCTGGAAGGCAGGGGGGTGCAAGAAAGCTGGACAGTATTCAAGGATCACTTCCTCCAAGCTCAAGATTAGTGCATCCCTAGAAGGAAGAAGTCAGGCAGAGGAGCCAGGAGACCCACATGGATGACCAAAGAGCTTCTAGAAAAACACAAATGGAAGAGGGAGGCTCACAGTATGTGGAAAAAGGGACTGGCCACTTGGGAGGAATATGGGAATGTTGTCAGGGTATGCAGACATGTGAGAGGAATGCCAAAGCCCACTTGGAACTAAATCTGGCAAAGGGTGTCAAGGATAACAAGAAGGGTTTCTTTAAATACATCAGCAGTAAAAGGAAGACTGGGGATACAGTGGGCCCACTGCTGAATAAGGTAGGGACCCTGGTGACAAATGATGCAGAAAAGACTGAGTTACTGAACACTTTCTTTCCCTTGGTCTTTACTGCTAAGGCTGGCCCTCAGGCATCCAAGCCCCAGAGGTAAAAGAGATGATATGCAGAAAGGAGGACTTCCCTTCAATGAGAAGGACTGGGTCAGAGATCACCTATGCAAACTGGATCCTCACAACTCCATGGGCCCCGATGGGGTGCACCCATGAGTGCTGAGGGACCTGGGGGATATTGTTGCTGAGCCAATCTCTGTCATCTTTGAAAGGTGTGGAGGACAGGAGAGGTGCCCAAGGACTGGAGGGTAGCCAATGTCACCCCAATCTTCAAAAAGGACAAAGAGGAGGACCCAGGAAACTACAGGCCAGTCAGCCTCACGTCCATCCCCCGAACGGTGATGGCGTAATTCATCCTGAAGGTCATCTACATAAATGAGGAGGAAAGAAGGTTATCAGAAACAGTCAACATGGATACACCAAGGGGAGGTCATGCTTAACCAGCCTATCACAGCATGACTGGCTGGACTGATGAAGGGAGAGCAGTGGATGTTGCCTATCTTGACTTCAGTAAGGCTTTTACACTGTCTCCCATAGCATCCCCATGGACAAGCTAAGGAAGTGTGGGTTGGATGAGTGGACAGTGAGGTGGATAGAGATCTGGCTCAACAACAGAACTCAGAGGGTCATCATCAATGGAGCAGAGTCTGGCTGGAGGCCTGTCACTAGTGGTGGTCCCCAGGGGTCTGTGCTTGGTCCAGTCCTGTTCGACATATTCATCAGTGACCTGGATGATGGGATAGCATGTAACCTCAGCAAGTTTGCTGATGATACCAAGCTGGGAGGAGTGGCTGATACACCAGAAGGCTCTGCTGCCATCCAATGAGACCTGTACAGGCTGGAGAGCTGGGCCGAAGGGAACCTCATGAAATTTAGCAAGAGCAAGTGCAAGGTCCTGCCGCTGGGGAGGAACAACCCCATGCACCAGTACAGGCTGGGGGCTGAACTACTGGAAAGCAGCTCTGTTGAGAAGGACCTGGGAGTGCTGGTGGGCAACAAGTTGACCCTGAGCCAGCACTGTGCCCTTGTGGCCAAGAAGGCCAGTGGTATCCTGGGCTGCATTAAAAGGAGTGTGGCCAGCAGGTCAAGAGATGTTATCCTTTCCCTTTGCTCTGCCCAACTGAGGCCACGTCTGGAGTACTGTGTCCAGTTTTGGGCCCCCCACTTTAAGAAGGACAGGGAACTGCTTGAGCAAGTCCAGCACAGAGCTACCAAGATGATCAGGATGCCGGAGCATCTCCCTTATGAGGAAAGGCTGAGAGACCTGGGGAGATCTTATCAATGCCTATAAATTTCTGAAGGATGGTTGTCAAGAGGATGGGACTAGACTCTTTTCAGTGGTGCCCGATGACAGGACAAGGGGCAATGGGCACAAGCTGGAACACAGAAGTTTCCACCTCAATATGAGAAAAAACTTCTTTCCTGTGAGGGTACCAGAGCACAGGCTGCCCAGGGAGGCTGTGGAGTCTCCTTCCCTGGAGACATTCAGTACCCACCTGGGCAAGGTCCTGTGCCTGCTGCTCTAGGTGTCCTTGCTCATGCAGCGGGGTTGGACAAAATGATCTCCAGAGGTCCCTCCCAACCCCTACCATTCTGTAAATATGTGATTCTGTGAAAATTAATGCTTTCAAAATTCTGGGTGACAGAGGTAAGTGTGGATGTATGCTGCTTTATAATGATATTCCCCAGGAAAAGTAAGATTTGTAAAGCTAGTCATTGGCTGGCTTTCCAGAGAATGGCTTCTGTTTGCTCTGCTGTTTAATTTGAACCGTCTGCTGTAAAGCACACCTATAGGGAAGAGAAACCAGCATGTTCTGTTTGCTTGAAAATCAGCAAGACACCACAAAAATGCAAAATTCCTTGGAATGCTATAATATGCAGTTACAAACTGTGAATCTTATAAAAATTGCCATAGAACAACTTTTCAAGTTTAGTAAATACAAACTTAACAATTTATATAGGTTTATGAGCCCATATGATAATTTCTTGCCAAGTAGATCTAGGCATAAATAAATTTTCAGTTATGTATTTGTAGTTCAGCATTAAGATATCATTCAGATGGGTAATAGTAATGCCCAAGTATTTTGACATTTGGATGCACTGAAAATTCAATCCAGAGATCATATAAAAATACCTACAAGGACTTTTTACATATATATTTCCACACACATGGGAACACCTGATTGACGTCCCCTTAAAATTAAGGCCTAAAATAGTCCACGGGTATGAATGTTCATGTCCTTTCTTTTACACTCTTACACATTTTTCTTTTATAATTTATTCCCTTCTTTTTTAATTTCTCCCATAATTTCCTCATTTTTTCTCAAATGCAAAGGAAATGTATATTTGCTCAAACCCCTTCTTCTCTTTTCCTTTATGTCAAGTACTTAAATATAGTTCTTCTCTTACTATTTTCCTTTCAGTGTAAAGAGAAAATAAAAACATCACTATCAAAATGTTTCAGTTTCCCAAAGCAAAATATTTAGACTCTTTCCACACTAAAGTTCTGTCAGAAAGTTTTGCTGAAACTGACACATTTTTGTAGATGTTAAAATTTCATCTAAACTGCTTTTTGACAGAAAGCTGCTCACTCAGAAAAAAAAAAAAAATCCACCATGCTCAGTATTTCCCAACAGCTTGTATTTGTTTCCCTGTATATCAAGAACAGCACTGGAAATGCAGATCAAATCAATTACCTTTCCTCAGTTATGTCCCTCTCTCACTACCAAATGCTTTTCTCTTGATATTTTTAATCTCTCAAGTTCATAAATCTAGCTTACACTGTGCCCCACAGCAACAGGGTGGACAAAAGGACTACTTTGCAATCCACTGTTTATGGTGCTTTGCTCCAGTATGAGAGTTTTGCGTCCTGTAAAAACAAAACTGAGCAACCTGTATAGATGCAGCATCTCACTATATTTTGCCTATTTGTAGACCATAAACGGCTCTTTAGTTCAATGTGTGGAAGCATTGAATCACCAGAGTTTCTTATGTAGTCAATAGGAATGTAATAAGTAATGAGATTTATTTATTTATTTAGATTCCCCCAGTGGCACTAAATCACCTCCATTAATGGAACCTGGTGGGCTTCTCTGTGTAGATCTGTATTAGTAAATTAAGTCACAAGCATTTGGGATATAGAGATAGTTGATCATCTGTACCATTTATGTTTTAGATCTGTGCCTGGAATTGTTTTGGCTTAGGCCAGTTCATATTCTCCCAAATTATCCACAGGATGGTTGGCTGGTTCACACAGGAAGGGACATGGCTATTCCACTTCTCTGTCCCATCTCCTATTTTGGAAGCAAAAACATTTCAAAAGTTTGGCATGTCCAACCAGACTATGTCAGTTGGCTTTAGTGTTGAAGAACCATTCCTGGCACTGTTTAGTTGATTATTAACCTCTGAATCAACCTCCTAGGACAGCCAGACACTCATTCTTTGATATTTCAGAGACTTAATTAGATATCTTAGTTCATCTGCTCTGATGTTGGCAATTAATTATTTTCAAGTCTGCTCAGAGCCAGTCATTGAAACAGCATCAGGGCACCCTTACAAAGAGGTAGCGGCATAAGTAAATAGGTAACAGGTTAGCTGAACACATCCGTCAGCAAGAGAAAGCAGAGAAAGGAAAAATATCCCTGAGAAAATGCTGGTCTATTAGAAGAAATATGGTTTTGAACCAGAAATAATGAGCGGTGTACCCAGGTTTTAGTTGTTTTTTATTTTTTCAGAGGTATTTGCACTTCTGGAGCCCAAGTTTGGAATAACTATATTCTATGATTCTATGATTCTATGATTTTTGTCGACTACTTTATTCAGTAGAAGTAGCAAAAAATACAGGTGCTAAATTAGTCCTATTTCTGCAATATTGACTTGCTACCTTAAAGGAAAGAATAAAAAAATCAACTAAAAGAATTTCAGTGAGCAGTTGCACATTTACTCAGGCTTTGTTTTTTCAGAATATGACTAAGTTATATATAAATGTACAGTAAACAGATCATTTTGAATCTATGTAATAAAATTTGAAAAGTCAAAATACAGACAAGCATCATGTTTCATTGTAATGGAAAAGAATACTTCATCAGTAATCTTTAAAGCAGAAAACTGACAGTATTTCATAAAACAACTTTAAAGATTACTTCCTAAGGTATACTCCTCACTCTAAGCTTGACTCCAGCTAGTGCACGTATGAGCCCATGGAAAAGAGATCTGCATTGCTCCAGGCAAGGAGAGTTGACTCCTAGATTTCACAACAGTTTCACCTCGTATATTAAATTTACTGTAAGCTATACGTTTTATTTTGGTTTGTTTTGTTTAAACATACGGGGGCTGACTAAAGCTTTTAGCTTTATATGTTTATGCATTAACCTTCAAATAAATAAATACCATGATGGGGATGCACTCAGTCCTGCAAGAATGTTATTTCATCTGACTTAAAATATTTTATAAACATTTTATTTTCCCTCCTCCTTTCTCCCGTCTTGGAAATACTTACTATTACGCTCTTTATTATCAGGTATTACAAATAGTGTTAAGCAAATATGCCTGTTAACAGCTGATATATACAAATATGGATATATGTCTTCACAGAACCAGGCCGTAGGGTCACTAGCACCTAGGAAACACTGTAATTTTAGGATGTAAAACTGATATTTATTGCAATTTTTAAAATATAATCTGAACATCTAAATCATTTCCTTAATAATAAATAAATGAAACAAACATAATTTCATGTTTTCTCCATTAGAAAAAAAAACCATAATTTTCAGTACAGTTGTTCTGTTTCTCCCCTGCCAGCAACATACTCAGGATCTCAGCTACCCTGCACACGCTGTAAGAAATACAGCAAGTCAAATCTTCTACCCTATCCTGGGCATGTTAAGATGAAAAGGTATATGGAGAATTCATATAATTTTTACATATACTGCATCTATGATAGCTACCTAAAGACCTTTAATGAAAAGAAACAGGTGCTTATTTTCTGTCTCACGATGGAAGGAATTACATCTACATGAATCTATTTCTCTATGGGGATTACAAAAATGGCTTCAATATCTACCTCTAGCGTGGATGGCTATACAAGAGACAGTAAGTGTTAAGTGAAGTGAATCCCACCTGGGAGATAAGCGAGAAATTTGTGTGCAAAGTAAAAATGTGAACTTAAACAAAAAATCTTCATCAATGTAAAATGTAACCTTTCTACAGTTATTATAATACGAAGTAGAAATACGGTTATCCAACTTTGAAATCACTATTGCTAATTAACCTCTACAATCTTGGTATATAAAAATGGGTCTGGAATGGGCCTAGAAAAACATTTAGTGTGTTCCACTATTATGTACATTATTGTGTAATTTTTCTTTTGTGCATCATGTAACAAGGAATATGTAAAGGAAAACTGAACATAGTTATGCCATTAGAAGTCAAGCTTCTAAGCTAGCTGGGGGAGAGACAAACCTCAATGGAGACTACTACACAAAGTCTAGATGATACTAATTACACACACTTTCTTCCTCTCCCTCTTTCCCCTCTGTCAATGGCAAATATGTCTAGGACATACGCCTGGTATTCAACAAGGAATTATCTCTGTTTAAAAATGCCTTATAAATTAAGATTATTAAGGTTATGTATACCAGTGAAGGGGAACAGATGTGCTTATTTCTGTGTTTTAAGTTTGGATAGAATACCCTTCTTTTGAGACTTACCTGCCTGAATCTCATCTTAGTTGCAATTAATTTTATAAGTCATAGATGTGTGAGTCTTAAGGATTCAATTTTTAATTGGAAATATCTAAGCAGAAACAGATTTTGTGTTGTTAAGTGCAAAACCCATGGTTGCTTCTGTGTTGAATTTTAATCTGGCCAAATTCATTGCATAAGTATACGGGAGGTATATGAAATGTCAATCTTTTCCATATGTAAAGCCTACCCACTTTCCCTATTTTGTTCACATATGGCTAAGACTTATATGAGCCAAAAAAAGAACCCAATTAGCATCTTGTTGAAAACTGCAGTACCTAGCATTCAACAACACTGGTGTAACAGGATTCCCAGATCAGAACTGAATACAATTTCTGCCCTAAAATCAGATAAATAAACCATATGTTGAAAGTTATAGCCTTCATCAGTTGCTAGCAAAGTTTTCACCATTGTGCTTAATTTTATGCTCTGCTTGTTTCAAAGATGAACTCTTCGTAACTCTTCAAAATCTATATTATCCTCCTTCAAGTTAATTGTCTATTTTCTAGCTTGAATCTATATTATTAAGTTAACAATTTCTTGAAATGTATATGCCTTTGTTTAGCTTCCAATTTAGGTTCCAATGTGGGAAAGTAACTCAAATATATATTAAATTCTGAAATTAGATTGAGGATCTGAGTCATGACAGTTCAAGAACACACTTTTTAATACATATCAATATTGTTGTTTGCTCCAAACAGAAAACAAAAACTATTTATAGGTTGAAAAAAGACAAAAAGAAAAAAAATGTAAATTACCATCATGGGCATTACTTGCTGGTATGTTTGTGGAAGACATGAGGAAAAAGACAGAATGGGTAATTTACAGATGCCATCCTAGGGTTTCTTTTCACAATGAAGATTATGAGAATTTCAGAATGAAAATAATGAGAGTTTAGACTCTTATTATACTGAAATGCTACTTCATGCTTTGTTATTTGAATATTCTTTTGGCCTCATGCTCATTAATATCAGCATAATCTCAATTTATTTAGCCTTGCACCCCTCTTGACTTTAGACTTATTTTCAGTTGGTGATTCACTTGGTTTATGTTGTTACCATTAAAACTCAACATCAGTAAATTGGAATGGTGTTACTATAATATTTCATTCATATCAAGAAGTTTTCTTCTAGCTTTAGCTTATGCTATCCTAAAATAGCTAAAGCTTAAATAATGGTTGATGATAAATATAACTTCTTTAGCCTACATATGTAACTGCTTATATATCTGTCTTCTGAATCATATCTTTTACTTATGCCTATAACTAGTATATTCAAGAGAGGTTTAGGTCTACTTATACAAAGCTTTCCTTAATATGAACCACCTGTTGTGTTGGTACACATCTTTTCATAGAAAGGGTATACTCTTGTAGCTAACTGTAAACAAGACACATTCATGTTGTATCAAGACCTCTTTCTTCAAGACTCCTTCACAAGAACACTTATTGTATCTCTCTTTTTTTTTTTTTTTTTTTTCTTAAGACTCCCTATCTTCCCTTTGTTGTTTCTGCTTCCCACCTTAAATTTACATTTGAAGCTTTATTGTCAGGAGCCATCTTTTTTCTTGCTTATCCAGCGCTCACCTGGTCTCCTCTCATAAGAGCTTTCAGGCACTTAGAGATAATGTCTCCTTTTATCTGCCAGCAGAACAATTTCTATGGTAAATATAATTTTTAGGCACTGCATAACAAGAGGACTTCTCAGTTACATTTTGTTCTTCTAGCCTGTTATTAATGAGCAATTATTCACTTGCTATAAGATGCAAAGGATAGAACAATCATGCAGCAGATAAAAATTAAAATCTATTTGAAAGTATCTAATATGTAAAGAAGTCTGTCCTTACAGGAACTTAGGTCACAAATAACACTTTTGTGAGGTTGCAAGATTATCAAGGCTTTATTGTCTTTTATAAATTTCCCTTTACTAAATTGTGTTCATACTCACCTATCAAATTTTTGCCAAAACCTGAGTCTGACTTCTGTAGTCCTGAAAAAGAACAGCTTCTTGAATTTAAAGTAATTGTTCATAGATCCATCACGGTAAGGTACGACCTTGTCCAGGTGGAGAACAGATACCTTCGCTTTCTCTAAGTGATTTTTCTTCACACAAAAATAATCAGTGTTGAATGCCCCACTTATAGAAGTTAATCTGTTTTATCTTCAGCTGACATTAGTACTGTCTCTGGTTTTGTAATTTTTATTCCAGAAATTATATTCTGAATTTTTCAGATAGAGGCCCAGGCCATTCGATTTCATGTGCTATATAACAAAGCTGAAATTAGATACATTTACCTCCTTTTAATTTCATTTTTCCTACATATCTCTCAGTCTTCACTAATATGACATTCTCATTCTCTGAATAAGAATGCCTATGACTGCTATAATGAGTTGCAGTTTAATTCAGGTGCCAATTCAAATCTTTGGTCACTTCCTTCCCCATTCAGGTGTTTTTATTTCCATCATAGAAGTACCCAGAAATGGATTTTAACTAGTAAAAAAGTATCATGCATAAGAAAAAGAAATGATTTCCACATATCACTAATACTGAAATTGAGACAAAAATGTAAATCATACAATTTTTTGTGTTTTGTTACTATGAAATTTTCTAAATTTTCTTTTAAATCTCACTGTCTCTGTTCATGTTCTCCATCCCCCTGTCACCATCTGTCTATGCCTTCTTCTGTTCAAATGCAACAGCAGTATCTCACACATTCAAAATGTATTTCATCTTTTCCTTCTATTGTTTAAAGTGAACTAACTTCTTACTACTTGTAAATGATGAATGAGGAGGAACTTAATTTAATTATTAATTTTTCTCCTTAAAAAAAAGCTAGTTTCTGTACTACATATACATTTCATAAGTCTTTCCTGAAAATAAGTAATGGTTCTACTTTTGTGTTATATTATTAAGCCAATATTGTTATAGCAAAATAAAAGTGGGATGAAGGTAAAAATTAATTAGTATTTTGGAAGTAGTTACAATGCTAGCTTATTGATGATATAGATTGCAGTTATATAAGCAAAACAGTTCCTTGCTAGGCAACAAACTACCCACAGAGCTCTAACTCATGAAAATTTCACAGAATACGTCTTGGGATTTTCAATTGCCTTATTGAAATTGAACCTTCTAATCACTTAAATGCCAGACATGTAAAAGTGCACACAGTGAAAAAGAAGTAGAAATAATACACCCGGACAAGATCCTCTGTTGCTTTGCACCTTGTTAGAATCATCTACTTCCTTGCAAATAGCATGTAAACTGCTACCGATATGAATGGCTAAATCATTCTGGCTCATGCATGTGTATACACACTGAAAATACAGCATGAAAGAGCAAGACACTGGAAAATTTAGTTTCCAGTCATTTGTTGTTGATAGGTTCTATCTGGCAGAATGAAAACCATTTCAGTGGGATTTAAGTATTGTGCTCATGAGTGGGGCCAGTGCTGAATCACAAATGCTAGTTCACACCTTTGCATTGCAGCAAGTTCTCGCCAATTGCTATAGAAGCCTGAGAGTCAAAAAACAATTATTCCACTTCATGGTTATGTGGTTCTTCATGGTAATATGTTGTGTGTACAGCCACTAGTTTATAACACCTTTATATAGGAGGTTGCACAAGCACAGGATTCATATTCTGATGCTGACCTTGAAGTCATAGCTACCTATTGAACTACCCTCAATCAGATTTTACTATTATTATTGTTATTATTACAAATCTGATGACTAACATGAGTGAACAAGAACTCTGATTCAGTGATATCTTGCATTCTGACTTTATTAGTGCAGATACCAGCAGTTACAGTCACTGATGAGCCAGCTCCTGTCTCAGTTTCTTAAACTAAAACTAAACCCTTCTGAAACTGTAGCTGTACGCTTCTACGGGAGAACTTATCTTGGGCCGCATACCTCCGGGACACAGGGCTCTACCCACCCTGGGCACAGTGATGCACAGACATCAATATGATGGATACAAAATGTCCGTCCATTTAACTGCGTCACACGCTTATATAGCTCTTGCGCTTCCTGTTCCTGCCACTCCTATGGGGAGGAGTCTATCTTTCCGTCACATCCCGTGATCTTCCGGTTGCCTATCCCTGTCTATTCCCCTACATGAATCATGTAAATTCTCATTATGTGTAAAGAACTAAAAAATTGTCAAGTGAAAGGCATATAAAGAAAAAAGAATCCTGCTAGTTATCTGTTCTTTTGAACATCAGACTAGAGCTTTTTACCTGATCACTATCAGAAGACCAATACTACCATTTCCTTATCCTAAAAATATAATCTATATGAAAGTGGTAGTTAACAAGAGAGATTATCATGTTAGTATGTTTTCATCCTTTAGCATTGACTATTAGGAATTTGTTATCACTGTCCCCCTTGAAGGATGGACAGGCTTGAGGAAACAGAATGTTTCCTGTCATCTGTCATGTAAACCAACTAGGATCCAAATATTTTAAGGGTAAAATGAGAAATAAACCTTTTACATCTTAGCCTTGCCACAATTTTTACCCTGATGCTTTCCAAGTAAAAAAAAATAGAACTAAAATAAGTTATATATGTTCTTCTACTGAAACTTAAAATTTAGAGTATTAGACGTATCAGATTCTTTAGCAGATTAAATGAAACAATGTATTTTCCAGAAAAAATCAAGGGTATCTGTAGAGATATTGTCTTAAAAAGTCAGAGATTTTTGTTCTATTGTTCTACTAAAAGTCTATTTGAAATTAATTATTTTTGAATATTTAATTAAATTGGCACTGCCTATCAGCCAATGTATCAAGAAAGTACAAATCTCTCAGTATACAAACTGCTGATTTTTTTAAAAAAATATTTTTCTCTTGTTGGGCAGTCAGAAAATTCTGGTGCATAAAGCCAAGGTTTTATGCAGCCACAGATGAGATGTCAGTTCCTGGGGAAGGATCTATGCCATTTATTAATACTTCCAGCTGTAATATATAACAGGATGTATATATAGCTATCCCATTGCACAAGTGTCCTTCCCACTATGTTCATAATGTGATTTCAACAAGGTAAAATTGGCATGCTCCTTCATACTACTATTTTAATTACAAAAAGCAGGTATTTTCTATGTGAAATAGGGATAACTTGCAGTTTAGTGTCCTTTCCATGTACTTTAATCAGTCTGAATTGCAATTATCAGACTGAACCTCAGAACTTCTGGCATGGACTAGGATATTTTTTCTATGGAGTATTTTATGGCTGTTGAGCATCTGATATATTTTAAATATTGTCTCTCACCAGCTCTGAATGCAGGGCTAAATAATGAACATTCAACACATTCACAGAAATCGGCTCAATTACATGATTGCTAGAGGTAAATGAAGGCTTCAGAATATGGGTTGCAATAAACAGGGTAAGAAAGATAATTTTCCTCTCAGCACTGTTGAGGGAACAGCATTAAAGTAGCATTTCTAAGCTCCTAGGATTTTAAACCAGGCTTCTGGGTCTAAAGAAGTAGATTTATAACTAATAGTGCAAGGGACTTGAAGAGCTTGTGACTCCAGCAACCGCTGAGGTTTTATGTTGCAAAACTGAACCCAGAGAGACTTTTGTTCTCCTACTCCTCTTTAATCAGGTCTCTGTTTTTCCCTAAGACAAAGTAAATAAAGGAAGCATTTGCATTTCATTCTGTCCCCTCCAGGTAAGCCACAGATGAATAAAAGTGGCAGGGGGATGCTAATAGTTATTTTCCTCTAACAAGGAACTTACTGGTCTAAGAAATTTACTGGAATAGGGGAAACAACATTATCCTCAAAGTCATATTTTCATTCTTGTTCTCTACTTCATGGCACTAATTCCAAAACCCTTAGTCTCCTTGTCTTCTACCTTAACAGATTTTTAAAAGCATAGGGCAAACAGTATGTCTAAGCTGAGACACGATACAGACATACATGGACTAGCTGTAAACAAGCTTCTCAGTGAGAAGGAAATAAAAAGAAATTAGCATGTGGAGTCCTACACTGCTGTGGTTAGACTATTTTTGGTGCCTAAACTAGCTTATTTAGACACCCTAAGTGTGATGAAAGGGACATTTTTCCAAATGGTTACTAAGTTAGATGGCATTTGCAAATGAGGTGGAGGCAAAGGCCACTGAAGAGCCAATTACCCAATCATATGGAAGCCAGAAGCCAGAAAGAAATTAGAAGTTGCTAATACAATCGACAACTAACAGAACTGCTCAGTATTCATTTACATGCTTGGGGACACTGACACTTGAAAAGCCTAGTGACGCTGAACTCATGATATGAACCAAGTTCAATCTATGGAAAATAAACAGTGCTGAAAGGAAGAAAGTGTGTACTGGAGAAATTACATAGCTTACTGTTAAACATGGGCCAGGTAGAATAGACAACAGGAAAAAAATCCATCTCACACAGAATAGGGGGTTTTGCATATTAATGGGTATTTTTTTTGGTAAATGATATTTTTAATGTTGGGCTGAGAGTGAATTTCATTGAAAGATATTTCAAAAACCTATGTTATGATAAAGAAATAGACTTAAACTTGGAAATTATTCATATACATTTAGCAAGTGGGTACAAAGAAATTTAGGTTCTTGCAGTGATAAAGATATTTCCTATAGGAAACTATGTGAATGAGGTGAATGACTCTTCTTTCAGCTAAGCATAATGTGTAAGAAAGGCACAGTCACAATGAACTACTGTCCTGGTTTCAGCTGGAGTAGAGTTAAATTTCTTCGTAGCAGCTAGTATGAGACTAAGTTTTGGATTTTTGCTGGAAACAGTGGTGATAATGTGGAGATGTTTTAGTTGTTGCTAAGTAGTGCTTACACTAGTCAAGGACTTTTTCAGCTCCCCATGCTCTGCCAGGTGCACAAGAAGCTGGGAGGGGGCACAGCCGGGACAGCTGACCCAAACTGACCAACGGGATATTCCATACCATATGATGTCATGCTCAGCATATAAAGCTGGGGAAGAAGAAGGAAGGGGGGGATGTTTGGAGTGATGGCATTTGTCTTCCCAAGTAACCGTTACGCGTGATGGAGCCCTGCTTTCCTGGAGATGGCTGAACACCTGCCCGCCCATGGGAAGTAGCGAATGAATTCCTTGTTTTGCTTTGCTTCTGTACGCAGCTTTTGCTTTACCTGTTAAACTGTCTTTATCTCAAACCATGAGTTGCCTCACTTTCACGCTTCCAATTCGCTCCCCCGTCCCACCAGGGGGGAGTAAGTGAGCAGCTGCGTGGTGCTTGGTTGCTGACTGGGGCTAAACCACGACAACTACCCAAATTGTTTGAAGCCAGAAAGATCCATTTGGGACTTCTGTTTCAACTTAGACTAAAACAGGATTTCTGGGTAAAAGCAATCATGATAACTGCACAGCGTGTATAAGTAATTAGAAATAACATCACAGAATAGTGTCCAACATTACTGATGCCTTTACGATCTTCACATGTGAGGCACTTGAAGGCAGTATTAGAGAAAAGGAACTATGAGTAGCAAAAAGCGGAGATTAGAGCCGCTGATTACTATTGTGTTCCCCAAAAGTATGATTCAGAAAAGTGTTGAATGCAAGGCTGGACTGTGCTCCTCGAGTGTTTCTATCAAGCAGATTCTTAATAAATAAGATAATGGTAAAAAGGCAATTAATCACATTCTGAAAGCTGTTTCAGCTACGCAATTTACATAACATTTGAACATCTAAATCGCAATTAAAAAAAATAATAAATCTAATGGTAAGTAAATTATTATGCTGACTACAGAAAACTTCAGTCAATTGAAGGCAGCTACCCATTTCCACACTTAGCTGATCAACTCATTAAAGTGTCAGGAACAAAATAATTCAGTAGTTTGGTCCTGGCATTTGGATGTCACCAGATTAAACTAATGCTTGCAGATGAAAAAAGAACTCCTTTTGTGACACCCACAGGGGTTTCAGACCCAAGGAATGCCTTTGTGACTCATGAGTGCCCCAGGGATGTTTCAGTAGGTAGTAAATGATCTATTACAAATTTTGAGATGTGAAGATAACTTCACAACTTAGATGACTCCATTTGTTTCCATGAAACCTGGAAAGAACATCTGGTAGGAGTGAAAAGGAATTTTAAAGTGAAGAAAATGAGTGTTGTTTTGTAAAAAGGTATTTCATCTTTTTCAGATACAGAGCTGATGAAGATGGGTTTTTCAAGCATCAGAAAGCCAGCATTATGAGAGAATGCAAAAGGCAATGTGATTTGAAAGTTCCACAGAAGATCTGTCTGAAAGTTTACATTGCAGACAAGACTATGATATTTCCCACATTACTTTATCTAGACTGAGGAACATCTAAACCTTCTGTAGCACGGCAAGCTGTAGAAAATCCAGGAGACTCCTGGAGTACATTGAGGATAACTTCTTAAGTCAGGTAATAGACAGCCCTACCAGAGGGGATGCGATACTGGTCCACATGATCACCAATGCAAGTGAGCTAATTGGAGATGTCAAGATTGGAGGCAGCCTGGGCTGCAGTGATGATGCACTGCTGGAGTTTGCATTCCTAAGGCATATGGGGCAGATGACAAGTAAAGTCAGAACCTAAATTTTGGGAAAGCAAAATTCCATCTGTTCAAAGAGTTATTCAATAAGACCCCGCTGAGAAACTGCCCTTAGGGACAAGGGAGCAGAACAGAGCTGGCAGATCTTTAAGGACGCTTTCCACAGAGTGCAAGAGCTCTCAGTCCCCATGTGTAAGAAATCAGGAAAGGAAGGCAAGAGACCGCATGGATGAGTCAAGACCTGCTGGTCAAATTAAAGGGCAAGAAGGAAATGCACAAGCAGAAGAAGCAGGGACAGGTATCCTGGGAAGATTATGGGGACACTGGCTGGTTGTGTAGGGACAATGTCAGGAAAACCAAGGCGCAGCTGGAACTGTACTTGCCAAGGGACACAAAGAAATAAGAAGGGCTTCTACAGGTATGTCAGCCAGAAAAGGAAGATCAAAGAAAATGTACTCTCCCTGACGAACACGACAGGCAAACTGGTAACAACAGATGAGGAGAGGGCTGAGGTACTCAAATTTTTGACTAAGTCTTCACTGGCAACCTTTTTTCCCACACCTCTCAAGTTGACAGACTGCAAAAAAGAGACTGGAGGAGCAAAGTCCTTCCAACTGTTGCAGAAGATCTTGTTTGTGACAACCTGAGGAACCTGGATATACACAAGTCTATGGGACCTGATGAGATGCATTACAGAGTCCTGAGGGAATTGGCCGATGCAGTTGCCAAGACACTCTCCATGATATTTGAAAAGTCATGGCAGTCAGGTGAAGTCACCAGTGACTGGAAAAAGAGAAACATTGCACCCATTTTTAAAAATGGTAGAAAGGAGGACCTTGGAAACTACCGACCTGACAGCCTTACCACTGTGCCTGGGAAGATCATGGAACAGATCCTACTAGAAGCTATGCTAAGGCATGTGGAGGACAGGGAGATGATTCAAAAGAGCCAGAATTGCTTCGCCAAGGGCAAGTCTTGCCTGACAACCTAGAGGCCTTCTGTGATGGAGTGACTACCTCAGTGGACAAGGGAAGAGCTATGGATGTCATCTATCTGGACTTCTGAAAAGCCTTTGGCACAATCCCCCACAACAACCTTCTCTCTAAACTGGAGAGATATGGATTTGATGGGTGGACTGTTTGGTGAATGAGGAATTAGTTGTATGGTCATGTCCAGAGAGTAGTGGTCAACAGCTCAATGTCTGGATGGAAAAGAGTGGTGTGACGAGTAGTGTCCCTCAAGAGTCTATACCGGGACCAGTACTGTTTAATATCTTCATCAGTGACATAGACAGTGGGATCAAGTGCATCATCAGCAAGTTTGCAGATGACTCCAAGCTGTTAAGACACATGAGGTACAGGATGCCATTCAGAGGGACTTGGACAAACTCAAGAAGTGAGCCCATATGAAGCTTATGATGTTGAACAAGGCCACACGCAATATCCTGCATCTGGGTCAGGGCAACCCCTGGTATCAATACAGGCTGGGGGATGAAGGGATTGAGAAAAGTCCTGCAAGGAAGGACTTGGCTGTACTGGTGGATGAAAAACTGAACACGAGATGGCAATGCGCGTTTTCAACGCAGAAAGCCAACCATATCCTGGGCTGGGCTGCATAAAAAGAAGCATGGTCAGCAGGTGGAGGGGAGTAATTCTGCCCCTCTATTCTGCTCTGGTGAGACAACACCTAGAGTACTGCATCCAGTTCTGGGATCCCCAGCACATCAGAGACATGGACCTGTTAGAGCGGGTCCAGAGGAGGGCCACAAAAATGATCAGAGGGATGGAATATCTCTCCTATGAAGAAAGGCTGAGAGAGTTGAGGTTGTTCAGCCTGGAGAAGAGAAGGCTCCAGGGAGACCTTCTTGAGGCCTTTTAGTATTTGAAGGGGGCTTATAAGAAAGATGGGGACAAACTTTTTAGTAGGGCCTGTTGTGACAGGCAAGTGGTAATGGTTTTAAACCAGAAGAGGGTAGATTCAGACTAGATATAAGGAAGAAATTTTTTACAATGAGAGTGGTGAAACATTAGCTCATGTTGCCCAGAGAGGTGGTAAATGCTTCATTCCTGTAAACATTCAAGGTCAGGTTGGATGGGGCTCTGAGCAACCTGATCTAGTTGAAGACTTCCCCTTCATTGGAGGGGGGTTGGACTAGATGACCTTTAAAGGTCCTTTCTAACCCAAACCATTCTATGATTCTGGAATCATTAAAGAAAGGATCTCTAGGCCATACTGTGTCAGGTGTGTCAGCTGGTCTAAGCTAGTCACCCTAGGCTATTTCTTTTTTCAAACAAGTGACATGAGTGCTTTAGACTGCCAGTTTCTTCTTTTCTGTTTAGAGGGATACATGACTACCTGAAAGGAAATATTTTCATCTCTCTGAATTGCAGGTGTCTACAGGTATTTTTGAACATATAAATGCATACTTTGTAGAAAGTATGTTTGGTTACATGGTTTTCAACAGTGGTGTTTCCTTCTCTGTATTCTCTAAAAAGGGAAATCAGATTACTAACCTTGGTGTTTTTGATAGTTAAATTTAGATAGGATAAGCCTTACACTTGTATTTCTTATTGTACATATATAGTAGGTGTGGATTTCATGGCATATTGAGGCCATACTGAGATATAATAGCTCTTTATGAAGTGATATTTTCTGGGGTAATATTGATATGGAATTTCTATATTGCTGAATGTTCCATTCTTCATTAGTCTAGCAGGCTGGTAAACAAAGCAAGGTTGTTACAGTTCTCATTTGGGAGAGTGATAATATTCAAATGAGGCTTGTGAAACAGGAAACAAGAACATTACAAGAGCTTGGGCTACTTGTAATATTTAAAAAAAATTAGAGAAGTTTGGTGCTGATAAAGATCATAAAGTCCATAAACTAATGTCCATTGCTCCAGCTGTCACCCTGCTCTGGAGCTAATACCTACTACCCTGCTGGTGGGGACAACATGCTCAGCCATGGCATCACAGAGCTGTAGGCAGCATCCTCCAGACTGAGCATGGAGTGTGAGGAGAGGCCATCTGAGGCCTGTCTGGAGGCAGACTGCCTGCATTTGAATGAATTGCAGAACACAGCTATTTCTGAAGTCTATTTGTGTGTTTCTAAAACCTATCCATGTGTTTCTAAAGCTTACTCATATGTTAATGAATTTATGAGTGAATTTTGCAATCTCGCCTGCCTTCTAAGCCCTGGTAATTCTCAAACAGACTGACTCCAAAGGCAAAAATGCTAGTTGGCTAGCGCTGCTGAAAAAGTCTCTAATATGCTCTAATATTCCCTTTCTCTTCAGATGAGGAAAGCATGCCTGTGTATTCGTTTTGTGTCAGTATCAGGTATCTTCAAAACACTGTGATGTTTTGCTGTACATTTAGGCAGAGTGTCACCAGACTTGGAGACAATTATCTAAGTAAAACAGATTCTCTTCCCATACAGATTTGGCATAACTCTCAGGGCAGAATAGTGAAGCAGTACAACTACTTTAGTGCATATTCAGCTTTAGATTCTAAAGAGCATGGCCTTTTTTGGAAAAAGGTTAGGTATGAATTGCTTCAATATATTATCATACCAAGAAACATCAAATGTTCCAATGAATATTTAGGTGGTGGTATTTCACTAGCTTTGAATACTTTTGCCTCTTCTCTCTTAACGCACCATTGATCACTCATAAGTCTTAGAAAAGGCACCCTCCTTAATTCTGGTCCAGAAGCTTTTGTCACCTTTTGAATTTGTTGTAAAAAATTGCTTGCCCCTTAAAATGTCATTTCTTTCACTCCCCTCTAGGCCTTGCAGTAGCTCACTTGCTTCACTTTAGAAGATTTCTGGGGCACTTCTAATACCAAGTGGGAGGTCACAAAAGGAACATATTTCCAAGTGACACTTGTAAAAAAATGCCAGCCTGGTGTTCTGAGGGCAGAGCAGGACATAAGTAAATCCACTGAAACCACTATTGTATCTAGGAAGGATAACACTGCTTAGAAACTGGGATGGTCTGGGTTTGATATTGGAGATTATTATACTTTCTCATCCTTACTGCCTTATATGCAAATGCCAGTGAACTCCCCAGAAGTTTATAGGAACTATAGAGGAACCATAGGAAACAATAGGAACCAGTGTGATATGCAGTTTATATTTCATCAGTGTGCCTTGTTACACCATTTTTTCCCAACCTGTACAGTTCTCTGATCTGGACTCCCATGCAGCTTTAGAGATATAATATCCATATTTCTCCCACCAAACAGCATTTTTTGCCCCTGATCTTTAGATTTCTCTAAATCCTCAGTTTAGAGAGTCACGTTTCTATCATTTTTCTCACAAAAATGGGAAATCCTCAGAAATTTCATGCATACATATATGCACAGAATTTTAACATGGGTTGTTTGGGGGTGTTTCCCCCTTTTTTGTTACTTTTACAGAAACTTTAAGCAAATTATTACTGAAGTAATTTATAAACAGTTATTTTAAAATAAATTCTTTTTGCAAAGTAATATACTGTAAAGAAAATATTTTGTTGGCATGGACTGTTGTAGTCTATTCTTACTCATAGAGGTACATAAGGCCGTACCAAAGTTATACACATTTAATTCTGTTTTCTTAGACTTTTGAACTTAGGTAGTAAATATTATTGAACATTTTATAAAAATAATGCTTTTTTACATTTTACGTTATTACACCTAACAAAAAATAATGCCCTGAAATAACTGCTTAGGGGAAGAACTTAGAATGTTTTTTTATTTTTTTTTTTCTTTTATTTGGGATGTAGCCAGATGCTGGCTTACAGAACAGCTGGAGCTATTCAGCAGATGACAGCTCCATAGCTGTTAGTTATCACTCCTCACTTGAGATGTGATAACTGGATGCATGACTACTGCTGGTCCATTTCAGGCCAAATAAACCAGATTGTTTTAAGGAAGCAGTGCAAGTCATTTAGGCAAACTCAATTTACTTATACTGAACTGAACTAAGAATGAACCCAAAAACATACACATATTTATCCCATCTAATTCCACTACAGTGCCAACAAAAAAAGACCAGAACTCTTGTACAGGCACTGAAGAGAAAGAGAGGTACCTCTAGAAAGTGATTCTTTTCATCTGAATCACTGCATGGAAGTACTTCATCCTCTTTATCAATTATCAAGGAAGCCTGAGCTACTAATTTAGATTAAACTCCCCATTATGACATAGTTGTTGATGCTTATAGTTAGATAGGGTAAATCAAAGTCTCGAAGACTGCTTCACATATGTGGGTGATATGTGACATATTTAGTGGACGAGGACTAATTCCTTCTTAAACAACAGCAGCTGTTTTGCAGGCAAGTTTTTTTTTTAACTGATATATTAACTTTTCCATAGAACTCTAATAAAAAAATCATAGTGTCACTGCTTGCAACTCATATTAGATGCTTGCTTTCAAAATACAGTTATAATTTTACACCCCATCTGGAAAGAATACACAGATGTAACACTAAGCTTTTGGGTGGGGTTGTATGAACCAAGATTATGCATTTACTGTGCTCCCATTTTGTAGGATGCTGTTCTTCTGTGTGGTCAGTCCATCCCACAAAGTAGTAAAAGGGAAAAGGGAAGACGCAAGTTCCTCACTCCTGTTTACATTTCTTTGATGACTGTGGGAGGAGTGGAAGGGTTAAGTAATCTAGCAAAGTTGAAGAAAAACAAGTTTGAGCAACTGGATCATGAAGATAATTATTTGTATTTATATTTGTATTTATATTATTGTTATTATTATTTCAAATAGATTAAGTATGGCTATGCCTTCATCACAGAATTAGCTGAAGTGATGTGGGTATGAGCACATCCAAACTAGTTTAATTGTACTTAAGCAGGCACATACAAGCTCTTTAAGTCTTTACTATCTCTGTTGCAAACAAATTATGTCACAGAAGTTTTCTGTTGCAATACTTGATATTCTCTAGTCTTCTGGTGAATATGGAAGAGCTTACTTGTTTTTATAGATCTGAGGGAGGCAAGTGACCTGATGGTGAGGAGGCTGTGAAGCTGTTTAGCAGATGTCCTAGTAAAAAGTGGGCACCTTGCTAATTTGAGTAACAGTCCCAGTCAGGCTTAATCAGTTCCTCAAAGTCAGCTACCTGTCAAAAAGAAAAGCCAAAGACATCATTGGGCTACAGGGAAGCACCTTAAGGTGTGTTTTTATGAGCTGCTGAGCTAATCTAATGGGTCATTGATGCTTAAATATGTAGAGAACCTCACTCTTCCACCCTTCCTTGCTGCAGTCTGGGTGCTTTTTGGATCCACCATCCAGCAATCCAAAAGAAAGCTATAAATTTTTTTTATTATTTTCTTTTGTTTTGTTAGATTTCTGCAAAAATTAGGCAGTTTAAATGGATCATGGTCTTTCAGCCTTGACAACACAAATGGTAGATGTACCCTGCCAATACTGGAAAGAGAAAAGAAAAACAAGAAGGGTAAGAAAAAGAGGAAGAAAGGGACATGCTAATGATGCTGAACTGCTACTTACCAGTAAGTGTAGAGGTAACTGTACAGAACTGCTTTCAACCCCTCTCTTCTTCTCTGTTGAACTGTACCTGCATGAGGTGGAAAAGATCCTTGGAAAAGATCCTTAGAAATGAATGAGCATAATTCTAGAAGTCCCAAACTGACTATCTGCATGCCACATTTAGTATATTACCTCCACTTTTTATTTCTAGTGGATTTTACAACAGAAAAACTGTTTCTTATCCTGGTTTTACATGAAACAGAACAATTCTTAGTTTCAGTTTTCCCCCTTAAAAGTTCAGTACATGCATAATACAAGCTTCTTAGTAGTAGGACTTAGCCTTATCAGACATTCATCTGTGTCAAAACAGGGGACACTGATGATCATTACTTTCTAAGAAATTTACTTGAACATGAGAGAATGAAAGGGTCATGACTCCTCCTGTATATTGACATTCCAACAAGTCTGAAAACATATTATTTGTATTTGTAAAAGCACGATAAATTTCAACCTTTCTTTCCCTCCTCAGTTCAACCATTTCTGTTCTGTCATGTAAGTGTCAACTTATGTAATTAGGTGTAAAGAGGCATGTGGTGCCAATATGTAATACTGGCACAGAACAAAGAATTCCTGAAAAAAAGTGACATTTGCAGGGTAATGCCAACTGTCCACAAAAACCTACCATTGCTCGACTTCTGTGCTGACTTGTGAGTAGGCAAAATGCCATCTAAACAGACGTACATGACTTTGGAGAGGCAAAATACCATGTATGTATACTAATGTATTTGCAGGGAGCAAAGAATGTCAACTCATCCATCTGTCGTGAAAAACCAGACTCACAGTTATGGGAATGAGGCACAAATGACCCATCAATAATTTGGATAAGTTTCTAGCAAGATTCTTCTTTAATGGAGAGAAAAACTTTGGCCTACTACCCCCTTTCAATGTCTAGGATTACAGATAATCATTTTAACAAAGTCTTTAGTCTCTCTAGTGTCTGTGAAGTTATACATGGTAGAGCATGGTGAGTATGCACCTGCTGCAACACCCTGCCAGCACGTTTTATGCTTCAGCTTTCACACAAACTGGTTTCTGAGATGACTAATGGAATTAGGCTGGGAAATACCACGTCTAGAAGAAAAAACAGCAGCAGAAGTCACATATTTTAACTAGGTTAGGAGTTACAAACCATCCAAGTTTTGCAAGATGTTTGCTGCAACTGATTTCTGATGGAGGATTTTATGCTGCTGTGTACAAGACTGTGCAGAGCATTTGTTGGCCCAAATACCATTGCTCTGGAACAAAAGACAACATATCCCTCGCTATGGAGCTCCGCCCAAGACAATTAGCCCTGCTGGGAATTCAGCTAATTAGCCTGGGACTAATGCCCTGTTTAGGGAAAGATATCATATGTGTATATGTTCTTGGGCTATAATCCTTTAAGAAGTCACTGGAACACATGGAACCTTCCAGAAATTAAAAAAAAAAAAAGACAGCAAAACAAAACAAAATAAAAGGTGTTGGAAAATATATGAGTGAGATTAACTAAGCGTGCCCAAACAGAAAAGGCTTGAAAGACTCGTAGAAAGATTTGGAAGTCTACATTTTATGCATGGGCTGAGAAACTACTTTAGAGAAGTGGTCAGCTAGACAGTGGAGAGAATTTCCTAGGAACTAGAAAGCAGTGAATATAGATTCCAATAATTAAAAAACCTGAGTTTCAGTGGCTGGACTGAGAGCCAGAACCTGTCTGCAAGGGCACAGCTGGCAGAAGAAAAGTAGTTTCTAACGTTATTTTTTTCTTTTATTCTGCTTTTCCCAATTATGTTTATTACATTTAAACTGGCAAACAAAATACTTCTTAAACTGTTATTCAGCACTGAATGGCCCATGACCATACTATTATACTCTCGTAGTTTCCAAAACAGGGTGGCTGAATGCATGCTGCCTATTGAGAAAGGTGTCTGACCTGTGCAAAATCCAAAGCTTGCTAGGGCCCTGACAGGGCATCTGCTTATTCTTCTATGCCAAAAGCATGCTAGAGACCTCTTTAAGAATTTAATAGCACAGGCAATGAAGTTCCAGTGTGCAGGAGATCTCTTTGGCAGTATTTATTTTACTACTGTAAGAAAACTGTAGGTTTAATTTGTTCAAAGAGTTAAATATTCTAGGATTTAGTCTACTAAAACCAAAATTAAATCTAAGTTTAAATATCATTCTGTCTTCAGACTGGAGAAAATCTAAACAGATCTACCTCAAAACCCTGGCTGGTTTTGAGTCCTGTCACACCAAAGTCATACAATTATATTAATTTTAACACCTGCAGGTCAACAATCTGGTTGTGCAGCTGGTGACATTGACAGGAATTTGGCTTTTACAGCCATGGGACGCACTTTAAGTATGGAGGACTGGTAGGGGGAGAGGAGATGCTCCTGATAAAGTGGAGCCAAAATACTCTTTGCAAAATGCTGGTCAAACTGATGAGGAGAGCTTTAAATTAGGAACAGCACAACTCATGGTAAAGTGGAGTAGGGGTCAACAGTGCAAAGCCAAAGCAAAGGTGCAGGATGATTGGAACAAGAGAGACCTCAGAAATGATAAAACAGAGCAAAAGTAAGTTCACCTCAGGCATATGCAGCCTGGGAAACAAGTATTAAGAAGAGGAGGTATGCATGTGTTCACAAAGTTACAACATCATTGAGAAAACTGAGATGTGATGAGCAGCTAAAGCAACAACTGAGATGTGGGGGCACTAATTTTTCTCCATTGACTATAGAGGCAGCTCAGAAGCTATGCCTAACTTTTAGCTGGCTGTTTTTAGAGGCAAAACTTACTGTTACTTTTAGAGGCCTTTTTATTTTTCTCCAGCACCTGATTTTCAGAATGCTGAATTTCCAGCTTCCCTAAAATCTACTTATTTAGGTTGAGTGATATAAAAGTTTGCTTGCTTGTGAAAAAGAGACTATTATGTTTGTATATGAATTGTGAACTGATGTTGAAAAAGAATGAAGTCTTTTCACCATGAAGTACATACAAACATGCACGTAGACATGTGTGATGAATATAGCTATTGATGCCAACAACTATGGATAAGAAAGATTTCATTCAAAACTACATGGAGGCTTAATCTTTATGAAGCATGAAGTTAATCTGCCTGTCTATATATCTGTTTTGCAGCTCAGTTGTCAGTCACGTTTACCCTGCTGAAAAGAGCAGAGCTGCAGCTGAGATGAAATCCAGAGAAGAACCCAACAAGGCTATGACCCCAAATCTCTTCAGCTTCTTTCTGTGTTTTTTTCAGTGCTGTGAGCAATAAACATATCAAGTCAAAGAATCCTCTTGTATGCACACACAGGGAAAAATAATAATAGCTATATAAGTCTGTAAAATTGGTAATTATACAACATTGAGCCAAATATACTGAGTTGCATTTTTAATATACCATAAGATACCACAAACTCATCCATAAGAAAAACCTGAGAAAGAGGTTAGCTCTCTACTCTGACTTAACACACTTGAAAATCAACAGATAAAAGGAATCCAATTGTTAGGGTACCACGGTGAAGCTTTCTGAGAGAAAAGCAATCGGGGAATGAAAGTGAGACCTTTAATAGTAGTTCTTAACTTGGGCATGGGGATTCAAGAAAGTGAGAGAGAGGCAATTTCTCAGGTATCTGAGACCCAATTATGTGGCTGCAACTTGAACTGCATGTGTAAGTAGAGAGGGAAGCGCTTCTGGCTCTAAAGAACTGGCATAATATTTTCTCTGTTGCCAGCTTTGCTAAACAAGGGAATGCTGTGGCATTTTGATGTCAAACTGCATATGTGCCTTCTAGATGTTGTACAAGGTGAAGGAAGAAGAGAGTTTCAGTGAGATTTCATTTTGTTGTAGAGTTAATATTGTCATAGGAAGTCAGGTTATTCCCAAACACTTTACACTCACGAGTAGTTTCTGGGAAGAATTACAATTAAGAGCAGCCAAAATTAAAGGACTTCTTTACCTATCTGAAAACATAATATTTTAACATTCTTTTCCGAAAAATGGGAAAAAATTATAATGAAAGTATTTTGTAGTCTTTCAAACTGGGCATTTTTGCATTAAAGATATAGCTTGTTAAAAAAAATCATGAAGACCTGAGGCTTAGCTAGAGACAATTTTTATTTAGAAAATAATACAACCTCCACATATATGCGATGGTTACATGAGTGTGTAAATGCATACTCAGAAAGAAAAAAAATCACTTTTTTTTTGGACTTGAACCTCTAAATGTACCTTCCTCCCCCACCACTTTTTTGTTTGTTTTTGTTTGTTTGTTTGTTTGTTTTTTTTTAGTGGGGGTGTGGGGGGTGTGTATCAAGGAATTAGAAAACCTGCAAAAAAAACCCAAACTGTTTAGTTGCATCACTTCAGTCACGTGACTGTTTCCCCTGTAATGGTATTCTTACTTATAAATCTATTCTTGGCCAATGCCAGAAACAGGATACTGACATCCATCATACACAGATGGATCTTTAATCCAATGACATACTTCTCTTTTTATGTTCTTACAGTAGCTATGCATTTTAAGGTGACAACCACCCTCTTCAGAATATCAGGCACACGGATACTACATAACTGACCTGACTAACTCAGTAATTGTTACTGAGGTTGTAGTGAACACGCAAGGCTGCATTAAAGCCCAAGATGTGTTCAAAATTTCCTTGCAGAATTTAAAGCAAAATCACAGAATCACAGAATCACAGGTTGGAAGGGACCTCAGGGATCATCTCGTCCAACCTTTCTAGGAAGAGCACAGTCTAGACAAGATGGCCCAGCACCCTGTCCAGACGACTCTTGAAGGTGTCCAACGTGACCGAGTCAACCACTTCCCTGGGGAGATTATTCCAATGGGTGACTGTCCTTAGTGTGAAAATTTCCCTCTGGTGTCCAGTCAGAATCTCCCCAAGAGCAATTTGTGTCCATTCCCCCTTGTCCTCTCCATGGGACTCCTCGTAAAAAGGGGGTCTCCATCTTCTTTGTAGCTACCCCTTAAGTACTGGTACATGGTGATGGGATCCCCTCGAAGCCTCCTTTTCTCAAGGCTGAACAAACCCAGCTCTCCCAGACTATCTTCATATGGCAGGCTTCCCAGTCCTTTGATCATCTTGGTGGCCCTTCTCTGGACCCCTTCCAGCCTGTCCACATCCTTTTTGTATAGTGGGGACCAGAACTGTACACAGTACTCAAGGTGTGGCCTGACAAGCGCTGAGTAGAGCGGGATGATGACTTCTTTCTCTCTGCTGGCGATGCCCTTTTTGATGCAACCCAGCACCCTGTTGGCCTTCTTGGCCACAGCAGCAGCCTGTTCGCTCATGTTGAGCTTTCTGTCCACCAGGACCCCCAGGTCCCTTTCCACAGAGCTGCTCTCCAGCCAGGTGGATCCCAGTCTGTGCTGCACTTCTGGATTATGTTTTTGCAGGTGCATAACCTTACACTTCTCCTGTTGAACTTCATAAGGTTCTTGCTGGCCCACTCCTCCAGCCTATCCAGATGTCCCTGCAGAGCAGCTCTCCCTTCTGGAGTGTCCACTTCCCCGCTCAACTTGGTGTCATCAGCAAACTTCATCAGGCTACATTTATATTTATACATGTTAGCAAAAACAATTAAAATAGCCCATACCAATACTTCTGCACAAATACTTGCTCAACCTTCATAAAATGCAATTGTATCTACTGGAACTCAGATAAGGACTTATTTATACTGAGATTAAGAACTTCCTTAAAAAAATCAACCCAATGAAATTTGCTGGATCATTAGCATTAGCATGCCATTTGGTATTTATGGTATTAAGCTACTGTGACACAACAAAACTCAAGTGAGTGCTGTCTTGTTTCTGTAACTTTTTGTAAAACATTTAGTAGAGACAATTTACAATTTCTTTGTACGTGAGTGTAATGCAAATATAGCTATAAGAACAATTAGGCTGTTTTGTTTCTGTTTAAGTTTTTAGTTGCTTTTCTTCCATTGTAAAGTTTCTGCATTACATGATGTATCTTACTGCATGTGTAGAACAATAATAAAAGCAAAAGTTTTAAAAGTATCACCAGAGGCACCAAGAAAAGACACTAAGGAGGTGAGAGAAAGGGGTGTAGAAGAGATATGTCTTCAATTTCATGTTATTAAGCATAAAGGAATTAACAGAGCCAGTGATATATTGAATCCTATTACCTGTGGCAATTCTAATGTTTTTTAGCTGGTGGGGATTTCAACAGAAAATTTTGCAGTAGATTTTCCTCCGTGTGCATGTGTATGTACATGTGGATATGCATGCATATAATGCAGAGGAGGTCTAGGAGAACAATATTATACAAAGCAAGAAATGTATTGATTATTCATTATTACTATAATACTAACAAGACAAGAATATTTAACTGCTAGAGGTTGTAAGACAGAAAAAAAAGGGCCATTAGTCTTGTGCATTGCTTGCCACAAGGAAATTTCAGTGGGGTGGCTGCGAGAACAAAACTACACCACTCAGTGACATGTAATCAAAAATGTATTTGCTCAGCAGGACAGGTATAGTGAGTGGATAGCAATCCTGTATTCTGAGATTTGTATTCTGAGCCGTGCATGCACACATATACACACATTTCACACTGACGCTGCTCAGGGTCCCAGCTCCTCTGGGCTTGTTCAGCATGAAACCATGATGCCCACTTCTGGCTGGCAGCCAGGAATATCCCCACCAAGGGCTTCTGTGCAGGCAAGTATACATTTTATTGAGAAGCAAACCTACTGTTCCTGCATGTGTTGGTGTCAGGCTTGATACACGCCATCAGCCACTGGCACAAGAGGTAAATAAAACTCAGATTTTATTGAGTTTTATCGTTCTGGTGGGGATGGACTGCATTACCCCCAAGCTGCTCCCGCCCATTCCTAAATATTAAACGTGACCAACCAATTCGTTATCAACCTTTTACCAAAGATTATCTTATCAATCAATGACCTTCATAAATACATTTTCTAACAAGAACAGCTTATGGAACATTTATTAAATTTTAATCTTTTAACCTGGAAATTACTTTCATTAGTATCATACAGTAAAAATTTTATTTACTAGTTGACTACTTCTGCAATTAATTTTTGTACTCTGCACTTTGGATCAGGTATCACATACAGATTAATATTTGGTTCAAACAAATATTTATGCATTTTAATGTCAATTGTTGTTAATATTTTTACTGTTCTGTTCAATTTTTACTGTTCTGTTCAATCAGATAGACACAGTATTTTTAAATTAAAAAACCCAATATATACTTATCCCCAGTAGTCACTCAGGTCAATTTAAAAGGAAAATTATAATTTTGTCAGCACCTTTAGAATTGAAAGAAGCAACCTCTCACTTGAGGACTGGTGTTAAATAATAAGACTCCTACAGATATCACATGCAATTTAACTCAAAATATTAAATTCCAGATGTAAATTCACATGTTTTGAGGGATTCTGTGAGTGTATAAACACATAGACCTGCACATATGTGTACGCTGATGAAAGGTATTTTAGTGATACTGCAGGCTTTATATAAACTTTTACTGCGGTCAGATATGTAGAATTCTAGATTCATAGAACAGTTTGGGTTGGAAGGGACCTTTAAAGATCATCCAGTCCAACCCCCCTGCCACAGACAAGGACATCCTGCACTAGATCGGGTTGCTTAAGGTCCTGTCCAACCTGACCTTGAACACTTCCAGTGATGGGGCATCCACAACTTCTCTGGGCATCCTGTGCCAGTGTCTCACCACCATCATAGTAAAGAATTTCTTCCCTAATCTAAATCTACCCTTTTCCTGTTTAAAACCATTACCCCTTGTCCCATCACTACATGCAGTTATAAAAATTGTATTGAATGATTAACGACTTTCTAATAAATGGCAAAAGGTTTTTGAAACTGAACAACTAAAATTACTGTTTTGAATAACTGTAGAATGTTTTACTACCTTTTCTTTTTGTTCCTTTTTGCCCAATAAAGATTCTGATCTGAAATTGTTGGTATTTCAGTTTCCCAATATCCAGTAATTCTTGCTATTCTTAATTGCTGTATGGAAAAACTATTTTATATTTTAATGTTCATTTTGTGTCTTCCATGCCAGTATGAACTCACTTTAGTGGTTTGATTAGATAGAGGCAATATACCACTCTACTGTGTTTTCCCCTGGATACTATTTATTTTATTTTGGGGGGCTTTTTTGGGTGCTAAAAAGACTACCGTGTCCCCTTTATTCTCCTCTACAATACATTTTGGACTATACAGAGAAAAAGAAGTTCAATTCCAGTGCTTCCTGTACTTATCCATTACTTTTATTCTTTATAAGTAATAATCCAATTCTGTTACTGTTTCAATCACTGGATCCTCCGAGGCTGAGCCTTCTGCATATTATACTGAACTGAGGCAGGATGCTTTGCCAATACATCAGGTGGCTTTCTTGGTAGTATAAAACTTACTTTCTGTTGTGGGCAAAGATGCAATAAAAGTTCTAGGGCTTAAGCTAGAAGGTGTGAAATATACTGCATTTCTAAATGTTATTTTATGTCTAAAAGGAAAAGTATATGCCTGAAAAATTAGGACTATATTTTGGCAGAAAATGAAAGCAAATACATAAAACATTGACTAAAATAACTGAAGATTCCTGAATGCAGTCCATTATGCCCCAAGTCATTCTCTGGGTGAAAAAATATGCTTCACATTCAAACCATTTATTTTTCATGTCTTGTAATAAGCGAGCTCTAAGCACAGTTCGCTGTGTGATATATTTCCTTCCACAAAGTTTAGCCTCCTTCAGTCCCAACCCCTTGACAGAGTTCCTTTGAGAAATTTATCAGCAAGGGCCAATGACAGAGAGGTCACAACTACTGATACATCTCATGCATTTTTACATGAAATAATTGCTGTCTCTGAAAAGACATCTGCAAACATACAGAAAACGCCAAGAAAATATAAATTTACCTATAATAAAGTGTAAATGTTGACAGTAATACAGGAGCTCTATCACTTCAGTCAGAACCTAATTCTTAAATCTGTACAGAAGAAGAAAGTTAGAAACTATTATTTTAACAGGAGGTGATTGTATATGATTTTGTAGAAGCATACCAACTTATCTGGTACAGGAAAAATAAGGCCAATAACTCCCACTGTAAATCTGCATTAGTTCATAGTTCATTTCACTATCCAACCAAAATTATTTTCGTTGAGTACAAGATTGAAGAATAACATAGAAGGGTATCTAATGACATGTTATGGGACTGAATCTTGGACAGTGTGACTAACAGAGCAGTATTTTATTGCAGTTTCTGGAAAATGACCAATTAGATGGAAAGAATACCTGGAACAAAGTTATTGCGGTATTGTTCGCCATTTGGTTACTTCAAGACACTGATTTAGGAGTAGCTGTGTCTGTGACATTTGGTTATGAATGTCCAGGTTATTATTCAAACAGCATTAACAAACTCTCTCTGAAATCCCAGCAAATGATCTTTTACCTAACAAAGTATATATGCCTGTTTATTGATAAACCACTGGGCATTTTTTGCTGACCTTCTGCTGTTGCCTCTCAGCCCTGGTGCATGTTTTTTTCCAACATATGAGTAATGCGCATTGCAGCCCACTCTGTTTATTCCCATCTGTGAAGGGAAGTTTGCTAGCATGGCAGTTAAATCATGTTCTATTTTGATAAATAATTGAAGCTCAAGAATTACCAACTGAAATAAAGGTCATATGACCAGATGTAGCTGTTTGCTAAGTGAACATCTACCTCTGAGCTGCTTACTTCTCCCTGTCAGAATGGCTAACTCAGGTGCAGGTGTAGGTACTTGGACTTCTATTTGTACATTAGAGTAAGACTCAGTCCTTGGTACCCAAAGAGTTATTTGACGAATAAACAGCACTATGAGGAGGAGAACAGTGCAAACAACTTAATCTTGGAGTCAGGAGTATGAGAGAAGTCTCTGAAGAGAGGAATTTAGTGTCCTCCTTTAGTGCCCCGATCACTTAACTCAGCACATTGCTTGTGCTTTGCTGTACAGAAAATAAAAGACAGTTTTAACACAAATATACATATATACACATATGCATGTGTATGATAACATGACAGATGTGTACGCGCACAGATATATACACACACAATATATACACAAATATTTTTTAAATTAGAGACCTCTCTGTAGTAGCTATTTTTGGAGCAGGTAACTAAAAACTGGGATCCTGCCAAACATTTGCTGATAGCATCTAAACTTAAGCCATGAGCCTTGTACTGCAGGACTGAAGGAAAGCGGAGGAGGTAGAACTTACTGCAAGGTGACTAGGTGGCCCCTGCTTCACCATATCTCCTTCTGATGAAGCCTTCCTCAGTTTTTAGTGGGAAGACATGAGTTGAAAACAGAATTACTGGGGAGGAAAGCCAGTTTCAGAAAATTTTACATATATTGGCTCATGCAATAGACAAAGACTATTAGTTCCTGGGTTATCCTAGTAACAGGCACAAAAGTAGTAGTAGTAGTATGTAATTGTAAGATTATTCTCATTAAAAGAATAATTTGTTATATCACTGTTATCTCTGCTGAAATCTCCTTGTTCACAGTGATTTAACTGACCTAACTATTCATAAAAGTGTCTTAAACTTAGACAACTTCTAGACATCTCTCTAGGTGTAGAGAACCTTGGTAGACAACCCTATCTAGGTTAGGGCAGCTGAAGCCCACCTGTGGCTGGGAATCCCAGCTTTGTAGACAATAGAGATAAACAGGTACTTTGAGAATTAACGTCCTCTTATCTATCTTATCTGAGACAGTTGGGATGAGCTATCCATTTTATAGTCTTATTTTTAGAAAAAGCTGAGCAACTAGTTCAGACAAGATGTTCAGCTTCTAGACTTTGCAACGTTATCCTTAATTTATGTTTTATCCCTGACTTCTATTGTTTCAGCTATTCCTACACATACAAAAACACCTGTACTGTTCTTTCATTTAGACTTAGTGAAGGTAGTTCACATATCAACTGCAACCAGTTTTGTGATTGATGGCAGCCTTTAATATCTTCTAACATAGAACTATATACATAGATACATGCACATGTTATACTTAGGATCATTAATCTAAGAAGTGGTTCAAGGAGAGTGCTTCTTTACCAGGTTTTCATAAAACAATTAATTGATGTAAATTTACCTTCTGTTCTGCACCATGTGCCTTTGAAGGTTCATAAGATTCAATACTGGAACTTAATAATGAAAGTTAATTCCACAATTTCGTCATCTACAGCTCGGGGTTGTATACTCCTGAACCTAACTCTACAGTTTTCCTTTTTCTAAAAACAATTAATGTGGAATAACACTTATCTTTCGCAAGGATATTAGAAGAGACTGAAAAGCTGGAAACATGAGTTTTAAATGTGTGTGTCCTATCTGCTTTGTATTGTAGTATTTACATTCCGTACATAGTGACTGATAGTTTGTCAGGCAGTTTATACACAGCATAGATGTATAAAGATCCACAGGTGCTGCACATCTCACTTCACTACTTTAAGGGAGGTGGTTTAGCCCCTCTACTCTGCTCTAGTGAGACCCCACCTGGAGTACTGTGTCCAGGTCTGGAGCCCTCAGCACAGGAAGGATATGGACCTGTTGGAGCAGGTCCAGAGGAGGGACACAAAAATGATCCAAGAGCTGGAGCACCTCTCCTGTGAAGAAAGGCTGAGAGAGGTGGGGTTGTTCAGCCTGGAGAAGAGAAGGCTGAGGGGAGACCTTATTGAGACCTTCCAGTACTTCAAGGGGGACTATAGGAAGGGTGGGGGAAAGCCTCTTTAGCAAGGCCTGTTGTGACAGGACAAGGGGTAATGGTTTTAAACTAAAGGAGGGTAGATTTAGACTGGATATAAAGAAAAAAAATTTTACAGTGAGGGTGGTGAAGCACTGGCACAGGTTGCCCAGAGAGGCTGTGGAAGCCCCATCCCTAGAATCATTCAAGGTCAGGTTGGATGGGACTCTGAGAAACCTGATCTAGTTGAAGATATCCCTGCTCACTGCTGGGGAGTTGGACTAAATGACCTCTAAAGGTCCTTTCCAACCCAAAACACTCTATGATTCTATGATTTTATGAAGTCTGTTCAAGCTTTTGACTAATCATGGTCTAGTGATTAATTCTTTTTTACCACCTCAGAACATTTTTTTCACCTTTATACGCTCCACCAATGCACCTCTCCAGAAGAGGTATAAAATGGAAGACACAAATATTTTAGGAAAGGCATGTTTGGAATAAAATTCAGTGTCTCAAAAAAGATACAGAAAATAACTTAAAATATATTTACTATTATAAGCACAAAGGAAAATGCAGAGTCTTCCAGGAAACTTATCCTTGTGCTGTTGGCATACAGATCCACAGTTAGAAAGCTAATAGGGAAAAGAGTACCAGCATCAGATACAACATAGAAGTCCTGCTCTCTTATGCTGGGACAAAGTATGGCATTTTATTAGTGTTTTAGACAAGTTACCATTGAAGATTAAAAAAGGTCAGCAATTAAATACTTGACAAAAGGTTTCCATGCTGATCCTAAAATTTCTTGCAGTGCATTTTGTACAAGGATTTTTCTTGTACAAGTCTGTGAAAGATCACAGAAGACCATTGTTTTTTCTTTCTGCCATCTATTTCTTCATAACAATTTCTGGCCTCCTTATACACAGCTTCAAGGCAAAGATGGTGTTATAAACATATCTTTCCTTTAAAAACTTTTATACCAGGAGGTAATAAACAAAAGTTCACAGACTTTTGTTTTATAAAGCCATGTTAGAAATGAAAAGGAAAGGCTCACATAGAATTATCTACTATTTAGGGCGTCATTGTGAGCAATGTTTGTCCTTTTCTGATCTGGGACTTCTATTTATGGTTCTACTTTCTAAATGAGTTATTTACAACCATGTAATGGAGTATTCTTGGGTGATGCTTTTTTTCCTTCTTTTTTTTTTTTTAATAATAAAATACAACAGTAATTAAAAGATCTAGAGTTCACACTTCAGTGAGGGAAGTGATCAAGTTTTGCAATCTGAATTTTTTTACATAGCACAATTTTTGTCTCTTGGCCATCCCGAGGTATGACATTTATTCTAAGTAACTTACTCATCAAAACAAAGGTGAAGAGGGAAGCTGCATGCACAATAGTTAGCTGTCCACAAAAAGACTCGTATAAAAAGGAGACTAATTATTTTTAATGAAATAATTTTTTTTTTTTTGCATTATGTTATGTCTGATTGGTTATTTTAACAGCCACAGTTTGGAGGAGACTAATTCACCAATCATTTTCCAACTTCACACATTTGTGACACTGATCAGAATTTCAGAGTGACTGTGACCTCGTACTCTTGTAATTTGGTATAAAGTTTGTTTCCGATAAGCCAATGACACCTTGTCCTATCATGAAGTCTCTACAAAGGAGGGTCGGTCCTGAAGTCTTAAATTAAACAGAAAAGCTTGTGCAGCAATTTTCAAACTAGCTGTTATGAGAAGAACTGGCTGGTTGCAGCTTTCAGCTTTCAACTTACCTACTCTGCAGGGTTGCTGAGAACTGAAAACTTCAGGTACAATTGCTTCCTACTCAGATTTCCATTAAATTATCGGAAGGTAATGCTCCCTTTTACAGATGTCTTCTCTCCTGGCATCTCTCCAGAAGATGTGCTCCACCAAGCCCTTGTTGAATTGAATCTCTAGATGCCTGGATGAGTCCCTAGATGGCTTCCCTACAGAGCAGTCATTAAGAAAGTGGTTATCCTTCTTCCTGTTTCCTCAGGCCCACCATAGTTTGCCAGGATTTTCAGATTTTTTGACTTTCATCCATGGCATGGATTTCTTTACTCTGTCTTGACTCAGTTGCATTTGTGCCTTGCTGGAAGACACATGAAATATTCCATATACACTTTCTCTGTTTTTGTAAATATCTTGAAGGCCAGACCAGCTACTTTGTTTGTGCAGTGCTGTCCTCTTCAAATGTAGATCAAGTGATGTTAGTTTACACTGCTGCAACTGGACAATCATTTCTAATTGTGGTGGTATTTTCATGCATTCTCTAATGTCCCTTCAGATTCTTCTATCAGTGATTGCAGAAATAATTTTTAAAAACTCAGCAAAAACTCAAGCTTCATGTCTGTAAGTATATGTGGCACATAAGGATGTCTGGACACCTGGAATGTAAGGATGTCTGGTTTGTGAAGATATACATTCAACATAGAAAAAAAAAGGACAGGAAAAGTAACTAATACCTACCCAGATACATGAACCCTAATGAACAGGATAAAATGGAGAAAGTAATGATAACTAGGACTCTCAGGCTACTGTTTGACAGGCTACTGAGATTCTCAACTAGAACTTTGTAACTGATATGAGGGAGGGTAACAGGGTTATCATGGGTCTTATGGGAAAGAACAAACCGACAAAGGGGTATTTTATGGGATTATGTAAAACTGATGGAATGTTTTAAGGGCATTGTGGGAATAAGCACAACTTTAGATTCAACAAGGCTGAGTGCCGGGTCCTGCACTTGGGTCACAACAACCCCATGCGATGCTACAGGCTTGGAGAAGAGTGCCTGCCTGGAAAGCTGCCCAGAGGAAAAGGACCTGAGGGAGTCGGTCAACAGCCAGCTGAATATGAGCCAGCAGTGTGCACAGGCAGCCAAGGCGGCCAACAGCCTCTTGGCTTGCATCAGGAATAGTGTGGCCAGCAGGAGTAGGGAAGTGGTTGTCCCCCTCTACTCAGCACTGGTGAGGCCACAGCTCGAATGTTGTGTTCAGTTTCAGGCCACTCATTACAAGACATTGAGGTGCTGAAATGCATCCAAAGAAGAGCAATGAAGCTGGTGAACTGTCTTGAGCACAAGCCTTCTGAGGAGTGGCTGAGTGGACTGTGATTGTAAGGTTGTACAACCTCCTAAAAGGAGGTTGTAGCGAGGTGGGTGTAGGTCTCTTCTCCCAAGTAACAAGCGATAGGATGAGAGGAAATGGCCCCAGACTGTGCCAGGGAAGGTTTGGATTGGATATTAGGAAAAATTTCTTCACTGAAAGGGCTATCAAGCATTGGAACAGGCTGCCCATCGAAGTGGCTGAGTCACTTTCCCTGGAAGTATTTAAAAGATGTGTAGATGTGGCACTTAGGGACATGGTTTAGTGGTGGACTTTGTAGTGTTAGGTTAATGCTGGACGTGATGATCTTAAAGGCCTTTTCCAACCTAAACAACTCTATGATTCTAAGTTATTCTGGGATGTTCAGGAAAAGGGCTAAAGTTGCAGAAAAGGAGGGATTAAAGTGTGATACCTATAAACATGGAAAAATGGGGAGGAGGAAAAGTGATCAACACTCCTCTGGCCAAACCCTTCATCTGATCACTTATCTTACTTTTAAATCCAATTCTTTACTATATTCTTTGTGATCTTGCCATCTGTTCTCCATGTGATGTTGTTTAGCAAGCATCAAGCTGGACTGGCCAATGAGTAGGAGGTCACCTGCATGTGGCCAGGACCCAAGATCCCAGCTGATGACAGGAGGAGGGACCCAGGGTCTGGGGATGGACATCACACTTAAAGCCCATGCTAGTATTTGAAAGAGTTTTGTGAATCAGGAGACTGAGGGTAGGTGCATGTTTCACTGGTTAGCTTCAAACCTGATGAGACACAGAGGAGGAAGAAGCCTGGTTTGTCTGTGACCAGGTGTAAGTGAGCACTGCTGGTGTTTATGTGGGTGCTGGAAAAGGCCATGCTGTCTGTTTTGGCATGTGTGGCCAGCCATATGCCATCAGTGTTTGTATCTTTGGGACACATGTACCACCTTGTTACTGGCTGGACTTGGAAATAAGAACAGCAGCAAGCAGACTTAGGGGAAAAAATCTCCTACATCTACAAGTCCTACCTCAGCCTGCCCTTAGCAAAATCCTCTCCATTTCATTCATATGAAGGTTATCTGCAAAACATGTCACAGTGCTACTTACTCAAGGTAGTACTTCTTACTAAAGTTAGTTGAAATTCTACTCCCTCAAGGGCTGGGAAAGAGGCTAATGAAAATCACCTAATCTAAGTCCCTCTTGTAAATACAAAGTTTTCCTCTATTTCTCCCATCTGGTCTATTCTATGGCAGAGTAACTTGAATCCCCAGAGCAAGCTCTTTCCAACTATTGTCTTGGTGCCTCCTCAACAAGAGTAAATATTTGGTGGTATCTAAGAGTTATGGAGGAGGGCTACAAAAAACACCATTTAAATAACTATTAACATAAATATTGTTTTCTCTAACATTTTAACTCAGTAGTTTTACCTCTAGCTCACTGTGGTTTAGCCGGCAACTCAGCCCCACACAGCCGCTCACTTACTTCCCCACCTGACAGGAAGGAGACAAGTACCCTTGCTATTGGCAAGTGAGTTCTGCAGGCATAAGTTTTTTAAACAGCAATTAAAAAAAATTTATTGTGAATAGCCAGCCCCACATGTGAGGTAAACATGCTGCAGAGGTAACATAGATGTTTTTTCCTCTGAGCAAATCAGATAATCAGATACTGCTCCTGTAGAATTATACCTGTGTTCGTGGCAACTGTGTTCAAATCTATCTAGAGACATTGCTGGATCCTATATGTCAACATATTCCAGGCTTTATACAGCACAGACACAAAATGTGTCAAACGCCAAAGCAAAATGTATTCCAAGGTGGACAATGTAGTTTTGTGTAGATGCAATATTCCTCTCCCATAGACAGCAAGACACTAACAGAATCAAAACTTTTTAATTAAATGTGTCTTTAAGAAAGTGTATTAATGGAGAGGTATCTGTAGAGATTATGCAAGGAAAAATGTTGGGGGACATGAATCACGCATAGGGCTTTCTTTAAAGCTAACAATGTACAGGCAGTCTGCATAAAATTTGTGTCGAGGCTACCACCCACTGTTCACTTGTAGCTGACCACCATCACTCAGTTGTTAAAGGCTGCCTCCTCTCAGTCCCTGATTCTGAAGATACTTTAATCAAAACAAATTAGGTTACTTTAAAATGTGCAAATAGCAAGCCTTCTTTATTCCAGGTCATTTTGACTGATGCAAATTACACGGTACTTGCAACAGCACTTCTCTAAGGAGACCTAATGGGGAGAATAATTTCAGGCAGAAGGAAAAGAGACAGCCGGGCTAAACTGGCAATGGTAACCTTTTCTGTTAATACAGCTGAATCACAAAGAGGCTGTTTATCCGCAGAATAGAGGTACCAATGGCCCAATGGTATGCAATGCCAGAAATGGGCAAGAGATACTAGTTGTCACAGGTTAAGAAATAAACATCAGAAGCAATGAAATACAGAGATCAGCACTGAAATAAAGGTGAATAAAGAAACACAAGCACAGGCAGATTCATGAGGAGTTCCAGTATTTTCACCAGGATCCATATTCCCCTGCTATGAGCAGATATCGCATTATCAGATTCAGCCAGCTCAGCAAGATGTCAAGGGTGAAGAAAGTCATTGCTGCATTTTAGTGTGGGAGTGACAGCCGTAGGTTTAACTGTACCAGATGGGCAAACCTGTAGCATCTGAACAGTTGAAGTGTGGATCCATTGCAGAAACTGTGATGTGAATGGCTGTGGGCAAGCTCTCCTGGTGGAAAGCCTTCTGGATCTACACCAGAAGTGAGGAAATGAGCCAGCACTGGCTGTTTAAGAAAAACATCAGCAGGTCTCTCAGGACTCAGCTGTCTGCTCATCCCACTCTCAGTCCACAATAAAGTGTTGCATAAATAACTGTCTACAGAGCACAGTTATCTTCTGTCTGTGGACTGCTCTTGACTCCTTTACCATTGGAGAGGTGTGACTTTGGGCTATGGGCAGATTTTTCATATTGAGATCTTTGCAAGAAAAGAGTAGCCATGCTTGAACTATATAAAATACACTTTTGACCATTTAAAAAATATAACAACATCTCTCATTGTGGTGTAATAATCAGTGTCCAGCTGAAAGCAGAAATCAATTATATAGCAGGTTTTGTACTGTCAGTGGTGCAAATCTTGTTTCACAAAATAAAGGTAGCAACAGACATATTAATCACTTTCAAACAAAATTCAGGTCAGAGAATTTCTTAAGAATTTCCTCCTTTTCTTGCTCCCTCCCTGTGGTCTCTCTCCAAAAATGGAGATGGCCTCAGCAGTTAGCAGCCCAAGAACTTCACACTGCAGCAATGCCTCCACCTCAGTGCTGTTGAGTGAAAATGCTATAATCCACTGCAAGTGAAGAGTCAAAAACAGACACCCAGGCTCCATTCAGAATTTTTTTCTTTCTTTTAATGGAAAATACGTTTTTCCTTCTCTTTTTAAAATTTTTGGTGCTGAATTTTTATTTTTCATGGAAAAAACCCACAACCCACCAGTTTTACTTAAAAATACACAAAACCCCAAAACCGCTGGTAAGTCAATTTGGTAAGACACACACCTGTTGCTGCTGTTGTTGTTATGGAAGTATTCATCAATCTAAACTCAATTTTGAATCGATAGAAAGTACCAAGAAAAATTGCAGAGCATCCTTATAAGTCAGAGAATTTAGACTCCCCAACAAGACAGGAGGCTCTGTTCATTGCATTAACGTTTGATTCAAGGGTTTATTTGGGTGTTCTTAAATCAGTATCTCCTTAAACTTCCTTGTTTTACTTCTCAGTGCTGCGGTTCATTGCACTTTAAATGTATGAAGACCAAGGTTTATGTCTACCTGTGCACAATGTCCTCTTTATGTTCTCTTAATGATAAAGCATTACCATGAGTTCATAGCCAAATAAGACAGATTTATTGATGCCTTTTTGCTGGTGAGGTTGAAGGCAGCTGGATTATATCACCAAAACTTGTTTTCCATCTCTCCCCTGGAAACCAGGCATGAAACGCTACAGAAAAAGCAGCTGCACAGAATGGCTAGGAATTATAGACTGCACAAATTTTACTGTTTGGTTTCTTTATTACTGGTAGTATTTGGTTTGGCTTTTAAGCTCTTCAGTGCTGCGTCCTGGTGTCTGGATGGTTGTAAGAAAAATCTGTGAAATACAATATAATTTTAAGGTACCTGGCTAGAGCTTGATTTTTTGTTGTTGTTGTTGTTGGTGGTTTTAGAGTTATTTGTATTTGTAGTAGCCAAGAACCCAGGAAATTCTCAGCATAAACTGCATGGACCTCACTGCACCCAACTGCCCACGGCTTAAGCAAAGTGTTACAGTCTTTCACTGGCATCCATAGCTGCCAGAAAACGATGATACACTGCCAGTATAATGTGCAGATGTTAGTAATCATGAATTCAGTGTTGGGCATAAAGGAATGTGGAGAGGAATGCCAGAGACTGGCCTGCAACATCGCGTGTGGCCAAAATTTTTCACTGAGTTCACATGTATGCTGCGATACTGTTTGTATGCCTTCTGCCCAGATATATTTGAACACACTAGGGAGTAACTTCCGAATCAGCTGTTACCTGATGTCCATCTGCTATCCCAAATACCATGTGTCCCCTGTAAAATTTACTGATATTTGCTTGTGAGTCATTACTTTTATCGTATGCAGGATATGCTGTTTTGTAAAATAATAGACAACCGTTAAAGGTGGTATTCATATCACCTAACCTTTGGTTTCTGAAAGTCTGATGTTTAGTCTAGACTGCGATATCAGGTCCCACTACAGTCAAATGAAAGTTAGGCATCTCTAAAGGGAGTTTCATCACTTTCTGAGACAGATGTAGAACAGCGACAAATTTTTCTGAAAGCAAGTTTTTCTTTCCTCTGAATACAGAGAGGACCAAATACCACTGTTTTAGGTGCTGAAGTTAGATGATACTAACCTACAGGAAAGACTAATATTAATCTGACTAAATGTAGTTGTCTGTAACCTCAGGCCCTTTCTATAATATTTCATGAGAAATATGTGCAATCTATCTCATTCTATGGTTAGATTCTAAAACAAGTAAGCTAAATTACATACTAGTTATGCCTTGTTCTGTACTGGCTACGGTCAGGTACATAAAGTCACTACCACAGAGGCTGTTGAGATATATCCCACCACAAGTAACATCCTTTACGGAAGGTTTAATAATAATGTCATTGTATAAAGACCACTTATCAGTTAGACTTATGTGTTGTGTAATTACTTTTCCCTGTGATGAACAGATATTACATGAAGAAATATTCTTCACATGCAAATACTTAGTCCCTAAATTCTTGTTATTGCATTTAAGACTGGATGTTCAGGTCCTACTCAGCCTGAAATTCACTGACAATTCCCATTGATTTAAATCAAATTAGGAAAGCAGTGTAAGTTACTAAAGAGCATTGTGTGGTTTTTTTCTTCTCCAAAAGAAGAAATACATTTCTCTATTAAGGTTCTTCACATCTTAAATACATGAAGACCAAGGTTCAAATCTTTTGGTAGACTGTAGCTTCTTTGTGTTTCCATAATAGTGCACCATTACCTTGATCTTGTGAACAGAAACAGGAACAGAAGCCAGATCAGGAAGGGAAAACAAGCTACAGCTGGGGAAGGGTGCTCTTTTGCTTGTTTGTTTTTTTTTTTTTTTTTTTTTTTTCAAGAATCAATATCTAACTTTAAGGTAGCAAACTTATATTTTGTCACTCAGCCAAGCTGACTAATTTCTAGAAATTGTCAGCACTCAGGAATTGTCACCAGAAGTCAATGTTTCATAAGCAATTATATCAAAAGAAAAGCAACCATTATTTGTCTCTATGGAAAAAGCTTTTTTTTTTGAATAAGTCAAGTGGGAATTACTTACACCTCCCCTCTGTATGCATCCCCAGAGGATATGAAATTTCAGACCCCACCAGCTACACTACATGGCTATGTACCTCAACTTATTGCATCTCTTGTATTTAGCCCTCAAAATCCTCAGTGAGAAAGCCGAGCAGTACTTTCAGAGTCATAATAAATCAGTGAAAGATTCTCACTGTCTCTAAAGGACATTGTATTAGAATGATAGAATCATAGAATAACAGATTGGAAGGGACCTCAATGTCCAACCTTTCTTGGCAAAAGCACAGTCTAGACAATATGGCCCAGCACCCTGTCCAGATGATTCTTAAAAGTGTCCAATGTTGGGGAATCCACTGCTTCGGTGGGGAGATTATTCCAATGGCTGATTGTTCTCATTGTGAAAAACTTTCCTCTTGTGTCCAACTGGAATCTCACCAGGAGTAACTTGTGTCCATTTCCCCTTGTCTTTTCCATGTGACTCCTTGTAAAAAGGGATCTTCCATCTTCTTTGTAGCTACCCCTTAAGTACTGGTACATGGTGATAAGGTCTCCACTAATCCTTCTTTTCTCCAGGCTGAACAAACACAGTTCTTTCAGCTTTTGCTCATACAACAGTTTCCCCAGTCCTTTGATCATCTATGTGGCCTTTCTGTAGACCCTCTCCAGCCTGTCCACATCTTTTTTGCATAGCAGGGACCAAAACTGAACACAGTGTTCCAGGTGTAGCCTGACAAGTGCTGAGTAGCGTGGAATAATCACTTCTTTATCTCCACTGGTGATGCCCTTTTTGATGCAACCCAGCACCCTGTTGGCCTTCTTGGCTGCAGCAGCACACTGTTCGCTCATCTTAAGCTTCCTGTCCACCAGGACCCCCAGGTCCCTTTCCACAGAGCTGCTCCCCAGCTGGGTGGATCCCATCCTGCGCTACACTCCTGGATTATGTTTTTGCATGTGCAAGATCTTACATTTGTCTTGGTTGAACTTTGTAATATTCTTGTTAGCCCACTCTTCCAGCCTATCCAGGTCTTCCTGCAGGGTGGCTCTCCCTTCTGAAGTGTCCATTTCCCCACTCAGTTTAGTATCATTGGCAAACTTCATCAGGGGACACTTGATCCCATCATCCAGATCGTTTATGAAGATATTAAACAGTGTTGGGCTCCATATCTATCCCGGGAGGACCCCACTTGTGACAGGTTGCCAGCCTGAAAAGAACCTATTTACCACCACCCTCTAGGTACAGCCTGTCAGCCAGTTCCCACCCACCGCACAGACCACTTGTCAAGACCATAGCGCATCAGTTTCTCTAGGGGGAGCCTGTGGGAAACCTATTCAAAAGACTCGGAGAAATCCATGTAGGCAATGTCCACCACTCACTCCACATCAACTGAGCAGGTTGCTTTACTGTAGAAGGTGGTCAGGTTTGTCAAGCACAATTTGCCCTTGGTGAATCTGTGCTGGCTATTCCCAATCATATGCTTCATTTGATTTGTGATAGCAGGAGGATTTGTTCCATAACTTTCCCAGGGACTGAGGCAAGAGTGATGGGCCTGTAACTTCCTGGATCCTCCTTTAAGCCCTTTTTGTAGATGGGGGTGACCTTAGCCTTCTTCCAGTCTTCTAAGATGTCCTCTGATGTCCCCAACTTCTCAAACATTATGGAGAGTGGCCTTGCAACAATGTCAGCCAGCTCTCTTAACACCCTCGAGCGGATAAAGTCAGGGCCCATCAATTTGTAGGGGTCAAGCTCCTAGACCCTGTATTAGCTTATGTAACAAAAATTATAAAACCTACAATTACTGGTGCATGTTTCCTTTTAAACTCATTGGGTTAACATATTTGCTACTTAGATTGACTGAAAATAAAATAAATTAATAACATCTCTCCATCTGTCCCCCTCTCCCGTGTCTTTCTCTACAAGCTTACCTCCCCCCAAAAAATCAAAATGGAATAAAATGAAGGGAAACTTTCTGTAGCCCAAGCATTAAGGGGGATAAAAGCTAATATGTCTGTCAGCCTGGCAAGTAATAGCAGCTGCACTAGAGACAGTTGACCACCAAATGGTATCCTAGCAACATACAGTAGCATCGTTATACATAGTGCTATCAAGCCAAATTTATCCTTTTCAATATCTTAGCTTCAAGAGAGCAGGGATGAATACAGAACAAAGGATGAAAATGGTACCTGTGAGAAAGACAACATGGGGTTTTAATTTAAGCAGAGGTTATATGGAATGTCTGTGTAAAATGAATAAAGACCATCGCATTTTTGTGACAAGGAAAGATACCTACCAGTGGTAAGGCACTCTCAGACAATTATGATTCAATTTGCTTTCAGAATACTAACCCTGTGTATATTTTAGCTTGGAAAAAAATTTGCAGTATGACTTCTCTTTAATTCCATTTCAGTGTTTCCATTTAATTGGGGAGTGGCAAGGGGAAATATATTTTAATTACTCAACATTTCTAAATCTTTAAAAAAATCTCTAGGCAAATCCACCTATAAATTGTGGCTTTCAAAAACAATTATAGCTTTCATTGTTTCTAATATTAAATTGGATAATTACAGCTCTGTTGATAAACTCTCAAAATTGAGCAGTTTCCTCTTTTTAGACCATAAATTGCTTTCTATTCTCCTGTTATATTTAGAGCCATTGATCCTACACTGCCCATATAATTTACCAATGTGCATAATGATCATGACTGTAAATAGCCTTGTCAAAGAGAGGACAAATGTACCTATGTGCAGATTAATTACAGGATGTATCCTTTCTTCAGTTTTGAGCAAAGATTAGAAGAACCTGCTAAGCACCTTCTGGACTTTCAGACCAGAAGAGCTGGACTCTCCTGTCCAATGTAAATTAGAATGGTTTCACTTATCCTAGCTGAAATGAGGACACCTGACCTTGACTGGGGGTTTGGCTGAATGCAACAAAATTACTGATAATACAGACAGAATTAAAGGCAGGTAGGATAGTAGTTTTTAGTAAAAGTTGCTCCTGCAAACATGACCTCAAGCAGAAGGTAAAACTGTCTCCCTTCAGTAGCAGATGTACTGCCAAGTAAGCAGTACGTTGCAAATATCAGGATAGTGTGCCAAGCTACTGATCACTGATCATTTTTAACTTATAGTCCAAACATTATCTTTGCAGAAGATACACACCACAGGGAATAGATTTACAAAGCTATGTTTTATGATATACTAAGCATTTCTGTGCACCATAAAATCTGTGTGTAAAAGGTTTCCACATGACACACTGCAGTAGAGGGCTCTTTGGAGACTTAGCTGGGGAAAAAATCACTTTTATATTATGATTTTTTTTTAAATGGCATGATTGAAACAAGTTTTTAATCCAACATACAGCTTCTCCCTTAATTTGTATTTCTAATTCCTTTTGATGGTCTGTTTTGGAACAGGCTATTTAGTTTCTTGTCTTTTGTTATATATGCAGTTGACAGCAATCCCTTTTCTTCTCCAACTCTTCTGGCAATCTCTAGTGCCCAGTGGTAGTACTTCTTCATCAGATCGGTTGATATCTTCTTTAGCTTGCAAGGAAGGAGTCTGCACAAAGGCATATTTTAACCTAGTAGAATAATTTATTGTACTCTATCCAGTTTCAGGGTTACCTTCTACTCTGCCTCTAAATGTCTGTGCATTCATATAGCCAATCACAGGGAAAAAAATATAACCACCCAAACAACAGACACATTTTCTTCTTGTAATCTGGCTTCCACTATGCAGACTGTAAGTTTCTGATTAGCGTTCCCTGAGCAATATATCAAAAGAATACTGGACAAGAAAGAGCCTGAGAGCTGATGGGAAAGCTGCCTTCTGTTAGCCAGCAGCCACGTTGACTGAGACCTGTAACATATGTGCTGAATATTTGTCTGTGAAACAAATACGTCTTCAGTAGCTTAGGCTATATCAGCAGGACAACAGGCCAGACCTATTCTAAAAATGCCTTAGATATGGTCAATAAAGCAAATTATAACGTGCTTTACACATATGAATACATATGAAGAGGTATTCGAAGTTTCTGTAGTCTACCAAAGCAAGGGTCCATCTCAAAAGGTTGTGTGGATTTTCAGTGCATGTAGTTTCTGATTTAATTTATTTCACTAGCCTGATCTTTGATAAGAGAGAAGCTAAGGACAGTAACCCATTCATGAGAAAGAGAATACTATCATCAGTAAGAAGCTAAAACAACCCTCAGTTCTCCCTTCTTCTTGATAAAATATTAGAGGAAGCAGATAAGACTTTGGAACCGTAGGGCAGTACAAATGCAGAGCGATTAAACTGAATTCATAGAAAGGAATCAGAGTAAGACTCTGTGTTTTTATGTGACACTAAATTAATGTTCCAGGGATATTAACAACTTGGCAACTAAGTGAGCAAAGCTACTTCAGAGAAATCATATCCAAAAAGTGATGGAGCAATCCAACTTGGTTGATTAGTGTAGGAATTTATGAAGGCATTATATGACTTGTTTCCTTGTATAGTAGAAACTGGATTTAGTCACCTGGGTGGACATTTCAATTTCTTTTAGATTCTGATGATATTAGTGGCACAAGTGAAATTCCTGTAAGAATTTGGCGCTGATTCTTAGGCACTTAAACCCAGTGAATTTTTAAGGTGGAAGAGAAGCACTTCTTGTTCAAGACTGTCTTTTATCTTTACCATGCATCAGGAAAAGTCTGCACTTTATAAATTAGATACAGTAAAGCAAATGTCCTATCTTTTGTAGGCAGAGTGGGAGAAAAAGGGAAAAAAAAAAAGAAAAAAAGGCAAAACAAATCCAATACAATTTTAGCTACAATTCTAGTTTGCTTGGCAAAGGAAGTTCTACTCATCGACAGGCAAGCCTTCTGCCATCTGTGTTAAGTGGGTGCATTGCAAGCACCTGGAGCTACAAGGAATACTTTCCTTTTTAATTCTTTCTTGTAAGCAGATGGGAAAAAGCACAGCTAGTAGTGTTATGCTGTGTTTAAATATGAGAAGACCATCATCTACTCTCACTGTTGCCTTTCTGCCAGATACCTATATACTTGGATTCCCGGGTTTTAATCAGCAGAAGCATGTCAGTGCTCAGGAGACTACATTGTTGTAAGCTACTAGCAAAGAACAGGAAAGAGGCTACAGTGACCTGGTACTTATGCAATGGCAGCATACTGATTAGAGGAGATAATAGTTTTCTGAATGTAAAGCTCTAGTTTAATGAGCATTTTAAGGGCAATGCAAGAATTCATGTTATCTCTAAGCCCTATGAAGGTATGGGACAAATGGGAGGATTCACAGATGCACAAATTCAAATGTCAAAAAAGGACAATTATAGCTTTGCAAATCTTTTTCTTATACACGTGGCTGTAAAATCGCTCCTAAAAAAAACAGACAAAAGTTTATAAGGCCCCATTTTCACAAAGGCTTGAAGGAGAATAAAGTACATTTGAAGTGGAATTAGGCGCCTTAAACTGAAAAGGGCAATCCAGGAAAATCCTGCCCAACACACTGAAGCAATTGTGATTCTGTAGGGGTCTAAGGATTTCCAGCCAAACGTTCTCAATTCAGGTAACTGTGTGTATGTAATAGGCTAAGTGCTTCTTCTGCAATAACAATAATCAGTTTGGGACACAAAACATTGTCATTCTTATGCTTATCCATATTGAATAGACAAAATAAATAGGTTGTGCTCAAATCAAGCCTTACAGAGTTGGAATATTGCAGCTGTCATCTTTTTGCAAAGGTGAGAAGGGATATAGGTGTGATCTACAAGTTTTTCAAGGAAGAACTTTCCTGGTCTGCAAGCGATGGCTACACTATTCAGCTGAAAGGAGAGCAGGCAGTTTATTTTCCCTTGGTTATTGCTATCCTTGCTATCCAGTGACTGTCTAAACCAAAATGCTGGAGTCCTGCTTGTACTACAGGTATGATGGCTAAAGCATAATGCCGAGATGTGAAACCTGTACATTTTAAACCTCCACAGTCTGACGATAGCTTAAAACACAGTTCTGGATAATTGCTCTACTGGTAAGTAATCATGCAAAAAGTGTCATGGCAAAGAAAAAGGCTTCAGGCTCTGAATTATAGCTTCACAGAGGTACTTTGCTGCATGATAATAGAGGTCTTTTCCAACCTTTTTGATTGTATGATTCTATGATTCTATGATCTCTGAGGCAATTGTTTACATTCATGTTACAAAGATTATCACATATAGCCCACTATTTGGCATTTCCTATTGGCTTGATTAAGCACCCCATAAGCTGGCTATTTTAAATACCATTGCAGGAGTAATGGAATTCCTCCCATTCTAACAACATTGTGCTTTCCACTGCTGAAGTTGAGCATGCAAACTTTATTGGCCACATCACTGAACACTGTAATATTTAAATCATTGGTTCTTTTTATGTCGCTGATATGAAGACTAGGATTCCCACCTGAAAGCCAGTTTTCTTCCTTTTCTTTTTCTTCTTTCCACTTACAGTTCACTCATTTCTTCACTAAGGTGAATAAACTGAGTTCTGTAAATCTCAGTTTGATTTCCAACCTCTTAAGTAGTCCAACTGTGAACCCTGAGAGAGCACTGTGCCCTTGTGGCCAAGAAGGCCAATGGTATCCTGAGCTGCATTAAAAATAGTGTGGCCAGCAAATCAATAGAGGTTATCCTTCCCCTCTACTCTGCCCTAGGGAGACCACATCTGGAGCACTGTGTCCAGTTTTGGGCCCCCCAGTTCAAGAAGGACAGGGAACAGCTTGAGCAAGTCCAGCAGAGAGCTACCAAGATGATCAGGGGACTGGAGCATCTCCCTTATGAGGAAAGGCTGAGAGGCTTGGGTTTGTTCAGTCTGGAGGAGAGAAGACTGAGGGGGGATCTTATCAATGCTTATAAATAACTGAAGGGTGGGTGTCAGGATGATGGGACTTAGGCTATTTTCAGTGGTGCCCAATGACAGAATGAGGGGCAATGCGCACAAGTTGGAACACAGGAAGTTCTACTTAAATATGAGAAAAAACTTTACTGTGAAGGTGTCAGAGCAGTGGAACAGGCTGCCCAGGGAGGTTGTAGAGTCTCCTTCCCTGGAGATATTCAAAACCTGCCTGGATGCGTTCCTGTGCCCCCTGCTCTGGGTGTCCCTGCTCAAGCAGGGAGGTTGGACAAGACAATCTCCAGAGGTCCCTTCCAACCCTTACCATTCTGCGGTTCTGTGATGAGTAGTGGAAGCAGTATTCTTAGAGTTATTTTACTAATGTAGAATACAGAGCCAAGTTCCTCCTTCTTGTATATGAATGAATCTTTTGTCATAGGATTGTATTATCAGCTTTGACTGAGGGAAGCAATTAGTCTGAAGTCTTGATTGACTGTTGTCCTCCTTGCATCCAACTGCATTAAGATGTGTTCTGTCGAATTACAGCCATTAAAGCAAATATTTTTAATCCCGTTGTAATAGTACCCTGTACTCTTCGCTATTTAGTCTTTAAATCTGAAGACTACTCACGAACCACAGTACTCTGTAGAACTGTACCTGTTTTCTAATATTGACTATGTAAAGTTGGTTGTGAAGAGTGCATCATAGCTCACAGGAAATATTAATGGGGCCTGTCTGTAGTCAGAAAAAAAAAAAAGAGAGAAGAGAGAATGACTGATTTAGATAATTGGTAAAAGGTATTAGCAACTCTAGATCAAAAAAAATGAATCCCTGGCAAGGCTGTTAAGAACTGAACTGCAATAAGTCAAAGATTAATATATCTGTCAATAAGCCAGTTATAGGCAGTTGGTGTATTTTTGATTCATTCCAAGTAAGCTGGACATTCATTGAAGAAAATCCATTAAAAACCTCATTCCTTCTAGGTATCTCAACTGTTTTTTTTTTTTCCTTTTACATGGAATGTCCAAATTTAAAACCTAGTGACCAAAAGCTGCTGAGTGAAATACCCTGATACATCTTCAAACTCATGATTTTCCAAAGACATCAAGATAACGGGCTGGACAAACGAAACAAGCATGTCTTCATCTGGATTATCTTCCAACCCAGTTTTCTGGAATTAGAGATAAATGTAACAGCAATCAAAATTTAGGAAGAACTATAAAATTAATATGAAACACTTCCCATTCTTTTGTATTTAGTTTTTCTAGTATTGGAAGAAAATAAATAAAAAAAAATATAACTTTTCAGCTTTCCTTCAGAATCACTAGGGAGGAGTCAGGGATTTTTTTTTTCAAGTAAAAGTTAAAGTTGCTGTGGAAAAGGTAGGTGGGAATTGGACAGCAACAACTGGGATTTTAAAAGCTGTTGAACTTCTTACTCAAGAAATGAGAAATCCAGTTATACCTGAGAAAGTTGGTCTGTTTCCTTACTTTTGTCTTTAGACTTTTAAGAGTATTTCGTTCAAAGTATTACAGCCTACATTTGGAAAAGATATAAACTATGTAATGGATGATTCAATAAGATATTATTTCTAAATGAACAAAATTTATTTTTATAGCAGAAGTAGACTAATTGATAATTATTTTTTTAAAGAGAAATTTACAATATATGTATAGGAACACAGGAAACCATTAAATAATGGAACTGTTAGACCTGGAGTTAATTCATAAAAACAAGTAGTGTAGCAATTCACTAAAGGGAATTTCATTTTTTCAAAGTGGTGAATTCAAATTTTGAGAGGTTATTTCATAATCACTGTGGTCATGACAGAAGACTTTCATAAAAAACATCAGAAGCCAGCTGATGTGAAGATAAATCATATCTTTAAATCAACAATTTTGTAAGTTTTATATCCCATCTGTTTTTATGTAGTTAAGAAAAACTGAGATTCAGTATTCTTCCTGTGCAAAGAAAAGAGATTAATATTTATGAATTATGACTCAGGTTAAGATTTATGCATTCCTTCCACAAAAGTAGGCTTACTGAATCACCATTTCTCCCCACCTGAATTGCAGGTACCTTTTACTTGGAAGAAAACTGAATTTATAAATATATATTGTGCAGTGGGCATACTAAGGTTTAAAACACACCTGCTGATGGCTGAGTGGCAGTGAATGGCAATTACCATGTTTATAAGCAGATTTTCTCTCAGGAATAATTTCCTCTCCAAAAACTGAACTTGAAATGACAATTACAAGAAAATTTCAGAAAGTTTAATGTCATTTTATAATTTTCCTTCTTCCTAACAACAGTATGTTCTGATTTATCATTATTGTTGTTATTTTTATCATTATTATTATTCTTAAATATTGGAGTAAAAAGTGGAACTAAAACCAGGGACAAGACAAAATAATGGACTGCTTAGTTCTAAAATAACTTGTTACTTTTTCTTTCTGCTGATGATTTGTATAACTTTCTGTGCTTTCTTCAGTGTTTCAAAATTTTCTGTATTAGTATCTAAATGCCTGAGCTGGTTTATGCTACTAATAAAACACCTTTGATTTCAAGACGAATATGAGTGGGTAAAAACGAATGTTTAATAAATCCCATTTTGTTTCACAGTTGTTGAATTTATAGAACTTGTTACCTGATGTATTCCTTAGTCATTTTCATTATTTATCATGCGTATGCATCTCTCAGAAGATCAGGAATCCAGTGAAGTCCAAAAGCTGTGGGCATCCAACACCTGTGAAAATAAAGCTAAGTTAAAACAAGATAAAAATAAGACTTTTGAGAATCACAGAAATCCTGAAAAATAGTGTTATTTTTGCCATTTAAAAAAAAAAATTTCTTAATATCTGTGTAAGATAGTCAGGATATCTTATAAAACATATATTGAGTTAAAGTCTAGTCAGAACTCTTTGTGTGGGGTTCTTGGTTTGGGGATTTTGGTGTTTTTTTAACATAACGGTTTCCCATAGTTTGAATATTATATGTCAACATTTATTAGTGAAAGATGGGCATAGTACTTCATTTTCCTGGACAGTAGTATAATCAAAGTTCATTCACTATGGCTAAATAAAAGTGAGTCCAAAATTGAAATATTTGTAGTGCAAATAATCACAATACTGTATAGGCCCTTGAAAAATATTGCTCTTTCCTTTGCGTTTTAAAAAGTGGAATTTGTAGCTTTGAGAATCCTGATATCTTTTCCTGGAGTATTACATGTTGCCATGGCCAACTGGTAGAAATCAAGGTTGACAGGAAATTGAAGTTGTCATCCTAAACCCCGTGTCAGTATTTCAATTAGCTCTGAAACATTGTGAGTCAGGATGCATTTGTCTTTGATTGGTAGTGCATTTAGAATATTTCAGGATCTAACTCTTTGAAAGTGTCATTATATGCAACATAGTTCCTTAATACAGCTAATTTTCTGGATAGTTAATATATTTGAAATTTTTATTGAATGTCCCCTCATTTTTTTAGAGCATTCTAGTTTAAAATATATATTAGATCACTGAACAATATAAGTAATTAAATTTTTACTATTTTTCCCAAAATCATGTTTTTCTATTAGTTTTCTTTCTTCCCTGCCTCATTGAGACATTTTAATGGTGTCAAATAAAATAATGCTATTGTCTTATAACGCATAATGAGAATGAGAGGAAAAGTAAAGGTCTTTAGGAAAAGTTAAGCAACCAATTAAAATGGGATATCTAAATATTTTGCCTTGGTGACTACAACAATAAGGCGAAGGATCTCTGAAATGTGTTACAAACTGACTACGGGTTACAGCTTTTCTAGTCAGCAGCATATCATTGACCCACATGCAGAACAGCTTACTTTGGAAGGGTTTGAGTTTAAACATGGATGAGTTATGCAGATTCAGGGATCTGAAATGTTGGTTCTTTGCACAGCAAAAATCATCAGTTACAAATGGAGAATCTTCAGCTGCTGCCAGAAGCTGACATGTGACTTGATTTTTGACACAGTCATAGAATCGAAATGTGGTAGAAAATACTCTTTGAAACAATCTTTTTGTTAAAAAACTCCAGAAAATTGAACTCTGAAATGGAAAAAAATATCCTAAGCACATGAGCAACCCTGAAAATAACTTTTCATTAGAATTTTCCTCATTAATCCACATGAACTTTAGGCATGTTCCTTTCTCACTCCTGATAAGATTAACTGGAAAACAAGCTTTCTGTTTGCATAATAATTTCAAGGTTTCAGAGTTCAGTTTAATTTCACATTTAAATAAAAATGAGACTTTCAAAATTTTACAGGATTAAACATAAGGAAACCTTGAAAGTGACTAGTTTAACCATATAACGTTCTGTAACTGTTTGACTCTGTAAATTAATATTCCTTTAAAGATACAGTTATCAGGCTCTCATTCAAGATGTAGAAACTGAATTTTTTTGTAAGATTAAACATGAGTTTCTTGTTTCCTGAGATTTCGGTTATTCCTTACACATTTTTCTTTTCTTTCTGAACCAAAATATATTTCAGCTTACATTACATTTTTAGAAGTAGTTGTGGGTTGGAGGAAAATAACATTTTCTAATGAAAAAGGTAAGTTTGAAAACGATGATCACTTACAAGCCTTAATTCCTGAGAAAGTCTGAATTTTCAATACACAAGCCAAGCCACTTCCTAAAGTATGAACCTGAGATTGCAAAGTTAAAAAGAGAACAGTAGGAGAATGTTATTTTGGGACTGGGAGCTGGCCAAAGTCTGATGATAATCAGGTGAATGCAGAAAAACAACGTTAGACTCAGTGTCATTATTTAAAAATAAATTTGGTTTTTTACAGTCTGAAATTCTTCAGGACTGTCTGTGGAATTTCTTTTGCAATACACTTCCTATACAAAATTCTGCTTCAAATGTAGTCCCTCATAGTCACAATATTCCTCTGAAAACATGAAATAAGGTAAAGAATTTGAGTGTTTAAACTGTCTGGAAAACAAACTCAGATAGTCATATAATTTAATGCATTTGGAAAGCTATCTCTGACAATCGTAATAGACATTTTGTGTCTGAATGTTATTGATTATCTGATCAATATTTAGCAAATTAATCTTCCCCCCCCACAGTTTCTTGCAATAAAATGGGACAGAGAACTCCCTTAGATGAAACAGTAAATTATCTCACTGCAGTTGTATCAGATAAATATATGGATATATGGGCAGTGATTTTCTTTGGCAGAGGAGTGAACTGAGTGCATGTGGAATCCTAACCATTACATAGTAAAAAATAAAAAAGGACATTTTACCATCATCCATTCTTTTTTTGGTTGTATCAAAAAATGGGAAACAAAACAAAACAAAAAAAAAAAAAAGAAAAAGAACAGCAAAAACAGCATCTTGAGGGAATCAGGGTCATCTTAATTCATGATGGATATATATATATATATATTCTCAGAAAGCCTAGCAGATCTGATTCAAAAGAGGATTTAGGCACTGAACTGCATAGTACCAAGATACCAATGAACATAGGGGAGGGTAAGATTTTCAGTGTTGCAACTTCAGTTTTGAATCTCTTTTAATACCCATTGCTTTTGCGTACATTTCAAATTCCTATTCTCAGTTTAGCTTATAGAAATTTATGTAACGTGTCTATGGTGACATAGTGTGTTAGTGTCACAACTGGATCTGCTTTTTTCTAGTCCTGGGTAGTATCTTCTATGCTATGACACAGAAGAGGAGAAATGTGATCAGGGATGTTTTTTCCCCTTTCTCTCCTTAAAAATATCATATTTCTTGATATTATTGCTACAACAATTTATATAATTGAAAGTCACAGTAAATTACTGTGAATAAAGTTTTATTCTTGGATCACATAGTTGCAGAACCTGTCCATTTTAGACAAATCATTAATACATCCTTAAACCTCTTAATGGATAAGAACAGAAAAGGTGTGTATATCTTCAAAGAGACAGTGAAAAGGCACTTGGTATAAATTTGGACACATACTCTTAATCCTAAATGTTTTCAATTTTGGAATCATTCTTAAACTAAGATATTATTCTCTTATTTGTCATAACAATAAATAAGTGGCAGTGATAGGTTAATGGTTAGACTCAATGATCTTAAGGGTCTTTTCCAACCTTAACGATTTTATGATTCTATGAAAGTAGTAGAACTTGCACAGATTCATATGAAAGCATTTTTTGTTTAATTCACACTGTACACACACCCAATGAGGAGTCAAATTGTTCATATTTCTTGCTAGTAGTAATTAGGTACATTGTCTGTTTAATGCAAACATAGTTAATTGTATGAACTGGAAACAAATAGTCAGATGTTAATCAATTTTCAAACCCGCCTAGTGTTGAATTCCTCTTTTCTTTATACAGTACAGGAGGTTAAAGAAAATCCACTCTCTTACTAAGGAACCTGCCTATTAAAACATTGTGCAAACATCTTCTATTTAGCCTCTTTTTTCCCTTCAATCTCATTAATAGGGTCATCACTCTTCCTCTATGAGGTTGGGATGTCTTCCAACACAGCAAAGGTTACTTTTTCCAGCATTTCAATTCTTATCCCCTTTCTAGAAATAATAACCTTTTCACAGAATAATTAGAAACCCAATATTTTCATTAGGTAAGGAAGTTACCTATTTTACCCTCAGATTAAAGAAAAAAAAAGTAAGATAAAAGCTGACAAATACGAAAAGCACAGAACAGTTTTTTGCAGAAGTTAGTAGACCTCATTATTCAAGTGATAAATAAAGTGGATCCATATTTTACCTTGCTCGAGACCTCTGGCCCTGAAAATATGGGTGGAGCTTGATTCTTCTGTATGTTGTTTTCCAACATCTATGTGAGGAGTATAATGGACCCTCTGTTGTTTCCCATGCCACATAAGCCACAGATCGACAGCAGCATGGAGAAGTTACAAAGCTGTGGACACCACTTGTCTCAAAGATGTCTACTTGCTCCACATAGCCTTTCATTATGATAAACAAAACGCTCTCTGCTACTTTCATCTTCTTAAGAAAGTTTACCTGTTGAAAACAATGTCCTGGATTCTGGTTTTATTTCTAGCAGCTCTGCTGTAAAGGGCTAGAAGCCATCGTATCTTACAAATACATCATAGCTCTTACAAATTACTTTTGTACCAGCACACTAAAGCCACCAGTGTTGTTCTATACTAGCTGAAACTCCTATTATTCATTATTTTGGGTGGACATGTAATATAACTGAACACAAGCTCTGGCTATTCCCAGTTGCCAGACTCATCCCTCATTGGCTCCAGAATATGAGGACAGTCCATGTAGCACATAGCCATTATTTCTCTCCATCTCAGTGACCTGTCCAAAGTACAAATTGAATAAAGATTGGAATACAGCTGAGTCACATTTTAGCAATTCAGGAACTGTATTTAGTGTTCTGGGCATGCACTTTGACCATTACAATCCTAAATTAAGCACTAGCTCTCATTACTGGCTCTTGCCAATCTTTGTAATTCAAGTGTAACTGGAGAACTGGTCTTTAAGTCAAGAAGACAAATTCAACATCTTTTGTTTCTTTCAAATTAAACTGTAATAATTACTCCAAGTTATTCAGGGGCAGTCTGTCATATTGATCCCACAGCTTTGTAAAAGTATTTTGCACTGACTGTAGTACACGGATCGTAAGTAACTTTTTATTCATTAATGTCTTGGGCTTTTTAACCAAATATAAACAATAAACACAAACACAAAAAAGGAGAAAAATAAAATTTTGAGTAATAGCATCAAATAAATGCAAAATTAGTATGAGTAGGTATTAAAATTTTTTAATGAATGTATACATGCAATATAGAGAAAGAAGAGTACTTCTACTACCAAAAAAATGTTGCTCCTACTGAACCAAGGAAACTTTTTCTGGCATCTATTACATTTAAATACTGTTCCTTAACTAAACTAAGTGTTATATTAGTGAAATATTGCAGCCTCCAAGGATTCTCCTGGCAGATTCTTCCCAGAACAATCCCCAAAGCTCAACAGCCTAGTTTGGTTTTAGGCAACTAATTAAAGCAATGAATTTAGCAGCGTACATTCCTTCTACATTCAGTGGAGACAACAAGGAGATCGTGGTGGGCTGAATAACCTCTTCAAGGGATATATTTTCTTTCTCTATTAACCATACTGAGCATAGGATGAGAATGTTCCTTTCTTAAGAAATTATTTTGGGTTAGCCATGGTGTCTTCACACAGGGAATAAAGTAGTAGGCATGGTACATATTTGTATCATATTTGTACCACTCTCATCAGAAAATTCTTATACCATATCACCCCACTCACTCTATTTTCTTTTTAATAATTTTTATTAAAATCACATCTTTTTCCTATGTTCTGAGAAGTATTTCTTATTACATGTCCAAAGTGTAGGGACAGTTAAAACCTAAAGAAAAGATGGCTAGAATCATGTGTTACAGTTGCCTTGGTGGTATCAAGAATAAAGAAATAAATAAAAACTCTTTACAGGTTCTACTAAACTCACCTTAAATCCTTTCCCTAAACAACGCTTCCAGGTATGTTTATCACTACAGAGCTTTCTGTTGGCTAAACAGGCTGGTTAAGTAAATCTCTTATTGTAAAAACTAGTCAGTCTCTTTGTTGCTATATACAAAAAATACCTTATCACTTTTCCCTAGATTGCTTTATTAATGATAAAACCACAATTTTTTCCCTTACAAAAATATATTAAGAATTGAACATTAGTACTGAGTAGACTCAGTGTTCTATTAAACAATAATAATTTAATATGGATTAATTACATACAATCGATGCGATATGATTCAGAAGCTGTTGCTACTTAAGTACATGAAGGTCTTTTGATGAGAAAAGTTTATAAAAATCTTGTCTATGGTTCCATGGTTCAGGTGAAAGTTCCTTAACTGTTAGAAAATGAAGAGATCATAGCAGGGCTTTTTCACTGTGTAATATATGCTTAGGGTCCTCACTTAGAAGTCCAGTCCCCAACCCATTAGGTCCAATTCTGACACAGCAGATTTGAATTTGTGATTTTATGACATAGCATCTAAATGACAGCTTACAAAATACTCCTGAAGCTGAAACGCTATTCAGTCAAGAAAGTAGGATCATCAAACCACAAGTCCAGTCAGCAAAAAGGATCCTGGCTCTGTAGCCCCATTTTTACACATTTAGCTGAGAGCGGAAACCTGAGGTTTCTGCTGTATTTGGCTGCATGTGTTTCTTAGCAGCACCACTAGAATTGGGCTTTAGAGAAAAACAGTTGCACAAACTATAAATATTTCAGTGGATTTTGTATCAGACAGGATCTAGTCTAGTGGCATGGACCAAATATTCATGAGGTACTCTCCAGTAGCCTACCTTCCAGTCCAGTTTAACCCCAAAATGAATCTAGTTCATGAACTTTATAACACTGCACAATGCACCCCAATGTGTGGCAAGTGGGAAAAATAAAAAACGTTCCTGATCTGGATTAAAACACTAATGCAGAAGATTATTTATATTTTCATAATAGGCTGTTAATAAATAAAAAAAAAGAGAAACAATACAAGGAAAAAAACACTGTGATGCTTTTCCAAGACTTAGTACAAAAAGGTGCTTCAGACTGTAAAACTGTTTCACGGAGATACTCACCTGCTGCCCTGAGAGAGACATATCCATGTAGACCAGTATGCTTTACTACTTAGCAGGTTATTGACTGTATAGGCACTGTATAAGCTATGCTGTACAGAGCTTGTGGTGCTTATGTGCCTAACTAGCCTTAAATCCTAGGCCTACAACCAGGTGTATAATAGTAAGGAACAATCAGTTAAAAAGTATAGGCTTTTCTGTGCATAAAGACCCTGGCAAAATTATACTAAGGTCTTCTTTAAAAGCAGTAATCTACCAGACAAGTTGCTGCAAAAGTAGCACCAGATAAAACATACTTCTCTAATATAGCCCACGGGTCGCAGTGGTATTGAATATGAACAGAGACTATTAGCTGAGATCTCTTGTTTTGTAAATTATTCATATTTCAATTTTAAGTTTTTTTTTTAATGTTATTGAAATCTTCCTGCCCTGGAGCAAGTTTCATAATACCATAAGTTAATATACTTTCCCATCACCTTCACAGGGCCTGGGTTTAAATCTGGCTTGGGTCACAAGTGAAATTAGCTTAATGGTCTCAAATTAGTCCTTAGTAGGCAGTTGTCCATATCACAAAACTACTATTGTACATAATTTGGCAGTAGAATGCAATTGTAGAACATTATTCTCCAAGGAAGCAAGAAATGGAATAGAAGGGACATTGCCGAGCAGGTTTGCTTTTGGCAATGATATTTGGATCAAGCTGATGCAAACTATTCCTTAGTTTCATGAGAATCATTATTCAGCAAATTGGTTAACCCAATGAGGTTGTCTAAATAAATGACCTGTCACTTTTCAATAGATCAAATGACAGGAAAATACTGTTATACAGTATCATGCCATCTTGAATAGCATCAGTCCAAGATGCACTTTGATTTGTCTTGTTTGTGGCAATATACAAAAATTGCTGTAAACAGTGGTTGTATGGGAAACCAACAAACTACTGTTTGTTTGTTTTGAAGTATGATGATAATTAGAACATGAAACAACCAGGCAAGCCATAATTAGAGGTTCAAATGAAAACATCATCATCAACATCATTCAACTATACATAGTTAAATGCAATTAAATAATTTGCTGACTTTTATGTGACCAGCTTTATCTAGCACAATAATGAAAAAGGGAAAAGGAAAAAAAATGTAGAAGAAAAATTGTCAAATAAATTAATTGGTGCAAATTTTTCCATTAGTTGTGCTAATAATGCAAAGAATGTAGTAAATGTCCAATATTGCATTTCTTACTTTTTTGAGACTGAGTCACTGAAATTCCACTAGCTTAAATGTAATCAAGAGAAAAAAAAAGTAGTATTTCTGCTTACATAAGCAAATGGACATTCTTAATTGAACTGAGCATTTTTAGGATAATAGTCTAGTTGTTCAGCAGTTCAACAAAAGATGCTTTAGTAAAATTAGTTCATTAGTAGTGCAAGATATATAAGGCAGCACAGGAATATTAAGTCATACTTGGGCAGGAAATTGCTTTGGAAAAGGTTTAATACTGGTCACTACTTATGCATGTTGCTCCATAAAAAGTATTGAACAAGATCAGACCCTTCAGATTCATACAGAAGTAAAAGTGTAAGGTTTGCCTCACAACTGCTTTTGCTCTGCTACTGAACCATAGAGATGAGTCCTTGTACATATGCATATGTATATATTTACATAGACACACACATTAGACAAATATGTAAAATTAAAGGTAGTTACGTGAATAAGGAAATATTCCCTCAGTGAGGATTTAACAGATTAGGTATTTGAAAAGCAACATTTCAAGATCACAGTCTTGCCCTTTGTGTGGCAAAAGGGTTTTTTTGTTGCGGTTTTAATATTTTGGTTTATTAAACTTTCAAGTGGAAGAAAAAAAAAACCTCACAACAACATAGAGAAACACAAGAGGTAGCCACTAGCACCAAATAATTAAGAAATCAATAAACAATTCTGCATTTCTTTGATGTTCGAATGACCTTTCTGAATTAGAAGGTAACACAGTGTATACAATATGAAATCTTTAGCTAGCTAATGTACCAAGTAAATTTGAGTAGGCTGGTAAATTTTGATTTAACTCTCTTAACTGCTTTGATAGGTTAACTCTAAAGATCATTGAATCAGTCAGACATTAGTTCAGCAAAAGAGAAATAAAAGATAGCACTTAGAAAGTAATACACATGCAGAGAAAATATCAGTGAGTTGTGGGAGGTAGGTGGTAAGCCCTGTAATGATGCTCCTTCTTTCCAAAATCCGTGATATAACCTCCTACTGCTGAAGACTGAGGTCAGGCAAAGCCTAAGGAAAGCCAACAATGCTTTTTTTTTTGATTAATAGAAATATAGTCTCGTTCAGAGTTCATGTGAACAGCTAGAAAAATCTTACATGTCTGGGCCTGAGGAAGGCAGGAGGGAATATGGCAATCCCACCTTTGTCCTGCAGCAAGAACGGACCAGCCTCTCTGCAGCAAGTCATCCTCGCCGGGGTCTGAGAAGAGCTCGAACACAGAGTTACCACTGGGGAGGGTGAAAGGGGAGGTTACAGGGGATTCTTTGCGGCAGACCACCAGCCTTTTTATTGGAGGTGCTTTATATGTAGCAGTATGCTGTAGGTGGGTAAATATACAACAGTTAGAAGCTGATTTTTGTGACTGGGGTCAGAAATATCTGCCTCTACCAAATGAATCTTCTCCTCTCACACCATCTACCTGCAGCAGTCTTGTTAGGGTCATTCTGTGGAACAGATTTGCTGCCTCCTTGCTTATGTATTCCAACCCAAATCCAGGCCAGCTATTCTGTAGCTGGGCATAATATTAAAGATTCAGCTCAAGGACTCTGAGGCTCTATAAATCGCTGAGTGCCTTTGGCATGCGGGCACTCTCAGTTCTTCACAGAACAAACCTGGCTCCCCCAGGAGTATAAACGAAATCACCCCAAATGCCTCACCATGTATACAAAGTCTGTCATTCACTCTATGTATCAGCTCTTTAAATGAGTCGGTGCTCCTCATACACAAAAATAATCTTTCTGAGATGGTGGCAATAGATTTTTCTGAGATAAAGGGTAGCATTGAGAATCTGTGTTCACCTTTTATCTGCCCTCTTCGTGCTGGTTGTGTTGATGAGGTCTACAAAGCAGCCTGAATTGAAAGTCGGCTTGATAATTTGTATCTTGCTCTCTTACCTATCATTATAGTTCATCATTACCTTCTAAAAGATTTTCCATTGCTTCTGAAACAAGTGAAGTCAGCACACTCTCTCTCTCCTTGGGAAGCAGTACAGCTGTCAGTATGCCAATCTACCCACAACATGTTACATCCATTTAGCAGTTTGGAGGAAAAACTAAATGGATTTAGTTGTACTTGATCAAATTTAGGTTTATTTTTATGTTAGTTGAAATCATTAAGAACTTGAGCAATAAATGAATAAATGGAAAACATCACTAAAAAGTGATGTTATACGAAATTAATCATGAGGATTATCAGAATTTCCAAGGACATTATGTTCATTATCAGCTCTAGGAGTACTGAAGATGATCCTATTTTTTTTTTCCTTCTCAGGCCAATCAAATATTTTAGCACATAGGGTGTTTCAGACAATAGAATAAACAGAGGCAAAATGGATTACCCCTGATGTACCTGTTTGGCCTAGGAAGTCTGAGTACAAACCATGGCTGCAAGCTACTCATTACTGAGAACTCCCTTAACGGTTCATTGATTATGTAATCAATTTCAATAGAGATTGATTGTATAAGGAATATACCCCCAAACCTACATGTCATTTACACCTTTTATTCAGTAGCTCTTAAAATTAAACCAAATATTAATAAAAGTCATAAATCAAGAACTCAGAAGTCAATAAGAGTTCTCTGCTCATTGCAGGGAAGTAGCTAGAAGCCCCTAGAAACCTAACACAAATTTACTTAAGCTTAAAACACTAACATCATCTTGAAACTTGCTTAAGAATTATTGTGAACTTATTTAAACTCAAGTTCAGTGCTGGGATCATTGGTCTTTTGTGGGAAAAAAAATCCTTTAATTCTTACATTCATCCCTCAAAAGAGGCGAATTTCAGCAACATACCAAAATAAACTTGTATGTGAATGGTAAAGTCTGAATCATGCTTCAAATGCAATAAATGGAGAGACATGTCTGTGAAAATTGGCCAGCAGTTATTTCCAACTATGCACAAAATGAAAATCCTAACAGTAGTGCAAGCGTACGAGCTGTGTACTCAGGCAGTCAGTTCATAAACAATCTGCTTTGTTGGCAGTATAAGTAAGAGCATAACAGTAAAAAAAAAAAAAAAAAAAAAAAAGTATAACAAAGCCAGACTGCAGTGGAAGATGAGCTTCTGACTTACCAGCATTTGTACAGAACGATGTAAACATCAACACTCTGTTCACTGTCAGAAATTTCCTTCCTTGTCCCTGCCTTGTATTTCCACCTTTTGACCAGATAAATGAGGTTGACTGGAGCAAATTACATTTGACAGAGAATTTTCTTTGACTTTGGAAAATACAGAAAAGGTTATATTATCCACTGTGACCCTAGAAATCTTTGATTCTGGCATTTGACCTAAGCTTTTTGATACCAAGGGGTGATGCATTAGGAACACTGATGAATATGAAATTAATGGTATAGGTTAGTACTGCTGTTAAGTAAGATATTGGCTAGTGTTAATTAGACCTGTGATGACATTTGCTACACTGAAGAGTTCCAACTTCTGTGAAACAAATGTCGATGGATTTTGTTAGAGCATTCACAGCTGATGTCCAGCTCTCTCCCCCTTTTTGCCCCAGCACTCAACACATCACCTATTACAGCTCTGCTGTATTAATGTGAACAGACCACTGTTCACCGCTTTCCCAACAGATGACTGAGCATGGAAGCTCCAAGAATTTCTCCATCTTATTCACAAGTTTTTGAGCCTTATTTTGCTCACTGTTATTCCGTTGTCTTACATTTCCAGTACAAATACCCAGATCATAGCCCTGCATTGGTCACTTTCATTCAGCTGGTAGGGGTTGTAAGCCAAATCTGATATTGTAATGTTTTCATTAAAGAAGAGAAAAATGTGAAAGGTTCAGATTTCCACTAAAGTGTTCTTTCTTCTCTGGGTCACTCTTCTTCCTACTTTAAGTGTAAAAGGTTACATATAGAAGTACTGGAAATCTAGCAATGAAGTTATGACAGAACCAGTTTACATTTTAAGAAATAAATCATGATGTAGATTGGCATTACAATGTTACCACATGTTTTGAGGAGCTTCTAATATCTAGTAATAATGTTTCACACATTTTTCAATAAATAGCCATAATTAATATTTAGGTTGTAAGTCTCAGCCTAAAGGAACTCAAAGGGAAAAAAAAAAAACAAAACAAAACAACAAAGCAACACAAAATCCCCCACCAGAACCCAGAAGATCCTGAAGAGGCAGGCAGCTGACATATTCCTTCGTGAAGAAATAGTGTTTAGAGATATAGCAGCAGAAAACCCAATGGCTATGAAAAGTTTTGTGGCTTTTTCAGACATACCTACTCACAGCAGGTAATATCTTTGTTATGAGATCTTTGGACTAGAGCTTCTGCCATACACCTATATTGGATTATCCTGTCTGGCATAAAAGGATTAAAGACAGAGATTTTGGTTCTTGTGGTATTTGGCACTTAAGGTATGTGTGCTGTTTATGTATTCTAAATCTGAACTCCAATGCAGCAAGAAGATGGACAACTCTTCTTAGGTGGCTCAAAATTTTTAAGAAACAATAGTTTAATTTCATTGAACTCATTGTTCATCCTTAAATTAAGAATTCTGGCATAATTCACAACCACTTCTAGACATAAGCCAGGGTTTAAATAATGAAAAGTCAAATAAAAACATGACCTGTTAATAGGAACAAAATGAATTTGCCATCTCTCTTCAAGAAAATGAAGAAAAACTGCAAATAGCTTTCTGGTCCGTTCAACAAACTCATTATAATCAACCATACTACTCACTTCTGGTAGGCAGCAAGAAAGTCTAACGAAATATTATGCCTCACACAGACAGAACTTTCATAGAAACCCAATGGAGAGAAGGGAGAGTGGAAGGATATCACTGATAGTTGTCAGGACCACTGGTTCTTCCATAGGACTGAAGAACAAAGAAGAGGCGAAAAGCAGTTTCGCTATCATATACTCATTTAACAATTCTAGCAAAGAGCAAGTCTCATTCACGTCATCTGCTTCTGCTGTGAGAGTGGCACTGAGAACGCAGCCGTGGGGAGGCATGTTTTGATCAAGTCCGCTGCTTTCCCCTTCAAAGCGAATGAGATAATGTGGCTGTGGAACAGCACCTTTTAATCAGATCAGCGGGATGCCATTGAAATGAAGTACAATGCAGCTGCAAGTTAGTATTTCCCTAAAACAGGTGTACACTTCTCCCTTTGAAATTGTGAACACAGCCCTCATCGCTGTATCCCAAACTAGGCTTCGACACAACTGTGCTCAGCATTGCCTTTTACTTTTTGCCCTTGTTCACATTTTCTTTCTGCGCAAAGCAGATTTATATATGTGCCAAAAATACCTTTAACTAGCATAAGTCAAATGAGTTTTGGGTATTTTTTGCAAAAGGGGAAAGCAGGTTGAAAGTTAAATCAATTCCTTGCCTCATTTGCCCTTACAGCTACTCTCACCTTTATGCCTGAACTTAAAAGAAAATATGGTAGACGATTGTGTTAACAAGTAGAAGATGATCAGAGGTAGATATTTTGGGAAAAAAATGGACTGATGGACTCATGTTAACCCCTACACAGGCCTATACTCTCTGTTGCTAGTTAGTAAATACTGTACTGTTAGTTATGTTCCTCCCCTCCTTTTCATGTACACTGCATAACAGATTAATTAGCTGTAGCTGATGCAGTTGTAGACAGTATAATGATCACAGAGTGTAGCACACAGCTTCTGGAAGTCTGCCTAGGAATAAGAAAGTACTGGTTACTGAGAGAAAACAGAGAAAAATCCAGAGATGTCTACCAGGTTGAACACAGCAAGGGAAAAAGGAAAGATGTTCACATTATCTTAGTCTCTTTTAGAGCTGAATTTTGAGGTTCCCTTTTAGGGAATGGAAACAGGATGGACCTTTCAGATGTTATGGGACTAAATTCAGGTGATGTGAATACGTCTTCTACCAATTTGTCTTGTACAAGGAAATTTCACATGATGTATCTCTCCTTGTGTGAAGAGTGTGACTAGCTGCACAGCTGGTGATTTCTTCAGTCCTTCAGGTATGAAACACAGGACTAGCACCAGCAACACAGGCTGAGGTTTAGGACTGCAGAATCAAAGGGGTAGGAACCAGTGTGTACCATTTCCACTGTCGTATGAAGGGCAGAACAGTAATTTCTCATCTCTGTAGAATGACAAGCACCTTGCAACAACCTTGCCTGAGTTTCACACCCCCAGCAGCAGAAAATGGTTCTTTACATAAGAAATTTAACAGTGTGAGAGTTTTATCTCGAGAGCTATAAACTCTAGTTGTGCTTCCACTTAAATTTATGGCTGAAAGTTTAGAGACTAATAGAATGGAAAACATAAGTGTCTCAAACTTAAATTAGAGAGCTGGCCTTCGCAGCTGGGAGTTCAGAAAATTCTCTATTCAACAAGCACAGCAATGACATATAACATACTCTTGTACTGGGTACTCATCATCTCATTAAATAGAAATTTAAAATGAGCAAGCTATTGCAAAAAAAAGTAAGGAAATAAGTCAGTGGTGTGCAGTCATTGTAATATGTTTTTTCAATTCCTCACTGAGATTATTGAAAAATAGGAAATTAGAACACAGTCATAGAAAGCATAACATAGTTGAATGGTTTTTTCCTCCTTTCTTTATCACTCCCAGGTGAAGGAACACTGGAGGTGGACATTGTTGAGTCCTTCTTGAGAAACAGCTGGATTATACAGTCTTTGGATCCAGGAAAGCTGATACATTCACTACTGCCCATAAAAATACTTTTTCAGTTAAATAGAAGGATCTGTTGAACATATTTTATTAAAAGGAATGAAGAGGTACGGGAATGGGAGTGTATTAAAAATGAAATAACTGGTCTCCAGTGAAAAGGCAGAGCTTAGTATTTTGTTATGGGAGTGTAAGAGCTTAGAAACTTGTATTAGGGAGTGGTTGCTTGAGCCCATGCATGGGGTCTTAGTGTCATCCAGACATTCCATAAAGGGGGATACCTGAGATACCAGCTCAGTATACCCACAACAGATGCACAGCTAAGAGCTGTCAGTTTTAAAGCTCTGTTTGGCTTGAAGCAGGGTTTAGAAAAGAATACTTACTTCTTATGAAGCTTATATTAGGATTTTGTACATTAAATTAACATTATTCCTCAGGGATTTTTAATTTAAGATCTTTCATCCTCTATATTTTTTATTTTTTATTAGAATCCTGGTTTACTTTGCCTTCATTGCACCTCTGAGGCTCAAACGCTATGACTGTTATTTGAAGCTTCTCCCCCAATGCAAATGATTTTATGGTACAAGAGTAAGAAATAAGTAGAAGCTCAAAATGGAAAAAAATATTTAGCAGAAGATACCTAAAGGATAGCAGATAGGAAGAAAATAGGTAAAACTAAATGTAAAAAATATAAGGCTCCAAATTAGCCTTATTCCTGAAAAGCAAGAATAAGTTTGGTTAAAGAAAGGAACTACTTATAATAAAACAAGAGGAAAGATTTATCTGATTGAGCTTCATACAAAAGTTTCAGCTGATAACGTTATTCTCTTACAGTTAATAGGAAGAAACAAGCAACTCTGGAGGGCAATACATCTAGTGTATTTTAAATTCATATCTCAAGAAGAAATGAATTGCCATCTTTGTGTGCAGATTTTTCTTAATTATAAAGAAAGTCTGGGGGACTAGCTTAGATTTAGGTGTCTAATTTTTAAGTGCCTACATTAGGGCAGAAGAATTGTGCCCAAGCCATTGAAATACATGTTAATGACAAAATGAAGTGGAAAATTTAGTAGAAGGCACTTTCAGTATGTGCTTTAGAGAATCATAGAGTATACTGGGCAGATATCTGGACCAAAACACATTGACTCTGAGAATCTGATTCAAAATCCACTGCAATCGGTGAAAAGATCTGAAATAGCACTGGCTTCAGGTAAATAACAAGTAAAACCCTTATCTGTTTCAAAAGACATTTAGAAAATTCCTTTCAACTCCCAGTAGAAATAAGTGCTGAGTCCTACAAGACTTAGTCCTAGTCTAAGGACTTGTATTTCTACCCTATTCTTTCCTTCTCCTCCCCAGCCACATATGGATTGTCTTATATTCAGTCCTCTGTTTTATACATTTTGGATGTTCCCACTCAACCACATCATATGATGTTTTCTTGCCCCTTCCTTTCTTCTTTATTTGTTATTTAAAAATACTATTTTGCTTCTGTTCCTAAATTATTCTTTTGTTTCATTTACTAATTTCCAAATCAGTTTAGGGGAAGCCAAGTAATTCTAGCTTGGATTTACTCCAACAGTTCCATCATCTCTTAATCACATAATTCCACTAAGGCCTTTTTCTCACTTTTTTATCTATGCAGTAAAGAGCCTTCACATAGATGCACACACCATGCAGGCACAGAGAGTTTTTAAATTCCATCACTTATACAGTTACTAGGTTTTTCATTTTAAATACGAAAACAACAGAAATTTCAAGCATGCCTCTAAAAACAAGCTACTTTCAGGACTTATTTTAGTACTCCAAAGTTAACTCCATTGCATCCATCCCTTTCCAGTTTAATTTGAGGACAGACTACCCCCAGACACAAACTTAGACACACAGAGATGCACACCTTTTCATCTCTCCAGAAAACAAACCTGCAGTGTAATGGGACCAAGTGGGCAAAGAAATCATTGAAAGTAATTAATTTCTAGGTGAAAGTCCAAAAGATGGGCAAACATAAGTCTGTTAGCCACATTGCAGCAAATCATCTGCTCACTGCAGTACAACAAGGGAGCTTTTCAAACACCTACTACTGTTTTATAAATTTCTATAGGAATTCCAGGAAACACAAAGCAGTCAATTTCCAATAAAATTCTACTTCCCACCCTCTCCCCCTCCACTTTTTCCGCATGATTTTCTTTCTTAAAAGAAAGAGGTGCTAAAAGCTGACAAACAGGCATTTCCTCTTATTTTTTCAAAAGACTGAATTAATTTTTTTGATAATGGAGTACTTCCTACACACATGCTCTAGCATATCTGAGCTTTTTATATCTAATGTATTGGTCCCAGTACCCTAACACACGGGGAGCAAGGGGCAGATCCCCCAGTACACCACAGTTTCACATAACGATAACATTAGATGGGCAAGATAGATCCATAGAAGTGTATTTTTAATTATTGGTTAATAGATATATTTTAAGAATGTGTATAAGAAAAGTAGATTTTTCAAAAGCAAATGTAGTGCTTAATAAAGTGACAGTTTACTGCCCTGTGATGTCCTCTCTTTATTCACATAAAACCACAGCACTCAAAAAATCAGATGAAATTAAGCTTACCATAAAGATAACAGTTCAGCATTTGAGTGTAGCTATCCTAGATTACTTGGCTGAGATTTCCAAAAGATATGTCAAATAGCAATAGCTGTAATGTTTCTTTTCATGAGTCAACAGCCATATATCACCAAGCTCATTTCACATAGACCAAAGCAATTCACTGCTCTCTGAGGTCTGGTTTGAAACAGTCATCTAGAAAAGAAGGATCCTATAGCTCATTGTGATACTGCTGAACCCACAGACATTCAGTCAAGAAATTTTGCATTGAATTGTAAGATCTAGCTGAGAACAGGGGAATCTGGGGAATAAGGGGAAAAACTGACAGCACCTTTTTAGTAATTACTCTTACTCTGTTTTGATGGTCTTGACACTGTTTCATATTTTATGGCTTGACTAAGTAGTGATTACAAGGTCCCCATGAAATTATGAAAGGTGGTGCATTCAGTAGGCTTATTTTATCCAATGAAACATTACTATTCCTAATTTTTTTATATAATTACTCTTGTATTCAGATAAACAACTTCCACCAATCTTCTGGTATGGGCTCTGTAATTAGTTTAATATCTCATACTTATTAAGGTAGGGAAACATACAGAAGCCTCCCTTTTCAAGGGTGAATAGGTGAGCATAAATAAGAACATTTTCCTCATTTATCTTTGTGTGAACCTCCCAAAAGATCAGAGTCCCCAATTCCTCAGTTCGCAGCTCCAAACTCAGCACTAATGTCGGAAACATGGACATATCTGTATAAAATGTTTTGTAATGGCTTGCATGTTTTATCTTCAAAAAGATGATTAACATGCCTTTGGACCTTGAGTTCCAGAGCAGGAGGAGTTATTAATTTATTTATTTAGTAGGTCAATAAAAAATTCAAAGGGTAAGCCTACGCTTAACACAGGTGGGCAGTTTGTAGAGATTGACATGATCCTAAGGCTTTCAATTCGCAAATTTACTTTGTGCTAGCCACAGGTGTATAAGAACTGCAATTTGTGTAAGCCCCAAGAGAACTAATTATGTGTTATGAAAAATGCACATTTTACCGTAGCATACAACACAAAAAAATTACCATGCATCAGGCTTTTGAAAGACAGAAGAACTTTAGGCAGGTAATAGGTATAGTTGTACATGGGTTTATTCTAAAGTGAACTCCCTTGAAGGCTTATCAAAACTAATGCTTTTTTTTCCCCCTTTTAAATATATCTTCATAGTATAGAGGTTTGCCTCTGAAAATGCTCTGAATCCAACTATCATACGAAGGTCTTTTACCAGATCTCAAGTTTCAACAGACAATTATTTTTGTTCCTTTTACTAACACTGTTAGGCAAAGTTTAATTTTAGAAGAAATCAACAGCTCTTTACTGCAAAGCCAGTGTCCAATGACACTGAGAGACTAACTGGCTATTTGGAATATCTTAATGTATAAAATTAGTACAAAATGTCATATGACAGTAATAAATGAGGTAGAAACTTGAATTAACATTGCCCATATTCATGTGATCATCAATGGTATCACACAATCATTTGACATCAATATAAGTAAGTATAATTTAAATGTATGATAATTATGGCTTCAGGAATGAGTATTGCACACCACTGAATTTGTCAAGCAGTCTTCTCCTGTTGTCTTTTGCATGTATTTCACATTGATGTGTGTGTAAAGGTATATTTTTGACTCACATGGAAGATCTGAATTACAGATCTTAGAAAGATTTGGCTGCTTTCACCAGAAGTCTGTGAATTATGTGGAGATGGCATGTAGAAGCACAGGTTGGAAGCAAAAATGTATAATATGGTCCGTGATGGTGGAGCTGCATGAATGAAAAAAAAAATCTCAATTTAAAAATAACCTGTTTGTCAAAAAATGTTTTCATGGAATGTATTCTTGTTTCCTGCCTGAAAGGCTACAGTGGCTTTCTCATTCTAGCATATAAAAGCCTATGGCAACCACAAGGCCATCATCTGAGCCTAAGGCCTTCTACAGAATACCATCCTCAGACAGCCTAGGCAGATAATTTATTTTTGTACCTCTTTACTGTAAAAGCAAGTTTTAGCTGACAGTGTGTTTTCTTTGTCTGTATTTTTTAGTGCTCTAGGTTAATTTATCAACTGATCTTTCTCAGACTTTATTGCTAGGAAGTTTTGGGTATACTGAGGAACATTAAATACTAACATGCAGCCTATATAAATAGGCTTACTTGTGGCTGCTGTTGAAGGGAAATTGGTCGTTCTGATGCTTTCTTAAAATCAGGAGCTGAAGCCATGAAGGTTCAATGGGAAGGTATTCTACTTAGGAGACTGACATTAAGACCAACAGTATCTGGCTGTACAGAACAGCTGATGAAGAGTTGTAGTGGGTGATGCCTGGGACTGACTTCAAATCCAAGGTCTTTAATACAGAAGTAACTCTATCACCTAAAAGCACCCATTCAAAAACCTGGGGAAATTAAATACTTCCTTTCACATGCCTTTACCAGTCTATCCTTCTCCTGAACATACTGAGTTCATATGCAAACAGAAGACTGTCCTAGAAGAAAGCAGGTCATGCATTCAAGTAATATGACAATAATTTCCCCAGACACTTATCTCATTTTCCGTATCTGCCAGGATGGGTGTGTAAAGAACAAATGTACCTGTGGCTCATCACACCCCTGCTTTCTTTTCTGGAACACCCTGCTCAAAATTTGTCATCAGTTTATGACTTTGTGAAGTCCTAGTGTTTGACAATAGCATAACTGGAAAGGTTCCAGACGTCTGCAGGAAGTTCCTGCTCAGTCTATAGAAACACAAACCATCTCCTTGGTGCTACTCCACCTGGAAGGCATGCCTCTCTCTTAACCACCATTCCTAGTATGCTATTGCCTTTTGACAAATGGTGGCTTCAGATGTTCAAGGTTAGAACTCACCTACAACTGTAGTTAGGGCTACTATAGCCTTATGGGCACTAATTCCAACAATTCCAACAAGTTCAGTTTACCTTGCATTAAATAAGCAAAATGTAAGATCTTTTAATTCAATCCCAGGTATGAACACTGCCCCTGCAAGGTAGGAAACCATTCTTCTCTTCTGTCACAAAGTCAGCCATGCAGCCATTCAAGAGTTTTCATCACCAACAAACTTTCAAGCCCCTGCACAAGTTCACTGCCTTTTTTTCTGAGAGCAGGGATAACAACATCTTATTACTTTATTTTTTTAAATATATATGGAGTTATTAAGCAAGTGCCCTCACCTGGGTTTATAAATGTGTTTAATGAGGCTGGTCTTTGGCATGCCTAATCCCTAGTTCATCAGCAGATACTGGGAATACCCTCCCCTGTGATTCTGCAACTTCTACTCCCACCTTATTCCACTTGCACAATACATGTTCAAATCAGGTCCTTTCTGTGTCAGTGCAATAAGCAAATGCCTTCAGAGAAAACATAAAATATCTTTGGAATCTTTTGAGGATTAGAAAGACTAGTAAAATGACATTTTATTCGTGTTTAGCGCCCATAAGTGATTTTGACCTTTCATGGTGGATTTGCTTAAGGAGCCTGAGTCATATCTAGAGCTGTACATCGTTCCGCAGTTTCACAGTGCGAGGGTTGATGCCAACATTTTCTTCACTTTCAGCACACACAGATTTTCATCTACAGTTTTCTACTCTTGAATTCCAGGTTAAAAACAAAACAAATGTTTAAAACAAAAATACATAGATCTGAGTTACCCACCATTCCTATACTAAGTTGCCTATTTTAATGTAAAAGCAAACAGCTCAAAGGAACCTATAGCTGAGTCACTGAATATGTAGGCTAGTCTCATGGTTTGGTCAGCATCATACTGTTCAAAACACAGAAACTGGTATATTATAGGTATCACAGCAAAACAGAAAATTCCAGTTTATCAGAGGTAAAGCTGAGGTTACAACTCCTATCAAATAATTCTATTAGAAGAGTTTTGCTTCTGCCTTCTGTTTATAAATTAATTAAAAGCTGTATCTAATTTTCTCCATATATCTTTAGGTAGTGCTAAGAATAATTACTTGTGAGCCATTTGTTGAGTACTTGAAATTCAAAACAGGAATCATATTGAATTGAAGTTATGTTGACATTGCTGTTTGTGCCTGATTGGAAATGTGAATTATGTTAGTGAACTCACTTTACATGACTATTCTCTTTTATTAGCTAAATATTATCTATTTCCACAAAAAAAACCCTGCCAGGAAACGTCATACTTAGAGAAAGTGAAAACATGTTACAAAGGGAAAACACAGACACTGCTAAAGCAAATCTGCTTCTTAAAGCAGGCATAAGCTATTGTCTCAAAGTTTTGTTTTATTTTTTTCAGCTGCAGTTTCACTGATACTTCACAAAATTCTGGTTACAGATGCAGGATTCCAAAGCATCTGAAAATAAAAAGATAAAAATATAAAAAGGGACAACCAACAGAAAAACCATTTTTTTTTTCCTAACACCTTGCATATCAACATTTCATTCCAGCATTGTAAAATTATGATTAATATCTTGTGACTAATTCGATATTTTTAAATACTTCTTCAGATTTCACTTAATGTCTTTCCATGTCAGGAAAGCAGGTGCTCAGCAAACAGACTCTTCTGAATGAAGACTGGTATTAATTCTCTCTCTGTATTCTTTCTGGGATCAAAAGATGGACTTCAGCCACTCTATTCAGTTCCAGACTTCTAAATTTGGAAGGAGATCACACTTTTTACAGTAATATGAAGTTGATGACATTCATACTCTAATCCATTAGAGGCTGAGCTGAACCATCAAATTCATTTCGATTGTAATCCCAAGCACTTCAAATCCAGTTCTCCATAAGGGAAATTTAAATACATTAAGTCAGTCAAGATCTGCAGCTTTTCATGTGTTGTTAAGAGATCTCAAACAAAAAATTATGAGAGAACATACGATATTTTTGCCAGGTAAGAATTAATTTGAATAGCTGGTTGAAAGGCATCATAGCTGTTTTGTAAGTTATTGCAGTTTCTCACCTTACACAACACAGAATAAACATTCAGCTTGTTTTTTTATTGTTTGCTCCTATTGATTTTTTTTTCTGCAAATACATGGGCTCTTGGTTAACATTTTACATTAGTATCCCTAATTACACTGTTCTGATCAGCATGTAATTATTCTGTGTATAAATTCAAATATGGTTTTCTGACATTTAACTTTGTGCACTAGTGAAGTTAGAGCAGCTATTTATTTACAATAGCATGGCACACATTATGCCAGGAAATCTAAATCACACTCAAGTTCAAATGTTAACAATAGATTAGAAATATTCTTAAATATAAAGGAATAGAGGGTAATTCAAGGTGGTACTGTATACTCCTTCCACAGGAAATGCAGGAAATATTGCTTAATGATTTTGAGACAATAATTTAAACATAATTTAAATGTCCAAACTGAAGATGTCCTAGGGCATAAGAACCTGAATGGTTAATAGGGCGATTATTATTAAGACCTTGCTATTATGAATGCTGGAGGTTCATTCAGAACCTGTGAAGGTCATTGAAATTCAGAACTACATGTACTTGTTAAAATAGTTTTTTGTCACTATACCATATTTAAGAGTATTTTTATCCTATGTCTACCAGTACTAAATCTATTATCTGGAAGTTCCAGGATTCTCAAAGCCATCTATAGAAACAAAGTTCAAGCATAAATCACCTGTAAGTCAAAAGCATATTTCTGTTCATATTTTCCGTGTTTCTTTGGATTTCAACTGGACTGAGTTTTTAAGGATATTTTAAGTGTTTTTAAGGTTTGGGGTTGGTTTTTTTTCCATTTTCCACACCTTTTGTGTCAGTCTAATTTGTTTAATTCTAGCTGTCCCCTTTCCATTCACCAAATCTTAATTCTGCTGAAATCAAGGGCCATAATCCTGACAGACTAAATTCTGTCCACTCCATTCTTACTGGGAGAACAAACAAACAAACAAGCAAACAAAAACCAACACAAACAAAAAGCTTTCCTGATGATTTCATATGTATGAAAACTGAGAGCACTTTTCTAGCCTGTCTGGAGTGGATGCTCAAGATGAAGCAGAGACATGCAAAGGGGGTAAGTCACTGCATTGTGTGGGATCTTGTATGTTAATTTTCTGCCTTCATGTGCCAGGAATTTGACTGAGAAATTAGCTCTAGTGACACCAGCTACTCCAAAAAGACGAAAAATATATCTAATTCCTCCTTTCCGCTGTCATCTTTACAATGAGAAGAAGAGAGCATGTACTAGAATATAGTTCAAAAGTAGTAGCTACAGCCCTCATGTCCGTGAGTTCAACAAAGGCTCCCAGAACTCTTAGTTCAATAGAAATTTGCACCAATAAAGTAGTTCACTCACATTTCAGACTGGACGACAGTCTTTAATATGTAACTCCCTAAGGAGGTTCCCCTTTTGCAGTCTCCCAGCCCCCATGGCACCATGAAAAGTTTTAGTGCCTTAAAAAAAGATCATTATTTCTTTTATTCGGTTCTTCAAAGCTGTGTCTGTTGGTTTTTCACAGAGTATCGAGCTAAGCAGTAGGGAGAAATAGCAGCAATTGTGTCTATACTAATGAATTAAAAGAATCCACAAAAATTTACCCTGGTCTGGAATTCAATCATCTCTTCCACTGAAATTGAGAATGTAGTCCCTTGAATGATGTAGCCTGGGACATTTATGTTATGTCCCTATTTGGAAGTTAGCAGAGACCTGGAGTTATTCTCAATATGCACTTTGGCCATAGTCACCCAGTTTCAGAAAGTAAGAGCTTAGCAGTTCAGACTTAACCATTTCCAAGGCAGTTATCCTTGTTTCCACAGAATAGTCGAGCACATCTTCGATTTACTAGCAGAAGTATAGCTCTTCTTGGGCTGTGACACTCTGGGTCAGTTGAAATTCTCTGAAAAGAGAGGGTGCATCTTCTCACGAAGCAATGTGGCACACTTAGTTTGGAAAAATTATGGAGTACATGGAGAACCCAAAAAAGACCGTGACAGCCAAACATGGCCTATCAAGTATGAGTATGGTTCCCAAGAAGAGCAGAGAAAAAGCATTCAGCAGAGTCTTAGAAATGGCAGAGTGGGGTTTCTTAGGATGTTGTCTTTAAGGAAAAGGTGGAAGAAGATCAGCCTTATAAAGGTCTTCGCCTCAGGGGTTCCACCTCTTATGAATTAGTAGTAATCCTTTCTATAGACATAATTTATTTGTTTGTTTCTTTTTAATGTCTCACAATATAAGGCAGTCTAACTAGTAATATTAATTACAACATTAGGTAACTCTCTCTCTCTTGTTCTCATAACTGTCATTTCAGTGATATAACTTAAATTAAGAACTTTATTACCTTAATATTTCTCATTTAACACAGACTACCATACAAACATAGAAGCTAGGGAAGGCAGAAAAAAGTCACGCCGAAGAATTCTTCTAAGATCTTTTCCCAAGACCGATTTTCTCCTTTTTCCTTTTTTTCAAAAAACTTAAGCAAATCAGTTGAAACTGTTTAATATCTTCATGACAAATTCCCAGCTCTAATATTTAACAGGAAAACAAAAACATTCCTTTTATAACCCTGCACAGAAAAGTATCAAGAGACACCAATTATGCAATTATTTTTGCAAGGCAAGAATCTGATATAATTTTCATGGTGAGGTGTCATTTTAGGGCCAGATTTTTGAATTGCAACATGTGTTTTCAAGGTATCTGGAATCCATCTGCCCTGCCTATGGTGTTAAACAGCAACATGAGGAACATTAGAGGGGCAATCCAAAAATCCACCTTCTGAGCTAGCCGCTGACTAAAAGGAAATACTGGAGGCCAGGACAAGGGTGGGATCTGAGATCTCATTTCTTTCTGAAAATTACTTTCAGGATCTAAGGCCCAGAAGCCTTCTCAGAAGTTGCCATGCTGTGACCACAGCAAAAGAATAACCTAGTGACCTACTAACAGTGCCTGTTTAGGAAATGGCACTCTCTTTGTCTTCTATATCCTGCCTCAGGGATTGTTTTATTACTTTTATATTTAAAAATAAATTTGTAAAATGCCTTAACATTCTTGGTAGCTGAGGGCAAAACCCAGGACTATAAGATTGGAGTTTAAGGCTTTAAGGCTTTGCTTTCTCATGATACTTGTCATTTTTTTGCTTTTCCTATCTAGTGCAATGAATCTTAAAATGTCTTTGTATTTTGCAGAGTGACATTATTTTATCACTTTTACCTATTCCTATTCCTTTTTCCATCACTTTTTATTGCATAGTATCCTGTGCTTGGTACTGAGGAAACTTTCCAGGTGGCTGGAGTCCACAGCTTTGCAGGCATTCTGGCTGAAGAAAATATTAATCCATTACGTGAGAGATAGGAGCAACCACTACAATTTTGTTTTCCTTGCTTTTAAAGAAATGGCCTTTGCTAAATTTCTGTGGGGAGTCCATATGTGTTAGTGCATGGTAGGTATGCCTGGGAGTTCTTTCCAGATTTGATCGCTCAGTCGAAAGGTGACCCAGGGTGGAGTTAATTTGACTAAATACAGGCTCCTTATGCTACCTGAGATGCACACTGCCAGCATGTGTTCCAAAGAATTATAGTGAGCTACATTTGTCTCTAGCACATAGGAGTCATTTGGTCAAAGGAAGATGTTTACATCTGAATTGACCTTCAAAAGATCCTTTATATAGGCTCTTGGAAGAAATGGGCAATTCCAAAGCCTTATTCATGACATTCTAAGGTAGACATCTAAATCAGCTTAATAGATTAGCTTAAACTCATCCTGAGAGTGGTTTTGGTTTGGGGTTTGGTTTTTTTTCTGCCCCAGTTTATGTTTAAGCTATATATCACAGGCTTCCTTGTGCATCTCTACAGTGAGTATGTCTACATCTGTAAATGGGGCATACTCCAGCCCTGGCATCTGGAGCTGGTTCTTCAGCAGGAAGATGCAAAGTGCCCTGGCTTGGGTGTGTGCAGAAGAGCTCTAGCAGTTTATATACTAAAGCATACAGGAACCTGCACAATTCAGGCAGCAGCTGACCCAGATGGTTTTTGACAGTTCATGATTTCTGTGTTAGGGGACCTCAGGTTACCTAACTCTTGTTTTAGATACATGAGTCTTTCACAGTTCATACCCTGTATATGCTCCCATGAAACCTGATCACAGAATCCATAAATCTGGTCTTTAAGTGCTAAGCAAGGTACAACTGATTTCATCTACACCAAAACCACACATTTTTGTGGAGGCTCTATCACATTAAAGGTGTGTTGCTGTTAACTTGTAGGATGATCTGAATTACCCTTTTCTTCAAACAGCACTGAAGAAAGGAAGCCTTAGGATTTACCAAGTCAGTACTCACTTTTAAATTTATTATTTGCAGATCATGGAACCAGCAGATGTTGACAACTTTGTCAGAGACATTACAGGAAATCATGCAGAATTATAAAAGTTCTAAGTGGTTTTACTGAAAGGAATAAATATATAATTAGAGTGTTATTAAAATTCAGATGTTCCAATTTTTTATTTCACAGCTATTATGACCTAACTGTTTCTGATTTACTTAGAGATACTTGAGTTCACAGACCATTGACCGAATGGCCTGCAACAGCTGAGTGCAAACACTCAGAAATCATTATGCTCTTTTATGTTAAACTGGTTTCCACATAAAGGCATTAAGACACATTTGGAAGTGGAATAGGGCCAGCTAAGGCCAGCGAAGATGGCTGAGATGTATGGCAGAATTTATACGCAATAAAAACATGCAAAAGGTTGAATTATTTAGTCAAGAAAAGAGAAATATAGAAAGGGAACTGAAGTTACTGTTGTCTGGCCTGTCCCACAGAATATAAAAAAAACCACATCATAAAATGAAGTAAAAACAAGATAAATATCCAGTGTTTTAAAACAGATGCTTCAACACCAAATAATCTCAGCAAATAAAGTTAATACTGCAGAAAAACATAAGAGAATATATTTCAACTAGGTCTTAAAACAAAAAAGAGGATAATTTTATACCCACTAATAACATCCGTAACTATGGTAGCTAAGATAATGATAAGGCTAATCAGATCTCTTGTTGTAGGATATACTCTGATACCATGCTGCAGTCAGGAAGAAATTATTTGTATCCTGTGTAAACTATAATTTAATGCAGCTGGTTATATGTCCTGTGAAGGAAGTTTCTGCTAAAACTTTAGGTGAAGGCAGTACTAGAATCACTCCTCTGCTCAGTGACTGTGATGTAGAATAACCAGTCTTAACAGTGACATTTAAATTTAGTTATGGGTGAGACTTTTAAACACATTAGTGAGAATTACAGCACAGATAATTTTTCCTTGAAAAATGTACTAATTTACTTATAAAATTGTTAAAAGAGAAACTGTTTTAATTTTAGTTTGCTTGACTTTTATGTCTTGAATTTAGACATTTACATAAAATTTGTAGAAAAACAGTAAAATGCAAAGTAGCTATGGGGAAGCCGCATAAAACAGAAAGATTTCAGGCCTATACACATTTTTTACCTTACACTCATTGTAAAACCATGGTATCCTGGGATTTCTTATAAATCCGGTGACAGCAATAGCAGCATAAAAAGTGTAATGTAGATAACGTGCAAAAATCTAGAAATGGAACTGATCCTGAAAGGTAGGATTTCTACACACTTTTTCCTTGATTAAATTATGTTGTAAGACAGATTCCAGAAATCCAGTTAATTTATCCTTTTAATTGAGGTACTCTTTCAAGTTGTCAAACTTATAACCATTCTTGTTAATTAGTTTTGCTTTTCTCTCACTGCTGAGAAATACATTATTTTTACCACCTTCAGGGTAGAAGAGAAAAACAGTGATACTTATTTTTTGCAATTTTGTAAAATTCAGTATCACAGGCTGTACAAATATGATCATTCAGAAAATGTTTAGTACCTTTCTCTGATCTATAGAAGACTGGTCTTGGCATGCTATTGGCCTGCAGAATAACAAAAGCTAGCACTTTGTCAAAGCTTTCAACAAAAATGTGAGTGTCTCTCTTTTTACAAATGAAGAAATTGAAGCACAGCACGGTGAAATGACCTGCTGAGGTAACTGGACACACTGAGAGCAGAAAGTGCCTACAGGTCTGACCTCATGAGTCCTACTCCTCTAAGATATATGCATAGAGAGTCTTTTCTGTTCAGAAGATAAAGTTGTCAGGCAGTTGGTCCTATCAAATGTAATTTAAACCATGTGTTGTAACTAAACATTTGTAAGGGAACATTATCTTTATTTCATTGCACTTCAGCAACCATAGGGTTACACAGGAATATGTATAATTATCAGACAAGAAAAGCTAAAATTAGGTCCCTAAAGGTAGTTTCACGGTCCTTGAGGAAGATGAAGGTGGAACAGGCATTTAGGTAGCTATATAAAAGTCTTTGCTTTACAAAGTAAGCCAGTAGCTACTGTGCTTGTAAATATTCTGTGTCACTTAGGCAAATTATGTGGAAAACATAGTGAGTCAAACTGGGACTTCTCCTTCGCAAGGAGAAACAAGAAACAGAATATATGTTCAAAATGTATTGCTTTTTCTGAATAGCTCCATAAATATGGATCTATTTAAAACCACGGGGAGAAAGCTTGGCCCTGACCAGCTTCAACTCAGACTTACATGCCATGTACTGAGCATCTTGGGATGAAAATGTTTCTGTGGAAGAAGCTGCTTTACCTCAGCAATAAGGCTTTTAGCTACAAAATATTTCTATTTTCTCCTTGGTGGCAGGGAGCAGGGGAGAGATCTGTTTCTTCCACATACACTCAAATTATTTGGTGGTAGACAAATTTACATGGAAATAGGTGGACTGGAGTTAATGCAACTCCACACTTCGTGTGACTACCGATCACAGTGGGATCACAGTGTGACCTAGTATGACATTATGATCACTTCTACAGAAAACATATATAACATCACAAGCTTCCATAGCCAGAACAAGAAAAAACAGAAACAGTCACATCAATCAAAATCTAAACTGACTATTTATATGAGAACAGCATTGACGTTAGAGGGAAAATATCATCTAAAATTCTGAAAGGATGAGGAGGTACAGGAGTCTGAACAGAGGTGCTTGATGCTGTTTCAGACACCCTAAAGTATTTCGTCTGGCCTCCTGATGCCCTGCAAAAGATGGGAGTCACAGTTAGGTCCTGTATTATACCTGCCACTCCTCTGTGAATGTTTTATACACTGTATGGCATCTAAAAAGACACCACACACCAATGTTAGGCACCTGAAT